>NC_080458.1:4136580-4844035 GCF_028018845.1 Melospiza georgiana | reverse complement strand
TGCCCACCTTGACCAGGCACGGGGCGGTGCCCCCCCTATGCCCCCTGTGATGCCCACCTTGAGCAGGTATGGCACGGTGCCCATGGTCCCCAGCACTCCCCATGCCCCCCCATTGATGCCCACCTTGAGCAGGCAGGGCGCAGTGCCCTCCCCCATGCCCCTAGTGATGCCCACCTTGACCAGGCACAGCACAGTGCCCATGGTGCCCATGCCCCCCTGAGGCCCATCTTGACCAGGCAGGGCATGGTGCCCATGGTGCCCATGTCCCCCCTGATGCCCACCTTGACCAGGCAGGGCACGGTGCCCATGGTCCCCAGCACTCCCCATGCCCCCTGTACCCCCCATGCCTCCCCGATGCCCACCTTGAGCAGGCAGGGCGCGGTGCCCATGATGCCCATGGTGCCCATGCCCCCCCGATGCCCACCTTGAGCAGGCAGGGCGCGGTGCCCATGGTGCCCATGCCCCCATTGATGCCCACCTTGAGCAGGCAGGGCGCGGTGCCCATGGGCCGCAGCAGCTCTGCCACGCCGGAGCCGTTGTACCCGCGGGGGTCCCGGGGGGGTGCCAGGGGCGGTGCCACGGCCGCGGGGGGCAGGTGGCACTCGTAGAGCTGCTTGAACCGCGATGCCACCGTCACCACGTCCTGCCGCTGCGGGCACGGGGGCACCGGCTCAGGGCACAGCGGGCACCAGGTCAGGGCACGGCACCCTTGAACACACCCTGGCACCCCTAAAGAGCCTCCACAGAGACCCCCCTGGCACCCCAAAACAGCCCCTGGCACCCCAAAACAGCCCCTGGCACCCCAGAGCCCCTGAGCTCCCCCTGGCACCCCTAAACAGTCCCTGGCACCCCAGAGCCCCCTCTGGCACCCCTAAACAGCCCCTGGCACCCCAGAGACACCCCTGGCACCCCTAAAGACCCCCCCCTAAACGTGAACCCCCTGGCACCCCTAAAAATGCCCTGGCACCTCTAAACAGCCCCTGGCACCCCAGAGCCCCCCTGGCACCCCTAAAGAGCCCCCCCTAAACGTGAACCCCCTGGCACCCCTAAACAGCCCCTGGCACCCCCATAATGAGCCTGCCGGTATCTCAAAACACCCTCCAGTGCCCCCTGGCACCCCAGAGCCCCCCAGCACCCCTAAAGAGCCCCTGGCACCCCAAAACGCCCCCGAGGGCTCTGCCCTCCTGGCACCCCTAAAGAACCCCCCCCCAGCATCCCTAAATACCCCCAGGCACCCCCTGGCACCCCTGAACACCCCCCGGGGCACCGGGGCTCTGCCAACCTTGGGGAGCCCCCTCTGAGGACCCCAGAGGGACCCCAGAGACACCCCCAGACCCCACAGACACCACAGAGACCCCAAATCCCCTCCAATGACCCCACAGACACCCCCAAGGACCCCAGAGCCACCCCTGGCAATCCCAAAGTGCCCCTAAGAGACCCTGCACCCCACCAGTGACCCCACAGACTGCCCAGGGACCCCAAAGCCCCCGCGGTGACCCCACAGATTCAACCAGAGACCCAAAGTGCCCCCAAAGCCCCCCCAGTGACCCCAAAGCCCCCCATGACCCCACAGACACCCCCGGTGACCCCAAATTCCCCCCAATGACCCCAAAGCCCCCACAGTGACCCCAAAGCCCCCACAGTGACCCCAAATCCCCTCCAATGACCCCACAGACACCCCTGGCAATCCCAAAGTGCCCCTGAGAGACCCTGCACCCCACCAGGGACCCCAGAGCCCCCCAGGAACCCCACAGATTCAACCAGAGACCCAAAGTGCCCCCAAAGCCCCCCCAGTGACCCCAAAGCCCCCCATGACCCCACAGACACCCCCAGTGACCCCAAAGCCCCCCCAGTAACCCCAAAGCCCCCACAGTGACCCCAGAGCCCCTCCAATGACCCCAAATCCCCTCACAGTGACCCCAAAGCCCCCCATGACCCCACAGATTCAACCCGAGACCCAAAGTGCCCCCAAAGCCCCCCCCAGTGACCCCAGAGCCCCCCAGTGACCCCAGAGCCCCACAGTAACCCCAAATCCCCTCCAATGACCCCAAATCCCCTCCAGTGACCCCACAGACACCCCCGGTGACCCCAAAACCCCCCCAGTGACCCTAAAGCCCCCCGAGACCCTGCAGTCCCCCCAGTGACCTCAAAGCCCCCCCAGTGACCCCACAGATTCAACCAGAGACCCCAAGTGACCCCAAAGCCCCACAGTGACCCCACAGACACCCCCGGTGACCCCAAAGCCCCCCCAGACCCTGCAGCCCCCCATGACCCCACAGACACCCCCAGTGACCCCAAAGTCCCCCCAATGACCCCAGAGCCCCCCAGTGACCCCACAGACACCCCCATGACCCCAAAGCTCCCACAGTGACCCCAAGGCCCCCACAGTGACCCCAAAGTCCCCCCAGTGACCCCAGAGCCCCCCCAGTGACCCCATAGACTGCACAGAGACCCCACAGATTCAACCAGAGACCCAAAGTGACCCCAAATGCCCCCACAGTGACCCCACAGACACCCCCGGTGACCCTGCAGCCCCCCCAGAGCCCCCCAGTGACCCCAGAGACACCCCCATGACCCCACAGACACCCCCATGACCCCAAAGCCCCCCGGTGACCCCAAATCCCCCCGGTGACCCCAAATCCCCCCCATGACCCCAAATCCCCCCCGGTGACCCCAAATCCCCCCGCCCCCCCCGTTCCCGCCCAAACGGCCGCATCCGGCCCGGCCCCGCCCTGTCCCGGTCACACGGGGGGGGTTGGGGGGCACAGGAGGGGGCTCTGGACCCCCCCAAATCCTCTGGACCCCCCCCCAAATCAGCCGGAGGAGCCCCGGGACCGTCCCGGGACAAACCGGGACAGACCGGGACAAACGGGGGCAGCGGGTGTGACCCCCCCGCATTGGGGAACCGAGAGTGAAACCCCCGGTCCGTCCCTGCCCCCCCCCGCACATCCGGAACACGCGCGGGCGGCACCGGGGGGGAAACGGAACCAACCCCCCCCCGCCAGGCACGGAGCGGCCCCGCACAGAGCAGGTACGGACACACCGGGACACCGGCACCGAGCGGGAACCGCCCCGGGACACCGGGACCGAGCGGGAACCCCCGGGACCGACCGGGAACACCCCCCGGGACACCGGGAACGACCGGGAACCCCCCCCCGGGACACCGGGAACGAGCGGGAACCCCCCCCGGGACACCGGGATCGATGAGCCCCGGAGCCGCTGAGCCCCTTCCCGGGACCCTGAACCCCGGGAGCCGCTGAGCCCCGGCCCAGGAACCCTGCCCGGGACTCCCGAGCCCATCTCGGGACCCCTGAGCCCCTCCCGAGCCCCCGGAGCCGCTGAGCCCCGGCCCGGGACCTCAAGCCCTGCCCGGGACCCCCCGAGCCCCGGGAGCCGCTATGCCCCGTCCCTGTCCGGGACCCCGAGCCCAGCCCCGGACATCTCCGACCTCGGCCCGGTGCCCCCGGCCCCGTTCCCGCCCCTGCAGAGACCCCCGGCCGTGTTCCACTGCCCGGCGGCTGCCGCCGGCCCCGGAACGAGCCCCGGTGAGGAGCTCAGCCGGTGCCCCGGGCCCGGTACAGCCTTGAGCGGTGCCCCGGGCCCGGACTGGGGCTCCCGGTTCAGCCCTAGCCGGTATCCCGGGCTCGGCTCAGCCCCTGAGCAGTTCCCCCGGTCCCGGTACAGCCTCAGACCGGTGCCCCGGCCCCGATTCACCCCCTGGCCGGTGTCCCGATCCCGGTTCGCCCCAGCCCGGAGCCCCGCCCCGCTCCGTCCCCGGACAGGTGCTTCCGGTCCCCCCCCGCGGGCGGCCCTCCTGACCCGCAGCCGGTGCCCCGCTCCTCGGCACCCCCACGGCCGGTCCGCCGCTCCCGGTAGAGCCCCCCGGACGCCGCCCGCCTCCCCCAGCCGTTGGCCCCGGTACCGCGGCGCACCTGCCCGGCCAGCACGGGCTCGGCCAGGATCTCGAGGCCGTACTTGAGCTCGCTGAGCTCCTGCAGGTTGAGCGCGGCCCGGGCCCCGCGGAGGGGCCACCCCGGGCCGAGCAGCGCCAGCAGCGCCAGCGCCGCCACCGGCCCCGGGCCCCGCCGCGCCGCCATCTTCCCCCGCCGCCGCCGCTTCCGCTTCCGCCCGCACCTCCTCGCGCCCGCCCCGGCCCCGCTGCTCCGGGCCGCGATTGGTCCCAGTCCCTGCCTGTCAAAGGCAAGAGCGGCTCTGATTGGTCTACGCGCGGGGATGACGCCACCCGTTGTGAGGCCGCGGGGGCGAGGTGGATGCGAGGCCGCGGCCAGCGGCGATTGGCCGAGGCCCGCGCGGGCGGCGGCCAATGGCGAGGTGGGGCGCGGCCGGCCGCGATGACGTAAGGTCTGGCGGATTCCCATTGGCCGAGCGGGATGCAGGCGATCCCCGCGCGCTGATTGGCTGAGAGCACCGAGCATCCCGGGGGCATCACGTGATTACCGGAGCCGGGAGGGGCGGGCGGGGACCCCGAGCGAGCGGGGCCGGCCCCGGCGCCATCTCCCGGCCCTGGAGCCCCTCCGCTGCCCGGCCTGCTCCTGACCGCGCCCAAACCGCTCCGAGCCCCCCGGGACCTCTGAGACCCCCGGGACCCCTGAGCTCCCCGGGACCCCTGAGCTTTTAGGACCCCTAGGCCCCCCACGACCCCTCAGCCCCATCAGGACCCCTGAGCCCCCAGGACCCCTGAGCCCTTTAGGAATCCTCAGCCCCCCGGGACCCTTCAGTCCCCCAGGACCCCTGAGACCCCCGGGACCCCTGAGCCCCCGGGATCCCTGAGACCCTCAGGACCCCTGAACTCCCCTGGACCCCTGAACTCCCCTGGACCCCTGAGCCTCCCAAGACGCCTCATCCCCCCAGGACTCCTGAGCCCTTTAGGACCCCTGAGCCCCCCAGACCCCTCCGCGCTCCTTCCCCCCCCCGGCAGCCCCCCGAGTCTCCCCACCCCCCCATCTCCGAGTCCCGCCCCCTCCCGGTGCCGGCCGAGCCCGGGCCGGGCCCCCCCGCGCCCCCGGTCAATGGCGCCGTTGTGCGCCCCGCGCGTGGGCACAAAGCTCGGCCTGAGGCCGCCGCACCGGGGGGGCTGATCCCGGCCAGACCCCCCCCCGCCCCTCCCCCCCCCGTCCGCCGCCTCTCCCCCCCCACCCCAGCCTCGCCCCGCCCCTCCCGGGGCTGCGGCGGTGCCGTTCCACACCGGGGCCGCCGGGGGCGCCCTCGCCGCCCGCTCCGGTGCCGGTGCCGCTTGCGGCCGCGGAGCGCCGGGATCCGCCAGCGGAGCCAGGTAGGGCCGGGGCCGCTCCTGTCGCGACGTGTCGCGATGGGGGTGGATGGATGGCACCTGCCGTGGCCCTGTCGCGGCTGCGACATCGCCGCTTCTCCCCCCGGACACCCCCAAACCCGCATCCCCCCCCGGCATCCCCCGCATCCCCCGAACGGCCCCAGCCCCCCCCGAGCCCCGCATCCCCCGAGCCCCCCCCCGGTACCCCCAGGCCCCTCCCTGCCCCCCCCAGCCGCCCCCAGCCCCTCTCACGTCACGGCTGCCCCGGCCCTGCCTTTGGGGGAGCCCCGGGGGGGGGCGGGGGCGGCCCCGGTGCGGCCACGCCCGGGGGGGGCCGGGGGCGATCCCGGGCTGAGCCCCCCCCGGCCCGACACCGTGCCCGTGTCCCCAGGCCGGAGCTGCGGGGGCAGAGCCATGAGGGAGGGCTGAGCCCCCCGGAGCTGCGCCCACCCCCAGGTGAGGGCACGGGGGCACTGGGGGCACTGGGAGAATTGGGAGAACTGGGAGAATTGGGGGCACTGGGGGGAACTGGGGGCACTGGGAGAATTGGGGGCACTGGGAGAATTGGGGGCACTGGGAGAACTGGGGGAACTGGGAGAATTGGGAGAACTGGGAGAATTGGGGGCACTGGGAGAACTGGGGGCACTGGGAGAACTGGGGGCACTGGGAGAATTGGGGGCACTGGGAGAATTGGGGGGACTGGGGGGAACTGGGGGAACTGGGAGAATTGGGAGATCTGGGAGAATTGGGGGAACTGGGGGAACTGGGGGGACTGGGAGAACTGGGAGAATTGGGGGCACTGGGGAAACTGGGGGAACTGGGAGAACTGGGAGAATTGGGAGAATTGGGAGCACTGGGGGAACTGGGGGAACTGGGGGAACTGGGAGCACTGGGAGAATTGGGGGCACTGGTTTGCACTGGGAGAACTGGGAAGGGATGGAGGGGTCCGAGCACAGCAGAAAGGGGGCACTGAGGGGGCACTGGGATGAACTGGGAGCACTGGGATGAACTGGGAGCACTGGGAGTGCTGGGGAACGCTGGAGGCAGAGCAGGGACTGAGGGATGGTGCCCGGCACTGGTTTGTACTGGGAATCACTGGGGGGTGCTGTGGGCACTGGTTTGTACTGGGAATCACTGGGAGGTGCTGTGGGCACTGGTTTGTACTGGGAATCACTGGGAGGTGCTGTGGGCACTGGTTTGTACAGGGAGGAATTGGGCTGTACTGGGGGCACTGGGAGGGACTGGGAGGGGCTGGGCTGTACTGGGGGCACTGGGAGGGGCTGGGCTGTACTGGGTTGTACTGGGGGCACTGGGGGGCACTGGGCTGTACTGGGGGGGCACTGGGAGGGACTGGGCTGTACTGGGGCACTGGGAGGGACTGGGCTGTACTGGGGGGCACTGGGGGGCACTGGGGGGGACTGGGCTGTACTGGGGGCACTGGGAGGGGCTGGGCTGTACTGGGCGGCACTGGGCTGTACTGGGGGCACTGGGGGGCACTGGGCTGTACTGGGGGGGCACTGGGAGGGACTGGGCTGTACTGGGGGGGCACTGGGGGGCACTGGGCTGTACTGGGGGCACTGGGAGGGACTGGGCTGTACTGGGGGGCACTGGGCTGTACTGGGTTGTACTGGGGGCACTGGGGGGGACTGGGCTGTACTGGGGGCACTGGGGGGCACTGGGCTGTACTGGGGGCACTGGGAGGGACTGGGCTGTACTGGGGGCACTGGGCTGTACTGGGGGGCACTGGGGGGCACTGGGCTGTACTGGGGGCACTGGGGGGCACTGGGCTGTACTGGGGGGGCACTGGGAGGGACTGGGCTGTACTGGGGGCACTGGGGGGGACTGGGCTGTACTGGGGGGCACTGGGCTGTACTGGGGGGCACTGGGAGGGGCTGGGCTGTACTGGGGGGCACTGGGGGGCACTGGGGGGCACTGGGCTGTACTGGGCGGCACTGGGCTGTACTGGGGGGCACTGGGGGGGACTGGGCTGTACTGGGGCACTGGGAGGGACTGGGCTGTACTGGGGGCACTGGGGGGCACTGGGCTGTACTGGGGGGGCACTGGGAGGGACTGGGCTGTACTGGGGGGCACTGGGCTGTACTGGGAGGGCACTGGGGGGGACTGGGCTGTACTGGGGGGCACTGGGGGGCACTGGGAGGGGCTGGGCTGCACTGGGCGGCACTGGGCTGTACTGGGAGGGCACTGGGGGGGACTGGGCTGTACTGGGGGCACTGGGAGGGACTGGGCTGTACTGGGAGAGCACTGGGGGGGACTGGGCTGTACTGGGGGGCACTGGGAGGGACTGGGCTGTACTGGGCGGCACTGGGAGGCACTGGGCTGTACTGGGAGGGCACTGGGGGGGACTGGGCTGTACTGGGGGGCACTGGGAGGGACTGGGAGGGGCTGGGCTGCACTGGGGGGCACTGGGGGGCACTGGGCTGTACTGGGCTGCACTGGGGCACTGGTGACGCTGCTGTCACTGGGAGGCTCCAGGCGTCACTGGGCGTCACTGGGAGGGGCTGGGTTGCCCTGGTGACACTGGGGACACCGAGAGGAGCTGGCCTGCCCTGGGGGCACTGGTGGCACTGGGGGCACCGGGGGGCACTGGTGGTGGCACAGGGAGGGCCTGGCTGTCACTGGGAGGGGCTGGCTCACCCCGTGGGCACGGGGGAGGCGCTGGGGACACTGGGGAGGGGCTGGGTGGTGTTGGGGGGCACTGAGGGGGGGTTGAGCTGCCCCGGGGGGCACTGGTGGCACCGGGGGTCACTGGGAGGGGCTGGGTGGTGTTGGGGGGCACTGAGGGGGGGTTGAGTTGTCCCGGGGGGCACTGGTGGCACCGGGGGTCACTGGGAGGGGCTGGGTCCCTGCAGTGCCGCTGTCCCTGTCCCTCCCCAGGCAGGACGCGGGGGGGGCGCAGTGGCGACATTGGTGACACCGAGGGTCGCTGGGTGTTACTGGGAAGGGCTGGGTTGCCCTGGGGGGGTCCCTGCGGTGACACTGGAGAGCACTGGGGGTCCCTGTGGTGACACCGGTGACAGCGGTGTCCCTGTCCCCCTGTCCCCAGGCAGGATGCGGGGGGCACAGTGGTGACACTGGTGACACTGCGGTGCCCTGGTGACCCGGGTGTCCCTGTCTGTCCCCAGGCAGGATGCGGGGGGCACAGTGGTGACACTGGTGACACTGTGCTGCCCTGGTGACCCCGGTGTCCCCGTCTGTCCCCAGGCAGGATGTAGGGGGCACAGCGGTGACCCTGGTGACACTGTGGTGCCCTGGTGACCCCGGTGTCCCCGTCTGTCCCCAGGCAGGATGCGGGGGGGCGCAGTGGTGACACTGTGGTGCCCCTGGTGCCCCTGGTGACCCCGGTGTCCCCGTCTGTCCCCAGGCAGGATGTGGGGGGCACAGTGGTGACACTGGGTGTTACTGGGTGTCCCTGGTGACCCGGGTGTCCCTGTGCCCCCCAGGCAGGATGCGGGGGGCACAGCGGTGACACTGGTGACACTGTGGTGCCCCTGGTGACACTGTGGTGCCCTGGTGACACTGTGGTGCCCTGGTGACCCCGGTGTCCCTGTCTGTCCCCAGGCAGGATGCGGGGGGCGCACCGGTGACCCAGGTGACACTGTGGTTCCCCATGTGACCCCGGTGTCCCCGTCTGTCCCCAGGCAGGATGCGGGGGGCGCAGCGGTGACCCTGGTGACACTGTGGTGCCCTGGTGACCCGGGTGTCCCCGTCTGTCCCCAGGCAGGATGTAGGGGGCACAGCGGTGACCCTGGTGACACTGTGGTGCCCTGGTGACCCCGGTGTCCCTGTCTGTCCCCAGGCAGGATGCGGGGGGCACAGCGGTGACACTGTGGTGCCCTGGTGACCCCGGTGTCCCTGTCCCCAGGCAGGATGCGGGGGGCACAGCGGTGACACTGTGGTGCCCTGGTGACCCCGGTGTCCCTGTCTGTCCCCAGGCAGGATGCGGGGGGCGCAGCGGTGACACTGGTGACACTGTGGTTCCCCATGTGACACCAGTGTCCCTGTCTGTCCCCAGGCAGGATGCGGGGGGCACAGTGGTGACACTGGTGACACTGTGGTGCCCTGGTGACACTGCGGTGCCCTGGTGACCCGGGTGTCCCTGTCTGTCCCCAGGCAGGATGCGGGGGGCGCAGCGGTGACACTGTGGTGCCCCTGGTGACCCTGGTGACCCCGGTGTCCCCGTCTGTCCCCAGGCAGGATGCGGGGGGCGCAGCGGTGACCCAGGTGACACTGTGGTGCCCTGGTGACCCGGGTGTCCCTGTGCCCCCCAGGCAGGATGCGGGGGGCGCAGCGGGCTCTGTGCCTGCTGCTGCTGGCCTCGGCCTCGCTGGCCGCGCTGCTCCTGCACCTCTGGGCCCCCAAGGGCCCCCCCAGCGTGGACCTGCGCCGCCCCCCCCCCCGAGCGGCTGCCGCCCCCCCCGGGGCCCCCCGGCCGCGCCTACCCCCACGTGCCCTTCCGGGTCAAGGAGGAGGTCATGGAGTAAGGACGGGCACCCGGGGTGGGGGGCACCCGGGGGTGGGGGGGCAATGTGGGGTACACAAGGGTGGGGGGCACCCAGGGGTAGGGGTAGTGGGGGGCACCCAATGGTGGGGGTACCCAAGAGTGGGGGGGGCACCGGGAGGGTGGCACGTGCAGGGTGGGGGTATCCAAGGATGGGGGCACCGGGGAGGGCACGCAAGGCTACCCAAAGATGGGGGGCACCGAGAGGGTGGAGGGCACCGGGGAGGTACCCAAGGGTTGGGGGCACTGAGGGGGGGTACCCAGGGGTTGGGGGCACCGAGAGGGTGGCACCTGCGGGGTGGGGGCACCCAAGTGTGCGGGCATCGGGGGCATGGGGCCTGGGAACCCCGGGGCTGGGGCATGGCAGCGAGGGGGTACCCAAGGGTGGGGGTACCCAAGGGTGGGGGCACCGAGACGATGGCACCTGCAGGCTGGAGGTACTCAAGGGTGGGGGCACCCAAGGGTGGGGGGCACCCAAAGATGGGGGGTACCCAAAGATGGGGGTACCCAAGGATGGGGGTGCCCAAGGATGGGGGTACCCAAGGATGGGGTGACAAATGAGGCCAGGAGGTGCCAGGGCGGTGCCAGGGCGGTGCCACGCAGGGACAGGAGGTGCCAGGGCGATGACACATGAGGACAGGAGGTGCCAGGGCGATGCCAAGGCGGTGCCAGGGCCGTGCCAGGGCGATGACACGTGAGGACAGGAGGTGCCAGGGCGATGCCAAGGCGGTGCCAGGGCCGTGCCAGCGGGGATAGGCAGCGACAGGAGGTGTTGGGGTGGTGACACGTGGGGACAAGGAGGAACAGGAGGTGCCAGGGCAGTGACACACAGTGACAGGCAGGGACAGGAGGTGCCAGGGCGGTGCCAGCGGGAACAGGGAGGGATAGGAGGTGTCGGGACGGTGCCAGGGTGGTGCCCGATGGGGACAGGAGGTGCCAGGGCGGTGCCACACAGAGATAGGCAGTGACAGGAGGTGCCAGGGTGGCACCAGGGCGGTGCCAGCGGGGACAGGGAGGGATAGGAGGTGCCGGGGCGGTGCCCCATGGGGACAGGCGGTGCCAGGGCGGTGCCAGGGCGGTGCCCCATGGGGACAGGCGGTGCCAGGGCGGTGCCCCATGGGGACAGGCGGTGCCAGGGCGGTGCCAGGGCGGTGCCCCATGGGGACAGGCGGTGCCAGGGCGGTGCCGCTCCCCGCGTGGCGGCTCTGTCGCCGCTGCCGTCGGTGCCAGCGGCCCTGTCGCCACAGGCTGCTGCCCAGGAACGGCTGCTCGTGCGAGGCGGAGGCCGAGGCGGGGCTGGCGCTGCCGCTGCACCGGCGCCTCTTCGGGCCCGGCCCGGCGGGGCTCGACTTCGCCAGCGCCTTCAGCCCCGGGGAGCGGCCGCGGCAGCTGCGGGAGCGGGAGCGCGAGTACCGCAACTACCGGAACCGGTGAGCGCCACCGGAGCGACCCCCGGGATCAGAGAGCGGGAGGGACCCCCGGGATCAGAGGGGAGAGACCCCCGGGATCAGAGGGGAGGGACCCCCGGGATCAGAACCGGAGAGACCCCCGGGGATCAGAACCGGAGAGACCTCCGGGATCACAGAGCGGCAGGGACCCCCGGAGCTGAGAGCGGGAAGGACCCCCGGGGGCTCAGAGCAGGCGACCCCCGGGACTCAGAACGGGAGCGACCCCCGGGGCTGAGAGCGGGAGCGACCCCCGGGGCACCGCGGGACCCCTCGGCCAGCACGGGGCGAGGCTGGGGCCCCCTGGCTGGGTGTGAGACCCCCGGGATCCCCTGGCCGGGTGTGGGACCCCCCGGGATCCCCCGTTTGAAGCCCCGGTGCCCCCCCGGCAGGGTGCAGACCCCCGCGGACCGGCTGCTGATCGTCCCGGCCAACTCCCCGCTGGAGTACCCGGCGCAGGGGGTGGAGGTGCGGCCGCTGCAGACGGTGCTGGTGCCCGGTGAGGGTCAACGAGGGGGGCACGGGGATGGGCACGGGGCTGGGGGGCACCGGGTCAACGAGGGGGGCACGGGGATGGGCACGGGGCTGGGGGGCACCGGGTCAACGAGGGGGGCACGGGGATGGGCACGGGGCTGGGGGGCACCGGGTCAAGGAGGGGGGCACGAGGGTGGTGGGCACAGGATGGGGGAAACGGAGGGGTGGGAGCTCCTCCCAGTGCCCCCAGTGCCCCCCAGTAGGACAGCACAGGGTCGGGGGGGGGGCACGGGGATGGGATGGGATGGGATGGAGGGGCACGGGGATTGGGGGGTGTCCCTGGGCAGGGGGGACCCCCGGGTGGCTCTGGGGGGGGGGTTCAGGGGGTCAGGGGGTCCCTGCGGGGTCTCCCGGCCTCACCCCCGTGTCCCGCCCCCCCCCCCAGGGCTCAGCCTGCAGGCGCCGGCCAGGAACAGGTACCAGGTGAGGGCGGGGGGGGCACGGGGAGGGCTGGGAGGGGGCGGGGCTTGACTGGAACGGGCGTGGCTTGACTGGAATGGGAGAGGCTTAACTGGAAATGGGCGGGGCTTGACTGGAATGGGGCGGGGCGTGTTTGAAATGGGCGGTGCTGGCCGGCATGGGCGTGGCCTGTCCGTTCTGTGGGCGTGGCCTGACCGCTCTGTGGGAGTGGCCTATCCGCTCTGTGGGAGTGGCCTATCCGCTCTGTGGGCGTGGCCTGACCGCTCTGTGGGAGTGGCCTATCCGCTCTGTGGGCGTGGCCTGTCCGTTCTGTGGGTGCGGCCTGTCCGCTCTGTGGGAGTGGCCTATCCGCTCTGTGGGAGTGGCCTGCCCCTTATGTGGGCGTGGCCTGTCCCTTATGTGGGCGTGGCCTGTCCGTTCTGTGGGCGTGGCCTGTCCGTTCTGTGGGCGTGGCCTATCAGCTCTGTGGGCGTGGCCTGCCCGTTCTGTGGGCGTGGCCTGTCCGGTCTGTGGGCGTGGCCCTGCGGGTGGGCGGGGCCGTGGAGGGGCCGGGCCGGGTTTGTCGCGCACCCCCCCTCCCGTGCGCCCCCTCCCCGTTTTTGGGGGTCCCTGCCGGGCCCCCCGTGACGTGCCGCCCCCAGGTGAACCTGACGGCCTCGCTGGGGACGCTGGCGGTGGCGGCCGAGGTGGAGGGCGTGGCGCTGCGGGGGGAGGGGCAGCCGCACCTGTCCTTGGCCGCCGCCCACCTGGACCACCTGAACCGGCAGCTGCAGTTCGTGACCTACACCAACACCCAGTTCCACCCCGACACCGCCGACATCGGTGCGTACGGGGGGCTCGGCCCGGGGGCACCGGCACCCCCAGAACCTTGGGAACCCCCCGGACCCCGGCGCTCTTGGCACCCCCAACGACCCCCGGACCCCCCGAACCCCCCTGGTTGCCCAATTCCCGCCGTCAGCCCCGCAAGGACACTCGGAGTATCCCCGGTGCCCACAGAGACATTCGTGGGACCCTCACTGCCCACAAGGACACCCCAGGGTCCTCAGTGCCCACAGGGACACTCGGGGTATCCCCAATGCCCACAGGGACACCCCCGAATCCACAATGCCCACAGGGACACGCGTGTGACCCCCAGTGACACCCCCGGGTCCCTGATACCCACAGGGACACTTTGGGGTACCCTCAATGCCCTCAGGGACACTCGGGGGATCCCTGGGATTCGCGGTGCCCCCGATGCCCCCGTCATTCCCCGTGTCCCCCCGTGCCCCCAGTGCCCCCCACGCCCTCCTCGCACCCCGTGCCCCCCGATGCCCCCCTGTGCCCCCCGTGTCCTCCACGCCCCCCTCGTGCTCCTCGGTGCCGCCGGTGCCCCCGATGCCCCCCGCCCCCCCGTGCCCCTCACACCCCCCGGTGCCCCCCGTGCCCCCGGTGCCCCCGGTGCCCCGTGCCCAGCCGCCGCTCCCCCTGCAGTGCAGTTCTCCACCGACGGTCACTCCGCCGCCTTCGCCATCCGCATCCGGCACCCGCCCACGCCCCGCCTGTACGGCCCGGGCAGCGCCGGCGACAGCGACGGGGACAGCGACAGCGACAGCGGGGACGGGGGTGAGCACCGGGGTGAGCACCGATAGCGGCCCGGCCCGCCCCAGTGCCCCCAGTGCCCCCAGTGCCCCCAGTGCCAGATCCCGAGTTCCCCCAGTGCTCCCAGTGCTCCCAGTGCCAGATTCTCAGTTCCCCCAGTGCTCCCAGTGCCCCCAGTGCCCCCAGTGCCAGATTCTCAGTTCCCCCAGTGTTCCCAGTGCTCCCAGTGCCCCCAGTGCCCCCAGTGCCAGATTCTCAGTTCCCCCAGTGCTCCCAGTGCTCCCAGTGTTCCCAGTGCTCCCAGTGCCCCCAGTGCCAGATTCTCAGTTCCCCCAGTGTTCCCAGTGCTCCCAGTGCCCCCAGTGCCAGATTCTCAGTTCCCCCAGTGTTCCCAGTGCTCCCAGTGCCCCCAGTGTTCCCAGTGCCAGATTCTCAGTTCCCCCAGTGCTCCCAGTGCTCCCAGTGCTCCCAGTGCTCCCATCCCGGCTCCTTGGGACAGTCCCAGTGCTCTCGGTGGGGACGTTCAGTGCTCCTGGTGCTCCCAGTGCCCCCCGTGCCAGGATCCCAGTGTTCCCAGTGCTCCCCAGTGCCAAACTCCCAGTGCCCCCATGCCAGGATCCCAGTGTTCCCTGTGCTCCCAGTTCCTCCAGTGCCAGACTCCCAGTGCTCCCAGTGTCCCCAGTGCCCCCAATGCCCCCAGTGCCCCCAAATGCCCCCAGTGCCAGAATCCCAGTGCCCCCAATGCCCCCAGTGCCAGAATCCCAGTGCCCCCAAATGCCCCCAGTGCCAGAATCCCAGTGCCCCAAATGCCCCCAGTGCCCTCAGTGCTCCCAGTGTTCCCAGAGGCAGGATCCCAGTGTTCCCAATGCCCCCAGTGCCAGGACCCCAGTGCTCCCAGTGCCCCCAGTGCCCCCAATGCCCCCAGTGCCAGGACCCCAGTGCTCCCAGTGCCCCCAGTGCCCCCAATGCCCCCAGTGCCCCCAATGCCCCCAGTGCCAGGACCCCAGTGTTCCCAGTGCCCCCAATGCCCCCAGTGCCAGGACCCCAGTGCCCCCAGTGCCAGAATCCCAGTGCCCCCAGTGCTGCAGACAGCTGGTTCTGCCAGTGTCAGTGCCCCAGCCCTGCCAGTGTTCCCAGTCCCAGTGTCGGAGCCCAACCCTGCCAATGTGGGTGCTCAGTGCTCCCAGTTCAGGCTCCCAGTTCAGCTCCCAGCACTCCCAGTTCAGGCTCCCAGTTCGGGCTCCCAGCACTCCCAGTTCAGATCCCAGCCCCCTGGTTTAACTCCCAGCACTCCCAGTTTGGGCTCCCAGCACTCCCAGTCCCCCCAGTTCAGCTCCCAATGCTCCCAGCCCTCCCAGTTCAGGCTCCCAGCCCCCCGCCCAGCTCCCAGCACTCCCAGTTCAGGCTCCCAGTGCTCCCAGTGCTCCCAGTTCAGGTTCCCCGTGCTCCCAGTTCAGGCTCCCAGTGCTCCCCACTCCTCCCAGTTCAGCTCCCAGCACTCCCAGTTCAGGCTCCCAGCACCCCCAGCGCTCCCAGTTCAGGCTCCCAGGGCTCCCACTCCTCCCCGTTCAGGCTCCCAGTGCTCCCAGCTCAGGCTCCCAGTGCTCCCAGTGCTCCCAGTGCTCCCAGTTCAGTCTCCCAGTGCTCCCCACTCCTCCCAGTTCAGGCTCCCAGCACTCCCAGCCCCCCCAGTTCAGCTCCCAGCACTCCCAGTTCAGCTCCCAGCACTCCCAGTTCAGGTTCCCAGTGCTCCCAGTTCAGCTCCCAGCGCTCCCAGTTCAGCTCCCAGCGCTCCCAGTTCAGGTTCCCAATGCTCCCAGTTCAGCTCCCAGCACTCCCAGTGCTCCCAGTTCAGCTCCCAGCACTCCCAGCGCTCCCAGTTCAGCTCCCAGCACTCCCAGCGCTCCCAGTTCAGCTCCCAGCACTCCCAGTGCTCCCAGTTCAGCTCCCAGCACTCCCAGTTCAGCTCCCAGTGCTCCCAGCTCCCCCAGTTCAGCTCCCAGCGCTCCCAGTGCTCCCAGTTCAGGTTCCCAGCGCTCCCAGTTCAGCTCCCAGCGCTCCCAGCGCTCCCAGTTCAGCTCCCAGCGCTCCCAGTCCCCCCAGTTCAGCTCCCAGTGCTCCCAGCTCCCCCAGTTCAGCTCCCAGTGCTCCCAGCTCCCCCAGTTCAGCTCCCAGCACTCCCAGTGCTCCCAGTTCAGGCTCCCAGCACTCCCCACTCCTCCCAGTTCAGGCTCCCAGTGCTCCCAGCACTCCCAGTTCAGGCTCCCAGTGCTCCCAGCACTCCCAGTTCAGGCTCCCAGTGCTCCCAGTTCAGCTCCCAGTGCTCCCAGTTCAGCTCCCAGCACTCCCAGTTCAGCTCCCAGCACTCCCAGTTCAGCTCCCAGCACTCCCAGTGCTCCCAGTTCAGCTCCCAGCACTCCCAGTCCCCCCAGTTCAGCTCCCAGCGCTCCCAGTCCCCCCAGTTCAGCTCTCCCCCCCCAGGGTACAACATCTCGGCGCTGGTGACCGTGGCCACCAAGACGTTCCTGCGCTATGACAAACTGCGGGGCCTCATCGCCAGCATCCGCCGCTTCTACCCCTCGGTCACCATCGTGGTGGCCGACGACAGCCAGAGACCCGAGCCCCTGGCAGGGCCGCACCTGGAGCACTACCTCATGCCCTTCGGCAAGGTGCCACCCCAGGGGACACGGACACGGACAGGGCGGGGCACGGGGGACACCCCAGGGGACAGGGGAGGGGCAGGGACACCCCAGGGGACAGGGGAGGGGACACGGGAGGGGCAGGGACACCCCAGGGGACAGGAGAGGGGCAGGGGACAGGGGACACCCGCGGGGACAGGAGAGGGGCAGGGGACAGGGGACACCCCAGGGGACACGGACAGGGACAGGGCGGGGCACGGGGGACACCCCAGGGGACACGGGAGGGGACACGGGAGGGGCAGGGACACCCCAGGGGACACGGACAGGGCAGGGGACAGGGGACACCCCAGGGGACAGGGGAGGGGCGGGGGACAGTGGCAGGGACATCCCAGGGGACAGGGACAGGGGACAGTGGCAGGGACACGGACAGGGGACAGGGACAGGGCAGGCGACAGGACAGAGGCAGGGGACAGGGGAGGGGTCACGGGAGGGGACAAGGGACAGTGGCAGGGACACCCCCAGGGGACAGGTTCAGGGACAGGGCGGGGGACAGGGGAGGGGACACGGGAGGGGCAGGGACACCCCAGGGGACAGGGGACACCCCAGGGGACAGGGGACACCCCAGGGGACAGGAGAGGGGCAGGGGACAGTGGCAGGGACACCCGCAGGGGACAGAGGACAGGGACAGGGCAGGGGACAGGGGAGGGGACACGGGAGGGTAGCAGGGACACGGCAGGGGACACCGGATGGGTAGGGACCCCCGCAGGGGACAGGGACACAGACAGGGGACAGAGGAGGGGACGGGGACACCCGCAGGGGACAGGGACACAGACAGGGGACACGGCAGGGGCAGGGACACGGCAGGGACAGAGGAGGGTGGCAGGGACCCAGACAGGGGACATGGGATGGGCAGGGACCCCCGCAGGGCACACGGGAGGGTGGCAGGGACCCAGACAGGGGGCATGGGAGGGTGGCAGGGACTCCCTCAAGGGACAGAGGATGGGCAGGGACACAGACAGGGGACAGCAGATGGTGGCAGGGACCCCCACAGGGGACACAGGAGGGTGACAGGGACCCCAGACAGGGCACACAGGAGGGTGGCAGGGCTGTGGGGACAGGGGAGGGTGGCAGGGACACCGACAGGGGACAGGGGATGGGCAGGGACCCCCAACAGGGGACACAGAACGGGCAGAGACCCACACAGGGGACAAGGGAGGGTGGCAGGGCTGTGGGGGCCCTGCAGGGGACACGGGGGCTGGGAGAGCCGTGTGGGACACGGGAGGATGGCACAGATGCCCACAGGGCACACGGGATGGGCAGGGAGCCCGGCAGAGGACAGGGGAGGGTGGCAGGGAGCCAGACAGGGGACAGGGGATGGTGGCAGCGCTGCGGGGACCCCAGAGACATTGGATGGCGGTGGGCACCCCGACAGGTGACACGGGGGGCTGGCAAAGCCATACGGGGCACGCGAGGGGCTGGCAGGAACTGAAGTCCCCAAAAGGAGGGGACATGGAGCTCTGGGATGGCACAGAGGGGGACACCGGGGACCGATGGGGCTGTGGCAGGGGGGGCTGGCAGGGTGGAGACCCCCAGGGAGGGGTGCCAGGGCAGGGTTGGCAGGGCGGGGGTCGCTGGGCATGGGGACAATGGGGAGGGGGGAACACGGGAACCCTGTCAGAGCATGGGGGACACACGAGGGGGTGACAAAGTGACAGAACCCGGGGGGCTCGTGGGGGGTTGGCAGGGCTCAAGGGGCACGGGGGGCATGGGGGGCACCCCAGGGAAAGGGACATGGGAGATCCCGGGGGAGGGGACACGGGCTCTGTCAGGGTTGGCACGGGTCCCTGTCAGGGTTGGCACGGGTCCCTGGGGTTGGGGACATGGGGGGATCTTGGTGTTGGGCACAGGGGATCTGTCCGGGCTGTGGGGTGCCCAGGGAAGGACACGCGGGGCTCTGTCAGGCTCAGGGTGGCACCGCGGGCACACGGGCTCTGTAAGGCTCAGGGTTGGGGTCTATCAGGGCTCAGGGTGGCACCGCGGGCACATGCGTTCTGCCAGGGCTGTGGGGTCCCAGGGCTGGGCACACGGGGTCTGTCAGGGCTCAGGGTTGGGCACACGGGCTCTGTCAGGCTCAGGGTGGCACCGCGGGCACACACGGGGCTCTGTCAGGGCTGTGGTACCCGGGCATGGGGCACACGGGCTCTGTCAGGGCTCAGGGTGGCACCGCGGGCACCGGGGATCTATCAGGGCTCAGGGTGGCACCGTGGGCACATGTGTTCTGTCAGGACTGTGGGGTCCCAGGGCTGGGCACACGGGCTCTGTGAGGGCTGTGGTACCCGGGCATGGGGCACACAGGGTCTGTCAGGCTCAGGGTTGGGCACACGGGCTCTGTCAGGGCTCAGGGTGGCACCGAGGGCACACGGGCTCTGTCAGGGCTCAGGGCTGGGCACACGGGCTCTGTCAGGGCTCAGGGTGGCACCGAGGGCACACAGGGTCTGTCAGGCTCAGGATTGGGCACACGGGCTCTGTCAGGGCTCAGGGTGGCACCGCGGGCACTGCGGGCACTGCGGCCGTGCCCGAGGCTCCGCGCTGCCCCCTGGCAGGGCTGGTTCGCCGGGAGGAACCTGGCGGTGTCGCAGGTGACCACCAAGTACGTGCTGTGGGTGGACGATGATTTCATCTTCACGGCCCGCACGCGCCTGGAGAAGCTCGTGGATGTGCTGGAGAGAACCAGCCTGGACCTGGTGCGGGCACGGCGGGCACCGGCGGGCACCGGGGGGGTACGGGGGGCTGCAGGGGGCATCGGGGGCACCGGGGGTGAGGGGCACGGGGGGCTGCAGGGTACAGGGGAGGATGGGGGCACCGGGGGGGCACCGGGAGGGTACAGGGGGCACAGGGGGTGAGGGCACGAGGGGGTACAGAGGGCACGGGTGGTCCTGGCGGTCCCGGGTGCTTCCGTAGATCCCGGGCTCTCCCGGGCGTCCCTGGGGGTCCCCGTGGGTCCCGGGTGATCCCGGTGGTCCCGGGCGGTCCCGGGTGCTCCGGGTGCTCCCGTGGATGCCGGGTTGCCCTGGGGATCCCTGTGGATCCCGGGCTGTTCCGAGCTGTCCCGGGCGCTCCCGTGGGTCCCGGGCGATCCCGGTGGTTCCTGGCGATCCCTGGGGTGTCCCGGGCAGTCCGGGTTGTCCCGGTGCTCCCGGTTCTCCCGTGGATCCCGGTGGTCCCGGTCGATCCCGGCCACTCCCGGTGCTCCCGTGGGTCCCGGGTTGTCCTGGGGATCCCTGTGGATCCCGGGTTGTCCCGGTCTGTTCCGAGCTGTCCCGGTGCTCCCGTGGGTCCCGGGTTGTCCCGGGTTGTCCCGGGCTGTTCCCAGCTGTCCCGGGTGCTCCCGTGGATCCCGGGTTGTCCCGGGCTGTTCCGGGCTGTCCCGGGTGCTCCCGTGGGTCCCGGGTTGTCCCGGTGCTCCCGTGGGTCCCGGGTTGTCCCGGGCTGTTCCGAGCTGTCCCGGTGCTCCCGTGGGTCCCGGGTTGTCCTGGGGGTCCTTGGGGGTCCCGGGCACTCCTCTGGGTCCCGGGCTGTCCCGGGCAGTCCCGGCCGCTCCCGGTCCATCCCGGTGGTCCCGGGCTGTCCGGGGCGCTCCCGTAGGTCCCGGACGCTCCTGGGCTGTCCCGGGCGGTCCCGGTGCTCCCGGACGGTTGCGGCCGATTCCGGGCGGTCCCCGGTGCTCCGGTGGGTCCCAGGCGGTCCCGGTGTTCCCGGCGCCCCCTCCCCAGCCCAGCTCCGCTCCCGCAGGTGGGCGGCGCGGTGCGGGAGATCACCGGCTACACCACCACGTACCGGCAGCGGCTGAGCGTGCGCGGCGGCGGCGCGGGCGGGGACTGCCTGCGGACCCGGCCCGGCTTCCACCACCGCCTGGCGGGCTTCCCGGCCTGCGTGGTCACCGACGGCGTGGTCAACTTCTTCCTGGCCCGCACCGACAAGGTGCGCCAGGTGGGCTTCGACCCCCGGCTGCGCCGCGTGGCGCACCTCGGTGAGCACGGGGGACCGGGGAACGGGAGGGGCTGGGGGGGCTGGGGGGGCTGGGGGTGATGGAGGGTTTGGGGGGTTTGGGGGGTCTGAGGGGGATGCGAGGTCTGAGGGGGCTGGGGGGGTCTGAAGGGACTGGGGGGTCTGAGGGGGCTGGGGGGGTCTGAAGGGACTGGGGGGTCTGGGAGGGCTGGGGGGTCTGAGGGGGATGGGGGGGTCTGAGGGGGCTGGGGGGCTCTGAGGAGGATGGGGATGCCTGAAGGGGATGGGGGGTTTGAAGGGGATGGGGGGTTTGGGGGGGCTGGGGGGGGTCTGAGGGGGTGGGGGGGGCAGGGGGGTCTGGGGGGGCTGGGGGGGTCTGAGGGGGATGGGGGGATGGGGGGTTTGGGGGAGCTGGGGGGGATCTGAGGGTCTGGGGGGGTCTGAGGGGGCTGGGAGGGTCTGAGGGGTCTGAGGGGGCTGGGGGGTTTGAAGGGGCTGGGGGGGTCTGAGGGGGCTGGGGGGTTTCGAGGGGCTGGGGGGTTTGGAGGGGCTGGGGGGTCTGAGGGGGCTGGGGGGTTTGGAGGGGCTGGGGGGGTCTGAGGGGGCTGGGGGGTTTCGAGGGGCTGGGGGGTTTGGAGGGGCTGGGGGGGTCTGAGGGGGCTGGGGGGTCTGGGGGAGGTGGGGGGTTTGAGGGGGCTGGGGGCGTCTGAGGGGGCTGGGGGGGTTTGGGGGGGCTGGGGGGTCTGGGGGGGGGCTGGGGGTGTCTGAGGGGGATGGGGGGTTTGGGGGTCTGAGGGGGATGGGGGGTTTGGGGGTCTGAGGGGGATGGGGGGGTCTGAGGGGGATGGGGGGTTTGGGGGTCTGAGGGGGCTGGGGGGGGTCTGAGGGAGATGGGGGGGTCTGAGGGGGATGGGGGGTTTGGGGGTCTGAGGGGGATGGGGGGTTTGGGGGTCTGAGGGGGATGGGGGGGTCTGAGGGGGATGGGGGGTTTGGGGGTCTGAGGGGGCTGGGGGGGGTCTGAGGGAGATGGGGGGGTCTGAGGGGGATGGGGGGTTTGGGGGGGCTGGGGGGGTCAATCTGATGGGGTCCCAGAGGGGTCCTGGGGCTGCCCGAGGGGTCTGGTGGTCAGTCAGAGGGGGTCCTGGAGAGGTCTGGGGGTACCAGAGGGGTCTGGGGGTGCCCGAGGGGCTGGGGGTGCCTTAGGGGTTTGGGAATGTTCGAGGGGGCTGAGGATCAGTCTAAGGGGGTACCAGAAGGGTCCTGGGGGTGCCCCGGGGTCCTGACCGGTCTGGAGGTGCCAGAGGGCGCTGAGGGTGCCCGAGGGCTCTGGTGGGTTTGGGGAGCTCAGTCTAAGGCGATCCCAGAGGGGGTCCCGAGGGGTCTGGGGGTCAGTCTGAGGGGGTCCTGGACAGGTCTGGGGGTGCCTGAGGGGTCTAGGGGATCTGGGGGTCAGTCTAAGGGGGTGCCAGGGGGGTCTCCGAGGGGGCTGGGGGTGTCTCAGGGGTCTGGTGGGTTTGGGGGGGTCAATCCAAGAGAGTGCCTGAGGGGTCTGGGGGTCCCGAGGAGTCCGGGGGGTCTGGGGCTCAGTCTAGGGGGGTCCCAGGGGAGTCCTGGGGGTGCCCAGGGGTCCCAAGGAGTCTGGGGGGTTTGAGGGCTCAGTCTAACGGGGTCACTGGGGTCCCCCCCAATTCAGGGCTCAGAGATAAGGGGGGTCCTAGGGTCCCCCACGATGGGGTCAGGGGGTCAGAGCTAAGGGGGATGCTGGGATCCCCCCAAATTCAGGGGTCAGAGACAAGGGGGGGGCTGGGGTCCCCCACAATTTGGGGGTCAGGGGGTCCAAGATAAGGGGGGACACTGGGATTCCCCACAATTTGGGGGGTCAGGGATAAGGGGGGTGCTGGAGTCCCCCACAATTTGGGGGGTCAGAGCCAAGGGGGCATCCCCCCCTCCCTGTGTCCCCCCGGCATCGGGGGCAGCCCGGGGCACCCCAGGCCACCTCCGATCCCATTATTTTGGGGGTCCCCCCCGTGCCCCCTTCCTCAGAATTCTTCATCGACGGCCTGGGGGTGCTGCACGTGGGCTCGTGCGAGGACGTGGTGGTGGATCACGCGTCCAAGCTGGCGCTGCCGTGGCGGCGCTCGGAGGGGGAGCGCCAGTACAACCGGTACCGGTACCCGGCCGCCCGCGACGACAGCGTGCGCCTCAAGCAGCGCCTCTTCTTCTTCAAGAACCGCTTCAAGTGCATGGCCGGCGACTAGCGGCGACACCGGGACACCGGGCGGGGACACCGGGACACCGGGCGGGGACGCTGGGCGTGGTCACCGGGCGGGGACACCGGGGCCGTCCCGGGGCTACCGGCGGGGACGCCCTGAGGCCACCGGGGTTACCGGGCATGGTCACCGGGCAGGGCCAGCAGCCCCGGCCGCCGCTGACCGGCCCTGGGTGCCACCCCCGGGGAGGTGACAAGAGGTGGCAGCAGGTCACCGCCCCCAGGGGGGTCACAGGACACGCCAAGGACGTCGCTGACCCCCGGCCACCAGTCCTGGCCGGCCCTGGGTGCCACCGGGCTGCTGGCACTGCGGTGGTGCCACCCCCAGAGGGGTGACAGGGGGGTGGCACGGGGTCACCACGCACAGGAGGGGTCAGGGCACACGCCAAGGACGTCGCTGACCCCCGGCCACCAGCGTGGGCCACATCAAGGGTCACTGCTGCTGGCCACGCCTGCGGTGTCCCCAGAGCCACAAGCATGGCTACTCCATGGTCACCCCCAGGGCCACCACTGCAATGTCCCCAGGGCCACAAGGAGGGCCACTGGCCACATCTGGGTCACCCCCAGGGCCACCAAGCCCAATGGGCCACCTTCTCTGGGCCACCCTGCGGTGTCCCCAGGGCCACAACCGTGGGCCACCAGCCACAACCCCAGTGCCACAGACCCCAATGGGCCACCCCCAGGGACACCGTTCCAGGGCCACCAAGCCTGGGGCGCCCCTGGGGTGGCTCTGCCCCCTTTGGGCACCCCACGGGCCGCCACCCCCACCCCCGGCTGCCCTCACAGGGCCCAGAGGGCCACTGGGTGACACGGGGTGGCCGCTGCCACCATGGGCCTCCTCAAGGGTCACCCGCCATGGGCCACCACCTGTGGGACACCCCCGGGACACCGCCCCCGCCCCGTGGCCACCCCCGGGGTCACCCCCAGGGCCATCACCGAGTGCCACCCCCCGGGGCCACTGCCATGGGCCACCCCCCAGTGCCACCACGCCGGTCCCCGTTGTCCCCCCGCCCCCCGCGGTGTTTTTAGCTCTTTTGTACTTTGGGGGGGGGGGGGGGGGTGATGGCGGGGTCGCACCGGGTCCCCTTCCCCCCCCCCCCCGTTGTCCCCTCTCCGTTTTCTACCGCCCGCCCCTCCCCCCGCTGCCGCCCGGGTTTTTGTGCCAAGTCTCGGCCCCTCCCCCCCCCCGGGACCCCCGCGACCCCCGGGGTGGGTGGGGGAGGGGCTGGGGGAGGGGCTGCCCCCCCCCCGCCCTTTTCTACCCAATGGATGGTGAGATTTTAACCAGCCCGAAACCGCCGGCCTCTGCTTGGGGCGGGGGGAGGGGCGGGGGAGGGGCTACGGAGTGGGCGGGGCTACGTGAGGGGGAGGGGTCTTGGGGTGGGTGGGGCTGTCGGGGTGGGAGGGGCTATGGGGATAGGAGGGGTTTTAGGGTGGGAGGAGCTGTGAGGGGTGGGAGGGGCTTTGGATGGGCGGGGCTGGGGTGGGAGGGGCTTTGGGGGTGGGAGGGGCTATGGGAGTGGGAGGGGCTATGGGGGTGGGAGGGGCTTTGGGAGTGGGAGGGGCTATGGGGGTGGGAGGGGCTTTGGGAGTGGGAGGGGCTTTGGGAGTGGGAGGGGCTTTGGGAGTGGGAGGGGCTCTGGGGGTGGGAGGGGCTATGGGGGTGGGAGGGGCTCTGGGGTGGGAGGGGCTCTGGGAGTGGGAGGGGCTATGGGGTGGGAGGGGCTCTGGGGGTGGGAGGGGCTTTGGGAGTGGGAGGGGCTTTGGGAGTGGGAGGGGCCATGGGGTGGGAGGGGCTATGGTGTGGGAGGGGCTATGGGAGTGGGAGGGGCTATGGGGGTGGGAGGGGCTATAGGGGTGGGAGGGGCTATGGGGGTGGGAAGATCTTTGGGTGGGAGGGGCTCTGGGAGTGGGAGGGGCTTTAGGAGTGGGAGGGGCTATGAGGGTGGGAGGGGCTTTAGGAGTGAGAGGGGCTATGGGGGTGGGAGGGGCTATGTGAGTGGGAGGGGCTATGGGGGTGGGAGGGGCTATGGGGGTGGGAGGGGCTATGGGGGTGGGAGGGGCTATGGAGGTGGGAAGATCTTTGGGTGGGAGGGGCTATGGGGGTAGGAGGGGCTATGGGTGGGGCGATTCTTGGGGTAGGAGGGGCTTTGGGGATGGGAGGGGCTTTTGGCATGGGCGGGGCTATGAGGGTGGGAGGGGCTATTTAGAGTGGGAGGGGCAGTGGGGGGGCTTTGGGAGTGGGAGGAGCTGTGGGGTGGGAGGGTCTTTGGGTGGGTGGGGTTATGCTGGGGGGGCAATGGGATGGGAGTGGCTATGAGGGTGGGAGGGGCTTTGGGAGGGGCTTTGGGTGGGCGGTGCCTTGGGGTGGGAGGAGCTATGGGAGTAGGAGGGGCTTTGGGGTGGGAGGGGCTTGGAATGGAAGGGCCTTGGAGTGGGAGGAGCTTTGGGGTGGGAGGGGCCGTTGGGATGGGAGGGGCTTTGGGGTGGGAGGGGCTATGAGATGGGAGGGGCTACAGGGTGGGGGCTATGGGGGGTGCGAGGGGTTTTGGGGTGGGAGGGGCCTCGGGGGTGGGAGGGGCAATAGAATCTACATGGGGCTGGCGTATGTAGGCAGTGGGAGTGGCCAGGGCGTGCGATCAGTGGGCGCGGTCAGTGGGTGTTGTCGGTGGGTGTGGTCGGTGGGCGTGGTCAGTGGGTGCGGTTCCTCCTGGGCGTGGCCTTTGGTGAGGGGGATTTTCACCAGGAATGCCCCTGGACCCCCCTCCCCCACCCAGCGCCCTCCAGGGTCCCTCCTGCCCTGGCAGGACACGGCAGGGACAGGGATGGGGACAGGGACAGGGACAGGGACAGGGACAGGGATGGGGACAGGGACAGGGACAGGGACAGGGACAGGGACAGGGGCAGGGACAGGGATGGGGACAGGGACAGGGACAGGGACAGGGACAGGGACAGGGATGGGGACAGGGACAGGGACAGGGACAGGGACAGGGACAGGGGCAGGGACAGGGATGGGGACAGGGACAGGGACAGGGACAGGGACAGGGACAGGGACAGGGACAGGGATGGGGACAGGGACAGGGACAGGGACAGGGACACGGCAGGGACAGGGACAGGGACGGGGACAGGGACAGGGACAGGGATGGGGACGGGGACAGGGACAGGGACAGGGACAGGGACACGGCAGGGACAGGGACAGGGACAGGGACGGGGACAGGGACAGGGACAGGGGCAGGGACAGGGATGGGGACAGGGACAGGGACAGGGACAGGGGCAGGGACAGGGATGGGGACAGGGACAGGGACAGGGACAGGGACAGGGACAGGGATGGGGACAGGGACAGGGGCATGGCAGGGACAGGGACAGGGACATGAGCATGGGCATGGCAGGGACAGGAACACGGCAGGGACAGGGACAGGGACGGGGACAGGGACAGGGACAGGGACAGGGACAGGGACAGGGACAGGGACGGGGACAGGGACAGGGACAGGGACAGGGACAGGGACAGGGACAGGGATGGGGACAGGGACAGGGACAGGGACAGGGACAGGGGCAGGGACAGGGATGGGGACAGGGACAGGGACAGGGACAGGGACAGGGATGGGGACAGGGACAGGGACAGGGACAGGGGCATGGCAGGGACAGGGACAGGGACATGAGCATGGGCATGGCAGGGACAGGAACACGGCAGGGACAGGGACAGGGACAGGGACAGGGACAGGGACAGGGATGGGGACGGGGACAGGGACAGGGACAGGGACACGGCAGGGACAGGGACAGGGACGGGGACAGGGACAGGGACAGGGATGGGGACGGGGACAGGGACAGGGACAGGGACAGGGACAGGGACACGGCAGGGACAGGGACAGGGACAGGGACGGGGACAGGGACAGGGACAGGGACAGGGACGGGGACAGGGACAGGGACAGGGATGGGGACGGGGACAGGGACAGGGACAGGGACAGGGACAGGGACACGGCAGGGACAGGGACAGGGACATGAGCATGGGCATGGCAGGGACAGGAACACGGCAGGGACAGGGACAGGGATGGGGACAGGGACAGGGACACGGCAGGGACAGGGACAGGGACGGGGACGGGGACAGGGACAGGGACAGGGACACGGCAGGGACAGGGACAGGGACAGGGACACAGCAGGACGTGGGAGTTGGCGGCACACAGAACAGGACATGGGAAGGGACACGCCACGGTCATGGACATGCCAGGGCCAAGGCCAAGGGGACAATGGGACACACGGGGGACAAGGAGAGACCACTGACAGAGACATGGCATGGTGCACAGCGACAGAGCAGTGACAAGGACAGGGATGTGACAGGGACAGGCACTCCAGGGACGTGGAGACAGACACGGAGTGGGCAGGGACACTGCTGGGACAGGGACAGAGACAGGGCAGAGACAGGGACACAGCAGGGACAGGGACACCCCAGGACACAGGCATGGACACACTGGGGACAGGGACGTGGCAGGAACGTGGGCAGGGACAGGCAGGGACTGGGGCCACAGTGAAGGACAAGGACACGCCAGGACAGGGACAAGGACAAGGACACACAATGGACACGAGGCTGCACACCCATGGACAAGGACACAGCCCCTGAGGGGGCAAGGCCACAGCAGGGCTGGTGTTGGGCCACCCTGCAGCCACTCCTGAGTGACCCATGGGGCTGCCAAGGTGATGTCGCTGTCCCCCCTCCCAAACCTGTCCCTGTGTCCCCCTCGCTGTGTCCTGTCCAGGCCATTGCAATGTCCCCATTCTATGTCCTGGCCTGCCTTCGTCCCACCCCACTGTCCCAACCGCAATGACCCATCCCAGTGTCCCATCCCAATGTCCCAGTGACCATCCCAATGTCCCCATCCCAGTGTCCCATCCCAATGTCCCAGTGACCATCCTGGTGCTCACCATCCCTGGTGTCCCATCCCAATGTCCTAGTGACCATCCCAGTGTCCCATCCCAATGTCCCAGTGACCATCCTGGTGCTCACCATCCCAGTGTCCCATCCCTATGTCCCAGTGTCCCATCCCAATGTCCCCATCCCAGTGTCCCATCCCAATGTCCCAGTGACCATCCTGGTGCTCACCATCCCGGTGTCCCATCCCAATGTCCCAGTGTCCCACCCCAATGTCCCCATCCCAGTGTCCCATCCCAATGTCCCAGTGACCATCCTGGTGTCCCATCCCAATGTCCCAGTGACCACCCTGGTGCTCACCATCCCGGTGTCCCATCCCAATGTCCCGGTGACCATCCCTGGTGTCCCATCCCAATGTCCCAGTGACCATCCTGGTGCTCACCATCCCAGTGTCCCATCCCAATGTCCCAGTGACCATCCTGGTGTCCCATCCCAATGTCCCAGTGACCATCCTGGTGCTCACCATCCCAGTGTCCCATCCCAATGTCCCAGTGACCATCCCAATGTCCCCATCCCAGTGTCCCATCCCAGTGTCCCAGTGACCATCCTGGTGCTCACCATCCCGGTGTCCCATCCCAATGTCCCAGTGACCATCCTGGTGTCCCATCCCAATGTCCCAGTGACCATCCTGGTGCTCACCATCCCTGGTGTCCCATCCCAATGTCCCGGTGACCATCCTGGTGCTCACCATCCCAGTGTCCCATCCCAATGTCCCGGTGACCATCCTGGTGCTCACCATCCCAGTGTCCCATCCCAATGTCCCAGTGACCATCCTGGTGCTCACCATCCCTGGTGTCCCATCCCAATGTCCCCATGACCATCCTGGTGCTCACCATCCCTGGTGTCCCATCCCAATGTCCCCATGACCATCCTGGTGCTCACCATCCCTGGTGTCCCATCCCAATGTCCCAGTGACCATCCTGGTGCTCACCATCCCTGGTGTCCCATCCCAATGTCCCCATGACCATCCTGGTGCTCACCATCCCTGGTGTCCCATCCCAATGTCCCCATGACCATCCTGGTGCTCACCATCCCTGGTGTCCCATCCCAATGTCCCAGTGACCATCCTGGTGTCCCATCCCAGTGTCCCAGTGACCATCCTGGTGCTCACCATCCCAGTGTCCCATCCCCATGTCCCCATCCCAATGTCCCCATCCCCATGTCCCCATGTCCCCATCCCGCTTTCCCAGGGCAGTGTCCCCACCTCAGTGCCCCCATTTCAGTGTCCCCAGCCTCATCCTGCTGTCACATCTCTATGTCCCACCGCAGTGTCCCCAGCCAGGTGTCCCAGGTCAGGGCTCTACCCCAGGACAGGCTGGGCTGGTGGGAGCCCCAGGGATTCCAGCACAGCCCAGTTCTGCACCCCGGTTATTTCTCCTGCACCTGGACCAGGAGCAAAAACCCAACTGGGCTGGGAAGGGACTGGGAGCACCTGGGAGAAGGACTCGGGACATGGGTGACCCCATGGGGATGGATTTGAGGGTGCTGGACACATCCTGGCCACATCCTGGGGCACCCAGGTGGGCTGAGGGCTGAACCTCAGGGTGGGCAGAGGGAGGGGGGCTCTGTGCCCAGGTGAGACCCCAAGGACGACTTCATTGAGAAGGATTTGAGGGTGCTGGACACATCCTGGCCACATCCCTGGGCACTGAGGTGCCCCCCTGATCCTGGGCTGAGCCCCAGGGTGGGCAGAGAGAGGCATCTCTGCCCCTGTGCCCCTATGCCCAGGTGAGACCCCAGGGGTCACCCCACGGGGAAGGATTTGAGGGTGTTGGACTCATCCTGGCCACTTCCAGGTGCCCCCTGAGCTGGGTTGAGCCCCAGCGTGGGCAGAGGGAGGGAAGCTCTGCCCCTGTGCCCCTGTGCCCAGGTGAGACCCCACCTGCAGAGCTGCTCCAGCCCTGGGGTCCTGCGCAGGGAGGATGAGGAGCTGCTGGAGAGAGCCCAGAGGAGGCCAGCAGTGGGTCCAGGTGGCCAAGCAGGCCAAAGGCTCCTGGCCTGGATCAGGAATGGTGTGGCCAGCAGGAGCAGGGACATCATTCTGTCCCCGTACTCGGCACAGGTGAGGTCACACCTCCAGTGCTGTGTCCAGTTCTGGCCCCTCAGTTTGGGAAGGACGTGGAGATGATGATGTACGCAGTTTGGTGCTCTGCTTGTGTTCACTGATATATTATAACCCCATTTTTAAATTAATTTAAACCCCTCGCTGAGTTGGGTTTAGTGGAACCAGGAGGTTGGATTGGCTTTCCCCCTCCTCACACACGTCCATCATCCAGTTTTGCCCAACACCCAAGAAGCTGTGCCCTCTTCATCCCAATTTAATGCTGCGAACTGGGGTTTTTTTGGGATTGAGGTGTGGTTATTGTACTTTGGGATCTCAAGATCCCTCTTGAGCGTGTCCAGTGAAGGCAACGAGGCTGGAGAGGGGCTGGGAGCACAAATCCTGTGAGGAACCACTGAGGGAGCTGGGGGTGCTCAGCCTGGAGAAAATGAGACTCAGAGATGACCTTATCAATCTTACAACTCCCTGGAAGGTGCCTGTGCCCAGCTGGGGCTGGGCTCTTTCTGCAGGAACTGACAGAAGCACAGGAAAACATCTCAATCTGTGCGAAGGGAAATTCAGGTTGGATATCAGGAAAAATTTTACAGAAAGGGTGGTAAAGTTCTGGAATGTTCTGCCCAGGGAGGTGGTGGAGTCCCCATCCCTGGGTGTGTTTAACAAAGCCTGGATGTGGCACTGGGTGCCAGGGTTTAGCTGAGGTGTTGGAGCTGGGTTGGACTCCATGGCCTTCAGGGTCTCTCCCAACCTGGTCATTCTGTGAATTCTGTGAATTTTGGGAATTCCCAGGGCAGAGGAAGGTGGTGGAGTCCCCATCCCTGGGGGTGTTTGACAAAGTCTGGAGGTGGCACTGGGTGCCAGGGTTTAGTTGAGGCGCTGGGGCTGGGTTGGACTCGATGGTCTTGAAGTTCCCTTCCAAGCCAGTGATTCTGTGAATTCTGTGAGGCCCCGGAGCTGCTGCAGGGCTGGAGCCCCTCTGGAGCCAGGCTGGGAGAGCTGGGGGTGCCCACCCCGCTGCAGGGAGAGCTCAGAGCCCTGGCAGGGCCCAAAGGGGCTCCAGGAGAGCTGCAGAGGGGCTGGGGACAGGGATGGAGAGACAGGACACAGGGAATGGATTCCAGAGGGCAGGGATGGATGGGAGATTGGGCAGGAATTGCTCCCTGTGAGGGTGGGAAGGGCTGGGATGGATTTCCCAGAGCAGCTGAGGCTGCTCCTGGATCCCTGGCAGTGCCCAAGGCCAGGCTGGAGCACCTGGGACAGAGGGAGGTGACCCTGGGGAGCTGTCCCTGCCATGGCAGGGCTGGGCTGGGTTGTAGGGTCCCTCCTACCCCAGTGCGCTCCATGGTTCTGTGCTGTCCCACCCCAAAATCCCCCTGAGCTCAGGGCCCAGCCCACAAAACCCCAAAGTTTCCATCGTGGTTTCCCAGCCCAGTGCCCCATCACACACCCCCATCCCAGTGTCCCACCCCAAAGTCCCACCCACACAGCCCCAGCGTGCCCCCACTGTCCCATGCCCGTGTCCCCACCCCAATGTCCCCATGTCCATCCCATTGTCCTGATGTCCCACCCCAATGTCCTCACCCCAACATCCCCACGTCCCATCCCAAATCCCCGTGTTCTCACCCCAATATCTCCATGTCCCATCCCAAACCACCATGTCCCATCCCAAACCCCGGGTCTCCTGTCCCCATGCCAGTGTCCCCAGCCCTGTGCCCCCATGCCAGTGTCCCCAGCCCTGTGCTCCCGTCCCAGTGTCCCCAGCCCTGTGCCCCCATGCCAGTGTCCCCCATGTCTCCTGTCTCCATGCCAGTGTCCCCAGCCCTGTGCTCCCGTCCCAGTGTCCCCAGCCCTGTGCCCCCGTGCCAGTGTCCCCCATATCTCCTGTCCCCATGCCAGTGTCCCCCATATCTCCTGTCCCCATGCCAGTGTCCCCAGCCCTGTGCCCCCATGCCAGTGTCCCCCATATCTCCTGTCCCCATGCCAGTGTCCCCCATATCTCGTCTCCATGCCAGTGTCCCCCATATCTCCTGTCCCCATGCCAGTGTCCCCCATATCTCGTCTCCATGCCAGTGTCCCCCATATCTCCCGTTCCCATGCCAGTGTCCCCAGCCCTGTGCCCCTGTGCCAGTGTCCCCCATATCTCCCGTTCCCATGCCAGTGTCCCCAACCCTGTGCCCCCGTTCCAGTGTCCCCCATATCTCGTCCCCATGCCAGTGTCCCCCATATCTCCTGTCCCCATGCCAGTGTCCCCAGCCCTGTGCCCCCGTGCCAGTGTCCCCCATATCTCTTGTCTCCATGCCAGTGTCCCCCATGTCTCCCCATGTCTCCTCTCCCCATGCCAGTGTCCCCAGCCCTGTGCCCCCATGCCAGTGTCCCCCATATCTCCTGTTCCCATGCCAGTGTCCCCAGCCCTGTGCCCCCATGTCCCCTCACCCACCCCCCCCAGGCTCACTGTGCCCCCCTCACTGCCCCAGGAATGGGGGGAGCCCCCCTGGCCCCCCTCGATCCGTTGCATATTTTTATTGGATCAAAGTTACAGACCTGGGGGGGAAATACAAAATAAATAACCCCCCCCGAGGGCGGGACCCCCCCTGTCTGTCTGTCTGTCCTGGGGGTCAGGGCTATGTACAGGGGTCTGTCTGTCTGTCCGTGCTGCGGGGGCTGGGTGGCACCAACCCCTCTGGGGGGGTCTGGGCCCCTCCTTGTGCCCCCATTGCCAGCCGGGGGGGCTGGGGGGCTCCCCCAATTCAGGGGTGCTCCCGATTTATGGGGGAATCCCCCTGCATGGGGGTCCCAATGAAGGGAAGATCCCCCCATATGGGGGTCCCGTTTTATGGGGGGATTCCCCACATGGGGGGTCCTGTTGGATGGGGGGGGGTCCCATTTTATGGGGGATCCCCCTGCATGGGGGGTTCTGTTGGATGGGGGGATCCCCCCACATGGGGGTCCCGTTTGTGGGGGATCCCCTGCACGGGGGTCCCGTTTGTGGGGGATCCCCTGCACGGGGGTCCCGTTGAAGGGGGGATCCCTCTGCCCGGGGGGCCTCCTCCTGCCCCCTTGTTTGGGGGTCCCCCTGCCCGGGGTGATCCTGGGGGCGTCCCCCCGTGCCCAGGAGGGCTCCGTGCCCCCCGCTCAGTCCTCGGTGATGCCCTTGGCCCGCAGCTCCTCCTGCACCCGGGCGAGGTACGTGGGGTCGGGGTACCCGAACCTGGGGGCACAGGGGAGGGAGTCAGGCCGTGCCCCACCCTGGGTGCCAACCCCTCGCCATCCTCCCTCCTCCAATACCCCAGGTGCCCCCCAGTGCCCCCTCCCACAGCTGGTGCTGGATGTGGCGGGTGCTGTCCCCCAACCCCCCAGGTGCCCTCCCAGGTGCCCCCCATGTGCACAGGTGCCCACCAGCCCCCCAAGTGCCCTCCCAGGTGCCCCCTTGTGCAGAGGCGCTCATCACCCCCCCCAGGTGCCCACTCAGGTGCCCCCCATGTACACAGGTGCCCATCAGCCCTCACAGGTGCCCTCACAGGCGCGCCCCACGTGCACAGGTGCCCACCAGCCCCCCAGGTGCCCGCATGTCCACAGGTGCCCACCAGCCCACCCAGGTGCCCCCAGCCCCCCTGGCACAGCCGGGGTCAGTCAGGCTCATGCTGGGCGCTGTCCCCCACCCCCCCAGGGTGCCCCCCAGATGCCCGCCCGGTGCCCCCCGTGCCCCCCGCACAGCTGGGGCCCGCCGGTGCAGTTGGTCTTGTGGTGGATGTCGTTCCAGGTGATGACGTTGGCACGGCCCGTGGTCAGCGAGGTGCCCACGGTGAAGGTGAGGCGCTGGGCGAAGGCCTTGCGGAACAGCCCCAGCACCTTGTTCCCCTCGGGGCAGTCGGGCAGGTATGCCACGCGCGTGGTGCCCGGGTACCGCACGCCCGGGTTGGGGTGCTCCACCTGGGCATGGGGGCACAGGTGAGGGACAGGGGCAGGGGCACAGGTGTGAGTGCCCATGTGGTGCCAGGGGACAGGTGAGAGGGGCAGGGGCACAGGTGAGGGGACAGGTGTGAGTGCCCATGTGGTGCCTGGGTACCGCACGCCCGGGTTCGGGTGCTCCACCTGTATGGCGGGGGGGGACAGGTGAGGGACAGGGACAGGGCACAGGTGTGAGTGCCCACGTGGTGCCAGGGGACAGGTGAGGGACGGGGCACAGGTGTGAGTGCCCACGTGGTACCAGGGCACAGGTGAGGGGGACAGGGGCAGGGGCACAGGTGTCAGTGCCAATGTAGTGCCAGGGTACTGCACCCCCTGGTTCAGGTGCTCCACCTGGGCAGGGTGAGGGGGCACAGGTGAGGGACAGAGACAGGGGCACGTGGTACCAGGGCACAGGTGAGGGGCACAGGGGCACAGGTGTCAGTGCCCATGTGGTGCCCGGGTAGCGCACGCCCGGGTTTGGGTGCTCCACCTGGGCAGGTGAGGGGGGACAGGGGCACAGGTGTCGGTGCCCACGTGGTGCCCAGGCACTGCATGGCTGCACAGGATGGGGGACAGCTGAGGGGGTCACAGGTATGGGGACAGCCCAGATTCAGGTTACAGCTGTGGGGGGGCACAGGTAATGGGGGTGGCAGTGACGGGGGCACAGGGGGGCACTGAGAGGGGCACAGGTAAGGGGGCAGTGACAGGGGCACAGGTGGGCAGTGACAGGGGCACGGGCAACAGATGCCAGGCTCTGTCTGGTCCTGGGGTGCTGCAGCCCCAGGCTCAGGTACAGGGGGCACAGGTGTGGGGGAGGCATGTGGGGGGCACACAGGGCAGGTGCCCACGTGGTGCCCAGGTACCACAGCCATGGGGCATGGAGGGGACACACAGCAGGGAAGGACAGGGGGACAGGAGGACATGGGGACAGACGGACAGGGGGACAGGGGAAGGGCCAGGGACACTTCACCTACCCAGGGCGTGGGGAACAAGGGATGGGGGACAGAAGGAATGGGGGGGGTGGGGATCAGGTTGGGGGCACCCAGCAGGTTTGGGGTACCCAGGGGTGCTGGCAGCACCCAGGGCCGTTGGGGACATGGGGGCATTTGGGGACACCAGGGTTGTCAGTAACAGCCAGAAGGATTTGGGAGCCCCCAGGGACACGTGCCAGGATGGGTGGGTGGGTAGCCCAGGGACGCTGGGGACACCCAGCAGGGTTTGGGGGCACCCAGGGGCACTGGGGGCACAGAGTTGGCTCAGGGGTATCTGGGGACACCCAGGGCCATCCATCAGGACCTGAGGGTGCTGGGGACACTGCACCGTGCCAGGCCACCCAGCAGAATCCCAGGGGTGCCAGGGCCACAGACTGTGGACTTGGGGGCACCCAGGGATGCTGGGGGTGCCCAGAAGGATTTGGGGACAACCAGGGGCACACGACTGGGTTGGGGCACCCATCATAGTTTTAGGGCACCCAGGAAGGCTGGGGACACCCAGCAGGATTTGGGGACGACCAGGGGCACTGGGGACACAGAACTGAACCAGGGGCATTGGGAGCACCCATTGGGGCGCTGGGGGCCCTCAGCAGGATTTGGGGACAGGACCAGGTTGGGGCACCCATCATAGTTTTGGGGCACCCAGGAATGCTGGGGATTTGGGGACAACCAGGGGCACTGGGGGCACAGAGCTGAACCAGGGGCACTGGGGGCACCCATGGGGGCACTGGGAGCCCTCAGCAGGATTTGGGGACAACCAGGGGCACTGGGGGCACAGAGCTGAGCCCGCGGCACTGGGGGCACCCACGGGGGCACTGGGGGCCCTCAGCAGGATTTGGGGACAACCAGGGGCACAGGACTGGGTTGTGGCACCCATCAGGGTTTAGGGGCACCCATGGGGGCGCTAGGGACATCCAGCAGGATCTGGGCACAAGCACGGGCACAGGATTGGGTTGGGGCACCAATCACAGTTTTGGGGCACCCAGGAATGCTGGGGATTTGGGGACAACCAGGGGCACAGAGCTGAGCCCGGGGCACTGGGGGCACCCACGGGGGCACTGGGAGCTTAGGGCCGGGCCGGGACCGCCCGAGGGGATTTCGGATCGCCCATCCGGCCGGGAAACGCCTCCCCCTGCAGGCACTCACCCCCTGCACGCCGGGCGGGAAGACGTACTGGATGATGATGGTGCCGAAGGCCTCGTAGCCGGGCAGCGGCAGCGCGGCGTCGCGGGTGACCAGCATGCGGCCGTCGGGGGGCTGGTTGCCCACCAGCTGCCCGTAGAAGCGGCCGCAGACGGGGCAGGCGGAGCGCACCTGCAGCGCCCGCGCGATGCACTCCCCGCAGAACGAGTGGCGGCAGCGCTCCAGCGTGCGCGGCCCGCGCATCTCGCCCAGGCAGATCGGGCACTGCCGCTCCGGCTCCTCGTCCCGCGCCGCGCCCGCGCCGGGACAGCCCGCGGCGCCCGCGGGGGGCTCCGGGCGCGGCCCCAGCACCTCCCCCGTGTGCCGCTGGCTGCGCTTCTTCAGCTCCTTCTCCGTCTCCTTGAGCAGCGCCTTGAGCGCCTTGCGGGCCGGGCAGAGCCCCGCGCCGCCGGGGGGCGCCGGGGGGGTCGCGCACAGCTGCAGCACGTACAGCTCGGGGGTCTCGCCGTCCACCAGGATCCGCACCCGCGCCTCCTGCGCCAGCAGCGCCAGGCGCGCCGCGCGCTCCCGCGTCACGAACTCCCACACGCGCTTGGGCACCGTCACCCGGCTCTTGGCACCGGGGGCACCGCAGCCCGACATCCTCGAGAGCACGAAGGACACTGCGGGACGGCCCGGGGGGCGTCAGGGGACTGAGCAGGGACAGCCCGAAACAGCCACGGGCACCCCGGAACAGCCAGGGCTGGGCACACGGGGCACCCCGAAACACCCAGGGACACCTCAAAACACCCAAAACACCCAGGAGACTGAGCAGGGACACCCCGAAACACCCACGGGCACCTCGGAATACCCAGGGCTGGGCACATCCCCAGGGACAGGACCCTGCTAGCACTGGCACCCAGCTCTTGGCACCGGGGGCACCGCAGCCCGACATCCTCGAGAGCACCAAGGACACTGCGGGACGGCCTGGGGGCATCAGGGCTGGGCACACGGGGCACCCCGAAACACCCAGGGACACCTCAAAACACCCACGGACACCCGAAACACCCAGGAGTGAGCAGGGACACCCCAAAACACCCACAGGCACTCCAAAACATCAGGGGATTGAGCAGGGACACCCTGAAACATCCGGGAGTGGGCACGGGCACCCCAAAACACCCAGGGATTGAGCAGGGACACCCCAAAATACCCATGGACACCCCAAAACACCCAGAGATAGAGCACAGACACCCCGAAATAGCCACGGACACCCCAAAACACCCAGAGATAGAGCACAGACACCCCAAAATACACATGGACACCCCAAAACACCCAGAGATTGAGCAGGGACACCCCAAAACACCCATGGACACCCCAAAACACCCAGAGATTGAGCACAAACACCCCAAAATACCCATGGACACCCCAAAACACCCAGAGATTGAGCAGGGACACCCTGAAATACCCATGGACACCCCAAACCAGCAGGGGATGGAGATGGACCCCCCAAAACCTCCTGAACCTGGACCCCACTGCCACCATGGCCTGGCTCTTGGGGGTCCCCCTGCACCCCAACATCCCAAATGACACTGAGGCACCCCAAAACCCCAGGGACTGGACACAGGACCCCCAAAACCTCCTGAGCCTGGACCCCACTGGCACCATCATCTGGTGTGGCCCCCAACACCCCAAAATCCTTGACAGGAATAAAAAGATGGGGTGGGGACACCCCAAAACCATCAAGGGCTGCTCGTGGGACCCTTTGAACCTCAAAATCTGGGTATGGGATCTTCAAAGCCTGAGACTGGGCATGGACACCCCAAAATCCTCTGAGATTGGATATGGATCCCCAAAAACTGCCACAGGCTGAGCACAGGGCCCCAAAACTTCTGAGAGTGGGCACGGACCCCCAAAACTCAGACACTGGGCATGGAGACCCCAAAACCTCACAGAGCCAGACCATGGACCCCCCAAAACCCCTCTGAGACTGGGCATGGATCCCCAAAATCCTCTGAGACTGGATATGGACCCCCAAAAACTGCCAGGGACTGAGAGCACAGAACCCCAAAACTTCTGAGACTGGGCATGGGCCCCCAAAACCTCTCAGAGCTATGGCAGGGACCCCCCAAAACCTTTCAAAGCCTGGTCATGGAGTCCCTAAACCCTCTCAGAGCCTGGGCATGGGCCCCCCAAAATCCTCTGAGACTGGATATGGACCCCAAAATCTGTCAGAGACTGAACATGGACCCCAAAACTTCTGAGCTGGGAATGGACCCCCCAAAATCCTCTGAGACTGGATATGGATCCCCAAAATCCTCTGAGACTGGATATGGACCCCAAAATCCTCTGAGACTGAACATGGACCCCAAAACTTCTGAGACTGGGCATGGACCCCCAAAATCCTCAGAGACTGAACATGGACCCCAAAACTTCTGAGCTGGGAATGGACCCCCCAAAATCCTCTGAGACTGGATATGGATCCCCAAAATCCTCTGAGACTGAACATGGACCCCAAAACATCTGAGCTGGGAATGGACCCCCAAAATCTTCAGAGACTGGATATGGATCCCCAAAATCTGTCAGAGACTGAACATGGACCCCAAAACTTCTGAGACTGGGCATGGACCCCCAAAATCCTCAGAGACTGGATATGGATCCCCAAAATCCTCTGAGACTGGATATGGACCCCAAAATCCTCTCAGAGCCTGGGCAGGGACCCCCCAAAATCCCCTGAGCCTGGGCATGGAGACTCCAAGTCCCAGAGCCTGGGCACTGTGGGTCACCCCAAAACCCAGCCAAATCCCAACGTGACCCCCCAAAACCCCTCTGAGTGTGGGCATGGACCCTCCCAGAGCCCCCAGAGCCCGGCCATGGCACCCAGGGGGGTTCTGGGGGGGCACAGTGCCCCCCAAACCCGGCGGGGACGCTCACCTGGCCAAGGTGCCACCCAAAGGTTAAACCTGTCCTGTCCTGTCCCCAAATTGGGGACACCCCGAGGGTGGCACCAGCCGTGAGCCCTGGAGGGAGGGGGGGTGAGGGTTGGGGTGTCCATGGGTGCCCAAGGGGGGGTCCCCAGAACTGGGGGGTGCCAAAGAATATGGGGGGTGCCTGAGGGTGGTCCCAGAACACAGAGGGTGCCCAAGAGGGGGGTTCCCAAAACTTGGGGTTGCCCGAGGGGGGGGTCCCCAGAACCGGGGGGTGACTGAAGGGGATCCCCAGAACCTGAGGGGGGTCCCCAGAACAGGGGGGTGACTGAAGGGGATCCCCAGAACCTGAGGGGGTCCCCAGAACCGGGGGGTGACTGAAGGGGATCCCCAGAACCTGAGGGGGGTCCCCAGAACAGGGGGGTGACTGAAGGGGGTCCCCAGAACCCGGGGGTGCTCCATGGCCAGGGGGTCCCACGGGTGCTCCAAAGGGGTCTCCCAAAGCCAGGGGGTCCCCACAGCCCAGGAGGAAGGGCCCAAAGGGGGTCCCCAGAAACTGGAGGGTGACTGAGGGGTGTCCCCAGAACTCAGGGGTGCCAAGGGGGGTGCCCAGAACCCAGGGGTCTCCCAAAGCCAGGGCGTCCCACAGGCGGGGGGAAGGGTCCAAAGGGGGTCTCCAAAGCCAAGGGCCACGCACAAGGGGGGGGTCCCAGCCCCGGGGGCTCCCCACACCCACCTGGTGAGCCCATGGGGGACACGAGCGGAGCACGGAGATCAGCAGAGCCACGAGCCCGGGGGCTGGGGGACACGGAGGGACACGGGGGGGGGGGGGGGGTCACAGGCGGCCCCCACCACCCCCAGACCCAATCTGGGGGCTCACCAATCCCCCCGTGTCCCCCCCCACCCAGGTGACCCCATAACAACAACGGCACCGTCACCCCCCGCGTCCCCAGGGGGACCCCACAGCCCTTCCGGGGGGGGGGGGCAGCAGCTCCTGGGGGTCCCCCAAACCCATCCGGGCCCCTCGGAGCGGCCCAGGGGTGTTTGCCCGGCCACGGCCCGCGGGGAGGGGGGGGAACGCGCCGGTGTCCCCCGGTGTCCCCATCCCCCCCCCGGTGTCCCCATCCCCCCCGGTGTCCCCCGGTGTCCCCATCCCCCCCGGTGTCCCCATCCCCCCCATCCCCGAGGGGCTCCGTGCAGGGGGGGCAGGGTGTGGGGGATGGGGCCCCGGAATGGGGGGGGATCCGGACAGGCCCGGGGGGTCCCGGTGAGGCCCGGGCGGACGAACGGAGCCGCCGGGGGACGGGACAGGCCCGGGGGGTCCCGCTGAAGCTCGGGGCGGGGACAGGCCAGGCCGCCCGGGGAGGGGCCCGGGGGTCCCGGTGAGACGCGAGGGGGGGCCCGTGAGTCCCGATAAGGCCCGGGGGGTCCCGATAAGGCCCGGGGAGAGCGGACAGGCCCGGGGAGGGGCCCGGGGGGTCCCGCTAAGGCCCGGGGAGAGCGGACGGGCCCGAGGAGGAGCCTGGGGGGGTCTCGGTGAGGCCCGGGGAGGGGTCCGGGAGGTCTCGGTGAGGCCCGGTAGGAACGGACAGGCCCGGGGGGTGCCGGTGAGACCCGAGGGGAGCGGACAGGCCGGGGAAGGGCCCGGGGGGGTCTCGGTGAGGCCCGGGGAGGGGGCCGGGGGTCCCGGTGAAGCCCGATAGGAGCGGACAGGCCCGGGGAGGGGCCCGGGGGGGTCTCGGTGAGGCCCGGGGAGGGGGGCCGGGGGTCCCGGTGAAGCCCGATAGGAGCGGACAGGCCCGGGGAGGGGCCCGGGGGGTCGCTGCGGTACGGGCATCAGCAGGCCCGGGGCGGGGGCCGCGGGCAGGGCGGGATGCCGGGGGCAGGGCGGGATGCCGGGGCGGTCCCGGGGGGTCCCGGGGGGTTCCGGGGGGCCCGCACGCACCGGGCCCGGGCGGGCGCAGCATCGCGGGCGCGTCCGGCGGCGGGGGGCGCCCTGCGCGCCGGCCCGCCTCACGTGACCGCGCGGGGCGGGGCCGCCATGGCAACGGGGGAGGGGCGGGGCCATGGCAACGGCGCGCGGGGCCGGAGGGGGAGGGGCGTCGCCATGGCAACGCGCCTGGGGGCGGGGGCCATGGCGGCGGGGGCGGGGCCGCGGAGTCGGGAATTCGGGGGTCCCCGGGAATTCGGGGGTCCCCGGGAATTCGGGGGTCCCCGGGGGCTTTGAAAGGGACACACGCAGGGCCGGTTCAATAATTTATTTCTCAGAACAGAGCAAGGGAAGGAGCCCCATAAATGGGGTGGGGGGCACACAGGCCCCCACAAATGGGGGACAGGGGGGGATCAGCCCAGCAGGCCCCGCCCCCCCGGGGGTCTCACCGGGCCGGAGTCATCCCCTGCCCCCCGAGAATTGCAGTAAAGGGGAGGGAGCCCCCCCAGGTCCCACACGGAGGGGGGCAGGGAGTGGCCCCCAGCCCCATTAGGAACGGGAGTGGGGGCTGCACCCCCAGTCATGAGTGGGGGGTCCCCTTCCTCCCCCCCCCCCCCCGGGGCAAGTAGTGTTTGACCCCTCCCAGCTTGGGGAGGGGGCAGAAGGGTCCCAGAACCCCTTGTGCAGGGTGGGGGGGGGCACCCCAGACCCCCCCAGTTCTGGGGCCGAGCCCCCCCAGACCCCTTTGCATAAAGTTAAGGCACTTGAGCAGTGGAACCCCACTGCGGGGGGCGCTGTGGGGGTGTTGGGTGGGGGCAGCACCCCTTGGGTGGGGGGGTTTGGTCCCGCGGGGGGGGCGCTGGGCCCCCCCTCAGGCAAAGATGTTGGTGATGAAGTCGAGGAAGCGCTTGGCGTATTGCTCGGGGTGCACCGTGGAGATCTCGGCTCCGGCCTGGGGGGGGCAGCGGCTCAGAGCCCCCCAAAACAGAGCCTGACACCCCTGGGAACGACCCCCAGCCCCCCTGACACCCCTGGGAACGAGCCCCAGCCCCCCAGAGCCCCCCCTGGGAACGACCCCCAGCCCCCAGAGCCCCCCTGGGAACGACCCCCAGCCCCTCTGACACCCCTGGGAACGAGCCCCAGCACCCCCTGACACCCCTGGGAACGAGCCCCAGCACCCCTGACACCCCCCCAGAGCACTCCTGGGACCCCCAGCACCCTCTGACACCCCCACCTGGGAGCCCACCCCTCCCCCAGACTCCCCCACAGGACCCAACCCCCACCTGGGCACCCCCCCCCCAGCTTCACCTGAGCCCCCCCCAGTCCCAACCCCCCCACAACCCCCCCCCAAATCCTCCTTGGAAGGTTTTGGCCTGGGTCCCCCCCAACTCCTCTCTGTCCCCACCTTCAGCACCCCAAAAACACCACGGGGGAGCCAACCCCGCCAGCCCCAGCTGGGAAATGCCACGCCCCCAGTTTGGGGTGCCCACCACCCCCCAGTTTGGGGTGCCCACCACCCCCCAGTTTGGGGTACCCTCCTCCCAGTTCAGGGTGCCCCCCATCAGTCCGTGCCCCCCCCCATTTTCGGGGTGCCCCCTTCACCCCATGTTTGTGGTGCCCCCCTTTTTGGGGCTCCCCTGTTTCCTCTGCCCCTGTTTTAGGTGCCCCCCCAGTTTCGGGGTGCCCCCATTCCCTCACCCCATGTCTGAGGTGCCCCCCCTGTTTGTGTTGTCCCCCCATTTTTGGGGTGCCCTCATTCCCTCACCCGTGTTTGAGGTGCCCCCCAGTTTGTGCTGCCCCCCATTTTTGGGGTTCCCTCTTCTCCTCACCCCACATTTGAGGTGCCCCCATTTCGGGGTGCCTCCCATTTTTGGGGTCCCCCGTTCCCTCACCCCGTGTTTGAGGTGCCCCCAGTTTGTGCTGCCCCCCATTTCGGGGTGCCTCCCATTTTTGGGGTCCCCCGTTCCCTCACCCCGTGTTTGAGGTGCCCCCAGTTCGGGGTGCCCCCCATTTTTGGGGTCCCCCGTTCCCTCACCCCGTGTTTGAGGTGCCCCCAGTTTGTGCTGCCCCCCATTTCGGGGTGCCCCCCATTTTTGGGGTCCCCCGTTCCCTCACCCCGTGTTTGAGGTGCCCCCCATTTCGGGGTGCCCCCCATTTTTGGGGTCCCCCGTTCCCTCACCCCGTGTTTGAGGTGCCCCCAGTTTGTGCTGCCCCCCATTTTTGGGGTCCCCCGTTCCCTCACCCCGTGTTTGAGGTGCCCCCCATTTCGGGGTGCCCCCCATTTTTGGGGTCCCCCGTTCCCTCACCCCGTGTTTGAGGTGCCCCCAGTTTGGGGTGCCCCCCATTTTTGGGGTCCCCCGTTCCCTCACCCCGTGTTTGAGGTGCCCCCAGTTTGTGCTGCCCCCCATTTCGGGGTGCCTCCCATTTTTGGGGTCCCCCGTTCCCTCACCCCGTGTTTGAGGTGCCCCCCAGTTTGGGGTGCCCCCCATTTTTGGGGTCCCCCGTTCCCTCACCCCGTGTTTGACGGTCTTGGCCGCGTGCGCCGCCTTCTTGCGGGCGTCGTACTGGGTGAGGACATCGATGAGCCCCATGAAATAAACCTCGCGCCGGGGGGCTCCTGGGGGGCACAGCGGGATGAAGGGGGGGGTCAGCGCTGCCTGCGCCCCCAAACCCCCCCAGGACCCCCCCAAATTCCCCCCAAAACCCCCCGGCTCACCCTCGGCCCCGCGCAGCGCGTACACGTCCACACCGGGATCGAACTCCCCGGGGCCCAGGGGCCGGTAGGAGTTGAGGAGCCCCCCCAGCCCCTCTGGGGAGGTGCCATAGGGGCCCCCCAGCCCCCCCTCATCGCCGCCCCCCGCCGAGCTCCTCTTCCTCCAGCTCCTCCTCCTCCTCCTGCTCGCCCCGCTCCACCTCGTGGATGCCCAGCAGCAGGCTGTAGTCCATCAGCTTCTGCTGCACCAGGAACTGGGGGGACACGGCAGGAATTGGGGGGGGGGGGGGGGGGGGGCACACAAACCCCTGGGGGGGCACCCCAAAACCCCCAGAGCCTGAACACAGGGGACCCTCACCCCAAAACCCCAGAGCCTGGGTATGGGGGACCCTCACCCCAAAACCCCCAGAGCCTGGGTATGGGGGACCCTCACCCCAAAACTCCACAGCCTGAACACAGGGGAGCCTCACCCCAAAACCCCCAGAGCCTGAACACAGGGGACCCTCACCCCAAAACCCCCAGAGCCTGGGCACTGTGACCCCCACAGCCCAAAACCCCCAGAGCCTGAACACACTGGACCCCAAAACCCCAGAGCCTGAACACAGGGGACCCCAAAACCCCAGAGCCTGAACACAGGGGACCTTCACCCCAAAACCCCAGAGCCTGAACACACGGGACCCTCACCCCAAAACCCCAGAGCCTGAACACACGGGACCCTCACCCCAAAACCCCCAGAGCCTGGGTATGGGGGACCCTCACCCCAAAACCCCCAGAGCCTGGGCACTGTGACCCCCACAGGAATCAAATACTGGACATGGTCCTCAAACATGCCTTGGACTCTCAGGGCCGGGGGGACAACCAAGGGGTCATTAGGGGTGGGAGAGACCCCCATGGCTGCAGGGAGAGCCCCCAAACCCTCACAGCCTGGATGCTGAGAAAGAGACCCCCACAGTCCAAAAATTACCCAATTCTCAGGGCTAGAGGGACAACCAAGGGGTCATTAGGGGTGGGGGGAGAGCCCCACGGTGCTGGGAGAGCCCCCAAACCCTCAGAGCCTGGGCCCTGAGAAAGAGACCCCCACAACCCAAAACCCCCCAATTCTCAGGGCTGGGGGCATTAGGGGTGGGGGACACTACCATGGTCATAGGGAGAACCCCCCAAACCCTCAGAGCCTGAATGCTTTGAAAGGGACCCCCACCTGCCAAAAAGCCCCCGATTTTCAGGGCTGGAGGAACAATCAAGGGGTCATTAGGGGTGAGGGATACCCCCATGGCTGCAGGGAGAGCCCCCAAACCCCCAGAGCCCGGGCACTGTGACCCCCCAGAGCCATCGAATGCTGCACATGGTCCCCAAAAACCCCCCTGGACTCTCAGGGCTGAGGGGTCATTAGAGGTGGGGGACACCCCCATGGCCACAGGGAGAGCCCCCCAAACTGGGCTGGGCACTGGGAGGCCAAAGGGTCGCTTGGGGTGGGGAGGGAGCCCCCCTCAACCCCCTCTGGGGGTGCAGCCCACCCCGTCCCCACCTCCACATCCCGCTTGAGCTTGTCCATGAACTCGCGCTGCTGCTCCTCCTCCACGAACACCTTCTCGTTCTTGTTGAGGAAATCCACGTCCTTCAGGGTGGGCAGCTCCTTGCCCTGGGGAGGGATGGGGGGAACCCCCCCGGACACCCCTGAGCTGGAGGGGACACCCTGGGGATGGAGGGGACACCCCAGGGATGGAGGGGACACCCTGGGGCTGGAGGGGACACCCCAGGGATGGAGGGGACACCCCAGGGATGGAGGGGACACCCCGGGGATGGAGGGGACACCCCTGAGCTGGAGGGGACACCCCAGGCTGGGCCCCTGGGGAGGGGGGCAGGCAATGAGCTGCCATTATTGGGGAGGAGGGAAAACAAGGCCTGGAGACCCCCTCCCCCCAAAATTGATGGGGTTCACAGCATCCCCCCCTGCAGTACCTTCTCCTTGTCACTGGCCTCTCGGTCCACCAGGGAGCCCTGCAGGGAGCAGAGGTGACAAGAGGGGGTTTGGGGGTGTTGGGAGAGATGAAACAGGAAAGCCTCGTAAATATGATTGTCTGGCAAAAGATTTTGAGAATATGGAAACTGTAAGTGAGATTGAAATGAAAGCAAGCTCTGAGATCCCTCAGTTACAGAACAACAGGAAAACAATGGTGTGGCTGCTGAAGGTGATCCCCTTTTGATGGAACAACACCCTCTGCTCGCAGACAGCTCCAAGGGTCAGAGCAGACCCTGCCAGCTTGGCAGAAGGGGCCCAAAGAGGAGATTTTAGGGTTTAAAACTACTCCAAAGAGGAGTTTTTAGGGTTTCCAAAGAGTAGTTTCTAGGCTTAGCAGAAGGGGCCCAAAGAGGAGTTTTTAAAGTTTAAAATGTAGCACAGTGTGGTGATGTAGTGATTCTTTCAGGCTGTATGGAAGTGCTGTAGGATTTGTGTATTGTTAGATATAGATATAACCAATTTGTAGATTGGTTAGTGAGAATTAGAATATTCAACACAGAAGAAGATTTATTATATTGTAATGGGAACTTTGCTCTCTTATGCTTTTACACTCTTATCCCTCTTACCCCTTTTACTCTCTTATGCTTTTACTCTCTCACCCTCTCATCCTCTCTACTCCTCTCTTCTCTCAGTCCTGCTCCAGCTGTGTCTGGCAGCTCCCAGCAGGGCCCTGCCCTTGGCCCTTTGCAATAAACCCCAAATTCCACGACCAGAAGAAGATTTATTGTAACAGGAACCTTATCCTCTTTTACTCTCTCTTTTTATCCTCTTTACTCTTCCTCACTCTCTCATCTCTTTACCACGCTCTTGCCTTCTCTCTCTTTACCTTTCTCTCCTCCTGGGCCCGCTCTGAGCTGTGCCTGGCAGCTCCCAGCAGGGCCCTGCACTTGGCCCTTTGCAATGAACCCCAAATTCCACAATCAGAAGAAGATTTATTGTATTGTAATGGGAACCTCGCTCTCTTATCCTCTATTTTATTCTCTCTCTTACCCTCTCATCCTCTCTCTCATCCTCTCTCCCCCTCTCAGTCCTGCTCCAGCTGTGCCTGGCAGCTCCCAGCAGGGCCCTGCACTTGGCCCTTTGCAATAAACCCCAAATTCCACGACCAGAAGAAGATTTATTGTAACAGGGACTCTTTCCCACTCTCTCCTCTCTTTACCACGCTCTTGCCTTCTCTCCCTTTACCCCTCTCTCCTCTCAGTCCTGCTCCAGCTGTGCCTGGCAGCTCCCAGCAGCTCCCTGCCCCTGGCCCTTTGCAATGAACCCCAAATTGCAGATCTGGCTGCAGAGATCTCTCGTGTCCGTCTGTCCCCACCGTCCCACCCCCCAGCGCTCCTGCAGCCCCACAGCAGCACTCGGGGGGCTCGGGGACACCCCAGTACCTTGAGGTCGTACTTCCTGTGCACGGGCAGGCGGTGGCTGAAGAGGTTCCTCATGACCAGCAGGTACGTGTCCTCGCTGTCCACGCTGACCCGGTACATGCCCAGGAACCGCGGCAGCAGCGTCTGTCCGTGGCACTGCACCACGTACTGCGGGGACACGGGGACATGGGGACACAGCCAGGGACATGGGGACAGAGTCAGGGACATGGGGACACAGCAGGGACCCAGCAGTGTCTGCCCGTGGCACTGCACCACGTACTGCGGGGACACGGGGACATGGGGACACAGCAGGGACACAGGGACACAGCAGCGTCTGCCTGTGGCACTGCACCACGTACTGCAGGGACACGGGGACATGGGGACACAGCAGGGACATGGGGACAGAGTCAGGGACATGGGGACACAGCAGGGACATGGGGACAGAGTCAGGGACATGGGGACACAGCAGGGACCCAGCAGCGTCTGTCCGTGGCACTGCACCACGTACTGCAGGGACACTGGGACATGGGGACACGGGGACAAAGCCAGGGACATGGGGACACAGCAGGGACATGGGGACACAGCCAGGGACACAGGTGACACAGCCACACAGGGGACACAGCTGCCTGGGGGACACCAGTGACACAACCACCCTGGGGACACTGGTGGCACAGCTGGGGACAGAGGTGACACAGCCAGCCCCCCAGGGGACACAGGTGACACAGCCACACAGGTGACACCCCCAGGGACAGCAGTGACACAGCCACCTGGGGACACTGGTGACACAGGCACCTCCAGGGAACACAGGTGACACCTCTGGGTGACACAGCTACCCCGGGGGGACACTGGTGACAACCCTGGGCACACAGGTGATACCCCGTACCCCTCGTGCCTGTACCTGGTGGCAGTGTGCCAGCAGCCTGTGCCCACCCTGTGCCCCCCATGCCCGTACCTGGTGATAATGTGCCAGCAGCCCGTGCCCCCTGCGCCCACTGTGCCCACACCCGGTGATAATGTGCCAGCAGCCCATGCCCACTGTGCCCCCCATGCCCACACCTGGTGGTAGTGTGCCAGCAGCCCGTGCCCCCTGTGCCCACCCCGTGCCCACACCTGGTGGTAGTGTGCCAGCAGCCCATGCCCACCCTGTGCCCCCCGTGCCCACACCTGGTGGTAGTGTGCCAGCAGCCCGTGCACATCGGCCACGTCCTCGCTCGACAGCTCCTTCAGCACCAGCGTCCGGTCGGCCGAGAGCAGCAGGCGGTGCCCACTGCCCACCCAGCGCGGGGGGCTGCGTGCCAGGGACACCTGGGGACACAGGGACACGGCTGGGGAGATGGCTGGGGACACAGGGACACGGCTGGGAACACGGCTGGGGACACAGGGGACATGGCTGGGGACACGGCTGGGGACACAGGGACACGGCTGGGGACACGGCTGGGGACACAGGGACATGGCTGGGGACACGGCTGGGGACACAGGGGACACAGCTGGGGACACAGGGGACACAGCCACACAGGTCACACAGCCACCCCGGGAGGACATAGATGATACAGCCACACTGAGAACACAGGTGACACAGCTGGGGACACAGGTGACACAGCCATGCCCGCAGGGGCTCCACGCCAGGGACACCTGGGGACACGGCATGGGGACACAGAGGACACAGCTGGGGACATTGGTGACACAGCCACACAGGTGACACCCCCAGGGGACAGGTGACACAGCTGCCTCCCCTGGTGGTTCTGTGCCAGGGACACCTGGGGACACAGCCACACAGGTGACACAGCTAGGGAAACAGGCGACACAGCCACCCCGGGGGACAGAGGTGATACAGCCGCCCTCGTGGGAGGCTCCGTGCCAGGGACATCTGGGGACATGGCATGGGGACAACGGTGACACAGCCACACTGGTGACACGGCCACACTGGTGACACGGCCACCCCCGCAGGGGGCTCTGCACCTGGGACACCTGGGGACATGGCCAGGGGACACTGGTGACACAGCCACTCAGGGGGACACCGGTGACACAGTCAGAGGCACAGCTGACACAGCCACCCGTGGGACACCAGTGACAAAGCCACACCAGTGACACAGCCATCCAGGGGGACACAGGTGACACAGCCACACCAGTGACACAGCCACACCAGTGACACAGCCACACAAGTGACACAGCCATCCAGGGGGACACCAGTGACACAGCCACACCAGTGACACAGCCATCCAGGGGGACACAGGTGACACAGCCACACCAGTGACAAAGCCACACCAGTGACACAGCCATCCAGGGGGACACAGGTGACACAGCCACACCAGTGACACAGCCATCCAGGGGGACGCAGGTGACACAGCCACACAAGTGACACAGCCACACCAGTGACACAGCCACACAAGTGACACAGCCACACAAGTGACACAGCCATCCAGGGGGACACCAGTGACACAGCCACACAAGTGACACAGCCACACCAGTGACACAGCCACACAAGTGACACAGCCATCCAGGGGGACACCAGTGACACAGCCACACCAGTGACACAGCCATCCAGGGGGACGCAGGTGACACAGCCACACCAGTGACACAGCCACACAAGTGACACAGCCATCCAGGGGGACACAGGTGACACAGCCGCCCCCACAGGGGGCTCCATGCCAGGGAAATCTGGAGGCACACTGCCATGGGACAGGTGACACTGCCATGGGACAGGTGGCACAGCCAGGGGACAGGTGGCCAGGAGCCCGGGGACAGCCCGGGGTCCCCCCATGTGACACATGTGACAGTCTGGGGCTCCCACAACTGTCCTCAGGGTGGACACGGGGACCCTGAGGACCCTGACGGAATTCTGCCTGCCTGAGGTGGATGAATGCCAGAAACCCTCAGGCCCCTGTGTCGTATTGCCTGAAATATCTTTCAGAACGTTTTCTGAAAAAATATTCTGAATATATTCTGAATTGTTCTGAATAGATTTTCATATTTTCTGAATAATCCCCTTTGCCAGGATTTCTTCTCCTGGGAAGCCTCGGAGAAAAATGAAAACAATAATTCTCTGATGGATTCTCCTGTGTTTTGCTGCTCTGGAATGTGTTTGGAGATGGTTTACCAGCAGGTGAATTTTTCATGGGTTTCATCTGAATTGTTTTAATTTAATGACCAATCACAGCCAGCTGTGTCAGGGCTCTGGAGAGAGTCAGGAGTTTTCATTATTATCTTTTAAACTCGTGTCTGCATCCTTTATCTATTTTTTACTATAGTTTAGTACAGTGTCACTGACATATTTTATGAAAATTCTTTCACTAGGATTTTTCTCCTGAGAAGCTGAGAGGCCTCAGAAATGAAATGTAAACAATGATTATCCGATTTCTTGGAATGGGGTTTGGAGATGGTTTAGCAACAGGTGCATCTTTGATTGGTTTCATGTGAATTGTTTTAATTTAATAACCAATCACAGCCAGCTGTGTCAGGGCTCTGGAAAAAGCAATGAGTTTTCATTATTATTTTTTTAGCATTCTGTCTGTATCCTTTCTGCATTCTTTAGAATAGTTAGTATAGCATTCTTTTATACAATATAGATCATAAAATAATAACTTAGCCTTGTGAGAACATGGAGTCAGATCCATCATTCCTCCCTGCCACACGAACATCAGACACCACCCAGCCCCTCCAGGACCTTCCCAACCCTCCATGCCCACTCTGATTCCCTGTCTCCCTCGGCTGAGGTGACACTGCCCAGGCTGGAACCATTCTCCAGGCAGCACAAAGAATTTTTTAATTCCAATTTCTATTTTTAAAAGGGCCTTTCCTGTGGCATTCACATTCTCTGAAAGAATTTTCTCACCCAGGATTTTTCTCCTGGGAAGCTGGGAGGCCTCAGAGAAAAGGAAAACAATTCTTATCTCATTTGCTTCTCCTGGGTTTTGCTCATGTGGAATGTGTTTGGAGATTGTTTATCACAGGTGATTGTTTCATTGGATTCTGATGTGAATTGTTTTGACTCTTTCATTATTATCTTTTAAACGTCTGTAAGTATCCTCTCTGTATCCTTTAGTATACTTTAGGACAGTGTCACTGACATATTTCATGAAAATCCTTTCGCTAGGGTTTTCTCCTGAGAAGCTCAGAGGCCTCAGAAATGAAATGTAAACAATGATAATATGATTGCTTGGAATGGGGTTTGGACATTGTTTAGCAACAGGTGCATCTTTGATTGGTTTCATGTGAATTGTTTTAATTTAATAACCAATCACAGCCATCTGTGTCGAGGCTCTGGAAAAAGCAATGAGTTTTCACTATTATCATCTTTTTAGCTTTCTGTCTGTATCCTTTCTCTATTCTTTAATACAACATAGTATCATAAATTAATAAACTAGCCTTCTGAGAGCATGGAGTCAAATCCATCATCCCTCCCTTCGCCCGGGCACCCCACAAACACCAGACACCCCAAATCCCCCCTCACCTGGTAGTCCTGGTCGTCGACGCCGAAGCGCTCGCGCAGGTTGCGGAACACCTGCGGGCAGTACTCCTTGAACTTGAAGTGGCTGGGCAGGTTCTCCCTGAGTTTGGGGGGGCTCATGTCAGTTTTGGGGTGTCCCCCACTGCAGGACACCCCCCCTGCGCCCCCCTGTGCCGCTCACCTGTTGAACAGGTGATTGTTGACCTTGATTTTGGAGCTGGCTTTGAAATCGTCGGGCAGCAGCATCACGGGCAGCGGCACCTGGCTCAGCTCATTGATCTGGGGGGGGGGGGGGGGGCAAGGTGGGACCCCCGGGAAACACCCCCAAAAACCCCAGGACCACCAGGAAATACCCCCAGAAACCCCCTGGGGCCAGGGAGAGCCCCGGGAACCACCTTCAGGGACCCCCCGGGAAACAGCCCCGGGGACCCCATGGGGCTCGGGAGAATCCCCAGGGACCCCCAGGTGTGGGGATGGGGACAGTGAGGATCCCAGGGGATGGAGACAAGGGAAGGGGACACGGGATGGGGACACGGGAAGGGGACATGGGACGGGGATATGCGCTGGGGACACGGAATGGGGACACAGGATGGGGAACAATGGGGATCCCAGGGGATGGAGACAAGGGATGGAGCCAAGGGAAGGGGACACGGGACGGGGACACGGGACGGGGACATGGAATGGGGACACGGGACGGGGATACGGGATGGGGACACGGGATGGGGACACAGGATGGGGACATGGAATGGGGACACGGAATGGGGACACGGGATGGGGAACAATGGGGATCCCAGGGGATGGAGACAAGGGATGGAGCCAAGGGAAGGGGACACGGGATGGGGACATGGAATGGGGACACAGGATGGGGAACAATGGGGATCCCAGGGGATGGAGACAAGGGATGGAGCCAAGGGAAGGGGACACGGGACGGGGACACGGGACGGGGACACGGGACGGGGATACGGGACGGGGACACGGGACGGGGACACGGGATGGGGACACGGAATGGGGACACGGGATGGGGACACGGGATGGGGACACGGGATGGGGACATGGAATGGGAACATGGAATGGGGAACAATGGGGATCCCAGGGGATGGAGACAAGGGAAGGGGACACGGGATGGGGGGCAATGGGAATCCTGGGGGAAGGGGACACAGGATGGGGACATGGGACGGGGACACGGGATGGGGACACGGGACGGGGACACGGGACGGGGACACGGGATGGGGAACAATGGGGATCCCAGGGTATGGAGACAAGGGATGGAGCCAAGGGAAGGGGACACGGGATGGGGACACAGGATGGGGAACAATGGGGATCCCAGGGGATGGAGCCGAGGGATGGGGACAGTGGGGATCCCGGCGGAATGGGGACATTGGATACTGGGGGTATGGAAGCCAAGGGACGCAGCCAAGGGATGGGGACACGTGATGGGGGCAAGGGGGTGGGATGAGATGGGGACACGGATGGCAATGGGATCCAGACGGGATGGGCACACGGGATCCCGGAGGATGGAGCTGAGGGATGGGGGCAATGGGAGTCCCGGGGCGATGGGGACAGTGAAGATCCAGGGGGGATGGAGCCGAGGGGTGCAGGGCAACGGGGATCCCGGGGAAATGGGGATCCCAGGGTGATGGAGACATGGAATGGGGACACAGGATGGGGGAAAATGGGGGTCCCAGGGGATGGAGCCGAGGGATGAGGACAGTGGAGATCCTGGGGGATGGTGCTGAGGGATGGGGACACAGGAAGGAGGGCAATGCGGATCCCGGGGGGATGGAACCAAGGCACGGGGAGACGGGATGGGGGCAATGGGGATCCCGGGGAATGGGAACGAGGGGATGCTGGGGGATGGAGCCAAGGGGTGCAGGGCAATGGGGATCCCGGGGAAACGGAGCCGGGGGATGGGGACACGGGATGGGGAACAATGGGGATCCCGGGGGATGGAGCTGAGGGAAGGGGACACGGGATGGGGGCAATGGGGATCCCGGGCAGGGGACACCGAGGGCTCCGGGAGAAATGACGGTCCCAGGGAAGGGACAGGCGGGGGCTGCGGGGGTGCCAGGAACACAGGCGGGGGTCCCGGAGAGACGGGCACGGATATGCCGGGAGGGGACTGGGACCGGCACCGGGGACCGGGCATCCCAAGGGCCGCGGGGTCCCGGACAGGCGGGGAGGGGACACGGGGGTGCCGGGGCGCAGAGCCGCGGGCTCCGGGGAGGGACACGGGGGTCCCGGGGGTGCCGGTGCCGGTGCTGACCTGGTGCGTGACCCCCCAGGCCAGCACGGCCAGCAGCGGGTCCGCGGCCCGCGGCAGCTTCACCCGCTGCGGCACGAAGCGCTTCTGCTTCTTCTTGGTGCGGGCGGCGCCGGGGCCGGGCCCGGGGCCGGGGCCGGGACACGGACCCGCCGCCGCCGCCGCCGCCGCCATGGCCGCCACTGCCGCTTCCGCCGCCGCTTCCGCCGTTTCTGCCGCCGCTTCCGCCCGGCCCCGGCACCGGAACCCGGAAACGGCGCCAGGAGCGGGGCGGGGCTGGGACCGGGAACCGGCAGGGGGCGCCCTGCCCCCACCGGGACACGCGACGGGGACACGTGACAGAGACAGGTGTGACAGCGACACGTGACATCTGCGCAACACACGTGTGACGCCTGGAGGGGACACGTGACGTGACAGGTGTGACACCTGGAGGGAACACGTGACAGGGACACGTGATAAGGTTACGTGTGACACCTGCAGGACACAGGTGTGAGCACACAGGGACAGGTGTGACCCCCATGGGCACACGTGTGACACCTGCAGGGGACACGTGTGACACCTGCAGGACACAGGTGTGAGCACACAGGGACAGGTGTGACCCCCATGGGCACACGTGTGACACCTGGAGGAGACACGTGTGACACCTGCAGGACACAGGTGTGAGCACACAGGGACAGGTGTGACCCCCATGGGCACACGTGTGACACCTGCAGGAGACACGTGTGACACCTGCAGGACACAGGTGTGGTCCCACAGGGGACTCGTGTGACACTGACAGGGGACACCTTTGATTGCCACAGAGGACATTTGTAATCTTGCAGGTGACAGGTGTGGTCCCATGGGGACAGGTGTGATCACTACTGTGACATGTGTGACCCCCACAGGGGACAGGTGTGACAGCTCTAGGGACAGGTGTGTGGCCCACATGGGGACAGGTGTGACCCCACAGGTGACACCGGCTGTCCCTGCAGGCACATGGGAACGATGGGGGGCACCTGATCCCCTCAGGGACAGGTGTGACACCTGCGGGGACACGTGGGACACCTACAGGGACATGTGTGATCATCATAGGGACAGGCGTGACACCTGTAGGGGACAGGTGTGATCATCATAGGGACAGGCGTGACACCTGTGGCGACAGATGTGGTCACCACGGTGACAGATGTGACACCTATAGGGACAGGTGTGACACCTGTGGGGACAGATGTGGTCACCACGGTGACAGGTGTGACACCTATAGGGACAGGCGTGACACCTGTGGCGACAGGTGTGATACCTGTACGGACGTATGTGATCACCACTGGGACATGTGTGACACCTGCAGGGACATGTGTCACACCTACAAGGGACACGTGTGACACCTGCAGGGACAGGTGTGGCACCTACAGGGACATTTGTGATCAGCACTAGGACAGGTGTGACACCTGCAGGGACAGGTGTGGTCACCACTGCAGGGGCATGTTTGACACCTGGGGACACATGTGACACCTGCGGGGAGTCGTGTGATCTGGGACAGGTGTGACACCTGTAGGAAGGTGTGTGATCACCAGTAGGACAGGTGTGACACTGGCAGGGACAGGTGTGACCCCGCGTGGGACAGTGACCCCTCTGGGGGACTCGTGCGTGACCCCGCAGGTGACACCTGTGGGCACGGGGGAACCGGCAGGGGGCGCCCGATCCCCGCGGGGACAGGTGTGACACCTGTGGGGACAAGTGTGACAGATATAGGGACAGGTGTGACACCTGTGGGGACAGGTCTGATCATTGTGGGGACAGGTGTGACAGATATAGGGACAGGTGTGACACCTGTGGGGACAGGTCTGATCATTGTGGGGACAGGTGTGACAGTTATAGGGACAGGTGTGACACCTGTGGGGACAGGTCTGATCATTGTGGGGACAGGTGTGACAGTTATAGGGACAGGTGTGACAGATACAGGGACAGGTGTGACCCCACTGGCACAGGTGTGACACCTGTGGGGACAGGTCTGATCATTGTGGGGACAGGTGTGACAGTTATAGGGACAGGTGTGACCGCACTGGCACAGGTGTGACACCTGTGGGGACAGGTCTGATCATCGTGGGGACAGGTGTGACAGATATAGGGACAGGTGTGACACCTGTGGGGACAGGTCTGATCATTGTGGGGACAGGTGTGACAGTTATAGGGACAGGTGTGACAGATACAGGGACAGGTGTGACCCCACTGGCACAGGTGGCACCCGCAGAGTGCCCCGTGCAGGGGGTCCCGCTCCCCCTCCCCACCCCTGTGCCCTCCCTGCTGTCCCCAATGCCGCTGTGACCCCCAAATCCCACAGGGTGCCCCTGCACCCCCAAATCCGCAGTGTGCCTCACTCACCACATCCCGTGCGACCCCAAAATCCCCCAGAGTGACCCCAAAATCCCCCAGTGTGACCCCAGTGTCCCCAAACACCCCCCGTGTGCCCCCCTCCCCAAATCCCCCGTGTGACCCCAGCGCCCCCCGTGTCACCGCACTCCCCCAAATGCCCCAGTGTGACACAGCTCCCCCACCCCCCCCTAAGCCCCCCGAGCCCCCCCGGACCCCCCCATACCCCCCAAGCCCCCCCAGTGTCTCTCAGAGCCCCCCAAGCCCCCCATTTTCTCTCAGACCCCCCCAGTTTCTCTCAGAGCACTCCCAGAGCCCCCCAGTTTCTCTCAGCCCCCCCCATTTTCCCTCAGCCCCCCCATTTTCTCTCAGCCCCCCATTTTCTCTCTCAGCCCCCCAGTTTCTCTCACCCCCCCATTTTCTCTCCCAGCCCCCCATTTTCTCTCAGCCCCCCATTTTCTCTCTCAGCCCCCCATTTTCTCTCAGCCCCATTTTCTCTCAGCCCCCCAGTTTCTCTCAGCCCCCCATTTTCTCTTAGAGCCCCCCATTTTCTCTCTCAGCCCCCCCATTTTCTCTCATTGCCCCCCATTTTCTCTAAGCCCCCCCATTTTCTCTCTCAACCCCCCCCATTTTCTCTCATTGCCCCCCATTTTCTCTCTCTGCTCCCCATTTTCTCTCTCACCCCCCCAGTTTCTCTCATTGCCCCCCATTTTCTCTCTCTGCTCCCCATTTTCTCTCTCACCCCCCCATTTTCTCTCAGCCCCCCATTTTCTCTCAGCCCCCCATTTTCTCTCAGCCTCTCCCTTTATTGCGCTCCGGCCGCGCTGGGCGGGACATGCAGCGCTGGGGGGGGGGCGGGGGGCGCGGAGACCCCCCCGGAATGGGGGGGGGGGGGTGGGGGCACAGCCGAGCCGAGACGCCAAGCAAGGGGACCCAGGGGGGGCGGGGGGGGCCGGGGGGTGACACTGTCACATTGTCACATTGTGGCATTGTCACACTGTCACATTGTCACATTGTCACATTGTCACGTTGTGGCATTGTCACATTGTCGCATTGTCACACTGTCGCATTGTCACATTGTCACATTGTGGCATTGTCACACTGTCACATTGTGGCATGGTCGCATTGTCACATTGTCACATTGTCACACTGTCGCATTGTCGCATTGTCGCATTGTCGCATTCTCCATCCGGGTTAAGGCAGCTCGGCAGCCCCGCCCCCCCCCCCCGCCCCGGCCCCGCCCCCACCGGGGGTCCCGGGGGGGGTCCTGGGTTGGGGGGGTGGGGGGGAGCGCCCCCCCCCCCCGCACGGAGCGAGCGTGGCACGAGCACAGGACACGGGTGACACCGGTGACACCGGGACATGCGGGCGGAGCCGGGGCTGCAGCACCTGCGGGGGGGGGAAAACGGGGGTCAGGGGGGGGCAGAGACAGCACGGGGGTACCCCAGGGATCGGGGGGGGACCCCGGAACCTGCGGGGGTCGGGGGGCCACCCCAGGGATGGGGGGGACCCAAAAGATTGGGGAGGGGGGGACCTCGGAACCTGCAGGGGAGCCCAGAGTGGGGGCCGGGACCGCAAGGATGGGGGGGGACCCCAGGGATGGGACGGGGGGGGACCTCGGAACCTGAGGGGATCGGAGGGGACCCCAGGGATAGGAGGGGGGGGATCTTGTGTTGGGGGGACCCCAGGGATGGGGGGGGAATTAGGGCATCCAGGGCCAGGGGGGCTGGGGGGCACCCATGGAATGGGGAGGGGGTGTCTGGTTCAGGGGTTGGGGTCACTCGAAGGATGGGGGAGATCCCCAGGGGTCCGTGAGAAAGGGGGACGGGATCCCCAACCTGGGAGGGGTGAGGAGTGAATCTGGGGGGCTCTCAAAACTGAGGGGGGTGTGGGAATGAGGTGGGGAGGGGTCTCACACCCGGAGGGGGTACAGGAATGAGTTTTGGGGGGGGGTCCCGCACTTGGGGAGGTGTCGGAATGGGTTTGGGGAGGGGTCTCACACCTGGGGGAGTGTGAGGTGGAAAGGGGGGGGGGTCCCTCGCCTGGGGCTGTGAGGAATGAGTTTTGGGGGGGGGGGTCCCATACTTGGGGGGATGTGAGGAATGAGTTTGGGGGGTCCCACACTTGAGGGGGTGTGGGAATGGGTTTAGGGGGGGGTCCCACACTTGAGGGGGTGTGAGGAATGGGTTTGGGGGGGGGGGTCCGTACCTGGGGGGGGCATTAGCTGGCCGCCGTCTCCTGGCGCAGCGGGAAGAGCTTGGCCGCCTCCTCGGCCTCGCAGGCGCAGGACAGGTCACTCCTGGGGGGGGGGGGGCAGGGGGTGTCAGCAGGGACCCCCCCAAACCCAGAACCCCCCCCCCAGCCCAGCCCTGCCCCCCCTCACCTGTTGTCGTTGATGTCTGTCACGTTCCCTGCAAGGAACAGCAGCAGCTCCGGGGGGGGGGCTGGGGACACCCCCAGGGCCACCCCATGGTTTCACCCAACACTGGGGACACCCCCAGGGCCCTCTCATGGTGCCACCCCGACATTGGGGACACCCCCACACCTCCCATGGTGTCACCCCCAACATTGGGGACACCCCCAGGGACCCCCATGGTGTCACCCGACACTGAGGACACCCCCACACCCCCCCATGGTGTCACCCAACATTGGGGACCCCCCCAGGGCCCCCCCCATGGTGTCACCCCGACATTGGGGACACCCCCACACACTGGGGACACCCCCACACCCCCCCATGGTGTCACCCCGACATTGGGGACACCCCCAGGGCCCCCCCATGGTGTCACCCTGACATTGGGGACACCCCCACACACTGGGGATACCCCAGGGCCCCCCCCATGGGACACCCCCAACATGGGGACACCCTCACACCTCCCGTGGTGTCACCCCGACACTCGGGACACCCCCAGGGCCCCCCATAGGGCACCCTGACATGGGGACACCCCCACACTCCCCCATGGGGCACCCCAACATTGGGGACACCCCCAGGGCCACCCCATGGGACCACCCCAACACTGGGGACAAACACCCCCACACCCCCGATGGTGTCACCCCGACACTGGGGACACCCCCACACCCCCGATGGTGTCACCCCAACACTGGGGACAAACACCCCCACACCCCCGATGGTGTCACCCCGACACTGGGGACACCCCCGGGCCCCCCCCTCACCATTATCCACGTTGAGCTGCTGGTAGGGGTCCGGGGGGGGGCTGGGGAGCGTGGGGGGGCCGCTGGCAAAGCTGGGGGAGGGGGGGGGACAGAGGGACAGAGACCCTGAGACCCCCCCTGGGCACTGCCGGCACGAAGGGGGCACCCCATGCCATGCTTGCCCCCCCCACCTCCAGCTCCTCAGATACCTCTGCCTGCCCCCCCCCCCAATAATCCCCCGTACCCCGGCACCCCCAGAGCGCAGCAGTCCCGGAACCCCCTGGGACCACCCCCAGGCCCCCCAGGAACCCCAGAGCACATCAACCCCTGCCCCGGGACCCCCGGAACCCCCTCAGACCCTGCCACCAACCCCCCTGCACCCCGAGTGCCTCCCTTCCCCCAGGACCCCCACCCCGCACCCCTGCCCCCCTCCTGCACCCCCAGAGCACACCACCCTCCTCTAAGGACACCCCCACGCCCCCCCCCGGACCCCAGGACCCCCCTGCACCCCCCCGTACCCCCTCCCCCCGCACTCACAGGCCGTGGGGCCCGGGCAGGGCGCCCCCCCCGGGGTACCCCTGGAACAGGCTGTTGGTGTAGCTCAGCCCCGTGGGCGATGGCGCCTGGCCCGGCCGCACCGGCTTGGCTGGGGGGGCACGGGGGGGGTCAGGGGCGCTGCTGGCACCGGCACGGCCAGAGGGCACCCCCAGAGCCTGGGGCACGCCCTGGGCTGGGGCTGTGCCCTTGTGCGGGGGTGTCAGCCACAGCCCCCCCCCCCAGCAAAATCCAGAGTGTGCCAGGCTGGGTGCTCACCCTGCACTCACCGTGCCCACCCTGCACCCACCGTGCCCACCCTGCAACTCCCGTGCCCACCTGCACCCACCGTGCCCAAAACCCAGAGTGTGCCAGGCTGGGTGCCCACCCTGCACACCACCATGCCCACCCTGCAAACCGCCGTGCCCACCCTGCACCCACCGTGCCCAAAACCCAGAGTGTGCCAGGCTGGGTGCCCACCCTGCACCCACCATGGCCACCCTGCACTCACCGTGCCCACCCTGCACCCACCGTGCCCACCCTGCAACTCCCGTGCCCAAAACCCAGAGTGTGCCAGGCCGGGTACCCACCCTGCGCCCACTGTGCCCACCCCGCACCCCCCACATCTCATGCACCCCCCCATGCCCACCCTGCGCCCCTGTAACTGTACCCACCCTGTACCCCCCATGCCCACCCTGTGCCCCCCGCGCTCCCCCTGCCCTCCTGGCACCTTCTGTGCCCACCCCGTACCCCCCGTGCCCACCCGCACGCCAGGACCCAGTTCCACTCCATGCTGCACCCTCGATGCCCACCCGCTCCCTGGGCACCCCCTTGCACCCCCCACGTGCTCACATGCCCCCCCACCCCCTGCATCTCCCGTGACCACCGGCTCCCCTACACCCTCCATGCCCACCCTGCACCCTGAGTGCCCCCTTGCATCCCCCATGTACCCGCGGCCCCAGCACCCCCCTGTGCCCACCCTGCCCACCCCGTGCCCACCGTGCACCCTTCAAGCCCCCTGCACCCCGGTTCCCGTTACCCGCCATGCCCCCGTACCATGTGCGCTCCGTGCCCCCCCCATCCCGGTGCCCCTTGTACCAATGCGGGGTCCGTGCCCCCCGGTGCCCCCCCGTACCCATGTGGGCTCTGTGCCCTCCCTATCCCGGTGCCCCCTGTACCAATGCGGACTCCGTGCCCCCCCGGTGCCCCCGTGCCCCCCGTACCCATGTGCGCTCCGTGCCCCCAGGTGCCCCCCGGTTCCCCCGCACCGATGTGGGCTCCGTGCCCCCCGGTGCCCCCCGGTTCCCCCGCACCGATGTGGGCTCCGTGCCCCCCGGTGCCCCTCGGTGACCCCCGGTGCCCCCCGGTTCCCCCGTACCGATGTGGGCTCCGTGCCCCCCGGTGCCCCCCGGTTCCCCCCGTACCCATGTGGGCTCCGTGCCCTCCCCGTTCCCCCCCCGTACCGATGTGGGTACCGTGCCCCCTATCCCGGTTCCCCCCGGTTCCCCCCGGTTCCTCCCGTTCCCCCCGTACCGATGTGGGCTCCGGGCCCCCTCAGCCCCCCCGGTTCCCGTTCCCCCCATACCGATGTGGGCTCCGGGCCCCCTATCCCGGTTCCCGTTCCCCCCGTACCGATGTGGGCTCCGGGCCCCCTATCCCGGTTCCCGTTCCCCCCCGTACCGATGTGGGCTCCGGGCCCCCGCCGCGCCCCCCGGGCCCGCACGGCCTCCCGGATCCGCTCCACCTCCTGCTGGTAGCGCCGCTTGTCCAGGCGCGCCCCCTCCTTGGCCGCCCTCAGCGCCCCTTCCAGGGCCTGCACTCGCCCAGCCGTAGCGCGCAGCCGCTTCTCCAGCTTCGGAAGCTCACAGCGCAGGTCTGCATTGTCACGGACCAGCTGTGCGACACGTCAGTACCGGCACCGGCACCGGCACCGGCACCGGGACCCGCCCGGACCGGCCCTGTCCCTGTCCCGGGGCTCACAGCGCGGGTCTGCATTGTCACGGACCAGCTGTGCGACACGTCAGTACCGGCACCGGCACCGGCACCGGGACCCGCCCGGACCCCGTGCGGCACCGGCACCGGGACCAGAATCTGCCCTGCCCCGGGACTCACAGTGTAGTTCAGCATTGTCACGGACCAGCTGTGTGACACGGCAATACCGGCACCGGCACCGGCACCGGGACCCGCCCGGACCCCCTGTGGTACCGGCACTGCCACCCGAACCTGCCCTGTCCCTGTCCCGGGGCTCACAGGGCAGGGTCCGCACCGTCACGGACCAGCTGTGCGACACGGCAGTACCGGCACCGGGACCGGGACCGGACCCCTGCAGCGCTGGGACCCGAACCTACCCTGCCCCCGCCCCGGGGCTCACAGCGCGGGGTCCGCACTGCCACGGACGACCCGTTCTGTGACATGGCAGAACTGGTATCGGCACCGGGACCCCACCGGGAGCGGCACCCCACTCCCAACATCCCCCGCACCTGCCCCGGTACCGACACCAACACCTGCACGCAGCGGTACTGACACCCGACACCCGCACATCCTCACCCAGCCACAGCCGCCGGTACCGGCACCCAGCCGCACACACACCGATACCAGCACCGGCACATCCTCACCCAGCCACAGCCGCCGGTACCGGCACGGACACCGACACTCGCACACATCCGGGTCCCCACCAGGGCCTCGGGGGGCTCAGAGCCCCTAACGGTGCCCTGGGTGGGGGGGCTCCGTGCCCCCAGCGGTTACGTGGGGTGTCCCAGCCCCCCCTGCAGAGTCCCGGGCTGTCCCGGGCTGTCCCGGGCTGTTCCCCCCGCAGTGCCCCCATGCAGCGGTGGGGGCTGTGCCGTGGGGCACTGAGGGGGGGGTTGGGGGCGCACGGAGTGAGGGAGGGGCTCCCAGGGATGGGATAGGAGGGAAAGGAGCGCTGGGGGAGCCAGGGAAGCGAGGGGGAGGCTGCAGAACTGGGGGGGGCTATGGGGGCGGGTACCCCTTCCCCCCCCCCCCGTGCCCTCCCCCGCGCACCTGTTTGTGAACCTTTGTAAGCTGCTCCAGGTTGTTCTCAAGAAAGGAAATCTTCTGCTTCTGGGAGTGGAGCCCCCCACTGTCCTCGGGTTCCAGCTCTGCGCTCTGGGGGCACCGGGAGCCCCGTCAGAAACAGATCCCCACTGGGAAACCTTCCCTTCCCTTCCCTTCCCTTCCCTTCCCTTCCCTTCCCTTCCCTTCCCTTCCCTTCCCTTCCCTTCCCTTCCCTTCCCTTCCTTCCCTTCCCTTCCCTTCCCTTCCCTTCCCTTCCCTTCCCTTCCCTTCCCTTCCCTTCCCTTCCCTTCCCTTCCCTTCCCTTCCCTTCCCTTCCCTTCCCTTCCCTTCCCTTCCCTTCCCTTCCCAAACCTTCCCAAACCTTCCCAACCTTCCCAAACCTTCCCAAACCTTCCCAAACCTTCCCTTCCCTTCCCTTCCCAAACCTTCCCTTCCCTTCCCTTCCCTTCCCTTCCTTCCCTTCCCTTCCCTTCCCTTCCCTTCCCTTCCCTTCCTTCCCTTCCCTTCCCTTCCCTTCCCTTCCCTCCTTCCCTTCCCTTCCCTTCCCTTCCTTCCCTTCCCTTCCCTTCCCTTCCCAACCCTTCCCTTCCCAAACCTTCCCAAACCTTCCCTTCCCAAACCTTCCCAAACCTTCCCAAACCTTCCCAAACCTTCCCAAACCTTCCCAAACCTTCCCTTCCCTTCCCAAACCTTCCCTTCCCTTCCCTTCCCAAACCTTCCCAAACCTTCCCAAACCTTCCCAAACCTTCCCAAACCTTCCCTTCCCTTCCCTTCCCAAACCTTCCCTTCCCTTCCCTTCCCAAACCTTCCCTTCCCTTCCCTTCCCTTCCCTTCCCTTCCCTTCCCTTCCCTTCCCTTCCCTTCCCTTCCCTTCCCTTCCCTTCCCTTCCCTTCCCTTCCCTTCCCTTCCCTTCCCTTCCCTTCCCTTCCCTTCCCTTCCCTTCCCTTCCCTTCCCTTCCCTTCCCTTCCCTTCCCTTCCCTTCCCAAACCTTCCCTTCCCTTCCCAAACCTTCCCTTCCCTTCCCTTCCCAAACCTTCCCTTCCCTTCCCAAACCTTCCCTTCCCAAACCTTCCCTTCCCAAACCTTCCCTTCCCAAACCTTCCCTTCCCTTCCCAAACCTTCCCAAACCTTCCCAAACCTTCCCAACCTTCCCTTCCCTTCCCAAACCTTCCCAAACCTTCCCAAACCTTCCCTTCCCAAACCTTCCCTTCCCTTCCCAAACCTTCCCTTCCCAAACCTTCCCAAACCTTCCCAAACTTTCTCTTCCCTTCCCAAACCTTCCCTTCCCAAACCTTCCCTTCCCAAACCTTCCCAAACTTTGTCTTCCCTTCCCAAACCTTCCCTTCCCAAACCTTCCCAAACCTTCCCAAACCCTCCCTTCCCAAACCTTCCCAAACTTTGTCTTCCCTTCCCAAACCTTCCCTTCCCAAACCTTCCAAACCTTCCCTTCCCAAACCTTCCCAAACTTTGTCTTCCCTTCCCAAACCTTCCCTTCCCTTCCCAAACCTTCCCTGGCCCCCTCCCCCAATCTCTGACCCTACATTCCCCCCGTACCCCACTTTGAACCCCTCATTTGTCCCCCATCTGCACCCCCCTTTTTGCTCCTTCATTTCCCCCCTTTACCCCCTTTCGTCCATTTTGCCCCTTTTCCTCCTCTTTTTCCACCCATTTCTGCTGTTTTCCCCCTTTTTTTCCTCCTTTTCCCCCATTTTCCCACCATTTCCCCCTTTCCCCCCCCATTTTTCCCCTTTTTTTTCCTTCCCCCCCTTTTTCCCCATTCCCCCCCTTTCCCCCCATTTTCCCCTTTTTTCTCCCCTTCCCTCCCTCCTCCCCTTCCCCCCCCTTTTTTCCCCATATCCCCCCATTTCCCACATTTTCCCTCCCCTTTCCCCCCATTTTTCCCCTTTTCCCCCCTTTTTCCTGATTTCCCCCCCATTTCCCCCATTCCCCCATACCCCCATTTCCCCCCTTTTCCCCCATTTCCCCCATTTCCCCCCATTTCCCCCTTTCCCCCCCCATTTTCCTCATTCCCCCCTCCCCATTTTTCCCCATTTTTCCCCATTTTCCCCCTTTTTTCCCCCCTCACTTTCTTGACTCGAGTCGTGACGTCTTGAACAAACAGCTTGCGCAGGTTGTGGAGGGTCTGGAGTTCACGGGCCTGGGGGGGTGCAGAGGGTGAGGGGGGTGCACGGGGACCCCCAGAACCCCCCCGGGCTCCTCTGAGCCCCCCAGACCCCTCCCCCCCGGCTCCCCTGAGCCCCCCCCAGGACCCCTCCCCACTTACCCACGGTCTCCTCCAGCCCCTTGAGGTCCTGCTTGGACTGCTCGTGGCGCTCGTACAGGAGCCTGGGGGGCAGCGGCCCAAAATTAGGGGGGCTCAGCCCAAGGGGGGGCACCCCTGCGTTTGGGGGGGGCCCACCCCAGCATTGGGGGGGGTCAGTACAAGGGAGGGGAGAGCACCCCAAAATTGCGAGGGTCACTTCAAGCTTGAGGGAGGCACCCGAAGAATGGAGGTGTCCTTTCAAGGTTGGGGGAGGCCACTTGAAGGTTGGGGGGATGTCTGGGGGTCCTGGGGGGGCTCTGGGGGGTCCCGTTTAGGGTCCCAAGGGTGGGTCCTGGGGTTTGGGGCTCCTGGGGGTGTCAGCAGGGTCGGGGAGGTGGGCTTGGTGTCCTGTGGTGAGTCCTGGGGGGGGTTTTTGGGATTGGGGTCCCCAGGGGAATGTGGGGGGGCCCCGGGAGTTGGGCTGGGGCCCCCCAGAGGAATCCCAGGTGTTGGGTTGGGGTCCCGAGGGGAGCCTGAGAGGCCCCGGGGATTGGGTTGGGGTCTGCAGGGGAATCCTGGGAATTGGGTTGAGAACCCCAGGAGTTGGGTTGGGGTCCCCCAGGGAAAGTCCAGGGAGCCCTGGGGGTTGGGTTCGGGTCCCCAGAAGAATCTCAGGGAGTCCCCAGGGTTGGGGTCGGGGGGTCTCCAGGGGAATCCTGGGGGTTGGGTTGGGGTCCCAGGGGAATCCTGGGGGTTGGGTTGGGGTCCTAGGGGAATGTGGGGAGCCCTGGGGGATGGGCTGGGGTGTCGAGGAGAATCCAGGGGAGCCCCGGGGGTTGGGTTGGAGTCCCCAAGGGAATCCCAGGAGTTGGGTTGGGGGTCCCAGGGGAATCCTGGGGGGTTGGGGTCCCCCAGAAGAATCTCAGGGAGCCCCAGGGGTGGGTTGGGGTCTCCAGGGGAATCCTGGGGGTTGGGTTGGGGTCCCAGGGGAGCCCCAGAGGCCCCGGGCCGGGGTCCCGGGGGTCTCACGTCAGCTCCTGCAGCCGCGCTGCCTTGGCGCGCTCCTCTGCCCGCAGCGCCTCGTGCTCCGCCCGCAGCCGCTCCAGCTCCAGCTCCAGCTCCAGCTTCTGGTTCTGGCTGCGACGGACACACGGACACACGGACACGGTCAGGGCACGGACAGACAAGGGGACAGGGACGATGGACAGGAGGACACGGGAGCAGACGGATGGATGGATGATGGATGGATGGATGGATGATGGATGGATGGATGGATGGATGGATGGATGGATGGATGGATGGATGATGGATGGATGGATGGATGGATGGATGGATGGATGGATGATGGATGGATGGATGGATGATGGATGGATGGATGGATGGATGGATGGATGGATGGATGGATGGATGGATGATGGATGGATGGATGGATGGATGGATGGATGGATGGATGGATGATGGATGGATGGATGGATGATGGATGGATGATGGATGGATGATGGATGGATGGATGGATGGATGGATGATGGATGGATGGATGGATGGATGGATGATGGATGGATGATGGATGGATGGATGGATGGATGATGGATGGATGGAAGGATGGATGGATGGATGGATGGATGATGGATGGATGATGGATGGATGGTGGATGGATGGATGGATGGATGGATGATGGATGGAAGGATGGATGATGGATGGATGATGGATGGATGATGGATGGATGGATGATGGATGGATGGATGGATGGATGATGGATGGATGATGGATGGATGGATGGATGGATGGATGGATGGATGGATGGATGGATGATGGATGGATGGATGATGGATGGATGATGGATGGATGGATGGATGGATGGATGGATGGATGGATGGATGGATGGATGATGGATGGATGGATGATGGATGGAAGGATGGATGGATGATGGATGGATGATGGTTTGATGATGGATGGATGGATGGATGGATGATGGATGGATGGATGATGGATGGATGATGGATGGATGGATGATGGATGGATGGATGGATGGATGATGGATGGATGGATGGATGGATGGATGGATGGATGATGGATGGATGGATGATGGATGGATGGATGGATGGATGGATGGATGGATGGATGGATGATGGATGGATGGATGGATGGATGATGGATGGATGGATGGATGGATGGATGGATGGATGGATGATGGATGGATGGATGGATGGATGATGGATGGATGATGGATGGATGGATGATGGATGGATGGATGGATGGATGATGGATGGATGGATGGATGGATGATGGATGGATGATGGATGGAAGGATGGATGGATGGATGGATGGATGGATGATGGATGGATGGATGGATGGATGATGGATGGAAGGATGGATGGATGGATGGATGATGGATGGATGGATGGATGGATGGATGATGGATGGATGGATGGATGGATGGATGATGGATGGATGGATGGATGGATGGATGGATGGATGGATGGATGGATGGATGGATGGATGATGGTTGGGTGGCCCCAGGGCTGGGCTCACTCACTCTCTCAGCTCATCGATGGTTTTCTGCCGCTCGTTGACCTCGTCCCGCAGCCGCGCCAGCTGCTTGTGCTGGGCCTCACGCTGGCTCTCGAGCTGCAGCTCCAGCGCCGCCTGCGCCCACGGGGCCTCAGCTCGGGCACCCCAGGCACCCCAACATTCCCTGGGCACCCCAGCTCCTCCCACCACAGCACCTCCTGGGGACCCAACACCCCAACACCCCCCAGGGACCCCACACTCCCAGAGACCCACACACCCCAAAACCTCTCAGAGACCCCAACACCCTCCAGGGACCCCACACATCCCAACACTCCCCGGGACTCCATACCCCACCGCCCTCGGGGATCCCACACCCCAGGACCCCAGGGACCCTCACCCACCTCGAGCACATCTCACACTCTGTAAGAACCCCCAGCTGCCCCCCTACACCCTTCAGGGTCCCTGAGTCCCCCAGGGTGGCTGTGCCCCCCCTGCCCCCCTCACCTTGACCTCGTCCGTGTCCTGGGTCTCATCCTGCTCGCGCTGCTTCCGAGCTGCCCCCTGTGCAGCCTCTGCAGGGCCGGGCAGGACAGGGACCCCTCAGCGCCCCCCGAGCCCCCCTGTGCACTCCCTGGCTCCCCCATTCTCCCCCAGCCCCCCGCGTCACCCTGTGCACTCCCCAGAGCCCCAATCCCCTGCATGGCCCCCAGATCCCCCATATTCCCCAAGACCCCCTTTTCCCCCCACCCCTGTGCCCCCCAATCCCCTCCATGGCCCCCAGCCCCCCATACTCTCCCCCCACCCCTGAGCCCTCTGTATCACCCCATACTCCCCCAGCCCCCCGTGTCCCCCCCATCCCTGTGGCCCCCATCCCCCGACCCCCCTGTGCCACCCCATTGTCCCCCATACCCTTGAGCCCCTCGAGCCCCCCCAAACTCCCCCCACCCTCCCGTTCCCACCATGCCCCCGACTCCCCCTGACTCCCAAGCCTCCCGCGTCCCCCGTGCTCCTGCACTGTCCCCAAGCCACCCGTACCCCCACATTGTCCCCGCGCCCCCCGTGCTTCCGCACTGTCCCCATGCCCCCCACACTCTCCCAGTGCCCCCCGCATTGTCCCCAAGCCCCCCGTGCCCCCCGCAGTGTCCCGAGCCCTCCGTGCCCCCTGTGTTCCCGCACTGTCCACAAGCCCCCCGAACCCTCCCGTGCCCCCCTTGCCCCCACACTGTCCCGCGTCGCCCGTGGCCCCCGAGCCCCCCGAGCGCCCCGTGCCCCCCGCAGTGTCCCCGCGCCCCCCCGTGCCCCCACCCTGCGCCTGCAGCCTCGCCAGCTCCTCCCCGAGCGCGTCGTGCGCCTCCTCCAGGTGCCGCTTGCGCAGCTCCAGGCTCTGCGCGTACTCGGTCAGCGAGCGGATCTTGGCCTCGTGCTGCAGCGGCACCGGCACCGCCTCAGCCTCGGCCGGGGGCACCGGCACCCCCGGCCCGCGCGGGCACCCCGCTCCCCGTGCCCATCCCGCTCCCGGTGCCGGCCCCGCTCCCGGTGCCCACCCTGCAACATCGCCCAACACCCGCGGGCACACCGCTCCCCGTGCCCATCCCGCTGCCCGTGCCCACCCCGCTCCCGGTGTCCACCCTGCTCCTGGTGCCCATTCCACTCCCGGTGCCCACCCCGCTCCCGGTGCCCGCCCCACTCCTGGTGCCTGTCCCTCTCCCCGTGCCCACCCCGCTCCCGGTGCCCACCCTGCACCACAGCATCCCCCAACACCCGCGGGGCACCACCCTGGCAGCCCCCAGCCCCAGGACCACCCCGGGTGGCCCCCAAGGCCCCCAGGGGCACCTGACCCCGAGAGCCGCAGGAATGTCCCCCCAAAATCTCCAGGCCACCCCCAATGGCACGGCCAGAGCCACCAAACCCCCAGCCCAGGGGAGTCAAACCCCCAGGTCACCAAACCCCCAAGGCACCAAACCCTGGGTCCCCAAATCCTGGGCCACCAAACCCTGGGTCCCCAAACCCCCAGGGGAGTCCAACCCCCAGGTCACCAAACCCTGGGTCCCCAAACTCCAGGCTCACTGAACCCTGGGGTCACCAAACCCTTGGACCAATAAACTCTGGTTCCATCAAACCCAGGCTGAGAAATCCAGGGTCACCAAACCCCAGGGAAACCAAACCCTGGGTCCCCAAACTCCAGGACCCCTGAACCCTGGGGTCACCAAATGCAGGGCCACCAAACCCTTGGACCAATAAATTCTGGTGCCACCAAACCCAGGGCTGAGAAATCCAGCGTGACCCAACCCCAGTGAAACCGAACTCGGGGGCCACCAAACCCTGGGTCACGGAACAACCAGGCCACCAAACCCTGAAGCCACCAGCAGCTGGGTCACAGAACCCCATGGTCACCAAATTCTGGGGACACCAAAGCTTTCAGCTGTCAAACCTCAGAGCCACCAAGCCTTGGTGTCACCAAATCCCAGGGACACAAAATTCTGAGCCACCAAACCCTGGAGCCACTAAACCTTGGGCCACCAAAACCTGGGTCACAGAGCCCTGGGGCCACCAAACTCTGGGGCCACCAAAGCTTTGAGCTGCCAAACCCTGGAGCTGTCAGGCCGTGGTGTCACCAAACCCCAGGGACACAAAGCCCTGTGCCACCAGACCCTGGAGCCACCAAACCCTGAGCTGCTAAACCTTGGGCCACCAAAACCTGTGTCACAGAACCCCAGGCCACCTAATTCTGCGGCCACCAAAGCCTTCAGCTGGCAAACCTTGGAACTGCCAAACCCTGGAGCTGCCAGACCCTGGTGTCACCAAACCCCAGGGACACAAAACCCTGTGCCACCAAACCCTGGAGCCACTAAACCTTGGGCCACCAAACCCTGAGTCACAGAACCCCCAGGCCACCAAAGTCTGGGGACACCAAAACCTGGGTCACAGACCTTCAGGTCATCAAATTCTGGGGCCACCAAACCTTGGAGCTGTCAAACCCTGGTGTCACCAAATCCCAGGGACACGAAACCTTGAGTCACCAAATCACAGAGCCACTAAACCTTGGGCCACCAGACCGTGGAGCCACTAAACCTTGGGCCACCAAAACCTGGGTCACAGAGCCCTGGGGCCACCTAATTCTGGGGCCACCAAAGCTTTCAGCTGCCAAACTTTGGAGCTGCCAAACCCTGGAGCTGCCAGACCCTGGTGTCACCAAATCCGAGGGACACAAAACCTTGTGCCACCAAACCCTGGAGCCACCAAATTCTGAGGCCATCAAAACCTGCGTCACAGAACCCCCAGGCCACCAAACTCTGGGGCCACCAAAGCTTTGAGCTGCCAAACCCTGGAGCTGTCAGGCCGTGGTGTCACCAAACCCCAGGGACACAAAACCCTGTGCCACCAGATCCTGGAGCCACCAAACCCTGTGCCACCAAATCCCAGAGACACAAACCCCTGTGCCCCCGGACCCAGAGTCCCCTGGCAGTGCCCTGCCCACCCTGGCACACCTGGGAGATGAGCAGCTGGCATGAGGACAGCTCTCTGCCCGTCACCTCCAGCTTGCGGTGGCACTCCACCTGCAGGTTCTCCAACTGCCGGCAGCGCTTCACCACCGACTTCACCTCCGACTTGATCTTGCTGATGTAGAGCCGGGCAACGGCGAACTCCTCCTCGATGGCACCGCTCACCTCCACCGGCTGGCACCGCAGGGCACAGCAGGGCACAGTGTGGGTATGGCACGGCATGGCACGGCAGGGCACAGTGTGGGTATGGCATGGCACAGCACAATACGGCACAGCATGGCATGGCATGGCACAGTGTGGGTATGGCACGGCATGGCACGGCAGGGCACAGTGTGGGTATGGCATGGCACAGCACAGCAGGGCACAGTGTGGGTATGGCACGGCACAATACGGCACAGCGTGGCATGGCATGGCACAGTGTGGGTATGGCACGGCAGGGTACCGCATGGCACAGCAGGGCACAGTGTGGGTATGGCACAGCATGGCACAGCAGGGCACAGTGTGGGTATGGCATGGTATGGCACGGTACAGCACGGCATGGCAGGGCAGCGGGCACAGGAATGGCACAGTGTGGGTATGGCATGGCACAGGAATGGCACAACATGGCAGAGTGTGGGTATGGCATGGCATGGCACATCACGGCGTGGCACAGCACAGCATGGGTATGGCACGGCACAGCACAGCACAGGAATGGCAAGGCATGGCATGGCATGGCATGGCATGGCATGGCATGGCATGGCATGGCATGGCATGAGTATGGCGCGGCACAGCATGGCACAGGTGTGTACCACACTCAGGTACAGCATGGCATGGGCATGGCACAGCACAGCACAGCATGGCACTGAATGGTGCAGGAATGTCTCGGGCACGGCGTGGCACGGGACAGCACACACGGGGGATGACATGGGCAGTGCAGGGGCATGGCACTGGCAAGTCATGGGCATGGCATGGCACAGGCAGCACCGCCTGGCACGGGGCGGGTGTGGCACTCACAGGGGTGTGGTGGCACGGGCATCACGGGGACATGGAATGGGCACAGAATGGGCACGGAATGGGCATGGAAGGGACACGGGATGGGCACGACACAGCTGGGTGTGACATGGCACGGCTCTGCCGTGGGCACTGCATGGCACAGCCACAGCGTGGCACAGCATGGCACAGGCATGGCAGGGACACCCCACACGTGGGGAGGGCACGGCAGGGGCACGTCCCACAGGGCACAGAACCCCACCCCTTCCACCTTGTGCCCTCCGTGCCCCCCATGCCCCTCATGCCCCCATGCCCCCATGCCCCTCATGCCCCCATGCCCCCCGTGCCCCCCCGTGCCCCCCGTGCCCCGGTGCCCTCACCAGTTTGATGTCGCCGCTGCCCACGAGGGCGCTGAGCTCGCTCAGGTCCCTCAGGAGCCCGTTGAGCACCTCGGCCGCGCGGCGCCGCTGCTGCCCCCCGAGCTCCCGTGCCCGCGACAGCTCCGACTCCAGCGACAGCGTGGTGGCCTGCGACAGTGACAGGGCTGGCACCGGGGACAGCGACAGTGACAGGGCTGGGCTGGCACCGGGGACAGCGACAGTGACAGGGCTGGGCTGGCACCGCGGACAGCGACAGCGACAGGGCTGGCACCGGGGACAGCGACAGTGACAGTGACAGGGCTGGCACCGGGGACAGCGACAGTGACAGGGCTGGCACCGGGGACAGCGACAGCGACAGTGACAGGGCTGGGCTGGCACCGCGGACAGCGACAGCGACAGGGCTGGCACCGGGGACAGCGACAGCGACAGTGACAGGGCTGGGCTGGCACCAGGGACAGCGACAGTGACAGGGCTGGCACCGCGGACAGCGGCACCGCCACCCCCTGGTGCCCCCGGGCTACCAGGGCACAGCCGGGACATCCTGTGGCACCTCCCGGGCACCCCCGCACATGAGCACCCCAACAGTGCCGGGCACCCCCTGTGCCCCCTGTGCCCCTCGCTGCTGTCCCTGACAGACCTGGCAGCCCCTGTGCCCCCTGTGCCCTCTGTGCCCCCCGACAGCCCTGGCATCCCCTGTGCCCTCACACCCAGCACATCCTGTGCCCCAGCTGCCCCTGCCTGAGCCCCCGCTGCCCGGGTACCCACACTGGGCACCCTCAGCACGCCCTGGCACACCCCAGTACCGCCCAGTGCTGCCCAGTACCTCCCAGTGTCTCCCAGTACCGCCCAGTACCGCCCAGTGCCACCCAGTGCCACCCAGTACCACCAGTACCGCCCAGTACTGCCCAGTACCACCAGTACTGCCCAGTACCGCCCAGTACCGCTCAGTACTGCCCAGTACCACCCAGTACCGCCCATCCTGGCACCCCCAGTGCCCCTCAGGAACCCTGAAACCACCACCCTGGCACCAGCCCTGGCACCCCAAGGTCCCACCCGAGGGGAGCACCCAGCCTGGCACCCCAGTTCAGGGCTGGGTTCCCAGTTTGGGCACTGGTTTGAGGCAATCTCATTTTGGGGTGTGGCTGGAGGGTAGGGGGTGCCCCCTGCTTAGGGTCCAGTTTGGGGTTTGGGGGCTCCCCAGTCTGGGGCTCCTGTTTTGGGGTGTCCCTGGCTCCCAGCCCAGCGTCCCAGTTTGGGGCTGAGAGTCCCAGTTTGGGGCCGGGGGCTTTGGGGGGGCTGTGGCAGAGGGTGAGGGTCCCGATGGGCTCCGTGTGGGTTTTCCAGTGGGGTTGTGGCCCCGCAGGCTGTCCTGCCTGTCCCGGTGTCCTGCTGTCTGTCCCGGTGTCTGTCCCGGTGTCTGTCCCGGTGTCCCTGATCCTGTGGTCTGTCCCGGTGTCCTGCTGTCTGTCCTGATGTCTGTCCCAGTGTCCCAGTGGATGCCCTGGTGGCTGTCCTGGGCTGTCCCCATGTCTGTCCCAGTGTCCCGGACTGTCACAGTGTCCCAGTGTCCATCCCGGTGTCCCAGTGTCCCGCTGTCCGTCCCGGTGTCCCCACCTTGGTGTGGACCAGCTCATTGGCCAGAGGGCGGTTGTGCCTCCCGGTGTCCCTAGCCCCCTGTCTGTGCTGGTGTCCCGGCGTCTGTCCTGGTGTCCCTGGTCCCCCAGTGTCCTGCTGTCTGTCCCGGTGTCTGTCCTGGCGTCTGTCCCAGTGTCCCTGTGGCAGTTCAGCCTGTCCCGGTGTCTCTCCCGGTGTCTGTCCCGGTGTCCCTGGCCCCTCGCCTGTCCCGGTGTCCCAGTGTCCCTGACCCTGTGGTCTGTCCCGGTGACTGTCCCGCTGTCTGTCCCAGTATCCCAGTGTCTGTCCTGGTGTCCGTCCCAGTGTCCCGGACTGTTCCTGTGTCCCAGTGTCTGTCTCGGTGTCCTGGTGTCCCACTGTCAGTCCCGGTGTCTGTCCCTGTGTCCCGCTGTCTGTCCTGGTGTCCATCGCAGTGTCCCAGGCTGTTCCTGTGTCCCACTGTCTGTCCCAGTGTCCCAGTGTCTGTCCTGGTGTCCATCCCAGTGTCCCAGGCTGTTCCTGTGTCCCACTGTCTGTCCCAGTGTCCCAGTGTCTGTCCTGGTGTCCATCCCAGTGTCCCAGGCTGTTCCTGTGTCCCACTGTCTGTCCCGCTGTCTGTCCTGGTGTCCCGCTGTCCATCCCTGTGTCCCCACCTCGGTGCAGGCCAGCTCATCTGCCAGCCGCCGGTTGTGCCTCCCGGTGCCCCTGACCCCCTGTCTGTCCCGGTGTCCTGGTGTCTGTCCCAGTGTCCCGGTGTGCGTCCCAGTGTCCCGCTGTCTGTCCCGCTGTCTGTCCCGGTGTCCCGATGTCCGTCCCAGTGTCCCGGTGTGCGTCCCAGTGTCCCACTGTCTGTCCCGCTGTCTGTCCCGCTGTCTGTCCCGCTGTCCCTCTGTCCGTCCCGGTGTCCCCACCTCGGTGCGGGCCAGCTCGTCCGCCAGCCGCCGGTTGTGCCTGCCGGTGTCCTCGGCCTCCTGGGCCTTGCGGTCGTAGCTCCGGGCGAGCTCCTCGAGCGCCGCCAGCACCTCGGTGACCTCGGCCCGCGCCGCGCCGTGCTCGGCCCGCAGCGCCGCCAGCTCCCGGCGGGCAGCCTCGCCCCCGCCCCGCGCCGCCGCCAGCACCTGCCCCGGGCACCGGGCACCGGGTCACGGGGGGGCACAGGGGGCAGAGTGGGGGACCCAGAGGGGCCCTGGGGTCATGGTGGGGTCCCAGAGGTCATGGGAGGGTCTCAGGGGTCACGGCGGGCATGCCAGGGGTCATGGTGGAGGGTCCTACAGGTCATGGTGGGGGTCCCAGGGATCAGGGCAGGGGTCCCAGGGGTCACGGTGGGTATCCCAAGGGTCATGGTGGGGGTCCCAGGGGTCATGGTGGGGGTCCCAGGGGTCATGGTGGGGGTCCCAGGGATCAGGGCAGGGGTCCCAGGGGTCATGGTGGGTATCCCAAGGGTCATGGTGGGGGTCCCAGGGGTCATGGTGAGTATCCCAAGGGTCACGGTGGGCATCCCAGGGGTCATGGTGGGAGTCCCAGGGGTCATAGTGGGGGTCCCAAGAATCAGTTTAGGGGTCCCCGGAGTCATGATTGGGTCTTGGGGGTCATGGTGGGGGTCCCAGGGATCAGGGCAGGGGTCCCAGGAGTCATGATTGGATCTCAGGGGTCACGGTGGGCATGCCAGGGATCAGAGTGGGGGTCTGAGAGGTCATGGTGGGCATTCCAGCAATCGGAGTTGGGGGCCCAGAGGGGCCCTGGGGTCATGGTGGGGGTCCCAGGGATTAGAGTGGGGGTCCCAGGAATCTTGGTGGGCATGCCAAGCATCAGAGCGGGGGTCCCACGTGTCATGACAGGGTCCCAGGGATCAGAGTGGGGGTCTGAGAGGTCATGGTGGGCATCCCAGGGATCAGGGCAGGGGTCCCAGGGGTCATGGTGAGTATCCCAAGGGTCACGGTGGGCATCCCAGGGGTCATGGTGGGAGTCCCAGGGGTCATAGTGGGGGTCCCAAGGATCAGTTTAGGGGTCCCCGGAGTCATGATTGGGTCTCGGGGGTCATGGTGGGCATGCCAGGGATCGGGGCAGGGGTCCCAGGGGTCATGGTGGGGGTCCCAGGGGTCATGGTTGGGGGCACAGTGGGGGGCTCAGAGGGGCCCAGGGGTCATGGTGGGGGTCCCAGGGATTAGAGTGGGGGTCCCAGGGGTCATGGTGGGCATCCCAAGGGTCTTGGTGGGGACACAAGGATCAGAGTGGGGGTCCCACAGGTCATGGTGGGCATCCCAGGGGTCGGGGTGGGGGTCCCAGAAGTCATGGTGAGGTCCCAGGGGTCATGGTGGGGGTCCCAGGGGTCATGGTGGGGGTCCCAGGGATCAGGGCAGGGGTCCCAGGGGTCATGGTGAGGGTCCCAAGGGTCATGGTGGGGGTCCCAGGGGTCATGGTGGGGGTCCCAAGGGTCATGGTGGGGGTCCCAGGGGTCAGGGCAGGGGTCCCAGGGGTCATGGTGAGTATCCCAAGGGTCATGGTGGGCATCCCAGGGGTCATGGTGGGAGTCCCAGGGGTCATGGTGGGGGTCCCAGGGGTCATGGTGTGGTCAATGAGGTCAGAGTGGGAGTCCCAGGGGTCATGGTGGGGGGCACAGGGGGCTGTGAGTGGGAGTCCCAGGGATCAGAGTCCCAGAAGTCATGGTGAGGTCCCACGGGTCACGGTGGGTATCCCAAGGGTCATGGTGGGGGTCCCAGGGGTCATGGTGAGGTCCCAGGGGTCACGGTGGGTATCCCAAGGGTCATGGTGGGGGTCCCAGAGGTCATGGTGAGGTCCCAGGGGTCAGGGTGGGGGTCCCAGAGGTCATGGGAGGGTCCCCCAGGAGACCCAGAGGTGCAGGGGCAGAGGTTCAGGGTCCTGGGGGGGTTTGAGAGGTCATGGGGGGTCCCGGGGGCCAGTCCCAAAGCGGCAGAGTCAGCCTGGGGTCACAATGGGGGTCCCGGGGGGGTCCCAGGCCCTGGGGGGGTCCGGGGGGGGTCACACAGAGGGGGTCTCACGAGGGGGGGGGGGAGGGGCAGGGCCCTCACCTCCTCCTGGTCCAGCATTTGCTGCTTGAGCTTCTCCATGATCTGACTCTGCTGGTTGATCTCGTCATCCTGGGGGGACAGGGGGGGACAGGGGGGCACAGGGGTCACCGGGGGGCTGGGGGGAACTGGGGGGATCTGAGGGGAACTGGAGGGAAACTGAGGGGAGCTGGGAACCGCCAGGAGGAAACTGGGGGAACTGGGGGGAACTGGGAACTGCCAGGGGGAACTGGGGGGAACTGGGAACTGCCAGGGGGAACTGGGCAGAACTGGGAGCTGCCAGGAGGGAACTGGGGGGCACTGGGAACTGCCAGGGGGAACTGGGGGAACTCGGGGAACTGGGAACTGCCAGGTGGGAACTGGGGGGCACTGGGAACTGCCAGGGGGAACTGGGGGAACTGGGCAGAACTGGGAACTGCCAGGAGGGAACTGGGGGGCACTGGGAGCGGCCAAGGGGGAACTGGGGGAACTGGGAACTGCCAGGGGGGAACTGGGGGAACTGGGAACTGCCAGGTGGGAACTGGGGGGCACTGGGAGCTGCCAAGGGGGATCTCGGGGCAACTGGGGGAACTGGGGGGAACTGGGAACTGCCAGGGGGAACTGGGGAGAACTGGGGTGCACTGGGAACTGCCAGGCGGGAACTGGGCAGAACTGGGAACTGCCAGAGGGAACTGGGAGCTGCCAGGGGGAAATTAGGGGGAACTGGGGGGAAGTGGGGGGAACTGGGGGGAAACTGAGGGGAACAGGGAACCGCCAGGAGGAAACTGGGGGAACTGGGAACTGGCAAGGGGGATCTGGGGGCAACTGGGGGAAGTGGGGGGCACTGGGAGCTGCCAGGCGGGAACTGGGCAGAACTGGGAACTGCCAGGGGGAACTGGGAGCTGCCAGGGGGAAATTAGGGGGAACTGGGAGGAACTGGGGGGAATTGGGGGGCACTGGGAGCTAACAGGGGCTCCCAGTCCCGCCACGCTGAGGCTCTGGGGGCTGCTGGGCACACTGGGATGTCCCCGGGTGTCCTGGGGCTCTCAGGGCTGTTGGGGGTCCCTGTCAGGTCTGGGGGGTCCCTGGCAGCTCCGGGGGGTCCCCTCTGTGCCGGGGGTCCCCACCTTGTCGTCCAGCTGCTTGTAGAGCTTGCGGATCTCCTCCTCGTACTTGTGGCGCTCCTCGTCCGAGATGTGGATGACGATGGAGGAGCTGTTGTCGTTCAGGGGGGGCTCCTCGGGGGCGCCCCCCGGGCCCTCGCCCGGCCCCGTGCCCGCCTCGGCCTCGCTCAGCTGCTCGGTCTCGGGCACGGCCTCGCCTGGGCAGGGGGGGCACGGCCTCAGAGACCCCCTCGAGGGATGGGGTACCCCCCGATTTTGGGGTGCCCTTCAGGAGTGAGGTACCCCCGATCTCGGGGTGTCCCAGGGGTGAGGGTCCCCCCAGTCTCGGGGTGCCCTAAGGGTGGGGATACCCCAGGATCTCGGGGTGTCCCTGGGGTGGGGTCTCCCCGATTGTGGGGTGTCCCAGGGCTGGGGGCACCCCCGATCTCCGGGTATCTCTGGGGTGGGGTCCCTGTTCCGGATCTCGGGGTGTGCCCAGGGTGGGGGAGCCCCCGAATCTCGGGGTGTCCCCAGGGCTGGGGACCCCATTCCGGATCTCGGGGTGCCCCAGGGGTTGGGGTCCCCTCCCAGCTCAGCCTCCTTCAATGAAGGACGTGGCCTCGAGGTCTCCACTGGGGGCTTTTGGGGTCCCCTTCCCACATCTGGGGTCCCTCCCCATGGCTGGGGTTCCTCCCCAGACTTGGGGTCCCCTCCCCGCAGTTGGGGTCCCCTCCAGTATTTGGGGGCCCTTCCCACATCTCCTGGGGTCTCCTCCCTGCCCAGACTTGGGATCCCCTTCCCACAATTGGGGTCCCTCTCCCTTTGGGGTCCCCCCACATCTCCTGATGGCCCTCCCGGTCCCAGGGTGCCCCCCCATGGGGCAGACTGTGCCTCAGTTTCCCCAGCGGGGCTGGGGGCCAGTGGGGTGCCCCAGGGTCCCCCCCAGATGTCGGGCTGTCCCCGCAATCTCGGGGTGCCTCCCCAGCTCTCGGGGTGCCCCAGGGTCCCCCATAGCTCTCGGGGTGCCCCCAATCTCGGTGCCCACCTATTTTTGAGGGTGCCCCCATTTTGGGGGTGCCCCCATTTTCGGGGTGCTCTCCATTTTTGGGGTGCCCCCATTTTCGGGGTGCCCCCATTTTCGGTGCCCCCCCATTTTCAGGGTGCCACCCCCATTTTCGGTGCCCCCCCATTTTTGGGGTGCCCCCATTTTCGGTGCCCCCCCATTTTTGGGTTCCCCCATTTTCGGTGCCCCCCCATTTTCGGGGTGCCCTCCATTTTGGGGGTGCCCTCATTTTCGGGGTGCCTCCATTTTCAGGGTGCCCCCATTTTGGGGGTGCCCCATTTCGGGGGTGCCCCCATTTTCGGTGCCCCCCCATTTTCGGGGTTCCCCCATTTTTGGAGATGCCCCCATTTTCGGGGTTCCCCCATTTTCAGGGTGCCCTCCATTTTCGGGGTGCCCCCATTTTCGGTGCCCCCCCATTTTAGGGGTTCCCCCATTTTCGGGGTGCCCCCATTTTCGGTGCCCCCCCATTTTAGGGGTTCCCCCATTTTTGGGGTGCCCCCATTTTTGGGCTGCCCTCACTTTCGGGGTGCCCCCATTTTCGGGGTGCCCTCCATTTTGGGGGTGCCCCCATTTTCGGTGCCCCCCCATTTTAGGGGTTCCCCCATTTTTGGGGTGCCCCCATTTTTGGGCTGCCCTCACTTTCGGTGCCCCCCCATTTTGGGGGTGCCCTCACCGCTCCTCCAGCGGCTCAGCTCCGCCTCCAGCCGGGCCAGGCTCTCTCTCAGCGCTTTGTTCTTCTCCTTCTCCTTCTCGAATTTCTTCTTCCACTGCTCGGCCGTGAGCTCCAGGTTCACCGAGGCCGTGTTCTTGATGGTCTTGGCCCTGCGGGCACCCCAAAGCTGGCACCCCCAAACTGGCACCCCCAAACTGGCACCCTAAAACTGGCACCCCAAAACTGGTACCCCCAAACTCACACCCCAAAACTGGCACCCCAAACTGGCAACCCTAAACTCGCACCCCAAAACAGGCACCCCACAACTGGCACCCCAAAACTGGTACCCCTAAACTCGCACCCCAAAACTGGCACCCCAAAACTGGTACCTCAAACTGGCACCCCACAACTGGCACCCCAAACTGGCACCCCAAAACTGGTACCCCAAACTGGCACCCCCTAACTGGCACCCCAAAACTGGCATCCCAAACAGGCACCCCAAAACAGGCACCCCAAACTGGCACCCCCAAACTGGCACCCCAAAACTGGCACCCCCAAACTCGCACCCCAAAACTGGCACCCCACAACTGGCACCCCAAAACAGGCACCCCAAAGCTGGCACCCCCAAACTGGCACCTCCAAACTGGCACCCCAAAACTGGCACCCCAAAACTGGCACCCCAAAACTGGTACCCCAAAACTGGCACCCCCAAACTCGCACCCCAAAACTGGCACCCCAAAACTGGCATCCCAAACAGGCACCCCAAAACTGGCATCCTAAAACTGGCACCCCAAAACTGGTACCCCAAAACTGGCACCCCAAAACTGGCACCCCAAACTGGCAACCCTAAACTCGCACCCCAAAACAGGCACCCCAAAGCTGGCACCCCAAAACTGGCACTCCAAACTGGCACCCCAAAACTGGCACCCCAAAACTGGCACCCCAAAACTGGCATCGCAAAACTGGCATCCCAAAACTGGCACCCCAAACTGGCAACCCTAAACTCGCACCCCAAAACAGGCACCCCAAAGCTGGCACCCCCAAACTGGCACCTCCAAACTGGCACCCCAAAACTGGCACCCCAAACTGGCACCCCAAAACTGGTACCCCAAAACTGGCACCCCCAAACTCGCACCCCAAAACTGGCACCCCACAACTGGCACCCCACAACTGGCACCCCAAAACTGGCACCCCAAAACTGGTACCCCAAAACTGGTACCCAAAACTGGCACCCCAAACTGGCACCCCCTAACTGGCACCCCAAAACTGGCATCCCAAACAGGCACCCCAAAACTGGCACCCCAAACTGGCAACCCTAAACTCGCACCCCAAAACAGGCACCCCAAAGCTGGCACCCCCAAACTGGCACCTCCAAACTGGCACACCAAAACTGGCACCCCAAAACTGGTACCCCAAAACTGGCACCCCAAAACTGGCACCCCAAACTGGCACCCCAAAACTGGCACCCCAAAACTGGTACCCCTAAATTCGCACCCCCAAACTCGCACCCCAAAACTGGCACCCCACAACTGGCACCCCAAAACTGGTACCCCAAAACTGGTACCCAAAACTGGCACCCCAAACTGGCACCCCCTAACTGGCACCCCCAAAACTGGCATCCCAAACTGGCACCCCAAAGCTGGCACCCCCAAACTGGCACCCCAAAACTGGCACCCCAAAACTGGTACCCCAAAACTGGCACCCCAAAACTGGCACCCCAAACTGGTAACCCTAAACTCGCACCCCAAAACTGGCACCCCAAAGCTGGCACCCCCAAACTGGCACCTCCAAACTGGCACCCCAAACTGGTACCCCTAAACTCGCATCCCCAAACTCGCACCCCCAAACTGGCACCCCAAAACTGATACCTCAAACTGGCACCCCAAAACTGGCACCCCAAACTGGCACCCCAAACTGGCACGCCTAAACTGGTACCCCAAAACTGGTACCCCCAAACTGGCACCCCAAACTGGCAACCCTAAACTCGCACCCCAAAACTGGTACCCCCAAACTGGCACCCCAAAACTGGTACCCCAAAACTGGTACCCAAAACTGGCACCCCAAACTGGCACCCCCTAACTGGCACCCCCAAAACTGGCATCCCAAACAGGCACCCCAAAACTGGCATCCCAAAACTGGCACCCCAAAACTGGTACCCCAAAACTGGCACCCCAAAACTGGCACCCCAAACTGGCAACCCTAAACTCGCACCCCAAAACTGGCACCCCAAAGCTGGCACCCCCAAACTGGCACCCCAAAACTGGCACCCCAAAACTGGTACCCCCAAACTGGCACCCCAAACTGGCACCCCCAAACTGGCACCCCAAAACTGGCACCCCAAAACTGGTACCCCAAACTGGCACGCCTAAACTGGTACCCCAAAACTGGTACCCCCAAACTGGCACCCCAAAACTGGCACCCCAAACTGGCAACCCTAAACTCGCACCCCAAAACTGGCACCCCAAAACTGGCACCCCAAAACTCGCACCCCCAAACTCGCACCCCAAAACTGGCACCCCAAAACTGGTACCTCAAACTGGCACCCCAAAACTGGCACCCCAAAACTGGCACCCCCAAAACTGGCACCGCCAAACTGGCACCCCAAACTCGCACCCCAAAACTGGCACCCCCAAACTGGCACCCCCAAACTGGCACCCCAAACTGGCACGCCTAAACTGGTACCCCAAAACTGGTACCCCCAAACTGGCACCCCAAACTGGCACCCCCAAACTGGCACCCCCAAACTGGCACTCCCAAACTGGCACCCCAAACTGGCACCCCCAAAACTGGTACCCCAAAACTGGCACCCCCAAACTGGTACCCCAAAACTGCTACCCCCAAACTGGCACCCCCAAACTGGCACCCCCAAACTGGCACCCCAAAACTGGCACCCCAAAACTGGCACCCCAAAACTGGTACCCCCAAAACTGGCACCCCAAAACTGGCACCCCAAAACTGGTACCCCCAAAACTGGTACCCCAAAACTGGCACCCCAAACTCGCACCCCCAAACTCGCACCCCAAAACTGGCACCCCAAAACTGGTACCCCAAAACTGGCACTCCAAACTCGCACCCCCAAACTCGCACCCCCAAACTGGTACCCCAAAACTGGTACCTCAAACTGGCACCCCAAAACTGGCACCCCAAACTGGCACCCCCAAAACTGGCACCCCAAAACTGGTACCTCAACTGGCACCCCAAAACTGGCACCCCCAAACTGGTACCCCAAACTGGCACCCCAAAACTGGCACCCGGATCCTCTCACCAGGGCACCCCCAAACTGGCACGCCAAACTGGAACTCGGCTGCCGAAACTGGCACCCCCAAATTGGCACCCCCAAACTGGCAGCCTCTACTCCTCCTCACCTGGCACCCCAAAACTGGCACCCCAAAACTGGCACCCCCAAACTGGCACCCCCAAACTGGCACCCCCAAACTGGCACCCCCAACCTCGCACCCCAAAAGTGGCACCCAGATCCTCTCACCAGGGCACCCCCAAACTGGAACCCGGCTGCCGAAACTGGCATCCCCAAACTGGCACCCCCAAACTGGCACCCTCTACTCCTCACCTGGCACCCAGAAATGGGCACCCCTGCTCCCGAAACTGGCACCCCCAAACTGGCAGCCCGAAATGGGCACCCCCTGCCCCCTCAGCTGGCACCCCCAAACTGGCACCCCCAAACTGGCACCCCCTGCCCCCCTTCACTCCGGGGGGGTCCCCTGCCCTCCCTCCCTCCCCTCCCAGCCCTGGGGACCCCAGCGCAGCCCCTGGGGGTGCAGGGGGCACTCGGGGGGCACTGGGTGAATTTGGGGTGCACTGGGGGCAGCCAAGGTGTGGCTGGGACACCATGGGTGAAGTTGGGGTGCGCTGGGGGCCGTGGGGGTGTGGCTGAGATTCCATGGGTGAATTTGGGGTGTAGCAGGCGCTGTTGGGGTGCCCTGTGTGAATTTGGGGTGTAGCAGGCACTGTTGGGGTGCACTGTGTGAATTTGGGGTGCAGGGGGGCACTTGGGGGGCACTGGGGGCAGTTGAGATGCAGCTGGGACACCACGGGTGAAGTTGGGGTGCACTGGGGGCTGTTGGGGTGCAGCAGGCTCGGTTGGGGTGCACTGGGTGAATTCGGGGTGCATCAAGGCGCTGTTGGGGCGCACTGGGAGCAGCTGGGGTGCGCTGGTACACCATGGGTGAAATTGGGGTGCCCTGGGAGCAGTGGGGGTGCCCTGAGTGTAGTTGGGGTGCAGCAGGCGCTGCTGGGGTGCAGTGGGTGAGGTTGGGGTGCACCGGCTGAATTCGGGGACAGCCAGGGTTTGTCTGGGACTCCGTGGGTGAAGTTGGGGTGCAGCGGGCGCTGTTGGGGTGCACTGGGGGCAGTCGGGGTGCACTGGGTGTAGTTGAGGTGCACTGTGTGAATTCGGGGGGCAGCAGGCACTGTCAGGGTGTACTGGGGGCAGGTGGGGTGCAATGGTACACTATGGGTGAATTTGGGGTGCAGCGGGCACGGTTGGGGTGCGCTGTGTGAATTTGGGGTGCGCTGGGCGCTGTTGGGGCGCGCTGTGTGAATTTGGGGTGCAGCGGGCACTGTTGGGGTGCGCTGTGTGAATTTGGGGTGCAGTGGGCACGGTTGGGGCGCGCTGTGTGAATTTGGGGTGCAGCAGGCACTGTCGGGGCGTACTGGGGGCAGGTGGGGTGCAATGGTACACTATGGGTGAATTTGGGGTGCAGTGGGCACGGTTGGGGCGCGCTGTGTGAATTTGGGGTGCGCTGGGCGCTGTTGGGGTGCGCTGCCCCCCATGGGTGCCCCGAGGGGGTCTCGGGGGGCTCTCGGGGTGCTCTGGGCAGGAGCGGGGGGCGGTGGCTCCATGGGGACACCCGGGGGGGGGTGCGGTTGAACACCCCCATTCCGGGGGGAGCTCGGGGGGCTCTGGGAGGGCTCGGAGGGCAGCAGGGGGGCTCGGGGGACACCCCCATTCCGGGGGGCTCAGGGGAACTCGGGGGGCTCGGGGGATACCCCCATTAAAGGGGGCTCCGGGGGGCTCGAGGTGGCTCTGGGGGTCTCGGGGGGCTCAGGGGGGGTCTCTGGGTGGGCTCGGGGTGACTCGGGGGGCTCAGGGGGGTCTCTGGGGGGGCTCGGGGTGACTCGGGGGGCTCAGGGGGGTCTCTGGGGGGCTCGGGGTGTCTCGATGGGCAGTGTGGGGGTCTCTTGGGGGGCTCAGGGTGACTCGGGGGGCAGTGTGGGGGTCTCTGGGGGGGCTCGGGGTTACTCGGGGGGCTCAGGGGGGTCTCTGGGGGGGCTCGGGGTGACTCGAGGGGCTATGGGGGGTCTCTGGGTGGGCTCAGGGTGACTCGGGGGGCTCAGGGGGGAGTCTCTTGGGGGGCTCAGGGTGACTCGGGGGGCAGTGTGGGGGTCTCTGGGGGGGGTCGGGGTGACTCGGGGGGCAGTGTGGGGGTCTCTGGGTGGGCTCGGGGTGACTCGGGGGGCAGTGTGGGGGTCTCTGGGGGGCTCGGGGTGACTCGGGGGGCAGTGTGGGGGTCTCTGGGGGGGGTCGGGGTGACTCGGGGGGCAGTGTGGGGGTCTCTAGGTGGGCTCGGGGTGACTCGGGGGGCAGTGTGGGGGTCTCTGGGGGGCTCGGGGTGACTCGGGGGGCTCAGGGGGGTCTCTGGGGGGGGTCGGGGTGACCCGGGGAGCAGTGTGGGGGCCTGCGGTTGGACACCCCCATTCCCGGGGGGCTCGGGGGTCTCAGGGGGGGTCTCAGGGGGGGTCTCTGGGGGTGGCTCGGGGGTGTCGGCCCCCCCCCGGCGCACCTCTGGCCGAACATGAGCGTGGATTTGGTCTCCTGGTCGTTGTAGCTGGACGGGGAGCAGCAGATGAACATGGTGGTGCGGCAGTTCCCGCCCAGCGAGTCCTGCAGGATCCGCGTCATCTTGCTGTCGCGATAGGGCACGTAGGCCTTCTGCGGGGGGAGGGGCGGCCTCAGCACCGGGACCACCGCGGGGACCGGGGGGACACGGGGGAGGGACACGGGGGACAGCGGGTGGGCAGGGGACTCGGGGGACGGGGGGCAGGGGGCTCGGGTTGGGGACATATGGGGACAGCGGGCTCAGGGAGACACGGGGGGACACGAGGGGACAGGGGACACACACGGGAGTGGGACACGGGGGGACAGCGGGTGGGCAGGGGGCTCGGGTTGGGGACACACAGGGGGACAGGGTATCAGGGACACACGGGAGTGGGACACGGGGGACAAAGGGCTCGGGGGAATACGGGAGGACATGGGGGGAGCAGGGGGCTCAGGAGGACACGGGGGACAGAGGGACAGGGGGAGGGGTTGGGGACATATGGGGACAGCGGGCTCAGGGACACACACGGGGGACAAGGGGCGTGGGTTGGGGACAAACAGGGGGCAAGGGGCTCAGGGGGACACATGGGAGTGGGACGGGGGGGACAAGGGGCGCGGGTTGGGGACACATGGGGGACAGAGAGACACACACACGGGGGACAGGGGACACACACAGGGGGGACAGGGGCTCGGGTTGGCGACACAGGGGGTCGGGGGGTGTCCCCCTGCAGGGGGCTCAGCAGGGTGGGACACACGGGGGGGGCTCAGGGGGGTCTCCCCACCCCAGGACCCCCGAGGGGGCTCAGCAGGAGCGCCCCTTCCCCAGACCCGGGGGGGGGGGGGAAGGATGGGGGGGCTGGGCAAGGCTCTCCCAGGACCCCCGGGCTGGGGGACCCCCGAGGGGCTCGGGGGGGGCTCCGGGGGTCTCACCGTGCCCTCGGCCAGCGCAGAGATGACGTTGCCCAGGGCCGACAGGGATTTGTTGATGTTTTTGGCCTCGTCCAGCACGGCCCCCTCAGCGCCCGTCTTGCTCACCTGGGAAAGGGGGGGGGGGGGGGGGGGATGGCTCAGGGACCCCCCGTGTGCCCCCCGACCCCAGGGACCCCTCACAGGGATGGCCCCAGAGCCCAACCCAAGGGTCCCACCAGGCAGGAGATCCCCCCCAGTGCCAACACCCCGCACCCAGAGACCCCCGCCCTGACTGACGGTCCTGAAACCCCAATGGGCCCAAACCCCAATGGCCCCAAGCTGCAACAGCCTCAAACCCCAATGGCCCCAAACCCCAAAAACCCCAAATCCCATTGACCCCAAACCCCAATGGCCACAATCCCCAAAAACCCCAAATCCCATTGACCTCAAACCCCAAAAACCCCAAACCCCGATGGCCCCAATGGCCCCAATGGCCCCAAAAAACCTCAATGGCCACAAACCCCAAAAACCCCAAATCCCATTGACCCCAAACCCCAATGGCCCCAAACCCCAAAAACCCCAAACCCCATTGACCCCAAACCCCAATGGCCACAACACCCAAAAACCCCAAACCCCAATGGCCCCAAAAACCCTCAATGGCCCCAAACCCCAAAAAACCCCAAACCCCAACAGCCCCCAAAAAAACCCAATGGCCCCAAAAATCCCACTGACCCCAAACCCCAATGGCACCAAAAATGGCCCCAATAGCCCCAAAACTCCCATTGACCCCAAACCCCAATGGCCACAACACCCAAAAACCCCAAACCCCAACAGCCCCCAAAAAAACCCAATGGCCCCAAAAATCCCACTGACCCCAAACCCCAATGGCACCAAAAATGGCCCCAATAGCCCCAAAACTCCCATTGACCCCAAACCCCAATGGCCACAACACCCAAAAACCCCAAACCCCAATGGCCCCAATGGCCCCAAAAACCCTCAATGGCCCCAAACCCCAAAAACCTCAAACCCCAACAGCCCCAAAGAACCCAAATGGCCCCAAAAATCCCACTGACCCCAAACCCCAATAGCCCCAAAAATGTCCCAAATAGCCCCAAAAGCCCCATTGACCCCGAAACCCCAACATGAAGAACCCAAATGACCCAAAAATGGCCCCCAAAAACCTCAGTGGCCCCAAACCCCAATGGCTCCAAAAAACCCCAATGGCCCCAAACCCCGATGGCCCTAAAAAAATCCATTGAGCCCCAAAAATGGCCCCAATGGCCCCCCAAAACCCACTGTCCCCCCAAGACCCCCGCCCTCCCAGTGTCCCACAGAGCGCCAAAGTCCCCCCAAGACCCCCCAGGCCCCCACCCTCCAATCACCCCCCCAAACCCCAAGATCCCCCCAAACTCCATGGACCCCTGCAAAATGTTCTCACCCCCCCAATGCCCCCCAAAATGTCATGAAGGCCCCCAAGCTCCACCCACCAGGGGGGACACCCCCACAGTGCCCCCCCAGTCCATCCCCCCTTCCCCCTGCACCCCCGGCTGTGCATTTCTGCAGCTCTGGGGTCCCCCCACATTTGGGGTGCCTCCACATTTGGGGTGCCCCACTTTTGAGGTGTCCCCCACTTTGGAATCCCCGCATTTGGTTTTCCCCCACCCCTGCAGTGCCCCCACCTATGGGGTCCCAACATTTGGGGTACCCCATCTTTGGGGTGCCCCCACCCCTGGTGCCCTCACATTTGTAGTCCACCCACCCCTGGGGTCCTCCAGCCTTGAAATCCCCCAAATTTGGGGCCCCCACCTTTGGGGTGCCCACTTTTGGGCTCCCCCTACATTTGAGGTGCCCTCTTTTGGGGTGCCCCACTTTTGGAGTCCCCCACATTTTGTTTCCTCCCCTTTGGGGTGCTCCACTTTTGGGGTGCCCCCAGCCCTGGGATGCCCCACTTTTGGGGTCCCCCAGCCCTGAGGTCCCTCACATTTGGGGTACCCCACCTTTGGGGTGCCCACTTTTGGGCTCCCCCTACATTTGAGGTGCCCTCTTTTGGGGTGCCCCACTTTTGGAGTCCCCCACATTTTGTTTCTTCCCCTTTGGGGTGCTCCACTTTTGGGGTGCCCCCAGCCCTGGGGTGCCCCGCTTTTGGGGTCCCCCAGCCCTGAGGTCCCTCACATTTGGGGTACCCCACCTTTGGGGTGCCCACTTTTGGGCTTCCCCTACATTTGAGGTGCCCTCTTTTGGGGTGCCCCACTTTTGGAGTCCCCCACATTTTGTTTCCTCCCCTTTGGGGTGCTCCACTTTTGGGGTGCCCCCAGCCCTGGGGTGCCCCACTTTTGGGGTCCCCCAGCCCTGAGGTCCCTCACATTTGGGGTACCCCACCTTTGGGGTGCCCACTTTTGGGCTTCCCCTACATTTGAGGTGCCCTCTTTTGGGGTGCCCCACTTTTGGAGTCCCCCACATTTTGTTTCCTCCCCTTTGGGGTGCCCCACTTTTGGGGTGCCCCCAGCCCTGGGGTGCCCCACTTTTGGGGTCCCCCAGCCCTGAGGTCCCCCACATTTGGCGTACCCCACCATTGGGGTGCCCACACATTTGGGGTACCGGCCCCTGGCGACACCCACCTTCTCGCTCCCCCCACATTTGGAGTCCCCACCCCTGATGTCCCCCCCTTTTGGGGTGCCCCCACTTTTGGGGTCCCTCCCACCTTTAGGGTGCCCCCACTTTTGGGGTCCCTATCTTTGGAGTGCCCCCACTTTTTGGGGTCCCCCACTTTTTGGGTCCCCACATTTAGGGCGCCTCCCTTTGGGGTTCCCCACCTTTGGGGTGCCCTCCTACTTTCGGGGTTCCCGTTTTTTGTGCCCGCACCTTCTCGCTGCCCGCCAGGTCCACCAGGTAGAGTTTCCCGCTCAGTTTCTGCTCCGTCTCCACGTTCTCCTGCTTGATGTGGATGAGGAAGATGCTGTGGCTGCGGGAGCTGTGCTCGTTCATGTCTGCGGGCACAGGGGGCACGGGTGTGGGCACGGGGCTGGCACTGCCCCCCGAAACGGGCACCGGGACCCCGCAGTGCCCCCCTGCACCCCGAAACAGCACCGGGACCCCGCAGTGCCCCCCTGCAACCCAAACGGACACCGAGAGCTGTGCTCGTTCATGTCTGCGGGCACAGGGGGGGCACGGGTGTGGGCACGGGGCTGGCACTGCCCCCCGAAACAGCCCCGGGGCTGGCACTGCACCTCAAAACAGCATCGGGACCCCGCAGTGCCCCCCTGCACCCCGAAACAGCTCCGGGACCCCGCAATGCCCCCCTGCGCCACCCGGAGACCCCGCAGTGTCCCCCTGCACCCCATCCCCCCCCGCCATGTTCCTCCATATCCCTCCATGTCCCCCCATGCCCCCCATGTCCTCCGTGCTCCCCATGTCCCCCATGTCCTCAGCGTCCCCTATATCCCCCATGACGTCCCCGTGTCCCCCCAGTGTCCCCACGCCCCCCATGTTCCCCATGTCCCTCCATGCAGCCATGCCTCCCGTGCCCCCAGTGTCCCCATGTCCTCATGTTCTCCCATGTCCCCAGTGTCCTCAGTGTCCCCATGCCCCCCATGTCCCCCTTGTCCCTCCGCTGTCCACGTGTCCTCATATCCCCAGGGTTCCCCATGTCCCCAGTGTCCCCGCATGTCCCCATCCCCCCATATCCCCCCATATCTCCATGTGCCCCTTGTCCCTCCCCTGTCCTATCCCCAGTGCCCCTCATGTCCCCCATGCCCCCTATGTCCCCCCTGTGCCCTCCATGCCCTCAGTGTCCCCCGTCTCCCTCAGTGTCCCCCATGTCCCCCATGATGTCCCCTATGCCCCCCACGTCCCCCATGCCCCCGTGATGTCCCCATGTCCCTGTGTCCTCGCAGTGTCCCTGGTGTCCCCAGTGTCCCCCATATCCCTCCATGTCCCCCTGCCTCCCCTGCCCCCCATGTCCCCCTTGTCCATGCCCTGTCCCCAATGTCCTCAGTGTCCCCGTGTCGCCATATCCCCCCATGCTCTCCAGTGTCCCCCATGTCCCTAATGTCCCTGTCTCCCCCATGTCCCCAGTGTCCCCAGTGTCCCCAGTGTCCCCCCATGTCCCCCCTGTCTTCAGTGTCCCCATATCCCCCACGATGTCCCCGTGTCTCTCCACGACCCCAGTGCCCCCGTGTCCCCCACGCCCACCGTGTCCCCGCAGTGTCCCCTGGTGTCGCTCACTGGTGACAGCCATGGATGTCCCAGTGCCACCCCGTGTACCCCCTCTGTGTGCCCCATATTCCCCGTGCCCCCCGCGCCCCCAGTTTCCCCTGTGCCCCCCACTGTCCCCCGCGGTGTCGCCGGTGTCGCTCACTGGTGACAGCCACGTGCCGGTTGGATTTGCCCTCATCGATCACGTCCAGGATCTCCTCGGGGCTGGACACGAAGCGCTCCGTGCAGCCCTGGGGGGGTGGGGGGGTGACTGGGGGGGCTCGAGGAGACCCCAGCCCATCCCCCACCCCCGGAGCGACCCCCGCCCCTCCCCCCTCCCCGATGTGCCCCCCCAGGACCCCTCCCCCCCCTCACCTTGACGTAGGGGACCCGGTTCTTGTCCTCGTGCACCGACAGGTTGGTCTTGGTCACTGCGGGGACACGGGGGTGGGGTCACAAAGTGCTCCCAGTAACCTCCCAGTAACCTCCCAGTGCTTCCCAGTGCTTCCCAGTAACCACTCAGTGCTTCCCAGTAACCTCCCAGTGCTTCCCAGTGCCTCCCAGTAACCACCCAGTGCCTCCCAGTAACCACCCAGTGCTCCCAGTAACCTCCCAGTAACCACTCAGTGCCTCCCAGTAACCTCCCAGTGCTTCCCAGTAACCTCCCAGTGCTCCCAGTAACCTCCCAGTAACCTCCCAGTGCTTCCCAGTGCTTCCCAGTAACCTCCCAGTGCTTCCCAGTGCCTCCCAGTAACCACCCAGTGCCTCCCAGTAACCACCCAGTGCTCCCAGTAACCTCCCAGTAACCACCCAGTGCTTCCCAGTAACCTCCCAGTGCCTCCCAGTGCCTCCCAGTAACCTCCCAGTAACCACTCAGGGCTTCCCAGTAACCACCCAGTAACCACCCAGTAACCTCCCAGTAACCACTCAGTGCTTCCCAGTAACCTCCCAGTAACCACTCAGTAACCACCCAGTAACCACCCAGTGCTCCCAGTAACCTCCCAGTAACCACTCAGTAACCACCCAGTGCCTCCCAGTGCCCCCAGTGCCCCCCACTCACTGTCCAGCAGGTCCCGGATCTTGTCCAGGTAAATCTCAAAGTAGGAAACCTGGGGGGGGGGGGGGAGGAAGGGGGTGGGGGTTGGGCGGCAGCGGGGGCCGATCCCACAGCGCCCCCCCCAGTGCCCCCCAGTGCCCCCGGTGCCCCCCAGTGCCCCCAGTGCCCCCCCCAATGCTCCCAGTGCCCTCAGTGCTCCTCCAGTGCCCCCCAGTGCCCCCAGTGCCCCACAGTGCCCCCAGTGCCCCCCCCAATGTTCCCAGTGCCCCCAGTGCCCCCCAGTGCCCCCCCAGGACCCCCCCCAATGCTCCCAGTGCCCCCAGTGTCCCCCCAATGCTCCCAGTGCCCCCCCAGTACCCCCCCCAATGCTCCCAGTGCCCCCAGCGCCCCCCAGTGCCCCCACAGTGCCCTCAGTGCCCCTCCCAGTGCTCCCAGTCCTTTCCAGTGCCCCCTCCAGTGCCCTCAATGCTCCCAGTGCCCCCAGTGCCCCCCGTGCCCACCTTGATGTGGAACTCCAGGTTCTCATCCATGGCGTAGATGTGGTTGAAGATGTCGCGGGCGATGCGGGGGATGATCCCCATCTGCTGCGGGTCGTGCAGCTTCCCCTGGGGGGGCGGGGGGCGCTGAGACCCCCGGGGGGGAGCCAGGGCCCCCCCAGGGCCCCCCAAAACCCCACCAGGGCCCCCCAAAACCCCCAGCGCTCCCAATGTCCCCCAAAACCCCACCAGGGCCCCCCCAGTGCTCCCCAAAACCCCACCAGGGCCCCCCCAGTGTCCCCCAAAACCCCACCAGGGCCCCCCAAAACCCCCTCAATGCTCCCAGTGCCATCAATGTCCCCAGTGCCCCCAATGCCCCCCTAAAGCCTCCAGTGCCCCCCAAACCGCCCCCAGTGCTCCCAGTGCCATCAGTGCCATCAGTGTCCCCAATGACCTCCAAAGCCCCCGTACCCCCCAAAGCTCTCCCAGTCCCCCTGTGCCTCCAGTGTCCCCAGTGTCCCCAGTGTCCCCCCCAGTGCCCCCCAATCCCCGCAGTGCCCCCCGGAAGCCCCCCCCAGTTCCCCCAGTGCCCCCCACCTCCATGGTGTGGGTCTTGCCCGACGATGTCTGTCCGTAGGCGAAGATGGTGCCGTTGTACCCGGCCAGCACATCTGGGGGGGACAGAGGGGATTGGGGACCCCCGGGACCCCCAAACATCCCCGGGACACTCAAACACCGCGCTGTCCCCACGCTGTCCCACCCAGGGCCGTCCCCAGGTTGTCCCTCGTGTCCCTGGGCTCTCCCTGGGCTGTCCCCACGCTGTCCCCATGCTCTGCCCCCTCTGTCCCCACGCTGTCCCCAGGCTGTCCCACCCAGGTTGTCCCCAGCTGTCCCCGCTGTCCCCAGGCTCTTCCTGCTCTGTCCCCAGGCTGTCCCCGGGCTGTCCTTAGGCTGTCCCAGGCTGTCCCACCCACGCTGTCCCCATGCTCTCCCCCCTCTGTCCCCACGCTGTCCCCAGGCTGTCCCACCCAGGTTGTCCCCAGACTGTCCCCAGCTGTTCCCCAGTGTCCCGGCTGTCCCCAGGCTGTCCCACCCGGGTTGTCCCCAGCCGTTCCCAGCTGTTCCCGCTTTCCCCAGGCTCTCCCCAGGCTCTCCCCGCGCTGTCCCCGCGCTGTCCCCGCGCTGTCCCACCCAGGGCTGTCCCCAGACTGTCCCCAGCTGTCCCCGCTGTCCCCAGGCTCTCCCCGGGCTCTCCCCGCGCTGTCCCACCCAGGGCTGTCCCCAGACTGTCCCCACGCTGTTCCCGGTCCCTTGTGTCCCCAGCTGTCCTCGCTGTCCCCAGTGTCGCTCACCCTTGACGATCTGCATGGCACACGCGTGGTACACCTGCTCCTGCGTGGTGTTCGGGGGGAACACGCGGTCGAACACGTACGGCTTGCCCTGGCGGGGGGGACAGGGGACAGACACGGGGTCACCGGGCCGAGAAACCCCCCCGGGACACGGGGGGCACCATCCGGAGACCCCCCCCCAACACCAGCCAGAGACCCCGGCACAGACACGGGGGACACTGGCCCAAGACCCCCCCGTACCATCCACAGGGACCCTCCCGAGGCTCTGGGGGTCCCGGTAAGGGAAGGGGACCTGGGGGGGTCTCATTCTGTACCCCCAGTACCCCCCCTGAACCCTCCATTCAGGGACCCAGCCCCTACACACCCCCGGCCAACGATATCCACACAGAGACCCCCCCCCTCCAAATCCTCTCACAGACCTCCAGAACCTTCCAGACTTCCCCATGGACCCCCATAACTCCCCATAGACCCCATAGACCCCTGGGCCCTCCGCAGACCCCCAAAACTCTCCAGACTCCCCCATAACTCCCCACAGACCCCCCACAGCCCTACAAACCCCCAAGGACCCCTCAGCCTCCTCATAGACCCCCTAGCCCCCCTCACACCACCAGAGAACAGTCAGCCCCCCACAGACCCCCATAGACCCTTCAGCCTCCCTATAGACAGCCACAGCCCCCACAGACCCCCACAGACCCCTCTGGGGACCCCAGCCACCCTGAAGACCCCCCAGCCCCCCATAGCCCCCCCAGACCCCTTAGCTGCCCCCCAGACCCCCAGGGACCCTCACAGCCCCCATAAAAGCTGTGGTTTGTCAGAGCCCTCAGCTCCCCAGAGACCCCCAAAGACCCCCAATGGCCCCCAGAGACCCCAGAGACCCCCCCAGAGCCCCCATAGACAGCCAGACACCCCCAGAGACCCCACAGACCTCCCCCCAGAGCCCCCATAGACAGACAGACACCCCCAGAGACCCCACAGACCCCCCCAGAGCCCCCATAGACAGACAGACACCCCCAGACCCCCCTACACGCCCAGAGACCCCCGGAGACCCCCCCAGCTCCTCCCACTCCGGGAGCCGTCCAGGCCCCGGTGCTGAGCCGGGACGCGGGGACAGACGGACAATGGGGACAGACGGACGTGGGGTCACACGGACAGACGGATACGGGGACATTGGGACATGGGGACAGACGGACATGGGGACAGACGGACACAGGGACGTGGGGACAGACGGAAATAGGGACACACAGACATGGGGACACACGGAGCCGGGGGCACACGGACACGGGGACAGACGGGGGGCTCGGAGACACACGGCCACGGGGACACAGGGCCACAAGGCCATGGGGACAGACAGACATGGGGACACACGGCCACGGGGACACACGGCCACAAGGCCACGGGGACACACGGCCACAAGGCCATGGGGACAGACAGACATGGGGACACACGGCCACGGGGACACACGGCCATACGGCCATGGGGACAAACGGACACAGGGCCATGGGGACAGACAGACATGGGGACACACGGGCACGGGACAGCCGGACACGGGGACACACGGACACGGGGACACACGGGGGCCTCGGGGGCTCGGGCACAGCCGGTGCCGGCACCCCCTCGCCCCAGCTCCCCCCGGCCCCCCCTGGGCCCCACAGCCGCCGCAGCTCCGCGGCCCCGCCCGCCGCCGGTCACGCACCTTCCCCCCGCAACCCCGCAACCCCATCGTCCCCTGCCCCGCACCCCCATCCCAGTGCCCCCCGGCCCTGCCCCACAGCCCCGACCCGCAGCGCCAACCCCGCAGCTCCCCCCGCACCCGCAACCCCGCAACCCCCGCATTGCGCCGGCACCGCCGCACCGACACAGCCCCGGGCGGACAGACCCCCCCCCTCTGCATCCACGGACACCCCCGTGCATGAACCCCCCATCCACGGACACCCCCCGCATCCACGGACACCCCCCATGTATGAACCCCCCATCCACGGACCCTCCCCGCATCCAAGGACCCCCCATCTGCAGACCATCGGCACCCACGGAGCCCCCTGTGCACGGACCCCCGCACCCACGGAGCCCCCAATCTATGGAGCCCCCATCTATGGACCCCCCCCCAATCCACGGACTCCACATCCATTGCCCCCCCATGCATGGACCCCCCCCCCAGCACCCACGGACACCCCCCGCACCCACGGACCCCTCCTGCACCCACGGACACCCCCATTTAAGGACACCCCATCCGCGGACCCCCCCCCCCCATTTACGGACCCCCCCGCGCCCCACCGGGACCGTCTCTTCCCCCCACCCACAGACCCCTCAGACAAGGGGGGGCCGTTATGGGGCGCCGATATTTTGGGGGTGCCGATATTTTGGGGGGGGCGATATTTTGGGGGGGCTGATATTTTGGGGGTGCCGATATTTTGGGGGTGCCGATATTTTGGGGGGGCCGATATTTTGTGGGGGCTGATATTTTGGGGGTGCCGATATTTTGGGGGTGCCGATATTTTGGGGATGACGATATTTTGGGGGGGGCCGATATTTTGGGGGTGCCGATATTTTGGGGGTCTCACTCCCCCCCCCCAGGATGAGCCCCTAACAAAGGGCAGGGCCGCAGCGCGGGGAGGGGCGGGGGGGGGGGTCTGCGGCATCGCCCCCCCCCCCCCCCCGCAGCTGCTTTGGGGCCCCCCCGGGAGATCAGGGCGTGTCCGCTCCATGTAAACATCGCCCCCCCCCGCACTGGGCAAACTGAGAGCGCCCCCCCCGGTACTGGGCAAACTGGGAGCGCCCCCCATCTGCACTGGGCAAACTGGGAGTGCCCCCCCCCGGTACTGGGCAAACTGGGAGCGCCCCCCATCTGCACTGGGCAAACTGGGAGTGCCCCCCCCGGCACTGGGCAAACTGGGAGCGCCCCCATCCTGCACTGGGCAAACTGGGAGTGCCGGGAGCCTCGGAAATGGGGGGGGGGGGGGGGGTGGCATGGGGAGGGTCCCGGGGGGCAGCGGCCACACCCAGCAGCGCTCCTCCCCCCAGAACAGGATCTGCCCCCCCCCCCACAAATGACAGCGCCCCCCAAGTTGGGGTCCCCGCCCCTGCCCCCCCCCCGTGACTCACCCCCAGCACGACGCTGTCGTCCCCCTGGAACACGGGCAGGAATTTGTCGCCCCGCAGGATCTCGGCCTGGTTGAGCGGCCGGAAGCGGCACAGGACCTTGATGCTGCACTCGGAGCTGGGCTCGGCCATGCCGGGGCTCGGGGGGCTTCCACACGGGGGGGCTCGGGCCGGGGGGGGTCACCCGGGGCGCTGCTCACAGCCTAAGGGACAGCGGGCACCGGCGGGCACGGCGGCACCCGGGGGTGCTGAGCGGGACCCGAGGGTGCGGGGTGATGCTCAGGGATGCTGCCCGGGTGGTACCCAGGGATGCAGGATGCCGCTCGGGTGGTACCCAAGGATGCAGGATGCTGCCCAAGGATGCAGGATGCTGCTCAGCGCTGCAGGATGTTGCTCAGGGGTGGTACCCAATGATGCAGGATGCCGCTCAGGGATGCAGGATGCCGCTCAGCACTGCAGGGTGGTACCCAGGGCTGCGGGTGGTACCCAGGGATGCAGGATGCCGCTCAGGGATGCGGGATGCAGGACGCCGCTCAGGGATGCGGCTCGGGGGCTGCAGGATGCGGGAGGCGGCGCCGGGCGGGGCTGACGCTCCGCAGCTGCCGCTGTCGCCGCTCCTGTGACCGCTGCTGTCGCCACTGCAGCCTCGGCACCGGCGGGTGGGGGGGGGCCGCCCCCCCGCGCCCCCTCCCCCGCCTTAAGGTGGAGCCGCCCGCGGCTCTTAAGGTGGCCGGGACTGAGGGGGGGGCGCGATGGACCCCCCCAAAGTGCTGATTCACGGCGGGGGGGGCAGGACGGGACCCCGGGGGTGCGGCTGGGGAGGGAGAGCTGGGCCAGCCCCCCCCCGGAACCCCTGCTCGGTCCCCCCCCCGCGGGAGGGCCGCGGTCCTGACTCATCCCCCCCCACCCCCGGTACAGAGGGGGCTCTGCCCGGGCCCCCTGCGGGTGACCCCCAAACATGGCAGGGGGGTCCGGAGCTGACCGGGGGGGACCGGAGCTGACCCGGGGGTCTCCCGCGGGTGAGAAGGGTGGCCCCACCATGGCGGGCAGCCCGGGACACCCCCATGGTGCCCCCCAGTGCCACCCGGCCTGTGCGTGCCCTCACCCGTGAGTCCGGCCCGGGTGTCCCTCCGTGTCCCCCCATCGCTGTGCTCCCCGTGTGCCCCTCGCGTGTCCTCCCCTGTGTCCCCCCCGCACTGTGAGCCCCTGTGCCGCCCCCAGGTTTTCTCCTGTGTCTGCCCCGTGTCCCCCCGTGTGCCCCCCATGTGTGTCCCCGTGCGTGTCCCCGCGTGCCCTCATCCGTGTGTCACCCTCTGTGTCACCCCCCGTGTCTCCCCCCATTCCCCGCCCCTTGTTCACCCCCGGTGTGTCCCCCTTGTACCCCCGTGCCCTGCCCGTGTCCGTGTGTCCCCCGTCCCCCCATTGTCCCCCCGTGTCTATGTGTCCCCTGCCCTCTTTAATTGCCCCCACTATGCCCGTGTGTCCCCTGTCTCCCCATTGTCCCCCCGTGTCCGTGGGGTGCTGTGTCCCCGTGTCCCCTATCCTCCCATTGTCCCCCCGTGTCCGTGTGTCCCCCCATTGTCCCCTCGTGTCCGTGTGTCCCCCTCTCCCCCCATTGTCCCCCCATTGTCCCCCCATTGTCCCCCCAGTGCCGCCCCCGCCTCGTCTGCTCGCTCAGGCCCCGCCCCCTCCCCATCAGGCCCCGCCCCATCCCCGCCCGGCCCCGCCCCATCCCCGCCCGGCCCCGCCCCTGCGCTCTCTCCCCTCGCTCCGCCCCGCGCCGCTCTCGCGAGATCGGCCCCGCCCCGGCCCTGCGCGGCCATTCCGGGACCCCCCGGCACCGGCCCCCCCTGCACGGACCCCCCAACACCGACCCCCATTACTGACCCCCATTACCCACTCCCCAATACCGGCCCCCAGTACCGCCCCCGCCATGGCCGACCCCAAGTACGCCGACCTGCCCGGCATCGTGAGTAAGGGGCTGGGCCGGGGAGGAGCCGGGGCTCTGAGGGGATGTGGGAGGCTATGGGGGGATGTGAGGGGATCAGGGACCTGGGGTGCTGAGGGCTCTGTGAGGAGATCGGGAGGGCCGGAGGGATCAGGAGCCTGGGGATACTGCGGGCTCTGAGAGATCGGGGGGGGTCTGAGGGGATATGGGGGCGCCTGGGGATGATGAGGGGTCTGAGGGGATCGGGGAGGTCTGAGAGGATCAGGGGCCTGGGGGTGCTGAAGGGTGTGAAGGGATCAGGGGCCTGCGGGTGCTGAGGGGTCCGAGGGGATCGGCGGACGTGTGAGGGGATCGGGGGCCTGGGGATGCTGAGGGCTCTGAGGGATCGGAGGGCCAGGGGTTCAGGGGGATCAGAGGGGTGATGAGGGGTCTGAGGGGATAGGGGTGGTCTGAGGGGATCAGGGATCTGAGGGGTCTGAGGGGGTCGGGAGCGCCAGGGAGATCAGGGGGGTCTGAGGGGATCGGGGGCCTGGGGATGCTGAGGGATCGGAGGGCCAGGGATTCAGGGGGATCTGAGGGTTGCTGAGGGCTCTGAGGAGATTGGAGGGTTGGGGGGATCAGGGGAGCTCTGAGGGGATCGGGGCCCGGGGGTTCTGAGGGATCGCGAGGGCCGGGGGGGGATCAGCGGGGTCTGAGGGGTGCTGAGGGCTCTGAGGGGATCGGGGGAGTCAAGCGGGATAAGGGCCCTGGGGGAGAATGAGGGAACTGCGGGGATTTGGGGTCTGAGGGGGCCAGGGGGTCTCAGAGGGGACTGGGGGGTCTGAGAGGGCCGGGGGGTCTGAGGGGGCCTGAGGGGGCCAGGGCATCTCGGAACAGGAGGGGACCGGCGGGACGTGGAGGGACTGGGGAGGTGGGAGAAGGGCAGCTCTGAGAGGGTCTGAGGGTCAGAGCAGGCCGGGGGGATCCGAGGGTGCTGTGGGGTGTCTCAGGGTGGTGAGGGGATCCGGGGGAATCTGCAGGATTTGGGGGGAATCTGCAGGGATTTGAGGATGTGAGGGTGCCATGGGGTGTCTCAGGGTGATAAGGGGGTCCTGGGGAATCTGCAGCGGTTCAGGGATCTGCGGGCACTGGCAGGGGCTGGGGGTTCTGAGTGGTTTGGGGGGATCTGAGGGGATTGGGGGACTCAGGGGTCCTGAGGTGGTCCAAGGGCACTGGAGGGGCTGAGGGGCTGCAGGGACTGAGTCAATTTGGGGGGTCTGAGATTGGAATGACTGACAGGGTCTGGGGAGCAGGGGGATTTGGGGAATCTGGGGGGTTGTGGGTCTGTGAGAAGATCTGGGGGTGAGCTGAAGGGTCAGTGGGGTGTGGGGGTTGGCAACGTTTGGGGTGTTTGTAGGAATGGGAGGGGGTTTGGGGTGCCAAGGAGGACCTGTCTGTCTGTCTGTGGGTCTGTCCATGGGGTGAACACAGATCCCCGGGGGGTGGGAGCACCCCGTGTGTTTGGGGTGACTGTGGGAGCTGGGGGAGGCCAGGGGACAGGGGCAGTGAGTCGGGGTGCTGGGGGGACATTGGGGTGTGTGGGGGCAGTCAGCAAGGGCTGTCAGGACATTGGGGTGTCCAGGGGGAGGTGTGGCCCATCAGAGGTGTCCATGGGGATGAGGTGTGGGGACACTGGGGTGTCCAGAGGGGGTTCAGAGGTGCCCATGGGGATGAGGTGTGGGGACACTGGGGTGTCCATGGGTAGGTGTGCCCATCAGAGGTGCCCATGGGGATGAGGTGTGGGGACACTGGGGTGTCCATGGGGAGTGTGCCCCATCAGAGGTGCCCATGGGGATGAGGTGTGGGGACACTGCGGTGTCCATGGGGAGTGTGCCCCATCAGAGGTGCCCATGGGGATGAGGTGTGGGGACACTGGGGTGTCCATGGGGAGTGTGCCCCATCAGAGGTGCCCATGGGGATGAGGTGTGGGGGTGAGCTGGGGGTCCCAGCCCAGCCCCTGGTGCCGCAGGCCCGGAACGAGCCCGACGTGTACGAGACCAGTGACCTGCCCGAGGATGACCAGGCCGAGTTCGAGGCGGTAAGGCCCGGCCGGGGGGGGAGCAGCAGCTGGAATGGACCCCCGGGACCCCCAGGAGTGGCACCGGGGCAGGGAACCGGCCCCCACCGCCCATGCACCCAGCAGCAGCACAGCCTGCACGGGGACAGAGCACCCACAGGGACAGAGCACCCACGGGGACACAGCACCCACGGGGACACAGCACCCATGGGGACACAGCAGCCATGGGGACAGAGCACCCCACGGGGACACAGCACCCCACGGGGACAGAGCAGCCACGGGGACACAGCACCCACAGGGACAGAGCACGCACGGGGACACAGCACCCACAGGGAAAGAGCACCCCATGGGGACACAGCACCCACAGTGACACAGCACCCCATGGGGACACAGCACCCACGGGGACACAGCACCCACGGGGACACAGCACCCCATGGGGACACAGCACCCACAGTGACAGAGCACCTCATGGGGTCACAGCACCCACGGGGACACAGCACCCACGGGGACAGTGTCTCTCCACAGTGACACATCACCTCACAGTGGCAGTGTCCCCCCCGCAGTGTGTCCCCCCACAGTCCCAATGTCCCTCCACAGTGACAGTGTCCCCTGCAGTGACATTGTCCCCTGTGACAGTGTCCCCCCACAGTCCCAGTATGACATGTTGACAGTGACATGGTGACAGTGTCCCCTGCAGTGACAGTGTCCCCCACAGTCCCAGTGCCACCCCAGTGACAGTGTCCCCCAGAGTCCCAATGTCCCCTGCAGTGACAGTGTCCCCACAGTGACAGTGTCCCCTGCAGTGTCCCCCCATCCCCTGTGTCACCCTGCCTGTGGGGCAGGAAGGGGAGATCAGCACAGCCCCCCCCCCACAGGCTGGCTGTCCCTGGCCTTGCTGTCCTTGTCCCCAAGAGGAACAGGGCTGCCAGTGCCCCAGCCCCACCCCGAGGGGAACAAGGGGGACCCCCTAAACCTGCTGTGAGTACTGGGGTGTCCCCAGCCTGGGCTGAGGCCAGGGGAGGTCAGTGTGCAGTGATGGGGGGTCCATCCCTGTGGGACCCCCAGAGTGGGAGTGACCCAGAGCCCCATCACTGAGGGGCCCCAAGGACCCCCAGGGCCCGTGGGGTGACACTGGATCTGTCCTTGAGGCCACACGGCGGAGAGGACCCCCAGGGGTGTGGGGTGACCCCCCAGAGGTGTGGGGTGACCCCCAGGTGTGCTGGGGAGGACAATGGGGGTTCAGGGGTCACAGCCTGAGGAGTGACTCGGTGCCCCCCCAAGACACTGAGGGGGTGCCAGGCCTTGGGGGTGCAGGGGGTGCAACCAGCCCCCCTCTGCCTTCAGTGCCATTGGTGTTTCTGGGGTGCAGGAGATTGGCACAGGTCCCTGGCAGGGAGCAGGGGCCCACCAGGTACCCCCAAATCCTGAGGGGGGCAAAGAGACCCCCCCAGTGAGGGCCAGAGCAGCAAGGTGGGCTGAAACAGGGGTTGGAGCCCAAAGTCCTGAGGTGACCCCTACTGTGGTGGGAGGTGACAGATGGGGGGTCCTGAGCCCCCCCTGCCTCGGGGAGCCCTTCACCAGCTCTGGGGTGCTGGGGGGTCCTTCCTCCCCCTCGGGGAGCCCCCAAACTGACCAGGGCTCCCCCCGCTTCCCCCCCGCTCCCGCCTGGCCTGGACTCAGTTTGCACAAGTAAGCGCGGCCCTGCTTTGGGGTGCATGGGGGGGCACTGCTGCATGTGCATGGGGGTTTTGGGGTGCCCTGCACTGCCCCCCGCTCTGCCTTGCCCTCTGCATCCTCTGCCTGCTGCCTGCACTGCCCACCTGGCCTTGGGACCCCCGGGACCCCCGGGCTGGGTCTCATTGTCCTGGGGCCCTGCCTGGGCATGGGGGGGCCGTGCTGAGCCCCCTCCCTGCTGCCAGCATTGCACGGGGCAGCTGCGGGGCTGGGGCAGCCCCTGGCCCTACAGAGCCCCCCCAGGCTCCCCGGGGGTCCCGCTGGGTGTTGGGGTCCCGGGGGGAGCACCTGGCTGCACTCACATCCCCCCAGCCTGGGCAGGAGCTGGAGCTGCTGAGGGGAGTTATGGGGTGATCCCCAAACTCTGCCAGTCCTGCTCCCCTCCAGGGCACAGCCCTGCTGCTCCATCCCTGGCTGTCCTGGGTCTGTCCCACTGCCCCTCGTCCTGCGGGGGTCCCCAGCCCTCGGGGGTCCCCAACCTCGGGGGTCCCCATCCCTCAGGGCTCCCCAGCCCTTGGGGGTCCCCATCCCGTGGGGTTCCCTGTCCCTCAGGGGTCCCCATCCCATGGGGTTCCCTGTCCCTCAGGGGTCCCCAGCCCTCGGGGGGCGGCGGGCGCGGGCCGGACCTTCTAACGCGGATTTTGTCTCTCTCTCCCCTCTCTAACCTTGCTCTGACTTTCTCACCTCTGGGAAACGCCAGGAGCTGGTAAGCGCCCATGTCCCAGCCACTGCCACTGTCCCTCAGCCACTGTCACCCGCTGCCACCCACCGCAGCCCCCTAACGCTGCCAGCGCTGCTCCTGCTGCTCTCACTGCCCGCAGCCAACCAGGCGCTGATCCACCGGGGCCAGAGCCCTGATCCATCCAGGCCAGAGCCCTGATCCACCCGGGCCAGAGCCAACCGGGCCCTGATCCACCGGGGCAGAGCCCTGATTCACCCGGGCCAGAGCTCTGATCCACCGGGGCCCTGATCCACCCGGGCCAGAGCCAGCCAGGGCCCTGATCCACCTGGGCCAGAGCCCTGATCCACCGGGGCAGAGCCCTGATCCACCCGGGCCAGAGCCCTGATCCACCCGGGCCAGAGGCAGGGGCTGCACAGGGGCACAGGGGGTCCTTTGGGTCCCCCCAGAGCTCTGCTGAGCTGGGGACACCCTTGAGGGCAGCAGAGGGTGAGGGACACACCGGCTGTGCCCACCCTGCCTGGCACAGGGCACAGCCCCTGGACTGGGGATCTGGGGGCTTACACTTCCCACTGCCCCCCTGATGAGCCCCAAAGGCAACCAGAGGGCAGTGCCAGCCCCAGGGGGCCGGGGGTCACCCTGGGAAGGAGGTTGTCCTGCCAAAACACAGCTGGGGGTCAGTGACAGTCCCAAGGGGACAGGGATCACCCTGGAGGGACCAGCAGTGGGTCCTGGTGCTGGCCAGGGGCTGCTGGAATGTTCCACACTTTGGGATAGGCTGAACCTTGGGGGACTCTGAGCTGGGCCAGGCCAGGGGCCCGAAGTCCTGACACATCTTTGGGGGAGCCTGTGTGCTGGGCTAGGCCAGACCAGGGCCCAGTGTCACCAGGGCCCAATGTCACCAGGGCCCAATGTCACCAGGGCCCAGTGCCACCAGAGCCCAGTGTCACCAGGGCCCAGTGTCAGCAGGGCCCAGTGCCACCAGGGCCCAGTGTCACCGGGGTGGTGTCACCAGGGCCCAGTGTCACCACACTGGGCCAGCCTGGGGTCTGATATCCCCACTCCAGACTCTTGAGGGTACCTGCCCTGGGCCAGGCCACTCAGGGGTGCCATGTCCCCACCCTGGCCCCTTGGGGACGTGCCACATCTCTGCCAGCAGGGCCCTCACCGGGCCGCACTGGGGGCCTGTCCTGGGGAGGAGCAGCACCTCCAGCCCTGCCCACACTGTGTGCTGGGGGTGGTGGCAGCCTTGGGGCTCCCCTGTCCCCATCCCTGTCCGTGCTGGGGGGCTGGTGGCAGTCTGGGAGCGCCCTGTCCCTGTCCCTGTCCCTGACGTGGCTCCGTGTGCAGGAGGAGCTGAGCAGCACCAGCGTGGAGCACCTGATCATCAACCCCAACGCGGCCTACGAGAAGTTCCGGGACAAGCGCCTGGGCACCGAGGGTGTGGGTGAGCTGGGGGGCCTGGGGGGCTGGGCACGAGCCAGGGGACCACTGGGGCACCAAGCCAGGGGGCACTGAGCCCCCTGGTCACACCCGGCTCTGCCTCCTGCAGATTTCTCTGACCGCATCGGCCGCACGCGCACGACGGGCTACGAGGCTGGGGAGTATGAGATGGTGAGTGGGCAAGAGACACCCCCTCCTCACGCAGTGCTGGCACACTCCTGGGTGCCACAGGTCCCCGGGGTCACCTGCTGCAGCCCCCAGGAGCTGTGTGCCAGCTCCAGCAGTGCCCTGCTGGTCTCTGCCCAGTCCAGCCCAGTCTGCCACGCTGGGAGCCCCTGTGCCCAGCACAGACCCCTGAGGGTGCTCGGGACAGCGCTGTAACCAAGTCCAGGGTGGAGCTGTGGGAGACCCAGGGGTCTCAGGGTAATCCTGGCTGGCTCATGTTCAGCTGGTGTCCCCAGGACCCCCGGGCCTCTCCTGGGTACCCCCATGTTCTGGGGTCTGTATCCCCCCAGCAGGGCCCTGCCTGTCCTCACTGACTGCAGTTCTGTCACCCCAATTCCCTAGGCTGTCCCAGTTCCTCTGCTCCCTCAGGACCCTCGGGGTGGGCTGCAGTCCCTGGCACCCAGGGCCAAAGGGGAGAAGGTGGCTCTGGTCACCTGGCTCCTTCTTGGCCTGCTGGGGGGGTGACAGCTGTGTCCCCTGGGCTGGTCATTGTCCGGCCAGGCCATCACCCCCCAAACTGGCCCAGCCCAGGTTTGCTCTGGGAGCAGCTGGGTTTGGGCAAAGAGCAGGGAACCCCCACATTGCACCGGGGGCACAGCAGCACCCAGAACCACCCCACAGCTGTAGAGCTCCGGGAGGAGGAGGAGGAAGAGGAGGAGGAGGAGCTCTAAGATGGGAAATCCATGGGGGTGGTGATGAGGAACTTCATGTGGGTGAGGATGAGGAGTTCCATGGGGGTGAAGGTGGGGAGCTCTGAGTGTGAAGATGAGGAGCTCCGTGAGGATGAAGATGAGTTCCAGTGCACTCCCTCTCCCTGTGGGTTCAGGACCCTCCTGGGCTGCTCCTGCCCTGCCCCACTGACCCCACCAGGTTCCCTTTAGGTGCCACCTGAGGCTGCTCTCACCTGTCCCTGCAGGCCTCACCTGCTCCTTCTGCTTGGTGCCAGGTCCTGCCAGCACCTGTGAGCCCCCTGAGCCCTCTGTGAGACCCCTGAACCTCCATGACCCTTCCACCATCCCATGAGCTCCCCTGGCCCTGTGTGAGCCCCCCCTGAGCCCCCTGACCCATTTCTCCCCCAGCTGGGTGAGGGTCTTGGTGCCAAGGAGACGCCACAGCAGCGATTCCAGCGGTTACAGCACGAGGTGCAGGAGCTGCTCCGGGACGTGGAGCAGATCCAGGTGAGCTCCCCCCTTTCCTGGGGAATAGCTTGGGGGTGACACAGCACCTGTGTGTGCAGATGAGCCCCCATCTGCCCCAGGTGAGCCCCCCCATCCCAGGGTGTGTCCCAGGGGTGACATGTCCCCTGTGTGTCCCCCAGAGCTCGGTGAAGGAGTCGGGGGCAGAGGAGGAGCTGACGCCCATGGCCCTGGCCAGGCAGGTGGAGGTGCTGAAGCAGCAGCTGCTCAGCTCCCACCTGGAGAAGGTTCTGGGCCCCGGTGCTGCCGTCGACTTCGCTGACCCCGAGGGTGCCCTGGCCAAGTGAGTGGGGGACAGGACCCCGCGGGGCTATGGCAGTGTCCCCATGGGGTGGCACAGCTTGTCCCCTGCCCGCCCTGCCCCTGTGCCCACGCTGTCCCCTCCGGGCTGTCCCCAGGCGGCTGCTGCAGCAGCTGGAGGTGGCCAAGTGCAGCAAGGCCGCCCCGGGGAAGGGCCCCGCGCGGGCCGCACCCACTGCCGGTGACGCTGTCACTTTCGAGCTCTACTGGAGGCCCGAGCAGGACCAGTTTGCCCAGTCTGCCAAGGTGAGGGGGCTGCTGGAACCACAGGGGGGCACCACACCTGGCACCCGGCCCTGCAGCGCGGTCCCAGCAGCTCCCCCCAAACCCCACAGGTGTCGGAGCTGGAGAAGCGCCTGGCACAGCTGGAGGCGGCCATGAGGTGTGAGCCTGACAGCCAGGTGAGTGCCCAGGTGTGGGCCTGACAGCCAGGGCAGGGCCCAGATGTGGGCCTGACAGCCAGGTGAGTGCCCAGGTGTGGGCCTGACAGCCAGGGCAGGGCCCAGGTGTGAACCTGACAGCCAGGTGAGTGCCCAGGTGTGGGCCTGACAGCCAGGGCAGGGCCCAGGTGTGAACCTGACAGCCAGGTGAGTGCCCAGGTGTGAGCCTGGCAGCCAGGTGAGTGCCCAGGTGTGAGCCTGACAGCCAGGGGAGGGCACAGGGGAGGGCCTGACAGCCAGGAGAGGGCACAGGTGTGGGCCTGACAGCCAGGGGAGTGCCCAGGTGTGGGCCTGGCAGCCAGGGGTGGGCACAGGTGTGGGCCTGACAGCTAGGGGAGGGCACAGGTGTGAGCCTGACAGCCAGGGCAGGGCACAGGGGAGGGCCTGACAGCCAGGGAAGTGCCCAGGGGAGGGCCCAAGTGTGAGCCTGACAGCCAGGGGTGGGCACAGGTGTGAGCCTGACAGCCAGGTGAGTGCCCAGGTGTGAGCCTGACAGCCAGGGGAGGGCACAGGTGTGGGCCTGACAGCCAGGGAAGTGCCCAGGGGAGGGCCCAAGTGTGGGCCTGACAGCCAGGGCAGGGCACAGGTGTGAGCCTGACAGCCAGGTGAGTGCCCAGGTGTGAGCCTGACAGCCAGGGCAGGGCACAGGTGTGGACCCAGATGAGGGGGGGCTGCCCACTCTCCCTCCCTCCTGCCACTTTCCTGCCCTCCCCCTTCACCTGGCCCTACTGACACCGTTTCCCCCACAGAACCCGCTGCTGGTGGGAATGAAGGGCTCCAGTCTCATGGTGAGTTGGGCAAGAGGGGTTTGGGGGAGCCCCTGTCTCCCCCTTGCCCCCAGCGCTTTGGGGGGGCTGCTGTACCCCCCTCACCTGCCCCCCCTCCCCAGGACACGGTGCAGGTGCTGCAGGCCAAGGTGAACGTTCTGGATGTGGCTGTGCTGGACCAGGTGGAGGCTCGGCTGCAGGTGAGGGGAACTGGGGGGCGCTGCTGGGGTTAAACTGGGAGACATTGCTGGGTTTGGGGCCCACTGCTGCATTTGGGGTTTCTGTCTCCCCCACCCCAGAGCGTCCTGGGCAAGGTGAACGAGATTGCCAAGCACAAGGCCACGGTGCAGGATGCTGACACCCAGAGCAAGGTATGGGCTGGGGGGCCCAGAGGCCGGGGGGGGATCCGGAAAGGCCCCCCCAGGCTGTGCTGACCCCCCACCCCACATGTGCCCCCCAGATCCACCAGCTGTACGAGACGCTGCAGAGCTGGGATGCCGTGGCCAGCGCCCTGCCCGACGTGGTGCAGCGCTTGGTGACCCTGAGGGACCTGCACGAGCAAGGTGAGGGCCGGGGGGAGCTGGGGGGCACCGGGTGGGGGTCTCTGCCTGCCCTCCCCAGCACTCAGGTGTGTGCCCCCACAGCCACCCAGTTCGGGCAGGTGCTGGTGCACCTGGACACCACACAGCAGGAGATCGCGGGGGCTCTCAAGGACAACGCGGTGCTGCTGGCTGAGGTGGGACCCCTTGGCCCCCCATTGCCCCCATCCCCAGTGACCCACGCCACCCATCCCTGCCTGCTCTATCCCCACTGACCCCATCAGCCCATCCCCCCCACCCCCATGCCCCCCTGCCCCCCATCACCCCATCCCCACTTAGCCACATTTCCCATCCCCCCCTGCCCCCATCCCCACTCACCCCCACCCCCTCTGCCCCCCCAGGTGCAGAAGACCATGAAGAACAACCTGGCCATCGTCGAGGACAACTTTGCCGACATCGACGCCCGCATCAAGCGGCTGCAGAAGTGACCAGACCCCAGGACCACCCCCCCCTGAGGACACCCCCGTGCCCCCCCAGGACCCCCTGGGCCCTGTGCCCCCCCCCGCAGGTCCCAGCTGCTGCTTGTAAATACCCTGGCTCGGCCCCCCCATCCTCTGCCCCCCTCAGTTCCCTGGGGGTCCCCCCTGCTCCCCCACCGGGGGTCTCTGGTCCCCCCGTACCCCAATAAACAGCTCAGCTCCCAGCGTGTGTGTGTCGGTGTCTCTGGGGGGCGGCAGGAGCAGCGCCCCCCCAAACTAGGGGTGGCAGTGCTGGGACTGGGGGGACACGGGGGGAGCCTGTGGGACCCCACAGGGATGGGGGGCTGGGGGCAGCCGGACCCCGCAGACAGGGGAGGGGTCCCGGGTGTGCCCCGGCCCTGCAGCCGCCACCCACAGCCGGAGCACGCCCATGGCGCCAGTTCGGCCCCCACAGGTGCCCCCAGCTACCCCCAGGACCCCCCCGGTGCCGCCCCCTCGCCCCAGTGCCCCCCACGTGCAATGGAGGGGAGGGGATGGGGGGGCTGAGACCCCTTTCCTTTCCCCCTCCCGCCCCTCCCGTTAATCCTGGGCGGGGAGAACGAGACCCGAGGCACCGAGGCCCCGCCCACTCCTGTAATCCCCGCCCATTTCCGGACAAGCCCCGCCCCTCGCCCCGTGCCTGCCGGGGGGCGTGGCCCATTTCCCGCCATTGCATCATCCCCGCGTGACCCCCCGCGCGCCCCTCCCTCGCCCTGGGCGGTGCCGTTCGTCCCGCCCCTGCCGCACTCCCATTGGTTCGTGCTCTCCTGCCAGTCACGGATTCCACGCGCTCATTGGCTGCTGCCGGCGCGAGCGTTGCGTCATGGTGTACATAAAGCGGCGCGGCGCGGGGGGCGGGGGCAGCGCGGGACGATGCGGACGAGGATGAACCGGGGGCAGCGAGCGGAGCGGGGCCGGGGGGAGCCGGGACCACCCAGGAAGGTGCGGGGGCAGCGCGGGGACCGGCCCCGAGGGGCGCGGGGGGCGCTGGCCGAGGGTTCCCGCTCGGTGCCGGGAACCGGAGCGCCCGGAGCCGTCTCCGCGGGATGAGGGCCCCGAGCCCCGCACTCGGGGGTCACCGGTCCTGAGAGCACCCCCTTCTCCTTCCCCAGGCATCGAGGAGAAAGTGTATCCTCACTGACCACCACACCTGAGAGCAGGTAAGGGGCCACCCCCGCCGTGCGCACCCCCTTTGTGCACCGGGGGTCCCGCCCGGGTCACCCCTCACTCCGCTCCCGTCCCTCCCGCAGCCCGCGCCGGGCCCGAGGTGACGATGGCGGCCGAGGGGCTGTGGGGGCCGGGCGGCCCCCCCGGCTGGGAGCTGGACGGGTGGTACCAGGACCTGCAGGAGGTGCTGGCGGCGGAGCCCCCCGGGGCCGCCCCCGCCTGGGGAGCCGAGCAGGTGAGCGCGGGGCCGGCAGCGCCCCCGGGGCGGTAGCGCGGGGTGCGGTGCCCCCTCCATCCATCACCGGCCCCGGTTCCGCTGTGTCCGCAGGAGGAGCCGGGCCCGGGCGGCTGCGGGCTGGACCTGGCTCTGGCCGAGGAGCTGCTGCAGCTGCTGGGGCCGGAGGGAGCGGCTCCGGATGAACCCCCGGCCGCGGCCCCCGGCGGGAGCGGCCCGGCCCGGCCCGGCCCCGCCGAGGAGGCGGAGGAGGAAGAGGAGAAGGCGCGGGGGGCGCGGAGGAAGCGGCGCGGCGGCGCCGGGGCCCCGCGGCAGCGGGACGGGGAGCGGCGGGTGCGGGAGCTGACGGCGCACAACGAGCGGCTCCGCGCCGAGATCCAGCGGCTGAGCGCCGAGGTGCAGCGCACCCGGGCCGCGCTCATCGACCGCATCGTCAACCTGCGCCAGCTGTAGCGGCTGCCCCGGGACAGGACCGGGACACGGACCGGGCACAGCGACAGCGGGACAAGGACTCTGCTGCCCCACGGACTGCGGGGGCAGCCCCATGGACAGATGGACACTGCGGACAGACAAGTGGATGCAGCTGCTCCACGCCGTTGTACAGCTCTTGTCGTTTATTACACGTATCCAACCACACCCAGCACGGCCCAGTTTGGTTACTGGAGGCGCTGGGGCTGCTCCTCGGGATGTCCCAGTTTGGAACTGGGGCTACTTCTTCCGTTTGCCCTTGGGCACCTCGGGGCTCCGTCCTTCGGCCAGCGCCAGCTGCCGCTTCAGCTCCAGCAGTTTGGCAACCTGGGCGTCCACCTGGGCCTTCTCCACCTGGGCAGCCTTCAGCTGCCTCACCAGGTTGCCCTGGACAGGTGGGAGGAAGGATTTGAGGGTGTGATGAGGATTTTGGGGGTTAAAGGCATGACAGAGCACGTGTCCCATGCCCTGTCCCCTCTCACCTGCTGGGCCACCTGCTCTGTCAGCTCCTGGATCAGTTTGGGGTCACCTGGAGCCGCGGGGGTGTTGGGGGCTGGAGGGGGGGCTGAGGCCGGGGGGTGCTCTTTGGCCTGAAAGAGATGGGGAGAAGCCCCCTCACTGATGTTCCAGGCAGGTGCAGCTCACCTGGGGCAGCACCAGGAGATACCTGGGGCTCTACAGCAGCACCTTTGCACTGGGAATGGGGAGGGGAGGGATGGAGCTGCAGGTGCCCAAAGTGAAGTGAGGGAGCTTTGGGGGGCACCTGAGCCCCCACTCACCTGCCCTCCCCCAAAGCGCTGCCGCAGGGCTTCCACCTGCTCAGGCTCCAGCTTCTGGAACAGGGGGCTCACCTGGCCACAGCAGGGACAGAGGGGTCACACCTGGGGGGCAGCACCTGCGGCTCCCACCCAGGCAGGGCCTGCCCTCCCCGGGGGCACAGGCCGTGCCGTACCGTGCCCACGCGGTGCCCGGCGGGCAGGGTGCAGGTGAGGCCGGGCCCGAGCCCGCAGCGCTCGGGGGGGATGCGGAGCTGGGCCTGGATGGCGGCGCTGACCCCGGGCACGAAGGGCTGGAGCAGCGCGGCCAGGGCGGCCGCCAGGTTCACTGCCACGCCTGTCACCGTCCCTGCGCGCTGCCTGCGGGGAGACAGCTCGGTGACACCTCTGTGACCCTCCCTGCTCAGTGACTCCCGTGTCCTGCCTAGGGTGGGGACAGCTCGGTGACCCCCCTGTGACCCTCCCAGATCAGTGACTCTCGTGTCCTGTGCCCTCCCTGCTCAGTGACCCCCGGGCCGTGTGCCTGTGCACTGCCTGGGGGGACGACACCTCAGTGCCCATTGTGCCGCTGTGTCCCACCCTCGCCCCCCTCCCTTGTCACTGCCCGTGGGAGGGGCCAGCAGGGACTTTCCAGTGTTCCCCCAGCTCCTGGCTTCACTCCATGCCTGCCCTGTGCCCCCCACCAGTGCCGGCCCAACCCTGACAAGAGCCAGGTGTGGGGACCTCCAGTCACCCCCCACCCCCTCAGATCATGGCTGTGCCCCCCTCCAGTTCCCCCAATCCCAGCTGTAACCCCCCTCCTGTCCCCAGGTGCTCCATCCATCCATCCATCCATCCATGTCCCTCTCATGTCCCCCTCCAGTGCCCCCAATGCCCCCCTGTGCCCCGTCCCTGTCCCCAGGTGTCCCCTCCCTCCCTCCCTACCTGTCCCTCTCGTCGCCCTTGATGCGTTTCCAGGGCTCGTTCACCTGGATGTATTGGTTGCCATGGCGGGAGATGCCGAGCACGCACCTGAGAGCATCCCGGAGCCTGGGGGGCACAGGTGGGCACAGGTGGGGCTGAGCACCTGCAGGGCAGCCCCTGCACCCCTCCCCCCCGGGTCTGGGACCCCCAGCACCCACCGGACCCTCTCCATGAGCTGGTGGTACTGGCGCATCTCCAGCGTCACCCGTGCCAGCAGCCGCTGGTCCTCGGCTGTGAGCGCCATGGTGGGCACGGTGCCCCCGAAGAACTTGCACACGAACATGCCGGCCCTGCACGGGGGGGGACAGGTGTGAGAACAAGCAGGGACAGGTGGGGACAGCTCTGGGACAGGTGTGAGTGCAGCCAGAGACAGGTGTGAGCACAGCCCTGGGCAAGGGGGGGACAGGAGTGAGCATAACCAGGGACAGGTGTGAGCACAACCGGTGTCAGGTGTGAGAACAAGCAGGGACAGGTGGGGACAGCCTTGGGACAGGTGTGAGCACAGCCAGGGACAGGTATGAGCACAGCCCTGGGATAGGTGGGGACAGGTGTGAGAACAATCAGGGACAGGTGTGAGCACAGCCCACAGACAGGCTGGGGACAGGTGTGAGCACAGCCTGGGGACAGTCTGGGACAGGTGTGAGCACTGCTCAGGGACAGGCTGGGGACAGGTGTGAGCACAGCCGAAGGACAGCTTGGAGACAGGTGTGAGCCTGGGGACAGTCTGGGACAGGTGTGAGCAGAGCCCAGGGACAGTTTGGGGACAGGTGTGAGCAGAGCTGTGCCCAGCCCTCTCCCCAGCAGCGCCTCACCTGTTGATGAAGTTGCCCAGGTTGTTGAGCAGCTCCGAGTTGTTCTTGAGCATGAGGTCGGCCCAGCAGAAGGCGCTGTCCTGGCCCTCGGGCCGCAGGTAGAGCAGGTAGAAGCGCCACACGTCGGCCGGGATCCCGGTGTCCTTGGCCATGTCCCCGAACACGCCCACGCCGCGGCTCTTGGAGAACTTCCCGTCCTCGTAGTTCAGGTACTCTGGGACAGGTGAGCACCCACCTGGGGCTGCGCCCTCCCAGGGCAGGAAACGGCCCCAGGCATGGCAGGGGGAGCGAGGACCCCTCACACCTGGGGATCCCCAACACCTGGGGACCCTCACACCTGGAGACCCCCCCCAGCTGAGGATCTCCAACACCTGGGGACCCCCAACACATGAGGACCCACCTCAGCTGGGTCTCCTCAACACCTGTGTCTCCCCTGGGGACCCGTCACACCTGGGGAACCCAAACACCTGGCGACTCCTCACACCAGGGACTCCCCAACATCTGGGGCTCCCCACACCTGTGGCTCTCTGGCTCCCCACCCTTGGGACTCCCTAACACCTGGGGACCCTCCCCACCCCTGTGTCCCCCCCGGCCGTACCTGTGGCGATCAGGTGATTCACCAAGGTGTAGTTGTCATCGGCGCCCAGCAGCGAGCAGGGGAACACCACGCTGTGGAAGGGGACGTTGTCCTTGGCCATGAAGTTGTAGAGCTCCACCTGGCAGGTAACGGGGACAGGTGGGGATGTCAGCCAGGTGTCCTGCTCTGTCCCCACCTGCACCATCACCTGGCTGTCCCACCTGCTGGGGGTTCTTCCACCAGCGCTCCCAGTGCTCGGTGTAGTTGGCGGTGATGGACAGGTACCCGATGGGGGCGTCGAACCACACATAGAACACCTGGGGAGGGGGGGATCCACCTGAGCAGGTGAGCCCGGCAGGGAGGGCAGGACCGACCTGAGCAGGTGAGCCCGGCAGGGAGGGCAGGACTGACCCGAGCAGGTGAGCCCAGCAGGGAGGGCAGGACTGACCTGAGCAGGTGAGCCCAGCAGGGAGGGCAGCACCTGAGCAGGTGAGCCCAGCGGGGAGGGCAGGACTGACCTGAGCAGGTGAGCCCGGCAGGGAGGGCCCAGCAGGGGCACCTGGGGGCTGGGGGGGACTCACCTTGTCCCGGAAGCCGTCGAGGGGCACGGGGGTGCCCCAGGTGAGGTCGCGGGTGATGCAGCGCGGTTTGAGCCCATCGCGCAGCCAGGTGCGCGTGATGTGCCGCGCGTTGGCCGTCCACTCACCTGCGGCCCAGGTGCGCTCCAGCCACGCCTCCAGCTGCCCCTCCAGCTGTGGGACACACGGGTGAGACACCTGGGCACCCTGGTGGGACCTGTGCCCACCTCAGTGCCCCCCCCCGGGTGCTGCTCACCTTGGGCAGGTCCAGGAACAGGTGCTGGGTGGGCGTCACCACCGGGGTCCCACGGCACAGCTTGCACTGCGGGTTCTGCGGGAAACGGGGGGTCCCACAGGTGAGGGCAGTGGGGGTCCCAACAGGTGAGGAGAGTGGGAGTCCCCATAGGTGAAGTGGGGGGGTCCCCACAGGTGGGGTAAGGGGCCAAAGCAGGAGAGGAAGGCTCAGAGTGAGTTAAGGATGTCCGCAAAGGTGAGGTGGAGTGGGGGTCCCCACAGGTGAGGGGTCCCCAAAGGTGGAGCTGGGGCCTCCCCACAGGTGGGGCAAGGGGCGTTACCAAAAGTGGGAGGGGAAGGCTCAGGGTGAGTTAGGGAGGTCCTGAAAGGTGAGGGGGTCCCCACAGGTGGAGTTGGGGGGGTCCCCAAAGGTGAAGTGGGGGTCCCCAAAAGTGGAGCTGGAGGCTTCCCACAGGTGGGGCAAAGGGCGTTACCAAAAGTGGGAGGGGATGGCTCAGGGCAAGTTAGGGAGGTGCATACAGGTGAGGGGGTCCCCAAAGGTCACAGGGTCCCCACAGGTGGCACAGAGGGTCCCACAGGTGGCGTGGGGGTCCCACAGGTGGCGTGGGGCTCCCACAGGTGGCACAGAGGGTCCCACAGGTGGCACAGGGGGTCCCAGGTGCGGCCCACCTGCAGCTCCACGGCGTTGATGAGCTTCCCGCAGCGGTCGCACTGGTCCCCGCGGGCCTCGCCGTAGCTGCAGGAGGGGCAGGTGCCCTCCACGAAGCGATCAGCCAGGTAGCACCCGCAGCGCTCGCACCTGAGCTGCTCCAGCGTGTCCTGCAGCAGGAACCCCCGCGCCAGCAGCCGCTGGAAAATGTCCTGGGCGATGCTGTGGGAGGGAGGGAATGTTGGCACAGGTACCCCGGGGCAGGTGGGCTCAGCTGCTCTGCGGGCTCAGCTGGTCCCCAGGGACTCACTTGGTTAAAATGGCCTCACCTGGTCTGGGGCCTCACCTGGTCTGGGGCCTCACCTGGTCTAGGAGCTCACTGGCCCTCAGGCACTCACCTGGTCTGCTGGGGGTCACCTGGTCTGGGGCCTCACCTGGCCCTTAGGAGCTCACCTGGCCCTTAGGAGCTCACCTGCCCCTCAGGCTCTCACCTGGTCCCCAGGCTCTCACCTGGCCTGCTGAGGCTCTCACCTGCCCCTCAGGCTCTGACCTGGTCTGGGGCCTCACCTGGTCTAGGAGTACACCTGGTCTAGGAGCTCACCGGCCCTCAGGCACTCACCTGGTCTGCTGGGGGTCACCTGGTCTGGGGCCTCACCTGGCCCTTAGGCTCTCACCTGGTCTAGGAGCTCACCTGCCCCTCAGGCTCTCACCTGGCCTAGGGGCTCACCTGCCCCTCAGGCTCTCACCTGGCCCCCAGGCACTCACCTGTTCTGGGGGCTCACCTGGCCTAGGCTCTCACCTGGTCTAGGCTCTCACCTGTTCTGGGGGCTCACCCGGTCTAGGCTCTCACCTGGTCCCCAGGCTCTCACCTGACCTGGTGAGGCTCTCACCTGGCCCCCAGGCCCTCACCTGCCCCTCAGGCTCTCACCTGGCCCCCAGGCTCTCACCTGGCCCCCAGGCCCTCACCTGGTCTGCTGGGGCGTGGTGGTGCGGCCAAAGTGGTCGAAGGAGATGCGGAACCAGGCGTAGATGTCGGCGTGCAGAGCGTGGTAGCGGTCGCAGAGCTGGCGCGGGCTCAGCCCCTCCTGCAGCGCGCGCGTCTCCGTGGCCGTGCCGTACTCGTCCGTGCCGCACACGAACAGCGTGTTCCAGCCCCGCAGCCGGCTGTACCTGCAACACCTGGGGCTGAGTACGGGCACGCCTGGCATGGCTGGCACACCTGCGCTCAGTACCTGCAACACCTGCGCTCAGCACGGGCACACCTGGCATGGCTGGCACACCTGCGCTCAGTACCTGCAACACCTGCGCTCAGCACGGGCACACCTGGCATGGCTGGCACACCTGGGCTCTGTACCTGCAACACCTGCGCTCAGCACGGGCACACCTGGCATGGCTCGCACACCTGCGCTCAGTACCTGCAACACCTGGGGCTGAGCATGGACACACTTGGGGCTCAGTACCTGCAACACCTGCGCTCAGCATGGGCACACCTGGTATGGCTGGCACACCTGCTCAGTATGGGCACACCTGAGCTCAGTACCTGCAACACCTGTGCTCAGCACGGGCACACCTGCTCACTATCTGCACACACCTGCATTCAGTGCTGGGCACACCTGGGCTCAGTACCTGCAACACCTACGGCTCAGCATGGGCACACCTGGCACACCTGGGCTCAGTACCTGCGCACAGCTGTGCTCAGTGCTGGGCACACCTGGGCTCAGCACGGGCACAGCTGGCATGGCTGTGGTCAGCACTTGGCACACCTGGCCTCAGCACCTGGAATGCCTGGCACACCTGAGCTCAGTTCTGGGCACACCTGACCTCAGCACCTGGCACACCTGGGGCTCAGCACTGGGCACACCTCTGGGGGACCTGGCACAACTGGCGGTGAGCACCTGGCACACCTGTGTGTGGGCAGCTGTCACACCTGCAAGGACACTTGTCACACCTGGGCATGGATACCTGTGATACCTGTGCAGGTGTGCAGACAGCACAGCCCCCCCAGATGCACACCTGTAACACCTGGACAGGTGCTCACACAGAACAGCCCCCCCAGGTGCACACCTGTAACACCTGGACAGGTGTTCACACAGCACAGCCCCTCCAGGTGCACACCTGTAACACCTGGACAGGTGTTCACACAGCACAGCCCCCCCAGGTGCACACCTGTAACACCTGGACAGGTGTTCACACAGCACAGCCCCTCCAGGTGCACACCTGTAACACCTGGACAGGTGTTCACACAGCACAGCCCCCCCAGGTGCACACCTGTAACACCTGGACAGGTGTTCACACAGCACAGCCCCTCCAGGTGCACACCTGTAACACCTGGACAGGTGTTCACACAGCACAGCCCCCCCAGGTGCACACCTGTAACACCTGGACAGGTGTTCACACAGCACAGCCCCCCCAGGTGCACACCTGTCCCACCCGTGCAGCCCCAGCCCAGGGTGCCCGGGCTCACCTGGCGAAGGTGTCGGCGCTGAGCACGCAGCCGATGATGTTGCCCAGGTGAGGGACGTTGTTGACATAGGGCAGGGCGCTGGTGATCAGCACGTTCCGCTCACCTTCCACAGGTAACCTGCCCGGGAGGGGGGTCAGAGCAGCGCCCACCTGCCCACACCCCCCTCAGTGCCACCTGGGCACTCCCTCCCTCATTCACTCCCACAGGTGAGTACCCCTGGCACACCTGTTCCATACCTGTCCCTTCCTCACTCCCATAGGTGAGCACCACCTGGGCACACACACACTCCTGGACGTCAGGTATCACACCTGTCCCACACCTGTCCCTCACACAGGTGACTGTCCCCGGGCACACCTGTCCCCACACCTGTCCCTGACTCACACAGGTGTCCGTGGCTCCGTGGGTGTCAGTGTCACACCTGTCCCACACCTGCCCCTCACCTGTCCCACACTCACACAGGTGTCTGTGGCTCCCTGGCTGTTAGTGTCACACCTGTCCCTCACACAGGTGTCTGTGGCTCCCTGGGTGTCAGTGTCACACCTGTCCCACACCTGTCCCACACTCACACAGGTGTCCGTGGCTCTGTGGGTGTCATCTGTCCCTCACTCACAGAGGTGTCTGTGGCTCCCAGGCTGTCAGTGTCACACCTGTTCCACACCTGTCCCACATTCACAGAGGTGTCTGTGGCTCCCTGAGTGTCAGTGTCACACCTGTCCCACACTCACACAGGTGTCCGTGGCTCTGTGGGTGTCAGTGTCACACCTGTCCCACACCTGTCCCCACACCTGTCCCACACTCACACAGGTGTCTGTGGCTCCGTGGGTGTCAGTGTCACACCTGTCCCACACCTGTCCCACACTCACACAGGTTTCCGTGGCTCCGTGAGTGTCAGTGTCACACCTGTCCCCCACCTGTCCCTCACTCACACAGGTGTCTGTGGCTCCGTGGGTGTCAGTGTCACACCTGTCCCACACCTGTCCCTCACTCACACAGGTGTCTGTGGCTCCGTGAGTGTCAGTGTCACACCTGTCCCACAACTGTCCCTCACTCACACAGGTGTCTGTGGCTCCCAGGCTGTCAGTGTCACACCTGTCCCACACCTGTCCCACACTCACACAGGTGTCTGTGGCTCCGTGGGTGTCAGTGTCACACCTGTCCCTCACTCACACAGGTGTCTGTGGCTCCCTGGCTGTCAGTGTCACACCTGTCCCACACCTGTCCCTCACTCACACAGGTGTCCGTGGCTCCCGGGGCGGGGGGCAGTGCCGCAGGGCCCCGTGCCCAGATCTCCACGGCCGCCGCAATGTCGTCGTCGGTCAGCGCCCGCTCGGGGCTCTCCTCGTCCTGCTGCGGGCACCAGGTGAGGGGGGCGGTGCCCACCTGCGCCCCACCCTCCCCCCCGGGGCGGGGCCGCACCTGGGGCTCGCGGGGGGGCCCGGGCAGGTGCGGGGGGTGCTGGGCCAGGTGTGCCCGGAGCTCCCGCAGCGCCTCCGGCAGCAGCGCGGCCGCCGCCCGGCACGGCTCCAGCGCTGACACGGCCCCGAACCACGAGCGCAGCACCTGCAGCTCACCTGGGCAGGGGGGGACAGGGGGGGTCAGCCCGGCCTGGCAGGGACAGCCCCGGACTCCCCCTGCATCCCCCCCGGGCCGCTCTTACTGGGCAGACTGGTCTGGTCCTGCAGCACGGGGAACAGGCTGCCCCACACCACGACATCAGCCACCGAGGCGGCGTCCTGGGGACACACGGACATGGAGGGACTGGGGACACTGGGGGCACTGGGAGGGACTGGGAGCACTGGGAGTGTGAACTGGGGGCACTGGGAGGGACTGGGAGCACTGGGAGTGTAAACTGGAGCACGGGGAACAGGCTGCCCCACACCACGACATCAGCCACCGAGGCGGCGTCCTGGGGACACACGGACACGGAGGGAGGGACTGGGGACACTGGGAGTGTGAACTGGGGGCACTGGGAGGGACTGGGAGCACTGGGACAGACTGGGACTGTGAACTGGGGGCACTGGGAGGGACTGGGAGCACTGGGAGTGTGAACTGGAGCACGGGGAACAGGCTGCCCCACACCAAGACATCAGCCACTGAGGCGGCGTCCTGGGGACACACGGACATGGAGGGACTGGAGAGGACTGGGAGTGTGAACTGGGGGCACTGGGAGGGACTGGGAGCACTGGGAGCACTGGGAGTGTGAACTGGAGGGACTGGGACAGACTGGGAGTGTGAATTGGGGGCACTGGGAGGGACTGGGAGCACTGGGAGTGTGAACTGGAGGGACTGGGAGGGACTGGGAGTGTGAATTGGGGGCACTGGGAGGGACTGGGAGCACTGGGAGTGTGAACTGGGGGCACTGGGAGGGACTGGGAGCACTGGGAGTGTGAATTGGGGGCACTGGGAGGGACTGGGAGCACTGGGAGCACTGGGAGTGTGAACTGGAGGGACTGGGACAGACTGGGAGTGTGAACTGGGAGCACTGGGAGGGACTGGGAGCACTGGGACAGACTGGGACTGTGAACTGGGGGCACTGGGAGGGACTGGGAGCACTGGGAGTGTGAACTGGAGCACGGGGAACAGGCTGCCCCACACCAAGACATCAGCCACTGAGGCGGCGTCCTGGGGACACACGGACATGGAGGGACTGGAGAGGACTGGGAGTGTGAACTGGGGGCACTGGGAGGGACTGGGAGCACTGGGAGTGTGAACTGGAGGGACTGGGACAGACTGGGAGTGTGAATTGGGGGCACTGGGAGGGACTGGGAGCACTGGGAGTGTGAACTGGAGGGACTGGGAGTGTGAATTGGGGGCACTGGGAGGGACTGGGAGCACTGGGAGTGTGAACTGGGGGCACTGGGAGGGACTGGGAGCACTGGGAGTGTGAATTGGGGGCACTGGGAGGGACTGGGAGCACTGGGAGCACTGGGAGTGTGAACTGGAGGGACTGGGACAGACTGGGAGTGTGAACTGGGAGCACTGGGAGAGCCAGGCAGGATGAACAGAGACAGACTGGGACAAACTGGGGACACTGGGAGGACACTGGGTGGTGCTGCCAGGTGAAGGCAGCACTGGGAGCGGCAGGGTGGCACTGGGTGGCACTGGGAGGCACTGGGGCCATTTTCCACCCCGGGGTCAGCAGTGTCCCACCCTCCCCTCCCTCAGGCACACCTGGGCACAGGGCTGGGGACACACCTGGGGACAGCACTGGGGACACAGCTGGGGCCATCCCCGTCCCGCAGGTGACTTCCAGCCCCTCCCCACCCCCAGGCCCCCCTCACTCACCCCGGCCAGGTGGGAGGTGCCGCTCCGGGCCAGCTGCTGCTCCAGGTGAGCCAGGAGGGGCTGCAGGAGCCCCAGGGCCTCAGGCCCCGCCCGGCCCTGAACCAGCCGCAGGTACAGGGCAGCGGCCACTGCCGGCTGGGGACACAGGGGACAGCGGGGTCACATTGGGGGACACAGAGGGGACATAATGGGGTCACATTGTGGGGACACAGCAAGGGATGGAGGGGACATAACATGGTCACATTGGGGGACACAGAGGGGACATAACGGGGTCACATTGTGGGGACAGAGAGGGGACATAATGGGGTCACACAGAGGAGACAGTGGGGACATAACGGGGTCACATTGTGGGGCACAGTGGGGACAGCAGGGTCACATTGGGGGGACACAGCAAGGGATGGAGGGGACATAACATGGTCACATTGGGGGACACAGAGGGGACATAACCGGGTCACATTGTGGGGACAGAGAGGGGACATAATGGGCTCCCACAGAGGAGACAGTGGGGACATAACGGGGTCACATTGTGGGGCACAGTGGGGACAGCAGGGTCACATTGGGGGACACAGAGGGGACATAACGGGGTCACATTGTGGGGACATAGAGGGGATATAATGGGGTCACACCGGGGGGACACAGAGGAGACAGTGGGGACATAATGGGGTCACATTGTGGGGCACAGTGGGGACAGCAGGGTCACATTGTGGGGACACAGCAAGGGATGGAGGGGACATAACACGGTCACATTGGGGGACACAGAGGGGACATAATGGGGTCACACCGTGGGGACACAGAGGGGACATAATGGGGTCACATTGTAAGGACAGCGGGGACATAACCGGGTCACATCGAGGGGCACGGCAGGGACAGCGGTGTCACATTGAGGGGACACAGCGGGGACATAAAGGGATCACATTGTGGGGACACAAAGGGACATAACGGGGTCACATTTTGGGGACATAATGGGATCACATTGAGGGGGACACAACGCGGTCACACAGTGGGACACAGCAGGGGACAGCGAGGACACAACAGGGTCACATAATGAGGTCACATTGGGGGACAGAGCAGGGTCACACCCAGAGGGACACAGGAGGGTTCACACCAAGGGGATACAGCAGGGAGGACAGTGGGGACAGCAGGGTCACACCAGGGGGGACAGTGGGGTCACACTGCAGCAGACAGGGAGCACAGAGCCTCAGAGACACAGCGGGGTCACACCGGGGACACAGCAGGAGACACAGCAGGGTGACAGCAGGGTCACATTGTGGGGACACAGCAGGGTCACAGTGTGGGACAGCAGGGTCACATCAGTGGGACACAGTGGGGTTACACTGGGGACACAGCAGGGAACAGTGGGGACATAATGGGGTCACAGCAGGGGACACAACGAGGAGGACAGTGGGGGACAGCAGGGTCACATGGGGGGCACAGAGGGGTCACAGCAGCAGGACACAGCACGGGACACAGCGGGGGCCAGTGGGGACATAATGGGTCACATTGTGGGGACACAGCGGGGTCACACTGGGGGGGACAGCAAGGGGGCCAGGGAGCACAGAGCCCCAGGGGAACAGTGGGGTCACACTGTGGGGACAGGGCAGCACAGAACCTCGGGGACACATCGGGGGGACAGGGAGCAGAGTCCCGGGGTCACACCGGGTTACACCAGGGTCACACTGGGGACACACAGGGTCACACCAGGTCACACTGGGGACACACAGGGGCACATTGGGGTCACATCGGGGTCTCTCACCTGCAGCTCCGTGGCCTCCCATTCCAGCCACTGCGTGGTGAGGTCGGTGGGCTCCTCCCCACGGCACAGGTAAAAATACCTGGGGGGGCGATAAGGGGGGGTCGGGGCAGGTCCAGAGGGGTTTGGGGGAGCTTTGGGGCGGCTTTGGGGCATGCACGGGGGTGTAGGAGGATAAGGGGATGTCAGAGGAGGTTCTGGGGGTGGCTTTGGGGCAGGGCCAGGGAGGGAAGCTGGGGGCTAAGGGGGTGTCAGGGCAGGTTCTGGGGGTTTGGGAGGCTTTGGTGCAGGGCTGGGGGGAATCAGAGCAGGTTCTGTGGGGTTTCAGGGAGGTTTGTGGGGCTTTGGGGCAGGACTTGGGGGATCAGGGGAAAGGGGGGGGGTCTGGGGAGATTCTGAGGGTTTGGGGAAGGTTTGGGGTGTTTTTGGGGCAGGTTCTGAGGGGTTTGGGGCAGAGCTCGGGAGATCAGGGTAGGTTCTGGGGGTTTGGGGTGCTTTGGGGCAGGTTCTGGGGGGGCTTTGGGGCAGGGCTCGGGGCAGGTTCTGGGGATCTGGGGGGCCTTTGGGGCACGTTCTGGGGGTTTGGAGGAGGTTTGGGGGGCTTTGGGGCAGGACTGGGGGGGTCGGAGCAGGCTCTGGGGGTTTGGGGGTACTTTGGGGCAGGGCTGGAGGGATCAGGGCAGGCTCTGGGGGTTTGGGGGGCTTTGGGGCAGGGCTGGAGGGATCAGGGCAGGCTCTGGGGGTTTGGGGGGCTTTGGGGCAGGGCTGGAGGGATCAGGGCAGGCTCTGGGGGTTTGGGGGGCTTTGGGGCAGGGCTGGGGGGGGGCGGAGCAGGCTCTGGGGGTTTGGGGGGCTTTGGGGCAGGGCTGGGGGGGGCGGAGCAGGCTCTGGGGGTTTGGGGGGCTTTGGGGCAGGTTCTGGGGGCGCTGCCGGGCCCCCCGCACTCACTGGCAGATGGCGTTGGGAGAGAACAGCACGGTACCGCTGTCCAGCTCCAGCCGCAGCTCCAGCTCCGGCGCGGGGTTCTGAGGCCGCTCTGTGGGGAGGGACCGGGACCGGGACAGGCTCAGGCTCGGGCTCGGGCCCTCACGGGGGCAGGGCCGGGGTCAGGCCCGGGGGCGGCGGGCGCGGCCGCGCGGCCCGGGGCGGGCGTGGCGGTGCCGGTCTCACCTGCGGGGCCGCCCAGGTGCGGGCGCACGGGCGCGGGGGCGGCGGCGGCGGCCGCGAGCACCTTGAGGGCGGCGGGAGCGCCCGGCGGGACCCGGAGCTGCATGGCGGAGAGGGCGGGGCCAGCGCCGCGCGGCGGGAGGGGCCGCCATGCCCGGGGGGGCGGGGCCAGCGCGGATCGCTCCGCCACCGGCACGCCCCTCTCGTCACGCACACGAGTCTCGCGAGAGCGCGGGCGGAGGGGTCGCCATGGCAACGGGGACGCGGCTGCGGGGCCGCCATGGCCGGGATGGGGGAAAGGGATAGCGGGAAAACGGGACAGGGGGATAGCGGGAAAACGGGATAACGGGATAGCGGGGTAACGGGATAGCGGGATAGCAGGGTAACGGGAAAACGGGGTAACGGGATAGCGGATAATGGGATAGTGGAGTAACAGGATGGGGGATAGCGGGATAAGGGATAGAGGGATGGCGGGATGGCGGGACGGCAGGATGGGATAACGGGACTGTGGGATAACGGAGTAACAACAGGGATGGCATAACAGGATGGGAACTTGGATCAGAACTGGGATGGGATGATGGAATCAACGGGATGGGGTGGGAACTAGGATGGGATCCGTGAGATAACGGGATGGGAACTGGGATGGGAATGATGGGAATGCTGGGACTGGAACTGGGATGGGATAATGGGATGGGGTGGGATGGAAATGATGGGACTGATGGGATGGGATAATGGGATAAGGGGATGGGATGGGACCCATGGGATGGGATAATGGGATGGGGTGGGATGGAAATGATGGGACTGATGGGATGGGATAATGGGATGGGATAATGGGATAAGGGGATGATGGGATGATGGGAACGATGGGATGGGATAATGTGATAATGGGATGATGGGAACAGTGGGAATGATGGGACTGATGGGATGGGACCCATGGGATGGGATAATGGGATGGAAATGATGGGATGGGATAATGGGATAAGGGGATGGGAATGATGGGAACGATGGGATGGGACCCATGGGATGGGATAATGGGATGATGGGAACGATGGGAATGATGGGAACGATGGGATGGGATAATGGGATGGGATAATGGGAATGATGGGATGATGGGATGGGACCCATGGGATGGGATAATGGGATAAGGGGATGGGAATGATAGGATGATGGGAACGATGGGAATGATGGGAACGATGGGATGGGACCCATGGGATGGGATAATGGGATAATGGGATAATGGGATAGGAATGATGGGAACGATGGGATGGGATAATGGGATGATGGGATGGGATAATGGGATAAGGGGATGATGGGAATGATGGGATGGGATAATGGGATGGGATAATGGGATGATGGGAATGATGGGAATGATGGGAACGATGGGATGGGGCCCATGGGATGGGATAATGGGATGGGGTGGGATGGAAATGATGGGATGATGGGATGATGGGATGAGATGTGGTAGCTATGGAAGAGGCGCTGCAGAAGATTGCCGCGATGTCATGGAAAGCCAGGACCCTCTGTTTCCCGTAGATAAGACCCTCAGTTACTCATAGATAAGAAACTAACAATAGGAATGTGGCCCCACTAACAATAGGAGTGCTGCTCCTCTAACTGTAAAGTCAGCAACTCTTTACTCCTTACTCAGTACTTTTCCATTCCCTACTAACCATGGATAAGGAAGACAAACCCCTTTTGACGTAGAGACCCCTAAGACTATAAGACCCCAGGAGAAGAAGTAATAAATACCATTTGACCGTCCACCACATTGGTGTCTGCGTGTGTCATTGGCCCGAACAGCCCTGGAGAGTGGGCTGTCGAGCTGTACCTCAGAACCAGGTCGCATGCCTTGATATAGAAGGCAACACCCTGTACTCCAAGCACACTGCAGCTGTTCAAGGCATCCCAAGGGGAGTGCAAAACCGACACAACTTGGCTGCCTCTGCTGCTATTTCCATGAGACCATCCCGAACCATAGGCTGATTTCCTTCCTAGGGTAAGGGTAAGAGTTACGCCTAGGGTTAGGGTTTTATTAACCAGAAAGCCCTGAGTTCCAAGAACACAGCAGCTGCCAAGGACTACCCAAGAAGAGCACAAAAGTACCACAACATGCCTGCCTCCACAGCTTTTTCCTTGAGAACATCCCTAATTCCTGGCTGATTTGCCTTTTTCGTCTTAGGGTTGGGGTTCAGCCTAGGGCTAGGATTTTGAAAATCAGGAAGCCCAGACCTCCAGGCACACTGGAACTGTGAAAGGCATCCAAAAGTGACTACAAAAGTGCCACAACATGGCTGCTTTCACGGCTTTTTCCTTGGGAAGAAGCATAACACCAGGCTGATTTACCTTCCTAGGCTAAGTGCTACGCTTAGGCCTAGGGCTCGGATTTTTTAAACCAGGAAGCCCTGTGCTCCAAGCACACTGCAGCTGTGAAAGTCATCCCAAGGGGAGTACAAAAGTGCAACAACACGGCAGCTTTCACAGCTTTTTCCTTGGCACCATCCCTATACCTAGGCTGATTTGTCTGCCTAGGGTTAGGGTTAGGGTTAGGGTTCAGCCTAGGGCTAGGATTTTTTAACCAGGAAGCCCTGAGATCTAGGCTTACTGCAGCTGCCAAAGGCATCCCAAAGGGAGCGCAGAAGTGCCAAAACATGGCTGCTTTCACAGCTTTTTCCTTAGGAAGAACCCTAATACCCGGCTGATTTACCTTCCTAGGCTTACTGTTAGGCTTAGGACTTTGAAAATCAGGAAGCCCTGTGCTCCAGGCACACTGCAGCTGTTCAAGGCATCCCAAGGGGAGTGCAAAAGTGACACAACTTGGCTGCCTCTGCTGCTATTTCCATGAGACCATCCCGAACCATAGGCTGATTTTCTTCCTAGGGTTAGGGTTAGAGTTAGGCCTAGGGTTAGGGTTTTTTTAACCAGAAAGCCCTGAGTTCCAAGAACACAGCAGCTGCGAAGGACTACCCAAGAAGTGCACAAAAGTACCACAACATGCCTGCCTCCACAGCTTTTTCCTTGGGAACATCCTTAATTCCGGGCTGATTTGCCTTTCTCGTCTTTGTGTTGCGGTTCAGCCTAGGGCTAGGATTTTGAAAATCAGGAAGCCCAGACCTCCAGGCACACTGGAGCTGTGAAAGGCATCCAAAAGGGAGTGCAAAAGTGCCACAACATGGCTGCTTTCACGGCCTTTTCCTTGGGAAGAAGCATAACGCCAGGCTGATTTACCTTCCTCGGCTAAGTTGCTAGGCTTAGGCCTAGGGCTAGGATTTTTTAAACCAGGAAGCCCTGTGCTCCAAGCACACTGCAGCGATGAAAGGCATCCCAAGGGGAGCGCAAAAGTGCCACAACATGGCTGTCTCCACAGCTTTTTCCTTGGGATAATTCCTAAATCCAGGCTGATTTAAATGACCAGTGTTAGGGTTAGGGTTAGGCCTAGGTGTAGAGCTTTTTAAACCAGCAAGCTCTGAGCTGCAGGCACATGGCAGCTGCGAAAGGCATCCCAAGGGGAGTACAAAAGTGCAACAACACAGCAGCTTTCACAGCTTTTTCCTTGTCACCATCCCTATACCAAGGCTGAATTATCTGCCTAGGGTTAGGGTTAGGGTTCAGTCTAGGGCTAGGATTTTTTAACCAGGAAGCCCTGAGTTCCAGGCTTACTGCAGCTGCCAAAGGCATCCCAAAGGGAGCGCAGAAGTGCCACAACATGGCAGCTTTCACAGCTTTTTCCTTAGGAAGAACCCTAATACCCGGCTGACTTCCCTTCCTAGGCTTACTGTTAGGCTTAGGCTTAGGACTTTGAAAACCAGGAAGCCCTGTGCTCCAGGCACACTGCAGCTGTCAAAGGCATCCCAAGGGGAGCGCAAAAGTGACACAACATGGCTGCCTCTGCTGCTATTTCCATGAGACCATCCCGAACCATAGGCTGATTTTCTTCCTAGGGTTAGGGTTAGAGTTACTCCTAGGGTTAGGGTTTTTTAACCAGAAAGCCCTGAGTTCCAAGAACACAGCAGCTACGAAGGACTACCCAAGAAGAGCGCAAAAATACCACAACATGCCTGCCTCCACAGCTTTTTCCTTGGGAACATCCTTAATTCCGGGCGGATTTACCTTTCTCGTCTTTGTGTTAGGGTTCAGGCTAGGGATAGGATTTTTAAAATCAGGAAGCCCAGACCTCCAGGCACACTGGAGCTGTGAAAGGCATCCAAAAGGGAGTACAAAAGTGCCACAAAATGGCTGCTTTCACGGCTTTTTCCCCGCGGAAGAAGCCTAACACCAGGCTGATTTACCTTCCTAGGCTAAGTGCTAGGCTCAGGCATAGGGCTAGGATTTTTTAAACCAGGAAGCCCTGTGCTCCAAGCACATTGCAGCTGTGAAAGGCATCCCAAGGGGAGTGCAAAAGTGACACAACTTGGCTGACTCCGCTGCTATTTCCATGAGACCCTCCCGAACCATGGGCTGATTTTCCTTCATAGCGTTGAGATTTGAGATACGCCTAGGGTTAGGGTTTTTTTAACCAGAAAGCCCTGAGTTCCAAGTACACAGCAGCTGCCAAGGACTACCCAAGAAGAGCACAAAAGTGTTGTATTCATATTGTTGCATATCATATTTCCAGAGCCTCATACCTTCTGGGTGGTTTTGTCACAGCAGATCTTCACAGCAGTGGTGTTGTTGCTTCTCAGTCAGGGCTCCTCTCCAAAGCTCTCCCTGACCACCCCGCCCCCTTTTATCTCAATTACCTCCATGGGCTACAGCTGCTGCCCAATCAAGGTCATCACAGCTGCAGCCCATTTACAATAACTAGAATCAGGGCAGGGTTACTAATACAATACAAAGATCTTTCACTGCCATACATATATTTACAATACATACATTTAGTCAGGTCCCTACACAAAAGTACCACAAGATGCCTGCCTCCACAGCTTTTTCCTTGGGGATATCCCAAATTCCTGGCTGATTTGCCTTTCTCGTCTTAGGGTTGGGGTTCAGCCTGGTGCTAGGATTTTTAAAATCCGGAAGCCCAGACCTCCAGGCACACTGGAGCTGTGAAATGCATCCAAAAGTGAGTACAAAAGTGCCACAACATGGCTGTCTCCACAGCTTTTTCCTTGGGGACATCCCTAAATCCTGGCTGATTTGCCTTTCTTGTCTTAGGGTTGGGGTTAGGTAGGCCTTGTGCTAGGATATTGAAAATCAGGAAGCCCAGACGTCCAGGCACACTGGAGCAGTGAAAGGCATCCAAAAGAGAGCGCAAAAGTGCCACAACATGGCTGCTTACACAGCTTTTTCCTTGGCACCATCCCTATACCTAGGCTGATTTGTCTGCCTAGGGTTAGGGTTCAGTCTAGGGCTAGGATTTTTTAACCAGGAAGCCCTGAGTTCCAGGCTTACTGCAGCTGCCAAAGGCATCCCAAAGGGAGCGCAGAAGTGCCACAACATGGCAGCTTTCACAGCTTTTTCCTTAGGAAGAACCCTAATACCCGGCTGACTTCCCTTCCTAGGCTTACTATTAGGCTTAGGCCTAGGACTTTTAAAACCAGGAAGCCCTGTGCTCCAGGCACACTGCAGCTGTTCAAGGCATCCCAAGGGGAGCGCAAAAGTGACACAACTTGGCTGCCTCCACTGCTATTTCCATGAGACCATCCTGAACCATGGGCTGATTTTCCTTCATAGCGTTGAGGTTTGAGATACGCCTAGGGTTAGGGTTTTTTTAACCAGAAAGCCCTGAGTTCCAAGAACAGAGCAGCTGCCAAGGACTACCCAAGAAGAGCACAAAAGTACCACAACATGCCTGCCTCCCCAGCTTTTTCCTTGGGGACATCCCTAATTCCTGGCTGATTTGCCTTTCTCGTCTTAGGGTTGGGGTTAGGTAGGGCTTGTGCTAGGATTTTCAAAATCAGGAAGCCCAGACCTCCACGTACACTGGAGCTGTTCAAGGCACCCCAAGGGGAGCACAAAAGTGACACAACTTGGCTGACTCCACTGCTATTTCCATGAGACCATCCCGAACCATAGGCTGATTTTCCTTCCTAGCGTTGAGGTTTGACATACGCCTAGGGTTAGGGTTCTTTTAACCAGAAAGCCCTGAGTTCCAAGAACACAGCAGCTGCGAAGGACTACCCAAGAAGAGCACAAAAGTACCACAACATGCCTGCCTCCCCAGCTTTTTCCTTGGGGACATCCCTAATTCCGGGCTGATTTGCCTTTCTTGTCTTAGGGTTGGGGTTAGGTAGGCCTAGTGCTAGGATTTTCAAAATCAGGAAGCCCTGTGCTCCAGGCACCCTGGAGCTGTGAAAGGCATCCAAAAGGGAGTGCAAAAGTGCCACAACATGGCTGCTTTCACAGCTTTTTCCTTGGCACCATTCCTATACCTAGGCTGATTTACCTTCCCAGGGTTAGGGTTAGGGTTCAGCCTAGGGCTAGGATTTTTTTAACCAGGAAGCCCTGAGTTCCAGGCTTACTGCAGCTGCCAAAGGCATCCCAAAGGGAGCGCAGAAGTGCCAAAACATGGCAGCTTTCACAGCTTTTTCCTTAGGAAGAACCCTAATACCCTGCTGATTAGCCTTCCTAGGGTTACTGTTAGTCTTAGGCCTAGCACTTTTAAAACCAGGAAGCCCTGTGCTCCAGGCACACTGCAGCTGTTCAAGGCATCCCAAGGGGAGCGCAAAAGTGACACAACTTGGCTGCCTCCACTGCTCTTTCCATGAGACCATCCCGAACCATAGGCTGATTTTCGTTCCTAGCGTTGAGGTTTGAGTTAGGCCTAGGGTTAGTGTACTTTTAACCAGAAAGCCCTGAGTTCCAAGAACACAGCAGCTGCGAAGGACTACCCAAGAAGAGCACAAAAGTACCACAACATGCCTGCCTCCACAGCTTTTTCCTTGGGGACATCCCTAATTCCGGGCTGATTTGCCTTTCTCATCTTAGGGTTGGGGTTAGGTAGGCCTAGTGCTAGGATTTTCAAAATCAGGAAGCCCAGACCTCCAGGCACACTGGAGCTGTGAAAGGCATCTAAAAGGGAGTGCAAAAGTGCCACAACTTGGCTGCTTTCACGGCTTTTTCCTTGGCAAGAAGCCGAACACCAGGCTGATTTACCTTCCCAGCGTTAGTGTTAGGCTTAGGCCTAGGCCTAGGATTTTTAAAACCTGGAAGCCCTGTGCTCCAGGCACACTGCAGCTGTTCAACGCACGCCAGGGGGAGCGCAAAAGTGACACAACTTGGCTGCCTCCACTGCTATTTCCATGAGACCATCCCGAACCATAGGCTGATTTTCCTTCCTAGCGTTGAGGATTGTGTTACGCCTAGGGTTAGGGTTTTTTTAACCAGAAAGCCCTGAGTTCCAAGAACACAGCAGCTGCAAAGGACTACCCAAGAAGAGCACAAAAGTACCACAACATGCCTGCCTCCACAGGTTTTTCCTTGGGGACATCCCTAATTCCGGGCTGATTTGCCTTTCTCATCTTAGGGTTGGGGTTAGGTAGGCCTAGTGTTAGGATTTTCAAAATCAGGAAGCCCAGACCTCCAGGCACCCTGGAGCTGTGAAAGGCATCCAAAAGGGAGTGCAAAAGTGCCACAACATGGCTGCTTTCACAGCTTTTTCCTTGGCACCATTCCTATACCCAGGCTGATTTACCTTCCCAGGGTTAGGTGTAGGGTTCAGCCTAGGGCTAGGATTTTTTTAACCAGGAAGCCCTGAGTTCCAGGCTTACTGCAGCTGCCAAAGGCATCCCAAAGGGAGCGCAGAAGTGCCAAAACATGGCAGCTTTCACAGCTTTTTCCTTAGGAAGAACCCTAATACCCTGCTGATTAGCCTTCCTAGGGTTACTGTTAGTCTTAGGCCTAGCACTTTTAAAACCAGGAAGCCCTGTGCTCCAGGCACACTGCAGCTGTTCAAGGCATCCCAAGGGGAGCGCAAAAGTGACACAACTTGGCTGCATCCACTGCTCTTTCCATGAGACCATCCCGAACCATAGGCTGATTTTCGTTCCTAGCGTTGAGGTTTGAGTTACGCCTAGGGTTAGTGTCCTTTTAACCAGAAAGCCCTGAGTTCCAAGAACACAGCAGCTGCGAAGGACTACCCAAGAAGAGCACAAAAGTACCACAACATGCCTGCCTCCCCAGCTTTTTCCTTGGGGACATCCCTAATTGCGGGCTGATTTGCCTTTCTCGTCTTAGGGTTGGGGTTAGGTAGGCCTAGTGCTAGGATTTTCAAAATCAGGAAGCCCAGACCTCCAGGCACACTGGAGCTGTGAAAGGCATCCAAAAGGGAGTGCAAAAGTGCCACAACATGGCTGCTTTCACGGCTTTTTCCTTGGCAAGAAGCCTAACACCAGGCTGATTTACCTTCCCAGCGTTAGTGTTAGGCTTAGGCCTAGGCCTAGGATTTTTAAAACCTGGAAGCCCTGTGCTCCAGGCACACTGCAGCTGTTCAACGCACCCCAAGGGGAGCGCAAAAGTGACACAACTTGGCTGCCTCCACTGCTATTTCCATGAGACCATCCCGAACCATAGGCTGATTTTCCTTCCTAGCGTTGAGGTTTGAGTTAGGCCTAGGGTTAGTGTCCTTTTAACCAGAAAGCCCTGAGTTGCAAGAACACAGCAGCTGCGAATGACTACCCAAGAAGAGCACAAAAGTACCACAACATGCCTGCCTCCACAGCTTTTTCCTTGGGGACATCCCTAATTGCGGGCTGATTTGCCTTTCTCGTCTTAGTGTTGGGGTTAGGTAGGCCTAGTGCTAGGATTTTGAAAATCAGGAAGCCCAGACCTCCAGGCACACTGGAGCTGTGAAAGGCATCCAAAAGGGAGTGCAAAAGTGCCACAACATGGCTGCTTTCACGGCTTTTTCCTTGGCAAGAAGCCTAACACCAGGCTGATTTACCTTCCCAGGGTTAGTGTCAGGCTTAGGCCTAGGCCTAGGATTTTTAAAACCTGGAAGCCCTGTGCTCCAGGCACACTGCAGCTGTTCAACGCACGCCAAGGGGAGCGCAAAAGTGACACAACTTGGCTGCCTCCACTGCTATTTCCATGAGACCATCCCGAACCATAGGCTGATTTTCCTTCCTAGCGTTGAGGTTTGAGATAAGCTTAGGGTTAGGGTTCTTTTAACCAGAAAGCCCTGAGTTCCAAGAACACAGCAGCTGCGAAGGACTACCCAAGAAGAGCACAAAAGTACCACAACATGCCTGCCTCCACAGCTTTTTCCTTGGGGACATCCCTAATTCCGGGCTGATTTGCCTTTCTCATCTTAGGGTTGGGGTTAGGTAGGCCTAGTGTTAGGATTTTCAAAATCAGGAAGCCCAGACCTCCAGGCACCCTGGAGCTGTGAAAGGCATCCAAAAGGGAGTGCAAAAGTGCCACAACATGGCTGCTTTCACAGCTTTTTCCTTGGCACTATTCCTATACCTAGGCTGATTTATCTTCCCAGGGTTAGGGGTAGGGTTCAGTCTAGGGCTAGGATTTTTTTAACCAGGAAGCCCTGAGTTCCAGGCTTACTGCAGCTGCCAAAGGCATCCCAAAGGGAGCGCAGAAGTGCCAAAACATGGCAGCTTTCACAGCTTTTTCCTTAGGAAGAACCCTAATACCCTGCTGATTAGCCTTCCTAGGGTTACTGTTAGTCTTAGGCCTAGCACTTTTAAAACCAGGAAGCCCTGTGCTCCAGGCACACTGCAGCTGTTCAAGGCATCCCAAGGGGAGCGCAAAAGTGACACAACTTGGCTGCATCCACTGCTCTTTCCATGAGACCATCCCGAACCATAGGCTGATTTTCGTTCCTAGCGTTGAGGTTTGAGTTAGGCCTAGGGTTAGTGTCCTTTTAACCAGAAAGCCCTGAGTTCCAAGAACACAGCAGCTGCGAATGACTACCCAAGAAGAGCACAAAAGTACCACAACATGCCTGCCTCCCCAGCTTTTTCCTTAGGGACATCCCTAATTGTGGGCTGATTTGCCTTTCTCGTCTTAGGGTTGGGGTTAGGTAGGCCTAGTGCTAGGATTTTGAAAATCAGGAAGCCCAGACCTCCAGGCACCCTGGAGCTGTGAAAGGCATCCAAAAGGGAGTGCAAAAGTGCCACAACATGGCTGCTTTCACGGCTTTTTCCTTGGCAAGAAGCCTAACACCAGGCTGATTTACCTTCCCAGGGTTAGTGTCAGGCTTAGGCCTAGGCCTAGGATTTTTAAAACCTGGAAGCCCTGTGCTCCAGGCACACTGCAGCTGTTCAAGGCATCCCAAGGGGAGCGCAAAAGTGACACAACTTGGCTGCCTCCACTGCTCTTTCCATGAGACCATCCCGAACCATAGGCTGATTTTCCTTCCTAGCGTTGAGGTTTGAGTTACGCCTAGGGTTAGTGTCCTTTTAACCAGAAAGCCCTGAGTTCCAAGAACACAGCAGCTGCGAAGGACTACCCAAGAAGAGCACAAAAGTACCACAACATGCCTGCCTCCACAGCTTTTTCCTTGGGGACATCCCTAATTCCGGGCTGATTTGCCTTTCTCATCTTAGGGTTGGGGTTAGGTAGGCCTAGTGCTAGGATTTTCAAAATCAGGAAGCCCAGACCTCCAGGCACACTGGAGCTGTGAAAGGCATCCAAAAGGGAGTGCAAAAGTGCCACAACATGGCTGCTTTCACGGCTTTTTCCTTGGCAAGAAGCCTAACACCAGGCTGATTTACCTTCCCAGCGTTAGTGTTAGGCTTAGGCCTAGGCCTGGGATTTTTATACCTGGAAGCCCTGTGCTCCAGGCACACTGCAGCTGTTCAACGCACGCCAAGGGGAGCGCAAAAGTGACACAACTTGGCTGCCTCCACTGCTATTTCCATGAGACCATCCCGAACCATAGGCTGATTTTCCTTCCTAGCGTTGAGGATTGTGTTACGCCTAGGGTTAGGGTTTTTTTAACCAGAAAGCCCTGAGTTCCAAGAACACAGCAGCTGCGAAGGACTACCCAAGAAGAGCACAAAAGTACCACAACATGCCTGCCTCCACAGCTTTTTCCTTGGGGACATCCCTAATTCCGGGCTGATTTGCCTTTCTCGGCTCAGGGTTGGAGTTAGGTAGGCCTTGTGCTAGGATTTTCAAAATCAGGAAGCCCAGACCTCCAGGCACACTGCAGCTGTTCAAGGCACCCCAAGGGGAGCGCAAAAGTGACACAACTTGGCTGCCTCCACTGCTATTTCCATGAGACCATCCCGAACCATAGGCTGATTTTCCTTCCTAGCGTTGAGGTTTGAGATACGCCTAGGGTTAGGGTACTTTTAACCAGAAAGCCCTGAGTTCCAAGAACACAGCAGCTGCGAAGGACTACCCAAGAAGAGCACAAAAGTACCACAACATGCCTGCCTCCCCAGCTTTTTCCTTGGGGACATCCCTAATTCCGGGCTGATTTGCCTTTCTCGTCTTAGGGTTGGGGTTAGGTAGGCCTAGTGCTAGGATTTTGAAAATCAGGAAGCCCAGACCTCCAGGCACCCTGGAGCTGTGAAAGGCATCCAAAAGGGAGTGCAAAAGTGCCACAACATGGCTGCTTTCAGAGCTTTTTCCTTGGCACCATTCCTATACCCAGGCTGATTTACCTTCCCAGGGTTAGGGTTAGGGTTCAGCCTAGGGCTAGGATATTTTTAAACAGGAAGCCCTGAGTTCCAGGCTTACTGCAGCTGCCAAAGGCATCCCAAAGGGAGCGCAGAAGTGCCAAAACATGGCAGCTTTCGCAGCTTTTTCCTTAGGAAGAACCCTAATACCCTGCTGATTAGCCTTCCTAGGGTTACTGTTAGTCTTAGGCCTAGCACTTTTAAAACCAGGAAGCCCTGTGCTCCAGGCACACTGCAGCTGTTCAAGGCATCCCAAGGGGAGCGCAAAAGTGACACAACTTGGCTGCCTCCACTGCTCTTTCCATGAGACCATCCCGAACCATAGGCTGATTTTCCTTCCTAGCGTTGAGGTTTGAGTTACGCCTAGGGTTAGTGTCCTTTTAACCAGAAAGCCCTGAGTTCCAAGAACACAGCAGCTGCGAAGGACTACCCAAGAAGAGCACAAAAGTACCACAACATGCCTGCCTCCACAGCTTTTTCCTTGGGGACATCCCTAATTCCGGGCTGATTTGCCTTTCTCATCTTAGGGTTGGGGTTAGGTAGGCCTAGTGCTAGGATTTTCAAAATCAGGAAGCCCAGACCTCCAGGCACACTGGAGCTGTGAAAGGCATCCAAAAGGGAGTGCAAAAGTGCCACAACATGGCTGCTTTCACGGCTTTTTCCTTGGCAAGAAGCCTAACACCAGGCTGATTTACCTTCCCAGCGTTAGTGTTAGGCTTAGGCCTAGGCCTGGGATTTTTATACCTGGAAGCCCTGTGCTCCAGGCACACTGCAGCTGTTCAACGCACGCCAAGGGGAGCGCAAAAGTGACACAACTTGGCTGCCTCCACTGCAATTTCCATGAGACCATCCCGAACCATAGGCTGATTTTCCTTCCTAGCGTTGAGGATTGTGTTACGCCTAGGGTTAGGGTTTTTTTAACCAGAAAGCCCTGAGTTCCAAGAACACAGCAGCTGCGAAGGACTACCCAAGAAGAGCACAAAAGTACCACAACATGCCTGCCTCCACAGCTTTTTCCTTGGGGACATCCCTAATTCCGGGCTGATTTGCCTTTCTCGGCTCAGGGTTGGAGTTAGGTAGGCCTTGTGCTAGGATTTTCAAAATCAGGAAGCCCAGACCTCCAGGCACACTGCAGCTGTTCAAGGCACCCCAAGGGGAGCGCAAAAGTGACACAACTTGGCTGCCTCCACTGCTATTTCCATGAGACCATCCCGAACCATAGGCTGATTTTCCTTCCTAGCGTTGAGGTTTGAGATACGCCTAGGGTTAGGGTACTTTTAACCAGAAAGCCCTGAGTTCCAAGAACACAGCAGCTGCGAAGGACTACCCAAGAAGAGCACAAAAGTACCACAACATGCCTGCCTCCCCAGCTTTTTCCTTGGGGACATCCCTAATTCCGGGCTGATTTGCCTTTCTCGTCTTAGGGTTGGGGTTAGGTAGGCCTAGTGCTAGGATTTTGAAAATCAGGAAGCCCAGACCTCCAGGCACCCTGGAGCTGTGAAAGGCATCCAAAAGGGAGTGCAAAAGTGCCACAACATGGCTGCTTTCACAGCTTTTTCCTTGGCACCATTCCTATACCCAGGCTGATTTACCTTCCCAGGGTTAGGGTTAGGGTTCAGCCTAGGGCTAGGATATTTTTAAACAGGAAGCCCTGAGTTCCAGGCTTACTGCAGCTGCCAAAGGCATCCCAAAGGAAGCACAGAAGTGCCAAAACATGGCAGCTTTCACAGCTTTTTCCTTAGGAAGAATCCTAATACCCGGCTGATTTACCTTCCTAGGCTTACTGTTAGTCTTAGGCCTAGCACTTTTAAAACCAGGAAGCCCTGTGCTCCAGGCACACTGCAGCTGTTCAAGGCATCTCAAGGGGAGCACAAAAGTGACACAACTTGGCTGCCTCCACTGCTATTTCCATGAGACCATCCCGAACCATAGGCTGATTTTCCTTCCTAGCGCTGAGGTTTGAGTTACGCCTAGGGTTAGTGTCCTTTTAACCAGAAAGCCCTGAGTTCCAAGAACACAGCAGCGGCCAAGGACAACCCAAGAAGAGCACAAAAGTACCACAACATGCCTGCCTCCACAGCTTTTTCCTTGGGGACATCCCTAATTCCTGGCTGATTTGCCTTTCTCGTCTTAGGGTTGGGGTTAGGTAGGCCTAGTGCTAGGATTTTCAAAATCAGGAAGCCCAGACCTCCAGGCACACTGGAGCTGTGAAAGGCATCCAAAAGGGAGTGCAAAAGTGCCACAACATGGCTGCTTTCACGGCTTTTTCCTTGGCAAGAAGCCTAACACCAGGCTGATTTACCTTCCCAGGGTTAGTGAAAGGCTTAGGCCTAGGCCTAGGATTTTTAAAACCTGGAAGCCCTCAGCTCCACGCACACTGCAGCTGTTCAACGCACCCCAAGGGGAGCGCAAAAGGGACACAACTTGGCTGACTCCACTGCTATTTCCATGAGACCATCCCGAACCATAGGCTGATTTTCCTTCCTAGCGTTGAGGTTTGAGTTAGGCCTAGGGTTAGTGTCCTTTTAACCAGAAAGCCCTGAGAACCAAGAACACAGCAGCTGCAAAGGACTACCCAAGAAGAGCACAAAAGTACCACAACATGCCTGCCTCCACAGCTTTTTCCTTGGGGACATCCCTAATTCCTGGCTGATTTGCCTTTCTCGTCTTAGGGTTGGGGTTAGGTAGGCCTTGTGCTAGGATTTTCAAAATCAGGAAGCCCAGACCTCCAGGCACACTGCAGCTGCTCAAGGCACCCCAAGGGGAGCGCAAAAGTGACACAACTTGTCTGCCTCCACTGCTATTCCCATGAGACCATCCTGAACCATAGGCTGATTTTCCTTCCTAGCGTTGAGGTTTGAGATACGCCTAGGGTTAGGGTTCTTTTAACCAGAAAGCCCTGAGTTCCAAGAACACAGCAGCTGCGAAGGACTACCCAAGAAGAGCACAAAAGTACCACAACATGCCTGCCTCCACAGCTTTTTCCTTGGGGACATCCCTAATTCCTGGCTGATTTGCCTTTCTCATCTTAGGGTTGGGGTTAGGTAGGCCTAGTGCTAGGATTTTGAAAATCAGGAAGCCCAGACCTCCAGGCACACTGGAGCTGTGAAAGGCATCCAAAAGGGAGTGCAAAAGTGCCACAACATGGCTGCTTTCACGCTTTTTCCTTGGCAAGAAGCCGAACACCAGGCTGATTTACCTTCCCAGCGTTAGTGTTAGGCTTAGGCCTAGGCCTAGGATTTTTAAAACCTGGAAGCCCTGTGCTCCAGGCACACTGCAGCTGTTCAACGCACCCCAAGGGGAGCGCAAAAGTGACACAACTTGGCTGCCTCCACTGCTATTTCCATGAGACCATCCCGAACCATAGGCTGATTTTCCTTCCTAGCGTTGAGGTTTGAGTTAGGCCTAGGGTTAGTGTCCTTTTAACCAGAAAGCCCTGAGTTCCAAGAACATAGCAGCTGCTAATGACTACCCAAGAAGAGCACAAAAGTATCACAACATGCCTGCCTCCACAGCTTTTTCCTTGGGGACATCCCTAATTCCGGGCTGATTTGCCTTTCTCGTCTTAGGGTTGGGGTTAGGTAGGCCTAGTGCTAGGATTTTGAAAATCAGGAAGCCCAGACCTCCAGGCACACTGGAGCTGTGAAAGGGATCCAAAAGGGAGTGCAAAAGTGCCACAACATGGCTGCTTTCACGGCTTTTTCCTTGGCAAGAAGCCTAACACCAGGCTGATTTACCTTCCCAGGGTTAGTGTTAGGCTTAGGCCTAGGCCTAGGATTTTTATACCTGGAAGCCCTGTGCTCCAGGCACACTGCAGGTGTTCAACGCACGCCAAGGGGAGCGCAAAAGTGACACAACTCGGCTGCCTCCACTGCTATTTCCATGAGACCATCCTGAACCATAGGCTGATTTTCCTTCCTAGCGTTGAGGATTGTGTTACGCCTAGGGTTAGGGTTTTTTTAACCAGAAAGCCCTGAGTTCCAAGAACACAGCAGCTGCGAAGGACTACCCAAGAAGAGCACAAAAGTACCACAACATGCCTGCCTCCCCAGCTTTTTCCTTGGGGACATCCCTAATTCCGGGCTGATTTGCCTTTCTCGTCTTAGGGTTGGGGTTAGGTAGGGCTTGTGCTAGGATTTTCAAAATCAGGAAGCCCAGACCTCCAGGCACACTGCAGCTGCTGAAGGCACCCCAAGGGGAGCGCAAAAGTGACACAACTTGTCTGCCTCCACTGCTATTTCCATGAGACCATCCCGAACCATAGGCTGATTTTCCTTCCTAGCGTTGAGGTTTGAGTTACGCCAAGGGTTAGGATTTTTTTAACCAGGAAGCCCTGAGTTCCAGGCTTACTGCAGCTGCCAAAGGCATCCCAAAGGGAGCGCAGAAGAGCCAAAACATGGCAGCTTTCACAGCTTTTTCCTTAGGAAGAACCCTAATACCCTGCTGATTAGCCTTCCTAGGGTTACTGTTAGTCTTAGGCCTAGCACTTTTAAAACCAGGAAGCCCTGTGCTCCAGGCACACTGCAGCTGTTCAAGGCATCCCAAGGGGAGCGCAAAAGTGACACAACTTGGCTGCCTCCACTGCTCTTTCCATGAGACCATCCCGAACCATAGGCTGATTTTCCTTCCTAGCGTTGAGGTTTGAGTTACGCCTAGGGTTAGTGTCCTTTTAACCAGAAAGCCCTGAGTTCCAAGAACACAGCAGCTGCGAAGGACTACCCAAGAAGAGCACAAAAGTACCACAACATGCCTGCCTCCACAGCTTTTTCCTTGGGGACATCCCTAATTCCGGGCTGATTTGCCTTTCTCATCTTAGGGTTGGGGTTAGGTAGGCCTAGTGCTAGGATTTTCAAAATCAGGAAGCCCAGACCTCCAGGCACACTGGAGCTGTGAAAGGCATCCAAAAGGGAGTGCAAAAGTGCCACAACATGGCTGCTTTCACGGCTTTTTCCTTGGCAAGAAGCCTAACACCAGGCTGATTTACCTTCCCAGCGTTAGTGTTAGGCTTAGGCCTAGGCCTGGGATTTTTATACCTGGAAGCCCTGTGCTCCAGGCACACTGCAGCTGTTCAACGCACGCCAAGGGGAGCGCAAAAGTGACACAACTTGGCTGCCTCCACTGCTATTTCCATGAGACCATCCCGAACCATAGGCTGATTTTCCTTCCTAGCGTTGAGGATTGTGTTACGCCTAGGGTTAGGGTTTTTTTAACCAGAAAGCCCTGAGTTCCAAGAACACAGCAGCTGCGAAGGACTACCCAAGAAGAGCACAAAAGTACCACAACATGCCTGCCTCCCCAGCTTTTTCCTTGGGGACATCCCTAATTCCGGGCTGATTTGCCTTTCTCGGCTCAGGGTTGGAGTTAGGTAGGCCTTGTGCTAGGATTTTGAAAATCAGGAAGCCCAGACCTCCAGGCACACTGCAGCTGTTCAAGGCACCCCAAGGGGAGCGCAAAAGTGACACAACTTGGCTGCCTCCACTGCTATTTCCATGAGACCATCCCGAACCATAGGCTGATTTTCCTTCCTAGCGTTGAGGTTTGAGATACGCCTAGGGTTAGGGTACTTTTAACCAGAAAGCCCTGAGTTCCAAGAACACAGCAGCTGCGAAGGACTACCCAAGAAGAGCACAAAAGTACCACAACATGCCTGCCTCCTCAGCTTTTTCCTTGGGGACATCCCTAATTGTGGGCTGATTTGCCTTTCTCGTCTTAGGGTTGGGGTTAGCTAGGCCTAGTGCTAGGATTTTGAAAATCAGGAAGCCCAGACCTCCAGGCACCCTGGAGCTGTGAAAGGCATCCAAAAGGGAGTGCAAAAGTGCCACAACATGGCTGCTTTCACAGCTTTTTCCTTGGCACCATTCCTATACCCAGGCTGATTTACCTTCCCAGGGTTAGGGTTAGGGTTCAGCCTAGGGCTAGGATATTTTTAAACAGGAAGCCCTGAGTTCCAGGCTTACTGCAGCTGCCAAAGGCATCCCAAAGGGAGCGCAGAAGTGCCACAACATGGCAGCTTTCACAGCTTTTTCCTTAGGAAGAACCCTAATACCCTGCTGATTAGCCTTCCTAGGGTTACTGTTAGTCTTAGGCCTAGCACTTTTAAAACCAGGAAGCCCTGTGCTCCAGGCACACTGCAGCTGTTCAAGGCATCCCAAGGGGAGCGCAAAAGTGACACAACTTGGCTGCCTCCACTGCTCTTTCCATGAGACCATCCCGAACCATAGGCTGATTTTCCTTCCTAGCGTTGAGGTTTGAGTTACGCCTAGGGTTAGTGTCCTTTTAACCAGAAAGCCCTGAGTTCCAAGAACACAGCAGCTGCGAAGGACTACCCAAGAAGAGCACAAAAGTACCACAACATGCCTGCCTCCACAGCTTTTTCCTTGGGGACATCCCTAATTCCGGGCTGATTTGCCTTTCTCATCTTAGGGTTGGGGTTAGGTAGGCCTAGTGCTAGGATTTTCAAAATCAGGAAGCCCAGACCTCCAGGCACACTGGAGCTGTGAAAGGCATCCAAAAGGGAGTGCAAAAGTGCCACAACATGGCTGCTTTCACGGCTTTTTCCTTGGCAAGAAGCCTAACACCAGGCTGATTTACCTTCCCAGCGTTAGTGTTAGGCTTAGGCCTAGGCCTGGGATTTTTATACCTGGAAGCCCTGTGCTCCAGGCACACTGCAGCTGTTCAACGCACGCCAAGGGGAGCGCAAAAGTGACACAACTTGGCTGCCTCCACTGCAATTTCCATGAGACCATCCCGAACCATAGGCTGATTTTCCTTCCTAGCGTTGAGGATTGTGTTACGCCTAGGGTTAGGGTTTTTTTAACCAGAAAGCCCTGAGTTCCAAGAACACAGCAGCTGCGAAGGACTACCCAAGAAGAGCACAAAAGTATCACAACATGCCTGCCTCCACAGCTTTTTCCTTGGGGACATCCCTAATTCCGGGCTGATTTGCCTTTCTCGGCTCAGGGTTGGAGTTAGGTAGGCCTTGTGCTAGGATTTTCAAAATCAGGAAGCCCAGACCTCCAGGCACACTGCAGCTGTTCAAGGCACCCCAAGGGGAGCGCAAAAGTGACACAACTTGGCTGCCTCCACTGCTATTTCCATGAGACCATCCCGAACCATAGGCTGATTTTCCTTCCTAGCGTTGAGGTTTGAGATACGCCTAGGGTTAGGGTACTTTTAACCAGAAAGCCCTGAGTTCCAAGAACACAGCAGCTGCGAAGGACTACCCAAGAAGAGCACAAAAGTACCACAACATGCCTGCCTCCACAGCTTTTTCCTTGGGGACATCCCTAATTGTGGGCTGATTTGCCTTTCTCGTCTTAGGGTTGGGGTTAGGTAGGCCTAGTGCTAGGATTTTGAAAATCAGGAAGCCCAGACCTCCAGGCACCCTGGAGCTGTGAAAGGCATCCAAAAGGGAGTGCAAAAGTGCCACAACATGGCTGCTTTCACAGCTTTTTCCTTGGCACCATTCCTATACCCAGGCTGATTTACCTTCCCAGGGTTAGGGTTAGGGTTCAGCCTAGGGCTAGGATATTTTTAAACAGGAAGCCCTGAGTTCCAGGCTTACTGCAGCTGCCAAAGGCATCCCAAAGGGAGCGCAGAAGTGCCAAAACATGGCAGCTTTCGCAGCTTTTTCCTTAGGAAGAACCCTAATACCCTGCTGATTAGCCTTCCTAGGGTTACTGTTAGTCTTAGGCCTAGCACTTTTAAAACCAGGAAGCCCTGTGCTCCAGGCACACTGCAGCTGTTCAAGGCATCCCAAGGGGAGCGCAAAAGTGACACAACTTGGCTGCCTCCACTGCTCTTTCCATGAGACCATCCCGAACCATAGGCTGATTTTCCTTCCTAGCGTTGAGGTTTGAGTTACGCCTAGGGTTAGTGTCCTTTTAACCAGAAAGCCCTGAGTTCCAAGAACACAGCAGCTGCGAAGGACTACCCAAGAAGAGCACAAAAGTACCACAACATGCCTGCCTCCACAGCTTTTTCCTTGGGGACATCCCTAATTCCGGGCTGATTTGCCTTTCTCATCTTAGGGTTGGGGTTAGGTAGGCCTAGTGCTAGGATTTTCAAAATCAGGAAGCCCAGACCTCCAGGCACACTGGAGCTGTGAAAGGCATCCAAAAGGGAGTGCAAAAGTGCCACAACATGGCTGCTTTCACGGCTTTTTCCTTGGCAAGAAGCCTAACACCAGGCTGATTTACCTTCCCAGCGTTAGTGTTAGGCTTAGGCCTAGGCCTGGGATTTTTATACCTGGAAGCCCTGTGCTCCAGGCACACTGCAGCTGTTCAACGCACGCCAAGGGGAGCGCAAAAGTGACACAACTTGGCTGCCTCCACTGCTATTTCCATGAGACCATCCCGAACCATAGGCTGATTTTCCTTCCTAGCGTTGAGGATTGTGTTACGCCTAGGGTTAGGGTTTTTTTAACCAGAAAGCCCTGAGTTCCAAGAACACAGCAGCTGCGAAGGACTACCCAAGAAGAGCACAAAAGTACCACAACATGCCTGCCTCCACAGCTTTTTCCTTGGGGACATCCCTAATTCCGGGCTGATTTGCCTTTCTCGGCTCAGGGTTGGAGTTAGGTAGGCCTTGTGCTAGGATTTTCAAAATCAGGAAGCCCAGACCTCCAGGCACACTGCAGCTGTTCAAGGCACCCCAAGGGGAGCGCAAAAGTGACACAACTTGGCTGCCTCCACTGCTATTTCCATGAGACCATCCCGAACCATAGGCTGATTTTCCTTCCTAGCGTTGAGGTTTGAGATACGCCTAGGGTTAGGGTACTTTTAACCAGAAAGCCCTGAGTTCCAAGAACACAGCAGCTGCGAAGGACTACCCAAGAAGAGCACAAAAGTACCACAACATGCCTGCCTCCCCAGCTTTTTCCTTGGGGACATCCCTAATTGTGGGCTGATTTGCCTTTCTCGTCTTAGGGTTGGGGTTAGGTAGGCCTAGTGCTAGGATTTTGAAAATCAGGAAGCCCAGACCTCCAGGCACCCTGGAGCTGTGAAAGGCATCCAAAAGGGAGTGCAAAAGTGCCACAACATGGCTGCTTTCACAGCTTTTTCCTTGGCACCATTCCTATACCCAGGCTGATTTACCTTCCCAGGGTTAGGGTTAGGGTTCAGCCTAGGGCTAGGATATTTTTAAACAGGAAGCCCTGAGTTCCAGGCTTACTGCAGCTGCCAAAGGCATCCCAAAGGAAGCACAGAAGTGCCAAAACATGGCAGCTTTCACAGCTTTTTCCTTAGGAAGAACCCTAATACCCGGCTGATTTACCTTCCTAGGCTTACTGTTAGTCTTAGGCCTAGCACTTTTAAAACCAGGAAGCCCTGTGCTCCAGGCACACTGCAGCTGTTCAAGGCATCTCAAGGGGAGCACAAAAGTGACACAACTTGGCTGCCTCCACTGCTATTTCCATGAGACCATCCCGAACCATAGGCTGATTTTCCTTCCTAGCGCTGAGGTTTGAGTTAGGCCTAGGGTTAGTGTCCTTTTAACCAGAAAGCCCTGAGTTCCAAGAACACAGCAGCTGCCAAGGACAACCCAAGAAGAGCACAAAAGTACCACAACATGCCTGCCTCCACAGCTTTTTCCTTGGGGACATCCCTAATTCCTGGCTGATTTGCCTTTCTCGTCTTAGGGTTGGGGTTAGGTAGGCCTAGTGCTAGGATTTTCAAAATCAGGAAGCCCAGACCTCCAGGCACACTGGAGCTGTGAAAGGCATCCAAAAGGGAGTGCAAAAGTGCCACAACATGGCTGCTTTCACGGCTTTTTCCTTGGCAAGAAGCCTAACACCAGGCTGATTTACCTTCCCAGGGTTAGTGAAAGGCTTAGGCCTAGGCCTAGGATTTTTAAAACCTGGAAGCCCTCAGCTCCAGGCACACTGCAGCTGTTCAACGCACCCCAAGGGGAGCGCAAAAGGGACACAACTTGGCTGACTCCACTGCTATTTCCATGAGACCATCCCGAACCATAGGCTGATTTTCCTTCCTAGCGTTGAGGTTTGAGTTACGCCTAGGGTTAGTTTTCTTTTAACCAGAAAGCCCTGAGAACCAAGAACACAGCAGCTGCAAAGGACTACCCAAGAAGAGCACAAAAGTACCACAACATGCCTGCCTCCACAGCTTTTTCCTTGGGGACATCCCTAATTCCTGGCTGATTTGCCTTTCTCGTCTTAGGGTTGGGGTTAGGTAGGCCTTGTGCTAGGATTTTCAAAATCAGGAAGCCCAGACCTCCAGGCACACTGCAGCTGCTCAAGGCACCCCAAGGGGAGCGCAAAAGTGACACAACTTGGCTGCCTCCACTGCTATTCCCATGAGACCATCCTGAACCATAGGCTGATTTTCCTTCCTAGCGTTGAGGTTTGAGATACGCCTAGGGTTAGGGTTCTTTTAACCAGAAAGCCCTGAGTTCCAAGAACACAGCAGCTGCGAAGGACTACCCAAGAAGAGCACAAAAGTACCACAACATGCCTGCCTCCACAGCTTTTTCCTTGGGGACATCCCTAATTCCTGGCTGATTTGCCTTTCTCATCTTAGGGTTGGGGTTAGGTAGGCCTAGTGCTAGGATTTTGAAAATCAGGAAGCCCAGACCTCCAGGCACACTGGAGCTGTGAAAGGCATCCAAAAGGGAGTGCAAAAGTGCCACAACATGGCTGCTTTCACGCTTTTTCCTTGGCAAGAAGCCGAACACCAGGCTGATTTACCTTCCCAGCGTTAGTGTTAGGCTTAGGCCTAGGCCTAGGATTTTTAAAACCTGGAAGCCCTGTGCTCCAGGCACACTGCAGCTGTTCAACGCACCCCAAGGGGAGCGCAAAAGTGACACAACTTGGCTGCCTCCACTGCTATTTCCATGAGACCATCCCGAACCATAGGCTGATTTTCCTTCCTAGCGTTGAGGTTTGAGTTAGGCCTAGGGTTAGTGTCCTTTTAACCAGAAAGCCCGGAGTTCCAAGAACATAGCAGCTGCGAATGACTACCCAAGAAGAGCACAAAAGTACCACAACATGCCTGCCTCCACAGCTTTTTCCTTGGGGACATCCCTAATTCCGGGCTGATTTGCCTTTCTCGTCTTAGGGTTGGGGTTAGGTAGGCCTAGTGCTAGGATTTTGAAAATCAGGAAGCCCAGACCTCCAGGCACACTGGAGCTGTGAAAGGGATCCAAAAGGGAGTGCAAAAGTGCCACAACATGGCTGCTTTCACGGCTTTTTCCTTGGCAAGAAGCCTAACACCAGGCTGATTTACCTTCCCAGGGTTAGTGTTAGGCTTAGGCCTAGGCCTAGGATTTTTATACCTGGAAGCCCTGTGCTCCAGGCACACTGCAGGTGTTCAACGCACGCCAAGGGGAGCGCAAAAGTGACACAACTCGGCTGCCTCCACTGCTATTTCCATGAGACCATCCTGAACCATAGGCTGATTTTCCTTCCTAGCGTTGAGGATTGTGTTACGCCTAGGGTTAGGGTTTTTTTAACCAGAAAGCCCTGAGTTCCAAGAACACAGCAGCTGCGAAGGACTACCCAAGAAGAGCACAAAAGTACCACAACATGCCTGCCTCCCCAGCTTTTTCCTTGGGGACATCCCTAATTCCGGGCTGATTTGCCTTTCTCGGCTCAGGGTTGGAGTTAGGTAGGCCTTGTGCTAGGATTTTCAAAATCAGGAAGCCCAGACCTCCAGGCACACTGCAGCTGTTCAAGGCACCCCAAGGGGAGCGCAAAAGTGACACAACTTGGCTGCCTCCACTGCTATTTCCATGAGACCATCCCGAACCATAGGCTGATTTTCCTTCCTAGCGTTGAGGTTTGAGATACGCCTAGGGTTAGGGTACTTTTAACCAGAAAGCCCTGAGTTCCAAGAACACAGCAGCTGCGAAGGACTACCCAAGAAGAGCACAAAAGTACCACAACATGCCTGCCTCCTCAGCTTTTTCCTTGGGGACATCCCTAATTGTGGGCTGATTTGCCTTTCTCGTCTTAGGGTTGGGGTTAGGTAGGCCTAGTGCTAGGATTTTGAAAATCAGGAAGCCCAGACCTCCAGGCACCCTGGAGCTGTGAAAGGCATCCAAAAGGGAGTGCAAAAGTGCCACAACATGGCTGCTTTCAGAGCTTTTTCCTTGGCACCATTCCTATACCCAGGCTGATTTACCTTCCCAGGGTTAGGGTTAGGGTTCAGCCTAGGGCTAGGATATTTTTAAACAGGAAGCCCTGAGTTCCAGGCTTACTGCAGCTGCCAAAGGCATCCCAAAGGGAGCGCAGAAGTGCCAAAACATGGCAGCTTTCACAGCTTTTTCCTTAGGAAGAACCCTAATACCCTGCTGATTAGCCTTCCTAGGGTTACTGTTAGTCTTAGGCCTAGCACTTTTAAAACCAGGAAGCCCTGTGCTCCAGGCACACTGCAGCTGTTCAAGGCATCCCAAGGGGAGCGCAAAAGTGACACAACTTGGCTGCCTCCACTGCTCTTTCCATGAGACCATCCCGAACCATAGGCTGATTTTCCTTCCTAGCGTTGAGGTTTGAGTTACGCCTAGGGTTAGTGTCCTTTTAACCAGAAAGCCCTGAGTTCCAAGAACACAGCAGCTGCGAAGGACTACCCAAGAAGAGCACAAAAGTACCACAACATGCCTGCCTCCACAGCTTTTTCCTTGGGGACATCCCTAATTCCGGGCTGATTTGCCTTTCTCATCTTAGGGTTGGGGTTAGGTAGGCCTAGTGCTAGGATTTTCAAAATCAGGAAGCCCAGACCTCCAGGCACACTGGAGCTGTGAAAGGCATCCAAAAGGGAGTGCAAAAGTGCCACAACATGGCTGCTTTCACGGCTTTTTCCTTGGCAAGAAGCCTAACACCAGGCTGATTTACCTTCCCAGCGTTAGTGTTAGGCTTAGGCCTAGGCCTGGGATTTTTATACCTGGAAGCCCTGTGCTCCAGGCACACTGCAGCTGTTCAACGCACGCCAAGGGGAGCGCAAAAGTGACACAACTTGGCTGCCTCCACTGCAATTTCCATGAGACCATCCCGAACCATAGGCTGATTTTCCTTCCTAGCGTTGAGGATTGTGTTACGCCTAGGGTTAGGGTTTTTTTAACCAGAAAGCCCTGAGTTCCAAGAACACAGCAGCTGCGAAGGACTACCCAAGAAGAGCACAAAAGTATCACAACATGCCTGCCTCCACAGCTTTTTCCTTGGGGACATCCCTAATTCCGGGCTGATTTGCCTTTCTCGGCTCAGGGTTGGAGTTAGGTAGGCCTTGTGCTAGGATTTTCAAAATCAGGAAGCCCAGACCTCCAGGCACACTGCAGCTGTTCAAGGCACCCCAAGGGGAGCGCAAAAGTGACACAACTTGGCTGCCTCCACTGCTATTTCCATGAGACCATCCCGAACCATAGGCTGATTTTCCTTCCTAGCGTTGAGGTTTGAGATACGCCTAGGGTTAGGGTACTTTTAACCAGAAAGCCCTGAGTTCCAAGAACACAGCAGCTGCGAAGGACTACCCAAGAAGAGCACAAAAGTACCACAACATGCCTGCCTCCCCAGCTTTTTCCTTGGGGACATCCCTAATTGTGGGCTGATTTGCCTTTCTCGTCTTAGGGTTGGGGTTAGGTAGGCCTAGTGCTAGGATTTTGAAAATCAGGAAGCCCAGACCTCCAGGCACCCTGGAGCTGTGAAAGGCATCCAAAAGGGAGTGCAAAAGTGCCACAACATGGCTGCTTTCACAGCTTTTTCCTTGGCACCATTCCTATACCCAGGCTGATTTACCTTCCCAGGGTTAGGGTTAGGGTTCAGCCTAGGGCTAGGATATTTTTAAACAGGAAGCCCTGAGTTCCAGGCTTACTGCAGCTGCCAAAGGCATCCCAAAGGGAGCGCAGAAGTGCCAAAACATGGCAGCTTTCACAGCTTTTTCCTTAGGAAGAACCCTAATACCCTGCTGATTAGCCTTCCTAGGGTTACTGTTAGTCTTAGGCCTAGCACTTTTAAAACCAGGAAGCCCTGTGCTCCAGGCACACTGCAGCTGTTCAAGGCATCCCAAGGGGAGCGCAAAAGTGACACAACTTGGCTGCCTCCACTGCTCTTTCCATGAGACCATCCCGAACCATAGGCTGATTTTCCTTCCTAGCGTTGAGGTTTGAGTTACGCCTAGGGTTAGTGTCCTTTTAACCAGAAAGCCCTGAGTTCCAAGAACACAGCAGCTGCGAAGGACTACCCAAGAAGAGCACAAAAGTACCACAACATGCCTGCCTCCACAGCTTTTTCCTTGGGGACATCCCTAATTCCGGGCTGATTTGCCTTTCTCATCTTAGGGTTGGGGTTAGGTAGGCCTAGTGCTAGGATTTTCAAAATCAGGAAGCCCAGACCTCCAGGCACACTGGAGCTGTGAAAGGCATCCAAAAGGGAGTGCAAAAGTGCCACAACATGGCTGCTTTCACGGCTTTTTCCTTGGCAAGAAGCCGAACACCAGGCTGATTTACCTTCCCAGCGTTAGTGTTAGGCTTAGGCCTAGGCCTGGGATTTTTATACCTGGAAGCCCTGTGCTCCAGGCACACTGCAGCTGTTCAACGCACGCCAAGGGGAGCGCAAAAGTGACACAACTTGGCTGCCTCCACTGCTATTTCCATGAGACCATCCCGAACCATAGGCTGATTTTCCTTCCTAGCGTTGAGGATTGTGTTACGCCTAGGGTTAGGGTTTTTTTAACCAGAAAGCCCTGAGTTCCAAGAACACAGCAGCTGCGAAGGACTACCCAAGAAGAGCACAAAAGTACCACAACATGCCTGCCTCCACAGCTTTTTCCTTGGGGACATCCCTAATTCCGGGCTGATTTGCCTTTCTCGGCTCAGGGTTGGAGTTAGGTAGGCCTTGTGCTAGGATTTTCAAAATCAGGAAGCCCAGACCTCCAGGCACACTGCAGCTGTTCAAGGCACCCCAAGGGGAGCGCAAAAGTGACACAACTTGGCTGCCTCCACTGCTATTTCCATGAGACCATCCCGAACCATAGGCTGATTTTCCTTCCTAGCGTTGAGGTTTGAGATACGCCTAGGGTTAGGGTACTTTTAACCAGAAAGCCCTGAGTTCCAAGAACACAGCAGCTGCGAAGGACTACCCAAGAAGAGCACAAAAGTACCACAACATGCCTGCCTCCCCAGCTTTTTCCTTGGGGACATCCCTAATTGTGGGCTGATTTGCCTTTCTCGTCTTAGGGTTGGGGTTAGGTAGGCCTAGTGCTAGGATTTTGAAAATCAGGAAGCCCAGACCTCCAGGCACCCTGGAGCTGTGAAAGGCATCCAAAAGGGAGTGCAAAAGTGCCACAACATGGCTGCTTTCACAGCTTTTTCCTTGGCACCATTCCTATACCCAGGCTGATTTACCTTCCCAGGGTTAGGGTTAGGGTTCAGCCTAGGGCTAGGATATTTTTAAACAGGAAGCCCTGAGTTCCAGGCTTACTGCAGCTGCCAAAGGCATCCCAAAGGAAGCACAGAAGTGCCAAAACATGGCAGCTTTCACAGCTTTTTCCTTAGGAAGAACCCTAATACCCGGCTGATTTACCTTCCTAGGCTTACTGTTAGTCTTAGGCCTAGCACTTTTAAAACCAGGAAGCCCTGTGCTCCAGGCACACTGCAGCTGTTCAAGGCATCTCAAGGGGAGCACAAAAGTGACACAACTTGGCTGCCTCCACTGCTATTTCCATGAGACCATCCCGAACCATAGGCTGATTTTCCTTCCTAGCGCTGAGGTTTGAGTTAGGCCTAGGGTTAGTGTCCTTTTAACCAGAAAGCCCTGAGTTCCAAGAACACAGCAGCTGCCAAGGACAACCCAAGAAGAGCACAAAAGTACCACAACATGCCTGCCTCCACAGCTTTTTCCTTGGGGACATCCCTAATTCCTGGCTGATTTGCCTTTCTCGTCTTAGGGTTGGGGTTAGGTAGGCCTAGTGCTAGGATTTTCAAAATCAGGAAGCCCAGACCTCCAGGCACACTGGAGCTGTGAAAGGCATCCAAAAGGGAGTGCAAAAGTGCCACAACATGGCTGCTTTCACGGCTTTTTCCTTGGCAAGAAGCCTAACACCAGGCTGATTTACCTTCCCAGGGTTAGTGTTAGGCTTAGGCCTAGGCCTAGGATTTTTAAAACCTGGAAGCCCTCAGCTCCAGGCACACTGCAGCTGTTCAACGCACCCCAAGGGGAGCGCAAAAGGGACACAACTTGGCTGACTCCACTGCTATTTCCATGAGACCATCCCGAACCATAGGCTGATTTTCCTTCCTAGCGTTGAGGTTTGAGTTACGCCTAGGGTTAGTTTTCTTTTAACCAGAAAGCCCTGAGAACCAAGAACACAGCAGCTGCAAAGGACTACCCAAGAAGAGCACAAAAGTACCACAACATGCCTGCCTCCACAGCTTTTTCCTTGGGGACATCCCTAATTCCTGGCTGATTTGCCTTTCTCGTCTTAGGGTTGGGGTTAGGTAGGCCTTGTGCTAGGATTTTCAAAATCAGGAAGCCCAGACCTCCAGGCACACTGCAGCTGCTCAAGGCACCCCAAGGGGAGCGCAAAAGTGACACAACTTGGCTGCCTCCACTGCTATTCCCATGAGACCATCCTGAACCATAGGCTGATTTTCCTTCCTAGCGTTGAGGTTTGAGATACGCCTAGGGTTAGGGTTCTTTTAACCAGAAAGCCCTGAGTTCCAAGAACACAGCAGCTGCGAAGGGCTACCCAAGAAGAGCACAAAAGTACCACAACATGCCTGCCTCCACAGCTTTTTCCTTGGGGACATCCCTAATTCCTGGCTGATTTGCCTTTCTCATCTTAGGGTTGGGGTTAGGTAGGCCTAGTGCTAGGATTTTGAAAATCAGGAAGCCCAGACCTCCAGGCACACTGGAGCTGTGAAAGGCATCCAAAAGGGAGTGCAAAAGTGCCACAACATGGCTGCTTTCACGCTTTTTCCTTGGCAAGAAGCCGAACACCAGGCTGATTTACCTTCCCAGCGTTAGTGTTAGGCTTAGGCCTAGGCCTAGGATTTTTAAAACCTGGAAGCCCTGTGCTCCAGGCACACTGCAGCTGTTCAACGCACCCCAAGGGGAGCGCAAAAGTGACACAACTTGGCTGCCTCCACTGCTATTTCCATGAGACCATCCCGAACCATAGGCTGATTTTCCTTCCTAGCGTTGAGGTTTGAGTTAGGCCTAGGGTTAGTGTCCTTTTAACCAGAAAGCCCTGAGTTCCAAGAACATAGCAGCTGCGAAGGACTACCCAAGAAGAGCACAAAAGTACCACAACATGCCTGCCTCCACAGCTTTTTCCTTGGGGACATCCCTAATTCCAGGCTGATTTGCCTTTCTCGTCTTAGGGTTGGGGTTAGGTAGGCCTAGTGCTAGGATTTTGAAAATCAGGAAGCCCAGACCTCCAGGCACACTGGAGCTGTGAAAGGGATCCAAAAGGGAGTGCAAAAGTGCCACAACATGGCTGCTTTCACGGCTTTTTCCTTGGCAAGAAGCCTAACACCAGGCTGATTTACCTTCCCAGGGTTAGTGTTAGGCTTAGGCCTAGGCCTAGGATTTTTATACCTGGAAGCCCTGTGCTCCAGGCACACTGCAGCTGTTCAACGCACGCCAAGGGGAGCGCAAAAGTGACACAACTCGGCTGCCTCCACTGCTATTTCCATGAGACCATCCTGAACCATAGGCTGATTTTCCTTCCTAGCGTTGAGGATTGTGTTACGCCTAGGGTTAGGGTTTTTTTAACCAGAAAGCCCTGAGTTCCAAGAACACAGCAGCTGCGAAGGACTACCCAAGAAGAGCACAAAAGTACCACAACATGCCTGCCTCCCCAGCTTTTTCCTTGGGGACATCCCTAATTCCGGGCTGATTTGCCTTTCTCATCTTAGGGTTGGGGTTAGGTAGGCCTTGTGCTAGGATTTTGAAAATCAGGAAGCCCAGACCTCCAGGCACACTGCAGCTGCTCAAGGCACCCCAAGGGGAGCGCAAAAGTGACACAACTTGGCTGCCTCCACTGCTATTCCCATGAGACCATCCTGAACCATAGGCTGATTTTCCTTCCTAGCGTTGAGGTTTGAGATACGCCTAGGGTTAGGGTTCTTTTAACCAGAAAGCCCTGAGTTCCAAGAACACAGCAGCTGCGAAGGACTACCCAAGAAGAGCACAAAAGTACCACAACATGCCTGCCTCCACAGCTTTTTCCTTGGGGACATCCCTAATTCCTGGCTGATTTGCCTTTCTCATCTTAGGGTTGGAGTTAGGTAGGCCTAGTGCTAGGATTTTGAAAATCAGGAAGCCCAGACCTCCAGGCACACTGGAGCTGTGAAAGGGATCCAAAAGGGAGTGCAAAAGTGCCACAACATGGCTGCTTTCACGGCTTTTTCCTTGGCAAGAAGCCTAACACCAGGCTGATTTACCTTCCCAGGGTTAGTGTTAGGCTTAGGCCTAGGCCTAGGATTTTTATACCTGGAAGCCCTGTGCTCCAGGCACACTGCAGGTGTTCAACGCACGCCAAGGGGAGCGCAAAAGTGACACAACTCGGCTGCCTCCACTGCTATTTCCATGAGACCATCCTGAACCATAGGCTGATTTTCCTTCCTAGCGTTGAGGATTGTGTTACGCCTAGGGTTAGGGTTTTTTTAACCAGAAAGCCCTGAGTTCCAAGAACACAGCAGCTGCGAAGGACTACCCAAGAAGAGCACAAAAGTACCACAACATGCCTGCCTCCCCAGCTTTTTCCTTGGGGACATCCCTAATTCCGGGCTGATTTGCCTTTCTCATCTTAGGGTTGGGGTTAGGTAGGCCTTGTGCTAGGATTTTGAAAATCAGGAAGCCCAGACCTCCAGGCACACTGCAGCTGCTCAAGGCACCCCAAGGGGAGCGCAAAAGTGACACAACTTGTCTGCCTCCACTGCTATTTCCATGAGACCATCCCGAACCATAGGCTGATTTTCCTTCCTAGCGTTGAGGTTTGAGTTACGCCAAGGGTTAGGATTTTTTTAACCAGGAAGCCCTGAGTTCCAGGCTTACTGCAGCTGCCAAAGGCATCCCAAAGGGAGCGCAGAAGAGCCAAAACATGGCAGCTTTCACAGCTTTTTCCTTAGGAAGAACCCTAATACCCTGCTGATTAGCCTTCCTAGGGTTACTGTTAGTCTTAGGCCTAGCACTTTTAAAACCAGGAAGCCCTGTGCTCCAGGCACACTGCAGCTGTTCAAGGCATCCCAAGGGGAGCGCAAAAGTGACACAACTTGGCTGCCTCCACTGCTCTTTCCATGAGACCATCCCGAACCATAGGCTGATTTTCCTTCCTAGCGTTGAGGTTTGAGTTACGCCTAGGGTTAGTGTCCTTTTAACCAGAAAGCCCTGAGTTCCAAGAACACAGCAGCTGCGAAGGACTACCCAAGAAGAGCACAAAAGTACCACAACATGCCTGCCTCCACAGCTTTTTCCTTGGGGACATCCCTAATTCCGGGCTGATTTGCCTTTCTCATCTTAGGGTTGGGGTTAGGTAGGCCTAGTGCTAGGATTTTCAAAATCAGGAAGCCCAGACCTCCAGGCACACTGGAGCTGTGAAAGGCATCCAAAAGGGAGTGCAAAAGTGCCACAACATGGCTGCTTTCACGGCTTTTTCCTTGGCAAGAAGCCTAACACCAGGCTGATTTACCTTCCCAGCGTTAGTGTTAGGCTTAGGCCTAGGCCTGGGATTTTTATACCTGGAAGCCCTGTGCTCCAGGCACACTGCAGCTGTTCAACGCACCCCAAGGGGAGCGCAAAAGTGACACAACTTGGCTGCCTCCACTGCTATTTCCATGAGACCATCCCGAACCATAGGCTGATTTTCCTTCCTAGCGTTGAGGATTGTGTTACGCCTAGGGTTAGGGTTTTTTTAACCAGAAAGCCCTGAGTTCCAAGAACACAGCAGCTGCGAAGGACTACCCAAGAAGAGCACAAAAGTACCACAACATGCCTGCCTCCACAGCTTTTTCCTTGGGGACATCCCTAATTCCGGGCTGATTTGCCTTTCTCGGCTCAGGGTTGGAGTTAGGTAGGCCTTGTGCTAGGATTTTCAAAATCAGGAAGCCCAGACCTCCAGGCACACTGCAGCTGTTCAAGGCACCCCAAGGGGAGCGCAAAAGTGACACAACTTGGCTGCCTCCACTGCTATTTCCATGAGACCATCCCGAACCATAGGCTGATTTTCCTTCCTAGCGTTGAGGTTTGAGATACGCCTAGGGTTAGGGTACTTTTAACCAGAAAGCCCTGAGTTCCAAGAACACAGCAGCTGCGAAGGACTACCCAAGAAGAGCACAAAAGTACCACAACATGCCTGCCTCCACAGCTTTTTCCTTGGGGACATCCCTAATTCCGGGCTGATTTGCCTTTCTCGGCTCAGGGTTGGAGTTAGGTAGGCCTTGTCCTAGGATTTTGAAAATCAGGAAGCCCAGACCTCCAGGCACACTGCAGCTGCTCAAGGCACCCCAAGGGGAGCGCAAAAGTGACACAACTTGTCTGCCTCCACTGCTATTTCCATGAGACCATCCCGAACCATAGGCTGATTTTCCTTCCTAGCGTTGAGGTTTGAGTTACGCCAAGGGTTAGGATTTTTTTAACCAGGAAGCCCTGACTTCCAGGCTTACTGCAGCTGCCAAAGGCATCCCAAAGGGAGCGCAGAAGAGCCAAAACATGGCAGCTTTCACAGCTTTTTCCTTAGGAAGAACCCTAATACCCTGCTGATTAGCCTTCCTAGGGTTACTGTTAGTCTTAGGCCTAGCACTTTTAAAACCAGGAAGCCCTGTGCTCCAGGCACACTGCAGCTGTTCAAGGCATCCCAAGGGGAGCGCAAAAGTGACACAACTTGGCTGCCTCCACTGCTCTTTCCATGAGACCATCCCGAACCATAGGCTGATTTTCCTTCCTAGCGTTGAGGTTTGAGTTACGCCTAGGGTTAGTGTCCTTTTAACCAGAAAGCCCTGAGTTCCAAGAACACAGCAGCTGCGAAGGACTACCCAAGAAGAGCACAAAAGTACCACAACATGCCTGCCTCCACAGCTTTTTCCTTGGGGACATCCCTAATTCCGGGCTGATTTGCCTTTCTCATCTTAGGGTTGGGGTTAGGTAGGCCTAGTGCTAGGATTTTCAAAATCAGGAAGCCCAGACCTCCAGGCACACTGGAGCTGTGAAAGGCATCCAAAAGGGAGTGCAAAAGTGCCACAACATGGCTGCTTTCACGGCTTTTTCCTTGGCAAGAAGCCTAACACCAGGCTGATTTACCTTCCCAGCGTTAGTGTTAGGCTTAGGCCTAGGCCTGGGATTTTTATACCTGGAAGCCCTGTGCTCCAGGCACACTGCAGCTGTTCAACGCACGCCAAGGGGAGCGCAAAAGTGACACAACTTGGCTGCCTCCACTGCTATTTCCATGAGACCATCCCGAACCATAGGCTGATTTTCCTTCCTAGCGTTGAGGATTGTGTTACGCCTAGGGTTAGGGTTTTTTTAACCAGAAAGCCCTGAGTTCCAAGAACACAGCAGCTGCGAAGGACTACCCAAGAAGAGCACAAAAGTATCACAACATGCCTGCCTCCCCAGCTTTTTCCTTGGGGACATCCCTAATTCCGGGCTGATTTGCCTTTCTCGGCTCAGGGTTGGAGTTAGGTAGGCCTTGTGCTAGGATTTTCAAAATCAGGAAGCCCAGACCTCCAGGCACACTGCAGCTGTTCAAGGCACCCCAAGGGGAGCGCAAAAGTGACACAACTTGGCTGCCTCCACTGCTATTTCCATGAGACCATCCCGAACCATAGGCTGATTTTCCTTCCTAGCGTTGAGGTTTGAGATACGCCTAGGGTTAGGGTACTTTTAACCAGAAAGCCCTGAGTTCCAAGAACACAGCAGCTGCGAAGGACTACCCAAGAAGAGCACAAAAGTACCACAACATGCCTGCCTCCCCAGCTTTTTCCTTGGGGACATCCCTAATTGTGGGCTGATTTGCCTTTCTCGTCTTAGGGTTGGGGTTAGGTAGGCCTAGTGCTAGGATTTTGAAAATCAGGAAGCCCAGACCTCCAGGCACCCTGGAGCTGTGAAAGGCATCCAAAAGGGAGTGCAAAAGTGCCACAACATGGCTGCTTTCACGCTTTTTCCTTGGTAAGAAGCCTAACACCAGGCTGATTTACCTTCCCAGCGTTAGTGTTAGGCTTAGGCCTAGGCCTAGGATTTTTAAAACCTGGAAGCCCTGTGCTCCACGCACACTGCAGCTGTTCAACGCACCCCAAGGGGAGCGCAAAAGTGACACAACTTGGCTGCCTCCACTGCTATTTCCATGAGACCATCCCGAACCATAGGCTGATTTTCCTTCCTAGCGTTGAGGTTTGAGTTACGCCTAGGGTTAGTGTCCTTTTAACCAGAAAGCCCTGAGTTCCAAGAACACAGCAGCTGCGAATGACTACCCAAGAAGAGCACAAAAGTACCACAACATGCCTGCCTCCACAGCTTTTTCCTTGGGGACATCCCTAATTCCAGGCTGATTTGCCTTTCTCGTCTTAGGGTTGGGGTTAGGTAGGCCTAGTGCTAGGATTTTGAAAATCAGGAAGCCCAGACCTCCAGGCACACTGGAGCTGTGAAAGGGATCCAAAAGGGAGTGCAAAAGTGCCACAACATGGCTGCTTTCACGGCTTTTTCCTTGGCAAGAAGCCTAACACCAGGCTGATTTACCTTCCCAGGGTTAGTGTTAGGCTTAGGCCTAGGCCTAGGATTTTTATACCTGGAAGCCCTGTGCTCCAGGCACACTGCAGGTGTTCAACGCACGCCAAGGGGAGCGCAAAAGTGACACAACTCGGCTGCCTCCACTGCTATTTCCATGAGACCATCCTGAACCATAGGCTGATTTTCCTTCCTAGCGTTGAGGATTGTGTTACGCCTAGGGTTAGGGTTTTTTTAACCAGAAAGCCCTGAGTTCCAAGAACACAGCAGCTGCGAAGGACTACCCAAGAAGAGCACAAAAGTACCACAACATGCCTGCCTCCCCAGCTTTTTCCTTGGGGACATCCCTAATTCCGGGCTGATTTGCCTTTCTCGTCTTAGGGTTGGGGTTAGGTAGGGCTTGTGCTAGGATTTTCAAAATCAGGAAGCCCAGACCTCCAGGCACACTGCAGCTGTTCAAGGCACCCCAAGGGGAGCGCAAAAGTGACACAACTTGGCTGCCTCCACTGCTATTTCCATGAGACCATCCCGAACCATAGGCTGATTTTCCTTCCTAGCGTTGAGGTTTGACATACGCCAAGGGTTAGGGTTTTTTTAACCAGAAAGCCCTGAGTTCCAAGAACACAGCAGCTGCGAAGGACTACCCAAGAAGAGCACAAAAGTACCACAACATGCCTGCCTCCACAGCTTTTTCCTTAGGGACATCCCTAATTCCGGGCTGATTTGCCTTTCTCGTCTTAGGGTTGGGGTTAGGTAGGCCTAGTGCTAGGAGTTTGAAAATCAGGAAGCCCAGACCTCCAGGCACACTGGAGCTGTGAAAGGCATCCAAAAGGGAGTGCAAAAGTGCCAAAACATGGCTGCTTTCACGGCTTTTTCCTTGGCAAGAAGCCTAACACCAGGCTGATTTACCTTCCCAGCGTTAGTGTTAGGCTTAGGCCTAGGCCTAGGATTTTTAAAACCTGGAAGCCCTGTGCTCCAGGCACACTGCAGCTGTTCAACGCACCCCAAGGGGAGCGCAAAAGTGACACAACTTGGCTGCCTCCACTGCTATTTCCATGAGACCATCCCGAACCATAGGCTGATTTTCCTTCCTAGCGTTGAGGTTTGAGTTAGGCCTAGGGTTAGTGTCCTTTTAACCAGAAAGCCCTGAGTTGCAAGAACACAGCAGCTGCGAATGACTACCCAAGAAGAGCACAAAAGTACCACAACATGCCTGCCTCCACAGCTTTTTCCTTGGGGACATCCCTAATTGCGGGCTGATTTGCCTTTCTCGTCTTAGGGTTGGGGTTAGGTAGGCCTAGTGCTAGGATTTTCAAAATCAGGAAGCCCAGACCTCCAGGCACACTGGAGCTGTGAAAGGCATCCAAAAGGGAGTGCAAAAGTGCCACAACATGGCTGCTTTCACGGCTTTTTCCTTGGCAAGAAGCCTAACACCAGGCTGATTTACCTTCCCAGGGTTAGTGTTAGGCTTAGGCCTAGGCCTAGGATTTTTATACCTGGAAGCCCTGTGCTACAGGCACACTGCAGCTGTTCAACGCACGCCAAGGGGAGCGCAAAAGTGACACAACTTGGCTGCCTCCACTGCTATTTCCATGAGACCATCCCGAACCATAGGCTGATTTTCCTTCCTAGCGTTGAGGTTTGAGATACGCCTAGGGTTAGGGTTTTTTTAACCAGAAAGCCCTGAGTTCCAAGAACACAGCAGCTGCGAAGGACTACCCAAGAAGAGCACAAAAGTACCACAACATGCCTGCCTCCCCAGCTTTTTCCTTAGGGACATCCCTAATTACTGGCTGATTTGCCTTTCTCGTCTTAGGGTTGGGGTTAGGTAGGCCTAGTGCTAGGATTTTGAAAATCAGGAAGCCCAGACCTCCAGGCACACTGGAGCTGTGAAAGGCATCCAAAAGGGAGTGCAAAAGTGCCACAACATGGCTGCTTTCACGGCTTTTTCCTTGGCAAGAAGCCTAACACCAGGCTGATTTACCTTCCCAGCGTTAGTGTTAGGCTTAGGCCTAGGCCTGGGATTTTTATACCTGGAAGCCCTGTGCTCCAGGCACACTGCAGCTGTTCAACGCACGCCAAGGGGAGCGCAAAAGTGACACAACTTGGCTGCCTCCACTGCTATTTCCATGAGACCATCCCGAACCATAGGCTGATTTTCCTTCCTAGCGTTGAGGATTGTGTTACGCCTAGGGTTAGGGTTTTTTTAACCAGAAAGCCCTGAGAACCAAGAACACAGCAGCTGCGAAGGACTACCCAAGAAGAGCACAAAAGTATCACAACATGCCTGCCTCCACAGCTTTTTCCTTGGGGACATCCCTAATTCCGGGCTGATTTGCCTTTCTCGGCTCAGGGTTGGAGTTAGGTAGGCCTTGTGCTAGGATTTTCAAAATCAGGAAGCCCAGACCTCCAGGCACACTGCAGCTGTTCAAGGCACCCCAAGGGGAGCGCAAAAGTGACACAACTTGGCTGCCTCCACTGCTATTTCCATGAGACCATCCCGAACCATAGGCTGATTTTCCTTCCTAGCGTTGAGGTTTGAGATACGCCTAGGGTTAGGGTACTTTTAACCAGAAAGCCCTGAGTTCCAAGAACACAGCAGCTGCGAAGGACTACCCAAGAAGAGCACAAAAGTACCACAACATGCCTGCCTCCCCAGCTTTTTCCTTGGGGACATCCCTAATTGTGGGCTGATTTGCCTTTCTCGTCTTAGGGTTGGGGTTAGGTAGGCCTAGTGCTAGGATTTTGAAAATCAGGAAGCCCAGACCTCCAGGCACCCTGGAGCTGTGAAAGGCATCCAAAAGGGAGTGCAAAAGTGCCACAACATGGCTGCTTTCACAGCTTTTTCCTTGGCACCATTCCTATACCCAGGCTGATTTACCTTCCCAGGGTTAGGGTTAGGGTTCAGCCTAGGGCTAGGATATTTTTAAACAGGAAGCCCTGAGTTCCAGGCTTACTGCAGCTGCCAAAGGCATCCCAAAGGGAGCGCAGAAGTGCCAAAACATGGCAGCTTTCACAGCTTTTTCCTTAGGAAGAACCCTAATACCCTGCTGATTAGCCTTCCTAGGGTTACTGTTAGTCTTAGGCCTAGCAATTTTAAAACCAGGAAGCCCTGTGCTCCAGGCACACTGCAGCTGTTCAAGGCATCCCAAGGGGAGCGCAAAAGTGACACAACTTGGCTGCCTCCACTGCTCTTTCCATGAGACCATCCCGAACCATAGGCTGATTTTCCTTCCTAGCGTTGAGGTTTGAGTTACGCCTAGGGTTAGTGTCCTTTTAACCAGAAAGCCCTGAGTTCCAAGAACACAGCAGCTGCGAAGGACTACCCAAGAAGAGCACAAAAGTACCACAACATGCCTGCCTCCACAGCTTTTTCCTTGGGGACATCCCTAATTCCGGGCTGATTTGCCTTTCTCATCTTAGGGTTGGGGTTAGGTAGGCCTAGTGCTAGGATTTTCAAAATCAGGAAGCCCAGACCTCCAGGCACACTGGAGCTGTGAAAGGCATCCAAAAGGGAGTGCAAAAGTGCCACAACATGGCTGCTTTCACGGCTTTTTCCTTGGCAAGAAGCCTAACACCAGGCTGATTTACCTTCCCAGCGTTAGTGTTAGGCTTAGGCCTAGGCCTGGGATTTTTATACCTGGAAGCCCTGTGCTCCAGGCACACTGCAGCTGTTCAACGCACGCCAAGGGGAGCGCAAAAGTGACACAACTTGGCTGCCTCCACTGCTATTTCCATGAGACCATCCCGAACCATAGGCTGATTTTCCTTCCTAGCGTTGAGGATTGTGTTACGCCTAGGGTTAGGGTTTTTTTAACCAGAAAGCCCTGAGTTCCAAGAACACAGCAGCTGCGAAGGACTACCCAAGAAGAGCACAAAAGTACCACAACATGCCTGCCTCCACAGCTTTTTCCTTGGGGACATCCCTAATTCCGGGCTGATTTGCCTTTCTCGGCTCAGGGTTGGAGTTAGGTAGGCCTTGTGCTAGGATTTTCAAAATCAGGAAGCCCAGACCTCCAGGCACACTGCAGCTGTTCAAGGCACCCCAAGGGGAGCGCAAAAGTGACACAACTTGGCTGCCTCCACTGCTATTTCCATGAGACCATCCCGAACCATAGGCTGATTTTCCTTCCTAGCGTTGAGGTTTGAGATACGCCTAGGGTTAGGGTACTTTTAACCAGAAAGCCCTGAGTTCCAAGAACACAGCAGCTGCGAAGGACTACCCAAGAAGAGCACAAAAGTACCACAACATGCCTGCCTCCCCAGCTTTTTCCTTGGGGACATCCCTAATTGTGGGCTGATTTGCCTTTCTCGTCTTAGGGTTGGGGTTAGGTAGGCCTAGTGCTAGGATTTTGAAAATCAGGAAGCCCAGACCTCCAGGCACCCTGGAGCTGTGAAAGGCATCCAAAAGGGAGTGCAAAAGTGCCACAACATGGCTGCTTTCACAGCTTTTTCCTTGGCACCATTCCTATACCCAGGCTGATTTACCTTCCCAGGGTTAGGGTTAGGGTTCAGCCTAGGGCTAGGATATTTTTAAACAGGAAGCCCTGAGTTCCAGGCTTACTGCAGCTGCCAAAGGCATCCCAAAGGAAGCACAGAAGTGCCAAAACATGGCAGCTTTCACAGCTTTTTCCTTAGGAAGAACCCTAATACCCGGCTGATTTACCTTCCTAGGCTTACTGTTAGTCTTAGGCCTAGCACTTTTAAAACCAGGAAGCCCTGTGCTCCAGGCACACTGCAGCTGTTCAAGGCATCTCAAGGGGAGCACAAAAGTGACACAACTTGGCTGCCTCCACTGCTATTTCCATGAGACCATCCCGAACCATAGGCTGATTTTCCTTCCTAGCGCTGAGGTTTGAGTTACGCCTAGGGTTAGTGTCCTTTTAACCAGAAAGCCCTGAGTTCCAAGAACACAGCAGCTGCCAAGGACAACCCAAGAAGAGCACAAAAGTACCACAACATGCCTGCCTCCACAGCTTTTTCCTTGGGGACATCCCTAATTCCTGGCTGATTTGCCTTTCTCGTCTTAGGGTTGGGGTTAGGTAGGCCTAGTGCTAGGATTTTCAAAATCAGGAAGCCCAGACCTCCAGGCACACTGGAGCTGTGAAAGGCATCCAAAAGGGAGTGCAAAAGTGCCACAACATGGCTGCTTTCACGGCTTTTTCCTTGGCAAGAAGCCTAACACCAGGCTGATTTACCTTCCCAGGGTTAGTGAAAGGCTTAGGCCTAGGCCTAGGATTTTTAAAACCTGGAAGCCCTCAGCTCCACGCACACTGCAGCTGTTCAACGCACCCCAAGGGGAGCGCAAAAGGGACACAACTTGGCTGACTCCACTGCTATTTCCATGAGACCATCCCGAACCATAGGCTGATTTTCCTTCCTAGCGTTGAGGTTTGAGTTACGCCTAGGGTTAGTTTTCTTTTAACCAGAAAGCCCTGAGAACCAAGAACACAGCAGCTGCAAAGGACTACCCAAGAAGAGCACAAAAGTACCACAACATGCCTGCCTCCACAGCTTTTTCCTTGGGGACATCCCTAATTCCTGGCTGATTTGCCTTTCTCGTCTTAGGGTTGGGGTTAGGTAGGCCTTGTGCTAGGATTTTCAAAATCAGGAAGCCCAGACCTCCAGGCACACTGCAGCTGCTCAAGGCACCCCAAGGGGAGCGCAAAAGTGACACAACTTGGCTGCCTCCACTGCTATTCCCATGAGACCATCCTGAACCATAGGCTGATTTTCCTTCCTAGCGTTGAGGTTTGAGATACGCCTAGGGTTAGGGTTCTTTTAACCAGAAAGCCCTGAGTTCCAAGAACACAGCAGCTGCGAAGGACTACCCAAGAAGAGCACAAAAGTACCACAACATGCCTGCCTCCACAGCTTTTTCCTTGGGGACATCCCTAATTCCTGGCTGATTTGCCTTTCTCATCTTAGGGTTGGGGTTAGGTAGGCCTAGTGCTAGGATTTTGAAAATCAGGAAGCCCAGACCTCCAGGCACACTGGAGCTGTGAAAGGCATCCAAAAGGGAGTGCAAAAGTGCCACAACATGGCTGCTTTCACGCTTTTTCCTTGGCAAGAAGCCGAACACCAGGCTGATTTACCTTCCCAGCGTTAGTGTTAGGCTTAGGCCTAGGCCTAGGATTTTTAAAACCTGGAAGCCCTGTGCTCCAGGCACACTGCAGCTGTTCAACGCACCCCAAGGGGAGCGCAAAAGTGACACAACTTGGCTGCCTCCACTGCTATTTCCATGAGACCATCCCGAACCATAGGCTGATTTTCCTTCCTAGCGTTGAGGTTTGAGTTAGGCCTAGGGTTAGTGTCCTTTTAACCAGAAAGCCCTGAGTTCCAAGAACATAGCAGCTGCGAATGACTACCCAAGAAGAGCACAAAAGTACCACAACATGCCTGCCTCCACAGCTTTTTCCTTGGGGACATCCCTAATTCCAGGCTGATTTGCCTTTCTCGTCTTAGGGTTGGGGTTAGGTAGGCCTAGTGCTAGGATTTTGAAAATCAGGAAGCCCAGACCTCCAGGCACACTGGAGCTGTGAAAGGGATCCAAAAGGGAGTGCAAAAGTGCCACAACATGGCTGCTTTCACGGCTTTTTCCTTGGCAAGAAGCCTAACACCAGGCTGATTTACCTTCCCAGGGTTAGTGTTAGGCTTAGGCCTAGGCCTAGGATTTTTATACCTGGAAGCCCTGTGCTCCAGGCACACTGCAGGTGTTCAACGCACGCCAAGGGGAGCGCAAAAGTGACACAACTCGGCTGCCTCCACTGCTATTTCCATGAGACCATCCTGAACCATAGGCTGATTTTCCTTCCTAGCGTTGAGGATTGTGTTACGCCTAGGGTTAGGGTTTTTTTAACCAGAAAGCCCTGAGTTCCAAGAACACAGCAGCTGCGAAGGACTACCCAAGAAGAGCACAAAAGTACCACAACATGCCTGCCTCCCCAGCTTTTTCCTTGGGGACATCCCTAATTCCGGGCTGATTTGCCTTTCTCGGCTCAGGGTTGGAGTTAGGTAGGCCTTGTGCTAGGATTTTCAAAATCAGGAAGCCCAGACCTCCAGGCACACTGCAGCTGTTCAAGGCACCCCAAGGGGAGCGCAAAAGTGACACAACTTGGCTGCCTCCACTGCTATTTCCATGAGACCATCCCGAACCATAGGCTGATTTTCCTTCCTAGCGTTGAGGTTTGAGATACGCCTAGGGTTAGGGTACTTTTAACCAGAAAGCCCTGAGTTCCAAGAACACAGCAGCTGCGAAGGACTACCCAAGAAGAGCACAAAAGTACCACAACATGCCTGCCTCCTCAGCTTTTTCCTTGGGGACATCCCTAATTGTGGGCTGATTTGCCTTTCTCGTCTTAGGGTTGGGGTTAGGTAGGCCTAGTGCTAGGATTTTGAAAATCAGGAAGCCCAGACCTCCAGGCACCCTGGAGCTGTGAAAGGCATCCAAAAGGGAGTGCAAAAGTGCCACAACATGGCTGCTTTCACAGCTTTTTCCTTGGCACCATTCCTATACCCAGGCTGATTTACCTTCCCAGGGTTAGGGTTAGGGTTCAGCCTAGGGCTAGGATATTTTTAAACAGGAAGCCCTGAGTTCCAGGCTTACTGCAGCTGCCAAAGGCATCCCAAAGGGAGCGCAGAAGTGCCAAAACATGGCAGCTTTCACAGCTTTTTCCTTAGGAAGAACCCTAATACCCTGCTGATTAGCCTTCCTAGGGTTACTGTTAGTCTTAGGCCTAGCACTTTTAAAACCAGGAAGCCCTGTGCTCCAGGCACACTGCAGCTGTTCAAGGCATCCCAAGGGGAGCGCAAAAGTGACACAACTTGGCTGCCTCCACTGCTCTTTCCATGAGACCATCCCGAACCATAGGCTGATTTTCCTTCCTAGCGTTGAGGTTTGAGTTACGCCTAGGGTTAGTGTCCTTTTAACCAGAAAGCCCTGAGTTCCAAGAACACAGCAGCTGCGAAGGACTACCCAAGAAGAGCACAAAAGTACCACAACATGCCTGCCTCCACAGCTTTTTCCTTGGGGACATCCCTAATTCCGGGCTGATTTGCCTTTCTCATCTTAGGGTTGGGGTTAGGTAGGCCTAGTGCTAGGATTTTCAAAATCAGGAAGCCCAGACCTCCAGGCACACTGGAGCTGTGAAAGGCATCCAAAAGGGAGTGCAAAAGTGCCACAACATGGCTGCTTTCACGGCTTTTTCCTTGGCAAGAAGCCTAACACCAGGCTGATTTACCTTCCCAGCGTTAGTGTTAGGCTTAGGCCTAGGCCTGGGATTTTTATACCTGGAAGCCCTGTGCTCCAGGCACACTGCAGCTGTTCAACGCACGCCAAGGGGAGCGCAAAAGTGACACAACTTGGCTGCCTCCACTGCAATTTCCATGAGACCATCCCGAACCATAGGCTGATTTTCCTTCCTAGCGTTGAGGATTGTGTTACGCCTAGGGTTAGGGTTTTTTTAACCAGAAAGCCCTGAGTTCCAAGAACACAGCAGCTGCGAAGGACTACCCAAGAAGAGCACAAAAGTATCACAACATGCCTGCCTCCACAGCTTTTTCCTTGGGGACATCCCTAATTCCGGGCTGATTTGCCTTTCTCGGCTCAGGGTTGGAGTTAGGTAGGCCTTGTGCTAGGATTTTCAAAATCAGGAAGCCCAGACCTCCAGGCACACTGCAGCTGTTCAAGGCACCCCAAGGGGAGCGCAAAAGTGACACAACTTGGCTGCCTCCACTGCTATTTCCATGAGACCATCCCGAACCATAGGCTGATTTTCCTTCCTAGCGTTGAGGTTTGAGATACGCCTAGGGTTAGGGTACTTTTAACCAGAAAGCCCTGAGTTCCAAGAACACAGCAGCTGCGAAGGACTACCCAAGAAGAGCACAAAAGTACCACAACATGCCTGCCTCCTCTGCTTTTTCCTTGGGGACATCCCTAATTGTGGGCTGATTTGCCTTTCTCGTCTTAGGGTTGGGGTTAGGTAGGCCTAGTGCTAGGATTTTGAAAATCAGGAAGCCCAGACCTCCAGGCACCCTGGAGCTGTGAAAGGCATCCAAAAGGGAGTGCAAAAGTGCCACAACATGGCTGCTTTCACAGCTTTTTCCTTGGCACCATTCCTATACCCAGGCTGATTTACCTTCCCAGGGTTAGGGTTAGGGTTCAGCCTAGGGCTAGGATATTTTTAAACAGGAAGCCCTGAGTTCCAGGCTTACTGCAGCTGCCAAAGGCATCCCAAAGGAAGCACAGAAGTGCCAAAACATGGCAGCTTTCACAGCTTTTTCCTTAGGAAGAACCCTAATACCCGGCTGATTTACCTTCCTAGGCTTACTGTTAGTCTTAGGCCTAGCACTTTTAAAACCAGGAAGCCCTGTGCTCCAGGCACACTGCAGGTGTTCAACGCACGCCAAGGGGAGCGCAAAAGTGACACAACTCGGCTGCCTCCACTGCTATTTCCATGAGACCATCCTGAACCATAGGCTGATTTTCCTTCCTAGCGTTGAGGATTGTGTTACGCCTAGGGTTAGGGTTTTTTTAACCAGAAAGCCCTGAGTTCCAAGAACACAGCAGCTGCGAAGGACTACCCAAGAAGAGCACAAAAGTACCACAACATGCCTGCCTCCCCAGCTTTTTCCTTGGGGACATCCCTAATTCCGGGCTGATTTGCCTTTCTCGTCTTAGGGTTGGGGTTAGGTAGGGCTTGTGCTAGGATTTTCAAAATCAGGAAGCCCTGTGCTCCAGGCACACTGCAGCTGCTCAAGGCACCCCAAGGGGAGCGCAAAAGTGACACAACTTGGCTGCCTCCACTGCTATTTCCATGAGACCATCCCGAACCATAGGCTGATTTTCCTTCCTAGCGTTGAGGTTTGAGTTACGCCAAGGGTTAGGGTTTTTTTAACCAGAAAGCCCTGAGTTCCAAGAACACAGCAGCTGCGAAGGACTACCCAAGAAGAGCACAAAAGTACCACAACATGCCTGCCTCCACAGCTTTTTCCTTAGGGACATCCCTAATTCCGGGCTGATTTGCCTTTCTCGTCTTAGGGTTGGGGTTAGGTAGGCCTAGTGCTAGGAGTTTGAAAATCAGGAAGCCCAGACCTCCAGGCACACTGGAGCTGTGAAAGGCATCCAAAAGGGAGTGCAAAAGTGCCAAAACATGGCTGCTTTCACGGCTTTTTCCTTGGCAAGAAGCCTAACACCAGGCTGATTTACCTTCCCAGCGTTAGTGTTAGGCTTAGGCCTAGGCCTAGGATTTTTAAAACCTGGAAGCCCTGTGCTCCAGGCACACTGCAGCTGTTCAACGCACCCCAAGGGGAGCGCAAAAGTGACACAACTTGGCTGCCTCCACTGCTATTTCCATGAGACCATCCCGAACCATAGGCTGATTTTCCTTCCTAGCGTTGAGGTTTGAGTTAGGCCTAGGGTTAGTGTCCTTTTAACCAGAAAGCCCTGAGTTGCAAGAACACAGCAGCTGCGAATGACTACCCAAGAAGAGCACAAAAGTACCACAACATGCCTGCCTCCACAGCTTTTTCCTTGGGGACATCCCTAATTGCGGGCTGATTTGCCTTTCTCGTCTTAGGGTTGGGGTTAGGTAGGCCTAGTGCTAGGATTTTCAAAATCAGGAAGCCCAGACCTCCAGGCACCCTGGAGCTGTGAAAGGCATCCAAAAGGGAGTGCAAAAGTGCCACAACATGGCTGCTTTCACAGCTTTTTCCTTGGCACCATTCCTATACCCAGGCTGATTTACCTTCCCAGGGTTAGGGTTAGGGTTCAGCCTAGGGCTAGGATATTTTTAAACAGGAAGCCCTGAGTTCCAGGCTTACTGCAGCTGCCAAAGGCATCCCAAAGGGAGCGCAGAAGTGCCAAAACATGGCAGCTTTCACAGCTTTTTCCTTAGGAAGAACCCTAATACCCTGCTGATTAGCCTTCCTAGGGTTACTGTTAGTCTTAGGCCTAGCACTTTTAAAACCAGGAAGCCCTGTGCTCCAGGCACACTGCAGCTGTTCAAGGCATCCCAAGGGGAGCGCAAAAGTGACACAACTTGGCTGCCTCCACTGCTCTTTCCATGAGACCATCCCGAACCATAGGCTGATTTTCCTTCCTAGCGTTGAGGTTTGAGTTACGCCTAGGGTTAGTGTCCTTTTAACCAGAAAGCCCTGAGTTCCAAGAACACAGCAGCTGCGAAGGACTACCCAAGAAGAGCACAAAAGTACCACAACATGCCTGCCTCCACAGCTTTTTCCTTGGGGACATCCCTAATTCCGGGCTGATTTGCCTTTCTCATCTTAGGGTTGGGGTTAGGTAGGCCTAGTACTAGGATTTTCAAAATCAGGAAGCCCAGACCTCCAGGCACACTGGAGCTGTGAAAGGCATCCAAAAGGGAGTGCAAAAGTGCCACAACATGGCTGCTTTCACGGCTTTTTCCTTGGCAAGAAGCCGAACACCAGGCTGATTTACCTTCCCAGCGTTAGTGTTAGGCTTAGGCCTAGGCCTGGGATTTTTATACCTGGAAGCCCTGTGCTCCAGGCACACTGCAGCTGTTCAACGCACGCCAAGGGGAGCGCAAAAGTGACACAACTTGGCTGCCTCCACTGCTATTTCCATGAGACCATCCCGAACCATAGGCTGATTTTCCTTCCTAGCGTTGAGGATTGTGTTACGCCTAGGGTTAGGGTTTTTTTAACCAGAAAGCCCTGAGTTCCAAGAACACAGCAGCTGCGAAGGACTACCCAAGAAGAGCACAAAAGTACCACAACATGCCTGCCTCCACAGCTTTTTCCTTGGGGACATCCCTAATTCCGGGCTGATTTGCCTTTCTCGGCTCAGGGTTGGAGTTAGGTAGGCCTTGTGCTAGGATTTTCAAAATCAGGAAGCCCAGACCTCCAGGCACACTGCAGCTGTTCAAGGCACCCCAAGGGGAGCGCAAAAGTGACACAACTTGGCTGCCTCCACTGCTATTTCCATGAGACCATCCCGAACCATAGGCTGATTTTCCTTCCTAGCGTTGAGGTTTGAGATACGCCTAGGGTTAGGGTACTTTTAACCAGAAAGCCCTGAGTTCCAAGAACACAGCAGCTGCGAAGGACTACCCAAGAAGAGCACAAAAGTACCACAACATGCCTGCCTCCCCAGCTTTTTCCTTGGGGACATCCCTAATTGTGGGCTGATTTGCCTTTCTCGTCTTAGGGTTGGGGTTAGGTAGGCCTAGTGCTAGGATTTTGAAAATCAGGAAGCCCAGACCTCCAGGCACCCTGGAGCTGTGAAAGGCATCCAAAAGGGAGTGCAAAAGTGCCACAACATGGCTGCTTTCACAGCTTTTTCCTTGGCACCATTCCTATACCCAGGCTGATTTACCTTCCCAGGGTTAGGGTTAGGGTTCAGCCTAGGGCTAGGATATTTTTAAACAGGAAGCCCTGAGTTCCAGGCTTACTGCAGCTGCCAAAGGCATCCCAAAGGAAGCACAGAAGTGCCAAAACATGGCAGCTTTCACAGCTTTTTCCTTAGGAAGAACCCTAATACCCGGCTGATTTACCTTCCTAGGCTTACTGTTAGTCTTAGGCCTAGCACTTTTAAAACCAGGAAGCCCTGTGCTCCAGGCACACTGCAGCTGTTCAAGGCATCTCAAGGGGAGCACAAAAGTGACACAACTTGGCTGCCTCCACTGCTATTTCCATGAGACCATCCCGAACCATAGGCTGATTTTCCTTCCTAGCGCTGAGGTTTGAGTTAGGCCTAGGGTTAGTGTCCTTTTAACCAGAAAGCCCTGAGTTCCAAGAACACAGCAGCTGCCAAGGACAACCCAAGAAGAGCACAAAAGTACCACAACATGCCTGCCTCCACAGCTTTTTCCTTGGGGACATCCCTAATTCCTGGCTGATTTGCCTTTCTCGTCTTAGGGTTGGGGTTAGGTAGGCCTAGTGCTAGGATTTTGAAAATCAGGAAGCCCAGACCTCCAGGCACACTGGAGCTGTGAAAGGCATCCAAAAGGGAGTGCAAAAGTGCCACAACATGGCTGCTTTCACGGCTTTTTCCTTGGCAAGAAGCCTAACACCAGGCTGATTTACCTTCCCAGGGTTAGTGAAAGGCTTAGGCCTAGGCCTAGGATTTTTAAAACCTGGAAGCCCTCAACTCCACGCACACTGCAGCTGTTCAACGCACCCCAAGGGGAGCGCAAAAGGGACACAACTTGGCTGACTCCACTGCTATTTCCATGAGACCATCCCGAACCATAGGCTGATTTTCCTTCCTAGCGTTGAGGTTTGAGTTACGCCTAGGGTTAGTTTTCTTTTAACCAGAAAGCCCTGAGAACCAAGAACACAGCAGCTGCAAAGGACTACCCAAGAAGAGCACAAAAGTACCACAACATGCCTGCCTCCACAGCTTTTTCCTTGGGGACATCCCTAATTCCTGGCTGATTTGCCTTTCTCGTCTTAGGGTTGGGGTTAGGTAGGCCTTGTGCTAGGATTTTCAAAATCAGGAAGCCCAGACCTCCAGGCACACTGCAGCTGCTCAAGGCACCCCAAGGGGAGCGCAAAAGTGACACAACTTGGCTGCCTCCACTGCTATTCCCATGAGACCATCCTGAACCATAGGCTGATTTTCCTTCCTAGCGTTGAGGTTTGAGATACGCCTAGGGTTAGGGTTCTTTTAACCAGAAAGCCCTGAGTTCCAAGAACACAGCAGCTGCGAAGGACTACCCAAGAAGAGCACAAAAGTACCACAACATGCCTGCCTCCACAGCTTTTTCCTTGGGGACATCCCTAATTCCTGGCTGATTTGCCTTTCTCATCTTAGGGTTGGGGTTAGGTAGGCCTAGTGCTAGGATTTTGAAAATCAGGAAGCCCAGACCTCCAGGCACACTGGAGCTGTGAAAGGCATCCAAAAGGGAGTGCAAAAGTGCCACAACATGGCTGCTTTCACGCTTTTTCCTTGGCAAGAAGCCGAACACCAGGCTGATTTACCTTCCCAGCTTTAGTGTTAGGCTTAGGCCTAGGCCTAGGATTTTTAAAACCTGGAAGCCCTGTGCTCCAGGCACACTGCAGCTGTTCAACGCACCCCAAGGGGAGCGCAAAAGTGACACAACTTGGCTGCCTCCACTGCTATTTCCATGAGACCATCCCGAACCATAGGCTGATTTTCCTTCCTAGCGTTGAGGTTTGAGTTAGGCCTAGGGTTAGTGTCCTTTTAACCAGAAAGCCCTGAGTTCCAAGAACATAGCAGCTGCGAATGACTACCCAAGAAGAGCACAAAAGTACCACAACATGCCTGCCTCCACAGCTTTTTCCTTGGGGACATCCCTAATTCCGGGCTGATTTGCCTTTCTCGTCTTAGGGTTGGGGTTAGGTAGGCCTAGTGCTAGGATTTTGAAAATCAGGAAGCCCAGACCTCCAGGCACACTGGAGCTGTGAAAGGGATCCAAAAGGGAGTGCAAAAGTGCCACAACATGGCTGCTTTCACGGCTTTTTCCTTGGCAAGAAGCCTAACACCAGGCTGATTTACCTTCCCAGGGTTAGTGTTAGGCTTAGGCCTAGGCCTAGGATTTTTATACCTGGAAGCCCTGTGCTCCAGGCACACTGCAGGTGTTCAACGCACGCCAAGGGGAGCGCAAAAGTGACACAACTCGGCTGCCTCCACTGCTATTTCCATGAGACCATCCTGAACCATAGGCTGATTTTCCTTCCTAGCGTTGAGGATTGTGTTACGCCTAGGGTTAGGGTTTTTTTAACCAGAAAGCCCTGAGTTCCAAGAACACAGCAGCTGCGAAGGACTACCCAAGAAGAGCACAAAAGTACCACAACATGCCTGCCTCCCCAGCTTTTTCCTTGGGGACATCCCTAATTCCGGGCTGATTTGCCTTTCTCGTCTTAGGGTTGGGGTTAGGTAGGCCTTGTGCTAGGATTTTGAAAATCAGGAAGCCCAGACCTCCAGGCACACTGCAGCTGCTCAAGGCACCCCAAGGGGAGCGCAAAAGTGACACAACTTGTCTGCCTCCACTGCTATTTCCATGAGACCATCCCGAACCATAGGCTGATTTTCCTTCCTAGCGTTGAGGTTTGAGTTACGCCAAGGGTTAGGATTTTTTTAACCAGGAAGCCCTGAGTTCCAGGCTTACTGCAGCTGCCAAAGGCATCCCAAAGGGAGCGCAGAAGAGCCAAAACATGGCAGCTTTCACAGCTTTTTCCTTAGGAAGAACCCTAATACCCTGCTGATTAGCCTTCCTAGGGTTACTGTTAGTCTTAGGCCTAGCACTTTTAAAACCAGGAAGCCCTGTGCTCCAGGCACACTGCAGCTGTTCAAGGCATCCCAAGGGGAGCGCAAAAGTGACACAACTTGGCTGCCTCCACTGCTCTTTCCATGAGACCATCCCGAACCATAGGCTGATTTTCCTTCCTAGCGTTGAGGTTTGAGTTACGCCTAGGGTTAGTGTCCTTTTAACCAGAAAGCCCTGAGTTCCAAGAACACAGCAGCTGCGAAGGACTACCCAAGAAGAGCACAAAAGTACCACAACATGCCTGCCTCCACAGCTTTTTCCTTGGGGACATCCCTAATTCCTGGCTGATTTGCCTTTCTCATCTTAGGGTTGGGGTTAGGTAGGCCTAGTGCTAGGATTTTCAAAATCAGGAAGCCCAGACCTCCAGGCACACTGGAGCTGTGAAAGGCATCCAAAAGGGAGTGCAAAAGTGCCACAACATGGCTGCTTTCACGGCTTTTTCCTTGGCAAGAAGCCTAACACCAGGCTGATTTACCTTCCCAGCGTTAGTGTTAGGCTTAGGCCTAGGCCTGGGATTTTTATACCTGGAAGCCCTGTGCTCCAGGCACACTGCAGCTGTTCAACGCACGCCAAGGGGAGCGCAAAAGTGACACAACTTGGCTGCCTCCACTGCTATTTCCATGAGACCATCCCGAACCATAGGCTGATTTTCCTTCCTAGCGTTGAGGATTGTGTTACGCCTAGGGTTAGGGTTTTTTTAACCAGAAAGCCCTGAGTTCCAAGAACACAGCAGCTGCGAAGGACTACCCAAGAAGAGCACAAAAGTACCACAACATGCCTGCCTCCACAGCTTTTTCCTTGGGGACATCCCTAATTCCGGGCTGATTTGCCTTTCTCGGCTCAGGGTTGGAGTTAGGTAGGCCTTGTGCTAGGATTTTCAAAATCAGGAAGCCCAGACCTCCAGGCACACTGCAGCTGTTCAAGGCACCCCAAGGGGAGCGCAAAAGTGACACAACTTGGCTGCCTCCACTGCTATTTCCATGAGACCATCCCGAACCATAGGCTGATTTTCCTTCCTAGCGTTGAGGTTTGAGATACGCCTAGGGTTAGGGTACTTTTAACCAGAAAGCCCTGAGTTCCAAGAACACAGCAGCTGCGAAGGACTACCCAAGAAGAGCACAAAAGTACCACAACATGCCTGCCTCCACAGCTTTTTCCTTGGGGACATCCCTAATTCCGGGCTGATTTGCCTTTCTCGGCTCAGGGTTGGAGTTAGGTAGGCCTTGTGCTAGGATTTTGAAAATCAGGAAGCCCAGACCTCCAGGCACACTGCAGCTGCTCAAGGCACCCCAAGGGGAGCGCAAAAGTGACACAACTTGTCTGCCTCCACTGCTATTTCCATGAGACCATCCCGAACCATAGGCTGATTTTCCTTCCTAGCGTTGAGGTTTGAGTTATGCCAAGGGTTAGGATTTTTTTAACCAGGAAGCCCTGAGTTCCAGGCTTACTGCAGCTGCCAAAGGCATCCCAAAGGGAGCGCAGAAGAGCCAAAACATGGCAGCTTTCACAGCTTTTTCCTTAGGAAGAACCCTAATACCCTGCTGATTAGCCTTCCTAGGGTTACTGTTAGTCTTAGGCCTAGCACTTTTAAAACCAGGAAGCCCTGTGCTCCAGGCACACTGCAGCTGTTCAAGGCATCCCAAGGGGAGCGCAAAAGTGACACAACTTGGCTGCCTCCACTGCTCTTTCCATGAGACCATCCCGAACCATAGGCTGATTTTCCTTCCTAGCGTTGAGGTTTGAGTTACGCCTAGGGTTAGTGTCCTTTTAACCAGAAAGCCCTGAGTTCCAAGAACACAGCAGCTGCGAAGGACTACCCAAGAAGAGCACAAAAGTACCACAACATGCCTGCCTCCACAGCTTTTTCCTTGGGGACATCCCTAATTCCGGGCTGATTTGCCTTTCTCATCTTAGGGTTGGGGTTAGGTAGGCCTAGTGCTAGGATTTTCAAAATCAGGAAGCCCAGACCTCCAGGCACACTGGAGCTGTGAAAGGCATCCAAAAGGGAGTGCAAAAGTGCCACAACATGGCTGCTTTCACGGCTTTTTCCTTGGCAAGAAGCCTAACACCAGGCTGATTTACCTTCCCAGCGTTAGTGTTAGGCTTAGGCCTAGGCCTGGGATTTTTATACCTGGAAGCCCTGTGCTCCAGGCACACTGCAGCTGTTCAACGCACGCCAAGGGGAGCGCAAAAGTGACACAACTTGGCTGCCTCCACTGCTATTTCCATGAGACCATCCCGAACCATAGGCTGATTTTCCTTCCTAGCGTTGAGGTTTGAGTTACGCCTAGGGTTAGTTTTCTTTTAACCAGAAAGCCCTGAGAACCAAGAACACAGCAGCTGCAAAGGACTACCCAAGAAGAGCACAAAAGTACCACAACATGCCTGCCTCCACAGCTTTTTCCTTGGGGACATCCCTAATTCCTGGCTGATTTGCCTTTCTCGTCTTAGGGTTGGGGTTAGGTAGGCCTTGTGCTAGGATTTTCAAAATCAGGAAGCCCAGACCTCCAGGCACACTGCAGCTGCTCAAGGCACCCCAAGGGGAGCGCAAAAGTGACACAACTTGGCTGCCTCCACTGCTATTCCCATGAGACCATCCTGAACCATAGGCTGATTTTCCTTCCTAGCGTTGAGGTTTGAGATACGCCTAGGGTTAGGGTTCTTTTAACCAGAAAGCCCTGAGTTCCAAGAACACAGCAGCTGCGAAGGACTACCCAAGAAGAGCACAAAAGTACCACAACATGCCTGCCTCCACAGCTTTTTCCTTGGGGACATCCCTAATTCCTGGCTGATTTGCCTTTCTCATCTTAGGGTTGGGGTTAGGTAGGCCTAGTGCTAGGATTTTGAAAATCAGGAAGCCCAGACCTCCAGGCACACTGGAGCTGTGAAAGGCATCCAAAAGGGAGTGCAAAAGTGCCACAACATGGCTGCTTTCACGCTTTTTCCTTGGCAAGAAGCCGAACACCAGGCTGATTTACCTTCCCAGCGTTAGTGTTAGGCTTAGGCCTAGGCCTAGGATTTTTAAAACCTGGAAGCCCTGTGCTCCAGGCACACTGCAGCTGTTCAACGCACCCCAAGGGGAGCGCAAAAGTGACACAACTTGGCTGCCTCCACTGCTATTTCCATGAGACCATCCCGAACCATAGGCTGATTTTCCTTCCTAGCGTTGAGGTTTGAGTTAGGCCTAGGGTTAGTGTCCTTTTAACCAGAAAGCCCTGAGTTCCAAGAACATAGCAGCTGCGAATGACTACCCAAGAAGAGCACAAAAGTACCACAACATGCCTGCCTCCACAGCTTTTTCCTTGGGGACATCCCTAATTCCGGGCTGATTTGCCTTTCTCGTCTTAGGGTTGGGGTTAGGTAGGCCTAGTGCTAGGATTTTGAAAATCAGGAAGCCCAGACCTCCAGGCACACTGGAGCTGTGAAAGGGATCCAAAAGGGAGTGCAAAAGTGCCACAACATGGCTGCTTTCACGGCTTTTTCCTTGGCAAGAAGCCTAACACCAGGCTGATTTACCTTCCCAGGGTTAGTGTTAGGCTTAGGCCTAGGCCTAGGATTTTTATACCTGGAAGCCCTGTGCTCCAGGCACACTGCAGGTGTTCAACGCACGCCAAGGGGAGCGCAAAAGTGACACAACTCGGCTGCCTCCACTGCTATTTCCATGAGACCATCCTGAACCATAGGCTGATTTTCCTTCCTAGCGTTGAGGATTGTGTTACGCCTAGGGTTAGGGTTTTTTTAACCAGAAAGCCCTGAGTTCCAAGAACACAGCAGCTGCGAAGGACTACCCAAGAAGAGCACAAAAGTACCACAACATGCCTGCCTCCCCAGCTTTTTCCTTGGGGACATCCCTAATTCCGGGCTGATTTGCCTTTCTCGTCTTAGGGTTGGGGTTAGGTAGGCCTTGTGCTAGGATTTTGAAAATCAGGAAGCCCAGACCTCCAGGCACACTGCAGCTGCTCAAGGCACCCCAAGGGGAGCGCAAAAGTGACACAACTTGTCTGCCTCCACTGCTATTTCCATGAGACCATCCCGAACCATAGGCTGATTTTCCTTCCTAGCGTTGAGGTTTGAGTTACGCCAAGGGTTAGGATTTTTTTAACCAGGAAGCCCTGAGTTCCAGGCTTACTGCAGCTGCCAAAGGCATCCCAAAGGGAGCGCAGAAGAGCCAAAACATGGCAGCTTTCACAGCTTTTTCCTTAGGAAGAACCCTAATACCCTGCTGATTAGCCTTCCTAGGGTTACTGTTAGTCTTAGGCCTAGCACTTTTAAAACCAGGAAGCCCTGTGCTCCAGGCACACTGCAGCTGTTCAAGGCATCCCAAGGGGAGCGCAAAAGTGACACAACTTGGCTGCCTCCACTGCTCTTTCCATGAGACCATCCCGAACCATAGGCTGATTTTCCTTCCTAGCGTTGAGGTTTGAGTTACGCCTAGGGTTAGTGTCCTTTTAACCAGAAAGCCCTGAGTTCCAAGAACACAGCAGCTGCGAAGGACTACCCAAGAAGAGCACAAAAGTACCACAACATGCCTGCCTCCACAGCTTTTTCCTTGGGGACATCCCTAATTCCGGGCTGATTTGCCTTTCTCATCTTAGGGTTGGGGTTAGGTAGGCCTAGTGCTAGGATTTTCAAAATCAGGAAGCCCAGACCTCCAGGCACACTGGAGCTGTGAAAGGCATCCAAAAGGGAGTGCAAAAGTGCCACAACATGGCTGCTTTCACGGCTTTTTCCTTGGCAAGAAGCCTAACACCAGGCTGATTTACCTTCCCAGCGTTAGTGTTAGGCTTAGGCCTAGGCCTGGGATTTTTATACCTGGAAGCCCTGTGCTCCAGGCACACTGCAGCTGTTCAACGCACGCCAAGGGGAGCGCAAAAGTGACACAACTTGGCTGCCTCCACTGCTATTTCCATGAGACCATCCCGAACCATAGGCTGATTTTCCTTCCTAGCGTTGAGGATTGTGTTACGCCTAGGGTTAGGGTTTTTTTAACCAGAAAGCCCTGAGTTCCAAGAACACAGCAGCTGCGAAGGACTACCCAAGAAGAGCACAAAAGTACCACAACATGCCTGCCTCCACAGCTTTTTCCTTGGGGACATCCCTAATTCCGGGCTGATTTGCCTTTCTCGGCTCAGGGTTGGAGTTAGGTAGGCCTTGTGCTAGGATTTTGAAAATCAGGAAGCCCAGACCTCCAGGCACACTGCAGCTGCTCAAGGCACCCCAAGGGGAGCGCAAAAGTGACACAACTTGTCTGCCTCCACTGCTATTTCCATGAGACCATCCCGAACCATAGGCTGATTTTCCTTCCTAGCGTTGAGGTTTGAGATACGCCTAGGGTTAGGGTACTTTTAACCAGAAAGCCCTGAGTTCCAAGAACACAGCAGCTGCGAAGGACTACCGAAGAAGAGCACAAAAGTACCACAACATGCCTGCCTCCCCAGCTTTTTCCTTGGGGACATCCCTAATTGTGGGCTGATTTGCCTTTCTCGTCTTAGGGTTGGGGTTAGGTAGGCCTAGTGCTAGGATTTTCAAAATCAGGAAGCCCAGACCTCCAGGCACCCTGGAGCTGTGAAAGGCATCCAAAAGGGAGTGCAAAAGTGCCACAACATGGCTGCTTTCACAGCTTTTTCCTTGGCACCATTCCTATACCCAGGCTGATTTACCTTCCCAGGGTTAGGGTTAGGGTTCAGCCTAGGGCTAGGATATTTTTAAACAGGAAGCCCTGAGTTCCAGGCTTACTGCAGCTGCCAAAGGCATCCCAAAGGGAGCGCAGAAGTGCCAAAACATGGCAGCTTTCACAGCTTTTTCCTTAGGAAGAACCCTAATACCCTGCTGATTAGCCTTCCTAGGGTTACTGTTAGTCTTAGGCCTAGCACTTTTAAAACCAGGAAGCCCTGTGCTCCAGGCACACTGCAGCTGTTCAAGGCATCCCAAGGGGAGCGCAAAAGTGACACAACTTGGCTGCCTCCACTGCTCTTTCCATGAGACCATCCCGAACCATAGGCTGATTTTCCTTCCTAGCGTTGAGGTTTGAGTTACGCCTAGGGTTAGTGTCCTTTTAACCAGAAAGCCCTGAGTTCCAAGAACACAGCAGCTGCGAAGGACTACCCAAGAAGAGCACAAAAGTACCACAACATGCCTGCCTCCACAGCTTTTTCCTTGGGGACATCCCTAATTCCGGGCTGATTTGCCTTTCTCATCTTAGGGTTGGGGTTAGGTAGGCCTAGTGCTAGGATTTTCAAAATCAGGAAGCCCAGACCTCCAGGCACACTGGAGCTGTGAAAGGCATCCAAAAGGGAGTGCAAAAGTGCCACAACATGGCTGCTTTCACGGCTTTTTCCTTGGCAAGAAGCCTAACACCAGGCTGATTTACCTTCCCAGCGTTAGTGTTAGGCTTAGGCCTAGGCCTGGGATTTTTATACCTGGAAGCCCTGTGCTCCAGGCACACTGCAGCTGTTCAACGCACGCCAAGGGGAGCGCAAAAGTGACACAACTTGGCTGCCTCCACTGCTATTTCCATGAGACCATCCCGAACCATAGGCTGATTTTCCTTCCTAGCGTTGAGGATTGTGTTACGCCTAGGGTTAGGGTTTTTTTAACCAGAAAGCCCTGAGTTCCAAGAACACAGCAGCTGCGAAGGACTACCCAAGAAGAGCACAAAAGTATCACAACATGCCTGCCTCCACAGCTTTTTCCTTGGGGACATCCCTAATTCCGGGCTGATTTGCCTTTCTCGGCTCAGGGTTGGAGTTAGGTAGGCCTTGTGCTAGGATTTTCAAAATCAGGAAGCCCAGACCTCCAGGCACACTGCAGCTGTTCAAGGCACCCCAAGGGGAGCGCAAAAGTGACACAACTTGGCTGCCTCCACTGCTATTTCCATGAGACCATCCCGAACCATAGGCTGATTTTCCTTCCTAGCGTTGAGGTTTGAGATACGCCTAGGGTTAGGGTACTTTTAACCAGAAAGCCCTGAGTTCCAAGAACACAGCAGCTGCGAAGGACTACCCAAGAAGAGCACAAAAGTACCACAACATGCCTGCCTCCCCAGCTTTTTCCTTGGGGACATCCCTAATTGTGGGCTGATTTGCCTTTCTCGTCTTAGGGTTGGGGTTAGGTAGGCCTAGTGCTAGGATTTTGAAAATCAGGAAGCCCAGACCTCCAGGCACCCTGGAGCTGTGAAAGGCATCCAAAAGGGAGTGCAAAAGTGCCACAACATGGCTGCTTTCACAGCTTTTTCCTTGGCACCATTCCTATACCCAGGCTGATTTACCTTCCCAGGGTTAGGGTTAGGGTTCAGCCTAGGGCTAGGATATTTTTAAACAGGAAGCCCTGAGTTCCAGGCTTACTGCAGCTGCCAAAGGCATCCCAAAGGAAGCACAGAAGTGCCAAAACATGGCAGCTTTCACAGCTTTTTCCTTAGGAAGAACCCTAATACCCGGCTGATTTACCTTCCTAGGCTTACTGTTAGTCTTAGGCCTAGCACTTTTAAAACCAGGAAGCCCTGTGCTCCAGGCACACTGCAGCTGTTCAAGGCATCTCAAGGGGAGCACAAAAGTGACACAACTTGGCTGCCTCCACTGCTATTTCCATGAGACCATCCCGAACCATAGGCTGATTTTCCTTCCTAGCGCTGAGGTTTGAGTTAGGCCTAGGGTTAGTGTCCTTTTAACCAGAAAGCCCTGAGTTCCAAGAACACAGCAGCTGCCAAGGACAACCCAAGAAGAGCACAAAAGTACCACAACATGCCTGCCTCCACAGCTTTTTCCTTGGGGACATCCCTAATTGCGGGCTGATTTGCCTTTCTCATCTTAGGGTTGGGGTTAGGTAGGCCTAGTGCTAGGATTTTCAAAATCAGGAAGCCCAGACCTCCAGGCACACTGGAGCTGTGAAAGGCATCCAAAAGGGAGTGCAAAAGTGCCACAACATGGCTGCTTTCACGCTTTTTCCTTGGCAAGAAGCCTAACACCAGGCTGATTTACCTTCCCAGCGTTAGTGTTAGGCTTAGGCCTAGGCCTAGGATTTTTAAAACCTGGAAGCCCTGTGCTCCACGCACACTGCAGCTGTTCAACGCACCCCAAGGGGAGCGCAAAAGTGACACAACTTGGCTGCCTCCACTGCTATTTCCATGAGACCATCCCGAACCATAGGCTGATTTTCCTTCCTAGCGTTGAGGTTTGAGTTACGCCTAGGGTTAGTGTCCTTTTAACCAGAAAGCCCTGAGTTCCAAGAACACAGCAGCTGCGAATGACTACCCAAGAAGAGCACAAAAGTACCACAACATGCCTGCCTCCACAGCTTTTTCCTTGGGGACATCCCTAATTCCAGGCTGATTTGCCTTTCTCGTCTTAGGGTTGGGGTTAGGTAGGCCTAGTGCTAGGATTTTGAAAATCAGGAAGCCCAGACCTCCAGGCACACTGGAGCTGTGAAAGGGATCCAAAAGGGAGTGCAAAAGTGCCACAACATGGCTGCTTTCACGGCTTTTTCCTTGGCAAGAAGCCTAACACCAGGCTGATTTACCTTCCCAGGGTTAGTGTTAGGCTTAGGCCTAGGCCTAGGATTTTTATACCTGGAAGCCCTGTGCTCCAGGCACACTGCAGGTGTTCAACGCACGCCAAGGGGAGCGCAAAAGTGACACAACTCGGCTGCCTCCACTGCTATTTCCATGAGACCATCCTGAACCATAGGCTGATTTTCCTTCCTAGCGTTGAGGATTGTGTTACGCCTAGGGTTAGGGTTTTTTTAACCAGAAAGCCCTGAGTTCCAAGAACACAGCAGCTGCGAAGGACTACCCAAGAAGAGCACAAAAGTACCACAACATGCCTGCCTCCCCAGCTTTTTCCTTGGGGACATCCCTAATTCCGGGCTGATTTGCCTTTCTCGTCTTAGGGTTGGGGTTAGGTAGGGCTTGTGCTAGGATTTTCAAAATCAGGAAGCCCAGACCTCCAGGCACACTGCAGCTGCTCAAGGCACCCCAAGGGGAGCGCAAAAGTGACACAACTTGGCTGCCTCCACTGCTATTTCCATGAGACCATCCCGAACCATAGGCTGATTTTCCTTCCTAGCGTTGAGGTTTGAGTTACGCCAAGGGTTAGGGTTTTTTTTTACCAGAAAGCCCTGAGTTCCAAGAACACAGCAGCTGCGAAGGACTACCCAAGAAGAGCACAAAAGTACCACAACATGCCTGCCTCCACAGCTTTTTCCTTAGGGACATCCCTAATTCCGGGCTGATTTGCCTTTCTCGTCTTAGGGTTGGGGTTAGGTAGGCCTAGTGCTAGGAGTTTGAAAATCAGGAAGCCCAGACCTCCAGGCACACTGGAGCTGTGAAAGGCATCCAAAAGGGAGTGCAAAAGTGCCAAAACATGGCTGCTTTCATGGCTTTTTCCTTGGCAAGAAGCCTAACACCAGGCTGATTTACCTTCCCAGCGTTAGTGTTAGGCTTAGGCCTAGGCCTAGGATTTTTAAAACCTGGAAGCCCTGTGCTCCAGGCACACTGCAGCTGTTCAACGCACCCCAAGGGGAGCGCAAAAGTGACACAACTTGGCTGCCTCCACTGCTATTTCCATGAGACCATCCCGAACCATAGGCTGATTTTCCTTCCTAGCGTTGAGGTTTGAGTTAGGCCTAGGGTTAGTGTCCTTTTAACCAGAAAGCCCTGAGTTGCAAGAACACAGCAGCTGCGAATGACTACCCAAGAAGAGCACAAAAGTACCACAACATGCCTGCCTCCACAGCTTTTTCCTTGGGGACATCCCTAATTGCGGGCTGATTTGCCTTTCTCGTCTTAGGGTTGGGGTTAGGTAGGCCTAGTGCTAGGATTTTCAAAATCAGGAAGCCCAGACCTCCAGGCACACTGGAGCTGTGAAAGGCATCCAAAAGGGAGTGCAAAAGTGCCACAACATGGCTGCATTCACGGCTTTTTCCTTGGCAAGAAGCCTAACACCAGGCTGATTTACCTTCCCAGGGTTAGTGTTAGGCTTAGGCCTAGGCCTAGGATTTTTATACCTGGAAGCCCTGTGCTACAGGCACACTGCAGCTGTTCAACGCACGCCAAGGGGAGCGCAAAAGTGACACAACTTGGCTGCCTCCACTGCTATTTCCATGAGACCATCCCGAACCATAGGCTGATTTTCCTTCCTAGCGTTGAGGTTTGAGATACGCCTAGGGTTAGGGTTTTTTTAACCAGAAAGTCCTGAGTTCCAAGAACACAGCAGCTGCGAAGGACTACCCAAGAAGAGCACAAAAGTACCACAACATGCCTGCCTCCCCAGCTTTTTCCTTAGGGACATCCCTAATTACTGGCTGATTTGCCTTTCTCGTCTTAGGGTTGGGGTTAGGTAGGCCTAGTGCTAGGATTTTGAAAATCAGGAAGCCCAGACCTCCAGGCACACTGGAGCTGTGAAAGGCATCCAAAAGGGAGTGCAAAAGTGCCACAACATGGCTGCTTTCACGGCTTTTTCCTTGGCAAGAAGCCTAACACCAGGCTGATTTACCTTCCCAGGGTTAGTGTCAGGCTTAGGCCTAGGCCTAGGATTTTTAAAACCTGGAAGCCCTGTGCTCCAGGCACACTGCAGCTGTTCAACGCACGCCAAGGGGAGCGCAAAAGTGACACAACTCGGCTGCCTCCACTGCTATTTCCATGAGACCATCCCGAACCATAGGCTGATTTTCCTTCCTAGCGTTGAGGTTTGAGATACGCCTAGGGTTAGGGTTCTTTTAACCAGAAAGCCCTGAGTTCCAAGAACACAGCAGCTGCGAAGGACTACCCAAGAAGAGCACAAAAGTACCACAACATGCCTGCCTCCCCAGCTTTTTCCTTGGGGACATCCCTAATTCCGGGCTGATTTGCCTTTCTCATCTTAGGGTTGGGGTTAGGTAGGCCTAGTGTTAGGATTTTGAAAATCAGGAAGCCCAGACCTCCAGGCACCCTGGAGCTGTGAAAGGCATCCAAAAGGGAGTGCAAAAGTGCCACAACATGGCTGCTTTCACAGCTTTTTCCTTGGCACCATTCCTATACCTAGGCTGATTTATCTTCCCAGGGTTAGGGGTAGGGTTCAGTCTAGGGCTAGGATTTTTTTAACCAGGAAGCCCTGAGTTCCAGGCTTACTGCAGCTGCCAAAGGCATCCCAAAGGGAGCGCAGAAGTGCCAAAACATGGCAGCTTTCACAGCTTTTTCCTTAGGAAGAACCCTAATACCCTGCTGATTAGCCTTCCTAGGGTTACTGTTAGTCTTAGGCCTAGCACTTTTAAAACCAGGAAGCCCTGTGCTCCAGGCACACTGCAGCTGTTCAAGGCATCCCAAGGGGAGCGCAAAAGTGACACAACTTGGCTGCATCCACTGCTCTTTCCATGAGACCATCCCGAACCATAGGCTGATTTTCGTTCCTAGCGTTGAGGTTTGAGTTACGCCTAGGGTTAGTGTCCTTTTAACCAGAAAGCCCTGAGTTCCAAGAACACAGCAGCTGCGAAGGACTACCCAAGAAGAGCACAAAAGTACCACAACATGCCTGCCTCCACAGCTTTTTCCTTGGGGACATCCCTAATTCCGGGCTGATTTGCCTTTCTCATCTTAGGGTTGGGGTTAGGTAGGCCTAGTGCTAGGATTTTCAAAATCAGGAAGCCCAGACCTCCAGGCACACTGGAGCTGTGAAAGGCATCCAAAAGGGAGTGCAAAAGTGCCACAACATGGCTGCTTTCACGGCTTTTTCCTTGGCAAGAAGCCTAACACCAGGCTGATTTACCTTCCCAGCGTTAGTGTTAGGCTTAGGCCTAGGCCTAAGATTTTTAAAACCTGGAAGCCCTGTGCTCCAGGCACACTGCAGCTGTTCAACGCACGCCAAGGGGAGCGCAAAAGTGACACAACTCGGCTGCCTCCACTGCTATTTCCATGAGACCATCCCGAACCATAGGCTGATTTTCCTTCCTAGCGTTGAGGTTTGAGTTAGGCCTAGGGTTAGTGTCCTTTTAACCAGAAAGCCCTGAGTTGCAAGAACACAGCAGCTGCGAATGACTACCCAAGAAGAGCACAAAAGTACCACAACATGCCTGCCTCCCCAGCTTTTTCCTTAGGGACATCCCTAATTACTGGCTGATTTGCCTTTCTCGTCTTAGGGTTGGGGTTAGGTAGGCCTTGTGTTAGGATTTTGAAAATCAGGAAGCCCAGACCTCCAGGCACACTGGAGCTGTGAAAGGCATCCAAAAGGGAGTGCAAAAGTGCCACAACATGGCTGCTTTCACGGCTTTTTCCTTGGCAAGAAGCCTAACACCAGGCTGATTTACCTTCCCAGCGTTAGTGTTAGGCTTAGGCCTAGGCCTGGGATTTTTATACCTGGAAGCCCTGTGCTCCAGGCACACTGCAGCTGTTCAACGCACGCCAAGGGGAGCGCAAAAGTGACACAACTTGGCTGCCTCCACTGCTATTTCCATGAGACCATCCCGAACCATAGGCTGATTTTCCTTCCTAGCGTTGAGGATTGTGTTACGCCTAGGGTTAGGGTTTTTTTAACCAGAAAGCCCTGAGTTCCAAGAACACAGCAGCTGCGAAGGACTACCCAAGAAGAGCACAAAAGTACCACAACATGCCTGCCTCCACAGCTTTTTCCTTGGGGACATCCCTAATTCCGGGCTGATTTGCCTTTCTCGGCTCAGGGTTGGAGTTAGGTAGGCCTTGTGCTAGGATTTTCAAAATCAGGAAGCCCAGACCTCCAGGCACACTGCAGCTGTTCAAGGCACCCCAAGGGGAGCGCAAAAGTGACACAACTTGGCTGCCTCCACTGCTATTTCCATGAGAACATCCCGAACCATAGGCTGATTTTCCTTCCTAGCGTTGAGGTTTGAGATACGCCTAGGGTTAGGGTACTTTTAGCCAGAAAGCCCTGAGTTCCAAGAACACAGCAGCTGCGAAGGACTACCCAAGAAGAGCACAAAAGTACCACAACATGCCTGCCTCCACAGCTTTTTCCTTGGGGACATCCCTAATTGTGGGCTGATTTGCCTTTCTCGTCTTAGGGTTGGGGTTAGGTAGGCCTAGTGCTAGGATTTTGAAAATCAGGAAGCCCAGACCTCCAGGCACCCGGGAGCTGTGAAAGGCATCCAAAAGGGAGTGCAAAAGTGCCACAACATGGCTGCTTTCACAGCTTTTTCCTTGGCACCATTCCTATACCCAGGCTGATTTACCTTCCCAGGGTTAGGGTTAGGGTTCAGCCTAGGGCTAGGATATTTTTAAACAGGAAGCCCTGAGTTCCAGGCTTACTGCAGCTGCCAAAGGCATCCCAAAGGGAGCGCAGAAGTGCCAAAACATGGCAGCTTTCACAGCTTTTTCCTTAGGAAGAACCCTAATACCCGGCTGATTTACCTTCCTAGGCTTACTGTTAGTCTTAGGCCTAGCACTTTTAAAACCAGGAAGCCCTGTGCTCCAGGCACACTGCAGCTGTTCAAGGCATCTCAAGGGGAGCACAAAAGTGACACAACTTGGCTGCCTCCACTGCTATTTCCATGAGACCATCCCGAACCATAGGCTGATTTTCCTTCCTAGCGCTGAGGTTTGAGTTAGGCCTAGGGTTAGTGTCCTTTTAACCAGAAAGCCCTGAGTTCCAAGAACACAGCAGCTGCCAAGGACAACCCAAGAAGAGCACAAAAGTACCACAACATGCCTGCCTCCCCAGCTTTTTCCTTGGGGACATCCCTAATTCCTGGCTGATTTGCGTTTCTCGTCTTAGGGTTGGGGGTAGGTAGGCCTAGTGCTAGGATTTTGAAAATCAGGAAGCCCAGACCTCCAGGCACACTGGAGCTGTGAAAGGCATCCAAAAGGGAGTGCAAAAGTGCCACAACATGGCTGCTTTCACGGCTTTTTCCTTGGCAAGAAGCCTAACACCAGGGTGATTTACCTTCCCAGGGTTAGTGTCAGGCTTAGGCCTAGGCCTAGGATTTTTAAAACCTGGAAGCCCTCAGCTCCACACACACTGCAGCTGTTCAACGCACCCCAAGGGGAGCGCAAAAGGGACACAACTTGGCTGACTCCACTGCTATTTCCATGAGACCATCCCGAACCATAGGCTGATTTTCCTTCCTAGCGTTGAGGTTTGAGTTACGCCTAGGGTTAGTTTTTTTTTAACCAGAAAGCCCTGAGAACCAAGAACACAGCAGCTGCAAAGGACTACCCAAGAAGAGCACAAAAGTACCACAACATGCCTGCCTCCACAGCTTTTTCCTTGGGGACATCCCTAATTCCTGGCTGATTTGCCTTTCTCGTCTTAGGGTTGGGGTTAGGTAGGCCTTGTGCTAGGATTTTCAAAATCAGGAAGCCCAGACCTCCAGGCACACTGCAGCTGTTCAAGGCACCCCAAGGGGAGCGCAAAAGTGACACAACTTGGCTGCCTCCACTGCTATTTCCATGAGACCATCCCGAACCATAGGCTGATTTTCCTTCCTAGCGTTGAGGTTTGAGATACGCCTAGGGTTAGGGTTCTTTTAACCAGAAAGCCCTGCGTTCCAAGAACACAGCAGCTGCGAAGGACTACCCAAGAAGAGCACAAAAGTACCACAACATGCCTGCCTCCCCAGCTTTTTCCTTGGGGACATCCCTAATTGCGGGCTGATTTGCCTTTCTCGTCTTAGGGTTGGGGTTAGGTAGACCTTGTGCTAGGATTTTCAAAATCAGGAAGCCCTGTGCTCCAGGCACACTGCAGCTGTTCAAGGCACCCCAAGGGGAGCGCAAAAGTGACACAACTTGGCTGACTCCACTGCTATTTCCATGAGACCATCCCGAACCATAGGCTGATTTTCCTTCCTATCGTTGAGGTTTGAGATACGCCTAGGGTTAGGGTTCTTTTAACCAGAAAGCCCTGAGTTCCAAGAACACAGCAGCTGCGAAGGACTACCCAAGAAGAGCACAAAAGTACCACAACATGCCTGCCTCCACAGCTTTTTCCTTGGGGTCATCCCTAATTCCTGGCTGATTTGCCTTTCTCATCTTAGGGTTGGGGTTAGGTAGGCCTAGTGCTAGGATTTTGAAAATCAGGAAGCCCAGACCTCCAGGCACACTGGAGCTGTGAAAGGCATCCAAAAGGGAGTGCAAAAGTGCCACAACATGGCTGCTTTCACGCTTTTTCCTTGGCAAGAAGCCGAACACCAGGCTGATTTACCTTCCCAGCGTTAGTGTTAGGCTTAGGCCTAGGCCTAGGATTTTTAAAACCTGGAAGCCCTGTGCTCCAGGCACACTGCAGCTGTTCAACGCACCCCAAGGGGAGCGCAAAAGTGACACAACTTGGCTGCCTCCAGTGCTATATCCATGAGACCATCCTGAACCATAGGCTGATTTTCCTTCCTAGCGTTGAGGATTGTGTTACGCCTAGGGTTAGAGGTTTTTTTAACCAGAAAGCCCTGAGTTCCAAGAACACAGCAGCTGCGAAGGACTACCCAAGAAGAGCACAAAAGTACCACAACATGCCTGCCTCCCCAGCTTTTTCCTTGGGGACATCCCTAATTCCGGGCTGATTTGCCTTTCTCGTCTTAGGGTTGGGGTTAGGTAGGGCTTGTGCTAGGATTTTCAAAATCAGGAAGCCCAGACCTCCAGGCACACTGCAGCTGCTCAAGGCACCCCAAGGGGAGCGCAAAAGTGACACAACTTGTCTGCCTCCACTGCTATTTCCATGAGACCATCCCGAACCATAGGCTGATTTTCCTTCCTAGCGTTGAGGTTTGAGTTACGCCTAGGGTTAGGGTTTTTTTAACCAGAAAGCCCTGAGTTCCAAGAACACAGCAGCTGCGAAGGACTACCCAAGAAGAGCACAAAAGTACCACAACATGCCTGCCTCCCCAGCTTTTTCCTTGGGGACATCCCTAATTGTGGGCTGATTTGCCTTTCTCGTCTTAGGGTTGGGGTTAGGTAGGCCTAGTGCTAGGATTTTGAAAATCAGGAAGCCCAGACCTCCAGGCACACTGCAGCTGTGAAAGGGATCCAAAAGGGAGTGCAAAAGTGCCACAACATGGCTGCTTTCACGGCTTTTTCCTTGGCAAGAAGCCTAACACCAGGCTGATTTACCTTCCCAGGGTTAGTGTCAGGCTTAGGCCTAGGCCTAGGATTTTTATACCTGGAAGCCCTGTGCTACAGGCACACTGCAGCTGTTCAACGCACGCCAAGGGGAGCGCAAAAGTGACACAACTCGGCTGCCTCCACTGCTCTTTCCATGAGACCATCCCGAACCATAGGCTGATTTTCCTTCCTAGCGTTGAGGATTGTGTTACGCCTAGGGTTAGGGTTTTTTTAACCAGAAAGCCCTGAGTTCCAAGAACACAGCAGCTGCGAAGGACTACCCAAGAAGAGCACAAAAGTACCACAACATGCCTGCCTCCCCAGCTTTTTCCTTGGGGACATCCCTAGTTCCGGGCTGATTTGCCTTTCTCGTCTTACGGTTGGGGTTAGGTAGGGCTTGTGCTAGGATTTTCAAAATCAGGAAGCCCAGACCTCCAGGCACACTGCAGCTGCTCAAGGCACCCCAAGGGGAGCGCAAAAGTGACACAACTTGGCTGCCTCCACTGCTATTTCCATGAGACCATCCCGAACCATAGGCTGATTTTCCTTCCTAGCGTTGAGGTTTGAGATACGCCTAGGGTTAGGGTTTTTTTAACCAGAAAGCCCTGAGTTCCAAGAACACAGCAGCTGCGAAGGACTACCCAAGAAGAGCACAAAAGTACCACAACATGCCTGCCTCCCCAGCTTTTTCCTTAGGGACATCCCTAATTGTGGGCTGATTTGCCTTTCTCGTCTTAGGGTTGGGGTTAGGTAGGCCTAGTGCTAGGATTTTGAAAATCAGGAAGCCCAGACCTCCAGGCACCCTGGAGCTGTGAAAGGCATCCAAAAGGGAGTGCAAAAGTGCCACAACATGGCTGCTTTCACGGCTTTTTCCTTGGCAAGAAGCCTAACACCAGGCTGATTTACCTTCCCAGGGTTAGTGTCAGGCTTAGGCCTAGGCCTAGGATTTTTAAAACCTGGAAGCCCTGTGCTCCAGGCACACTGCAGCTGTTCAACGCACGCCAAGGGGAGCGCAAAAGTGACACAACTCGGCTGCCTCCACTGCTATTTCCATGAGACCATCCCGAACCATAGGCTGATTTTCCTTCCTAGCGTTGAGGTTTGAGATACGCCTAGGTTTAGGGTTCTTTTAACCAGAAAGCCCTGAGTTCCAAGAACACAGCAGCTGCGAAGGACTACCCAAGAAGAGCACAAAAGTACCACAACATGCCTGCCTCCCCAGCTTTTTCCTTGGGGACATCCCTAATTCCGGGCTGATTGGCCTTTCTCATCTTAGGGTTGGGGTTAGGTAGGCCTAGTGTTAGGATTTTGAAAATCAGGAAGCCCAGACCTCCAGGCACCCTGGAGCTGTGAAAGGCATCCAAAAGGGAGTGCAAAAGTGCCACAACATGGCTGCTTTCACAGCTTTTTCCTTGGCACCATTCCTATACCTAGGCTGATTTATCTTCTCAGGGTTAGGGGTAGGGTTCAGTCTAGGGCTAGGATTTTTTTAACCAGGAAGCCCTGAGTTCCAGGCTTACTGCAGCTGCCAAAGGCATCCCAAAGGGAGCGCAGAAGTGCCAAAACATGGCAGCTTTCACAGCTTTTTCCTTAGGAAGAACCCTAATACCCTGCTGATTAGCCTTCCTAGGGTTACTGTTAGTCTTAGGCCTAGCACTTTTAAAACCAGGAAGCCCTGTGCTCCAGGCACACTGCAGCTGTTCAAGGCATCCCAAGGGGAGCGCAAAAGTGACACAACTTGGCTGCATCCACTGCTCTTTCCATGAGACCATCCCGAACCATAGGCTGATTTTCGTTCCTAGCGTTGAGGTTTGAGTTACGCCTAGGGTTAGTGTCCTTTTAACCAGAAAGCCCTGAGTTGCAAGAACACAGCAGCTGCGAATGACTACCCAAGAAGAGCACAAAAGTACCACAACATGCCTGCCTCCCCAGCTTTTTCCTTAGGGACATCCCTAATTACTGGCTGATTTGCCTTTCTCGTCTTAGGGTTGGGGTTAGGTAGGCCTTGTGTTAGGATTTTGAAAATCAGGAAGCCCAGACCTCCAGGCACCCTGGAGCTGTGAAAGGCATCCAAAAGGGAGTGCAAAAGTGCCACAACATGGCTGCTTTCACGGCTTTTTCCTTGGCAAGAAGCCTAACACCAGGCTGATTTACCTTCCCAGCGTTAGTGTTAGGCTTAGGCCTAGGCCTAGGATTTTTATACCTGGAAGCCCTGTGCTCCAGGCACACTGCAGCTGTTCAACGCACGCCAAGGGGAGCGCAAAAGTGACACAACTTGGCTGCCTCCACTGCTATTTCCATGAGACCATCCCGAACCATAGGCTGATTTTCCTTCCTAGCGTTGAGGATTGTGTTACGCCTAGGGTTAGGGTTTTTTTAACCAGAAAGCCCTGAGTTCCAAGAACACAGCAGCTGCGAAGGACTACCCAAGAAGAGCACAAAAGTACCACAACATGCCTGCCTCCACAGCTTTTTCCTTGGGGACATCCCTAATTCCGGGCTGATTTGCCTTTCTCGGCTCAGGGTTGGAGTTAGGTAGGCCTTGTGCTAGGATTTTCAAAATCAGGAAGCCCAGACCTCCAGGCACACTGCAGCTGTTCAAGGCACCCCAAGGGGAGCGCAAAAGTGACACAACTTGGCTGCCTCCACTGCTATTTCCATGAGACCATCCCGAACCATAGGCTGATTTTCCTTCCTAGCGTTGAGGTTTGAGATACGCCTAGGGTTAGGGTACTTTTAGCCAGAAAGCCCTGCGTTCCAAGAACACAGCAGCTGCGAAGGACTACCCAAGAAGAGCACAAAAGTACCACAACATGCCTGCCTCCACAGCTTTTTCCTTGGGGACATCCCTAATTGTGGGCTGATTTGCCTTTCTCGTCTTAGGGTTGGGGTTAGGTAGGCCTAGTGCTAGGATTTTGAAAATCAGGAAGCCCAGACCTCCAGGCACCCGGGAGCTGTGAAAGGCATCCAAAAGGGAGTGCAAAAGTGCCACAACATGGCTGCTTTCACAGCTTTTTCCTTGGCACCATTCCTATACCTAGGCTGATTTATCTTCCCAGGGTTAGGGGTAGGGTTCAGTCTAGGGCTAGGATTTTTTTAACCAGGAAGCCCTGAGTTCCAGGCTTACTGCAGCTGCCAAAGGCATCCCAAAGGGAGCGCAGAAGTGCCAAAACATGGCAGCTTTCACAGCTTTTTCCTTAGGAAGAACCCTAATACCCTGCTGATTAGCCTTCCTAGGGTTACTGTTAGTCTTAGGCCTAGCACTTTTAAAACCAGGAAGCCCTGTGCTCCAGGCACACTGCAGCTGTTCAAGGCATCCCAAGGGGAGCGCAAAAGTGACACAACTTGGCTGCATCCACTGCTCTTTCCATGAGACCATCCCGAACCATAGGCTGATTTTCGTTCCTAGCGTTGAGGTTTGAGTTACGCCTAGGGTTAGTGTCCTTTTAACCAGAAAGCCCTGAGTTCCAAGAACACAGCAGCTGCGAAGGACTACCCAAGAAGAGCACAAAAGTACCACAACATGCCTGCCTCCACAGCTTTTTCCTTGGGGACATCCCTAATTCCGGGCTGATTTGCCTTTCTCATCTTAGGGTTGGGGTTAGGTAGGCCTAGTGCTAGGATTTTGAAAATCAGGAAGCCCAGACCTCCAGGCACACTGGAGCTGTGAAAGGCATCCAAAAGGGAGTGCAAAAGTGCCACAACATGGCTGCTTTCACGGCTTTTTCCTTGGCAAGAAGCCTAACACCAGGCTGATTTACCTTCCCAGCGTTAGTGTTAGGCTTAGGCCTAGGCCTAAGATTTTTAAAACCTGGAAGCCCTGTGCTCCAGGCACACTGCAGCTGTTCAAGGCACCCCAAGGGGAGCGCAAAAGTGACACAACTTGGCTGACTCCACTGCTATTTCCATGAGACCATCCCGAACCATAGGCTGATTTTCCTTCCTAGCGTTGAGGTTTGAGATACGCCTAGGGTTAGGGTACTTTTAACCAGAAAGCCCTGAGTTGCAAGAACACAGCAGCTGCGAATGACTACCCAAGAAGAGCACAAAAGTACCACAACATGCCTGCCTCCCCAGCTTTTTCCTTAGGGACATCCCTAATTACTGGCTGATTTGCCTTTCTCGTCTTAGGGTTGGGGTTAGGTAGGCCTTGTGTTAGGATTTTGAAAATCAGGAAGCCCAGACCTCCAGGCACACTGGAGCTGTGAAAGGCATCCAAAAGGGAGTGCAAAAGTGCCACAACATGGCTGCTTTCACGGCTTTTTCCTTGGCAAGAAGCCTAACACCAGGCTGATTTACCTTCCCAGCGTTAGTGTTAGGCTTAGGCCTAGGCCTGGGATTTTTATACCTGGAAGCCCTGTGCTCCAGGCACACTGCAGCTGTTCAACGCACGCCAAGGGGAGCGCAAAAGTGACACAACTTGGCTGCCTCCACTGCTATTTCCATGAGACCATCCCGAACCATAGGCTGATTTTCCTTCCTAGCGTTGAGGATTGTGTTACGCCTAGGGTTAGGGTTTTTTTAACCAGAAAGCCCTGAGTTCCAAGAACACAGCAGCTGCGAAGGACTACCCAAGAAGAGCACAAAAGTACCACAACATGCCTGCCTCCACAGCTTTTTCCTTGGGGACATCCCTAATTCCGGGCTGATTTGCCTTTCTCGGCTCAGGGTTGGAGTTAGGTAGGCCTTGTGCTAGGATTTTCAAAATCAGGAAGCCCAGACCTCCAGGCACACTGCAGCTGTTCAAGGCACCCCAAGGGGAGCGCAAAAGTGACACAACTTGGCTGCCTCCACTGCTATTTCCATGAGACCATCCCGAACCATAGGCTGATTTTCCTTCCTAGCGTTGAGGTTTGAGATACGCCTAGGGTTAGGGTACTTTTAGCCAGAAAGCCCTGAGTTCCAAGAACACAGCAGCTGCGAAGGACTACCCAAGAAGAGCACAAAAGTACCACAACATGCCTGCCTCCCCAGCTTTTTCCTTGGGGACATCCCTAATTGTGGGCTGATTTGCCTTTCTCGTCTTAGGGTTGGGGTTAGGTAGGCCTAGTGCTAGGATTTTGAAAATCAGGAAGCCCAGACCTCCAGGCACCCGGGAGCTGTGAAAGGCATCCAAAAGGGAGTGCAAAAGTGCCACAACATGGCTGCTTTCACAGCTTTTTCCTTGGCACCATTCCTATACCCAGGCTGATTTACCTTCCCAGGGTTAGGGTTAGGGTTCAGCCTAGGGCTAGGATATTTTTAAACAGGAAGCCCTGAGTTCCAGGCTTACTGCAGCTGCCAAAGGCATCCCAAAGGGAGCGCAGAAGTGCCAAAACATGGCAGCTTTCACAGCTTTTTCCTTAGGAAGAACCCTAATACCCGGCTGATTTACCTTCCTAGGCTTACTGTTAGTCTTAGGCCTAGCACTTTTAAAACCAGGAAGCCCTGTGCTCCAGGCACACTGCAGCTGTTCAAGGCATCTCAAGGGGAGCACAAAAGTGACACAACTTGGCTGCCTCCACTGCTATTTCCATGAGACCATCCCGAACCATAGGCTGATTTTCCTTCCTAGCGCTGAGGTTTGAGTTAGGCCTAGGGTTAGTGTCCTTTTAACCAGAAAGCCCTGAGTTCCAAGAACACAGCAGCTGCCAAGGACAACCCAAGAAGAGCACAAAAGTACCACAACATGCCTGCCTCCACAGCTTTTTCCTTGGGGACATCCCTAATTCCGGGCTGATTTGCCTTTCTCGTCTTAGGGTTGGGGTTAGGTAGGCCTAGTGCTAGGATTTTGAAAATCAGGAAGCCCAGACCTCCAGGCACACTGGAGCTGTGAAAGGCATCCAAAAGGGAGTGCAAAAGTGCCACAACATGGCTGCTTTCACGGCTTTTTCCTTGGCAAGAAGCCTAACACCAGGGTGATTTACCTTCCCAGGGTTAGTGTCAGGCTTAGGCCTAGGCCTAGGATTTTTAAAACCTGGAAGCCCTGTGCTCCAGGCACACTGCAGCTGTTCAACGCACCCCAAGGGGAGCGCAAAAGGGACACAACTTGGCTGACTCCACTGCTATTTCCATGAGACCATCCCGAACCATAGGCTGATTTTCCTTCCTAGCGTTGAGGTTTGAGTTACACCTAGGGTTAGTTTTTTTTTAACCAGAAAGCCCTGAGAACCAAGAACACAGCAGCTGCAAAGGACTACCCAAGAAGAGCACAAAAGTACCACAACATGCCTGCCTCCACAGCTTTTTCCTTGGGGACATCCCTAATTCCTGGCTGATTTGCCTTTCTCGTCTTAGGGTTGGGGTTAGGTAGGCCTTGTGCTAGGATTTTCAAAATCAGGAAGCCCAGACCTCCAGGCACACTGCAGCTGTTCAAGGCACCCCAAGGGGAGCGCAAAACTGACACAACTTGGCTGCCTCCACTGCTATTTCCATGAGACCATCCCGAACCATAGGCTGATTTTCCTTCCTAGCGTTGAGGTTTGAGATACGCCTAGGGTTAGGGTTCTTTTAACCAGAAAGCCCTGCGTTCCAAGAACACAGCAGCTGCGAAGGACTACCCAAGAAGAGCACAAAAGTACCACAACATGCCTGCCTCCCCAGCTTTTTCCTTGGGGACATCCCTAATTGCGGGCTGATTTGCCTTTCTCGTCTTAGGGTTGGGGTTAGGTAGACCTTGTGCTAGGATTTTCAAAATCAGGAAGCCCTGTGCTCCAGGCACACTGCAGCTGTTCAAGGCACCCCAAGGGGAGCGCAAAAGTGACACAACTTGGCTGACTCCACTGCTATTTCCATGAGACCATCCCGAACCATAGGCTGATTTTCCTTCCTAGCGTTGAGGTTTGAGATACGCCTAGGGTTAGGGTACTTTTAACCAGAAAGCCCTGAGTTCCAAGAACACAGCAGCTGCGAAGGACTACCCAAGAAGAGCACAAAAGTACCACAACATGCCTGCCTCCACAGCTTTTTCCTTGGGGACATCCCTAATTCCTGGCTGATTTGCCTTTCTCATCTTAGGGTTGGGGTTAGGTAGGCCTAGTGCTAGGATTTTCAAAATCAGGAAGCCCAGACCTCCAGGCACACTGGAGCTGTGAAAGGCATCCAAAAGGGAGTGCAAAAGTGCCACAACATGGCTGCTTTCACGCTTTTTCCTTGGCAAGAAGCCGAACACCAGGCTGATTTACCTTCCCAGCGTTAGTGTTAGGCTTAGGCCTAGGCCTAGGATTTTTAAAACCTGGAAGCCCTGTGCTCCAGGCACACTGCAGGTGTTCAACGCACGCCAAGGGGAGCGCAAAAGTGACACAACTCGGCTGCCTCCACTGCTATTTCCATGAGACCATCCTGAACCATAGGCTGATTTTCCTTCCTAGCGTTGAGGTTTGAGATACGCCTAGGGTTAGAGGTTTTTTTAACCAGAAAGCCCTGAGTTCCAAGAACACAGCAGCTGCGAAGGACTACCCAAGAAGAGCACAAAAGTACCACAACATGCCTGCCTCCCCAGCTTTTTCCTTGGGGACATCCCTAATTCCGGGCTGATTTGCCTTTCTCGTCTTAGGGTTGGGGTTAGGTAGGGCTTGTGCTAGGATTTTCAAAATCAGGAAGCCCAGACCTCCAGGCACAATGCAGCTGCTCAAGGCACCCCAAGGGGAGCGCAAAAGTGACACAACTTGTCTGCCTCCACTGCTATTTCCATGAGACCATCCCGAACCATAGGCTGATTTTCCTTCCTAGCGTTGAGGTTTGAGTTACGCCTAGGGTTAGGGTTTTTTTAACCAGAAAGCCCTGAGTTCCAAGAACACAGCAGCTGCGAAGGACTACCCAAGAAGAGCACAAAAGTACCACAACATGCCTGCCTCCTCAGCTTTTTCCTTAGGGACATCCCTAATTCCTGGCTGATTTGCCTTTCTCGTCTTAGGGTTGGGGTTAGGTAGGCCTAGTGCTAGGATTTTGAAAATCAGGAAGCCCAGACCTCCAGGCACACTGGAGCTGTTCAAGGCACCCCAAGGGGAGCGCAAAAGTGACACAACTTGGCTGCCTCCACTGCTATTTCCATGAGACCATCCCGAACCATAGGCTGATTTTCCTTCCTAGCGTTGAGGTTTGAGATACGCCTAGGGTTAGGGTTCTTATAACCACAAAGCCCTGCGTTCCAAGAACACAGCAGCTGCGAAGGACTACCCAAGAAGAGCACAAAAGTACCACAACATGCCTGCCTCCCCAGCTTTTTCCTTAGGGACATCCCTAATTCCGGGCTGATTTGCCTTTCTCGTCTTAGGGTTGGGGTTAGGTAGGCCTAGTGCTAGGATTTTGAAAATCAGGAAGCCCAGACCTCCAGGCACACTGGAGCTGTGAAAGGGATCCAAAAGGGAGTGCAAAAGTGCCACAACATGGCTGCTTTCACGCTTTTTCCTTGGCAAGAAGCCTAACACCAGGCTGATTTACCTTCCCAGGGTTAGTGTCAGGCTTAGGCCTAGGCCTAGGATTTTTATACCTGGAAGCCCTGTGCTACAGGCACACTGCAGCTGTTCAACGCACGCCAAGGGGAGCGCAAAAGTGACACAACTCGGCTGCCTCCACTGCTCTTTCCATGAGACCATCCCGAACCATAGGCTGATTTTCCTTCCTAGCGTTGAGGATTGTGTTACGCCTAGGGTTAGGGTTTTTTTAACCAGAAAGCCCTGAGTTCCAAGAACACAGCAGCTGCGAAGGACTACCCAAGAAGAGCACAAAAGTACCACAACATGCCTGCCTCCCCAGCTTTTTCCTTGGGGACATCCCTAGTTCCGGGCTGATTTGCCTTTCTCGTCTTACGGTTGGGGTTAGGTAGGGCTTGTGCTAGGATTTTCAAAATCAGGAAGCCCAGACCTCCAGGCACACTGCAGCTGCTCAAGGCACCCCAAGGGGAGCGCAAAAGTGACACAACTTGGCTGCCTCCACTGCTATTTCCATGAGACCATCCCGAACCATAGGCTGATTTTCCTTCCTAGCGTTGAGGTTTGAGATACGCCTAGGGTTAGGGTTCTTTTAACCAGAAAGCCCTGAGTTCCAAGAACACAGCAGCTGCGAAGGACTACCCAAGAAGAGCACAAAAGTACCACAACATGCCTGCCTCCCCAGCTTTTTCCTTGGGGACATCCCTAATTCCGGGCTGATTTGCCTTTCTCATCTTAGGGTTGGGGTTAGGTAGGCCTAGTGTTAGGATTTTGAAAATCAGGAAGCCAAGACCTCCAGGCACCCTGGAGCTGTGAAAGGCATCCAAAAGGGAGTGCAAAAGTGCCACAACATGGCTGCTTTCACAGCTTTTTCCTTGGCACCATTCCTATACCTAGGCTGATTTATCTTCCCAGGGTTAGGGGTAGGGTTCAGTCTAGGGCTAGGATTTTTTTAACCAGGAAGCCCTGAGTTCCAGGCTTACTGCAGCTGCCAAAGGCATCCCAAAGGGAGCGCAGAAGTGCCAAAACATGGCAGCTTTCACAGCTTTTTCCTTAGGAAGAACCCTAATACCCTGCTGATTAGCCTTCCTAGGGTTACTGTTAGTCTTAGGCCTAGCACTTTTAAAACCAGGAAGCCCTGTGCTCCAGGCACACTGCAGCTGTTCAAGGCATCCCAAGGGGAGCGCAAAAGTGACACAACTTGGCTGCATCCACTGCTCTTTCCATGAGACCATCCCGAACCATAGGCTGATTTTCGTTCCTAGCGTTGAGGTTTGAGTTACGCCTAGGGTTAGTGTCCTTTTAACCAGAAAGCCCTGAGTTCCAAGAACACAGCAGCTGCGAAGGACTACCCAAGAAGAGCACAAAAGTACCACAACATGCCTGCCTCCACAGCTTTTTCCTCGGGGACATCCCTAATTCCGGGCTGATTTGCCTTTCTCATCTTAGGGTTGGGGTTAGGTAGGCCTAGTGCTAGGATTTTCAAAATCAGGAAGCCCAGACCTCCAGGCACACTGGAGCTGTGAAAGGCATCCAAAAGGGAGTGCAAAAGTGCCACAACATGGCTGCTTTCACGGCTTTTTCCTTGGCAAGAAGCCTAACACCAGGCTGATTTACCTTCCCAGCGTTAGTGTTAGGCTTAGGCCTAGGCCTAAGATTTTTAAAACCTGGAAGCCCTGTGCTCCAGGCACACTGCAGCTGTTCAACGCACGCCAAGGGGAGCGCAAAAGTGACACAACTTGGCTGCCTCCACTGCTATTTCCATGAGACCATCCCGAACCATAGGCTGATTTTCCTTCCTAGCGTTGAGGTTTGAGTTACGCCTAGGGTTAGTGTCCTTTTAACCAGAAAGCCCTGAGTTGCAAGAACACAGCAGCTGCGAATGACTACCCAAGAAGAGCACAAAGTACCACAACATGCCTGCCTCCCCAGCTTTTTCCTTAGGGACATCCCTAATTACTGGCTGATTTGCCTTTCTCGTCTTAGGGTTGGGGTTAGGTAGGCCTAGTGCTAGGATTTTGAAAATCAGGAAGCCCAGACCTCCAGGCACCCTGGAGCTGTGAAAGGCATCCAAAAGGGAGTGCAAAAGTGCCACAACATGGCTGCTTTCACGGCTTTTTCCTTGGCAAGAAGCCTAACACCAGGCTGATTTACCTTCCCAGGGTTAGTGTCAGGCTTAGGCCTAGGCCTAGGATTTTTAAAACCTGGAAGCCCTGTGCTCCAGGCACACTGCAGCTGTTCAACGCACCCCAAGGGGAGCGCAAAAGTGACACAACTTGGCTGACTCCACTGCTATTTCCATGAGACCATCCCGAATCATAGGCTGATTTTCCTTCCTAGCGTTGAGGTTTGAGTTACGCCTAGGGTTAGGGTTCTTTTAACCAGAAAGCCCTGAGTTCCAAGAACACAGCAGCTGCGAAGGACTACCCAAGAAGAGCACAAAAGTACCACAACATGCCTGCCTCCACAGCTTTTTCCTTGGGGACATCCCTAATTCCGGGCTGATTTGCCTTTCTCATCTTAGGGTTGGGGTTAGGTAGGCCTAGTGTTAGGATTTTGAAAATCAGAAAGCCAAGACCTCCAGGCACCCTGGAGCTGTGAAAGGCATCCAAAAGGGAGTGCAAAAGTGCCACAACATGGCTGCTTTCACAGCTTTTTCCTTGGCACCATTCCTATACCTAGGCTGATTTACCTTCTCAGGGTTAGGGTTAGGGTTCAGCCTAGGGCTAGGATTTTTTTAACCAGGAAGCCCTGAGTTCCAGGCTTACTGCAGCTGCCAAAGGCATCCCAAAGGGAGCGCAGAAGTGCCAAAACATGGCAGCTTTCACAGCTTTTTCCTTAGGAAGAACCCTAATACCCTGCTGATTAGCCTTCCTAGGGTTACTGTTATTCTTAGGCCTAGCACTTTTAAAACCAGGAAGCCCTGTGCTCCAGGCACACTGCAGCTGTTCAAGGCATCCCAAGGGGAGCGCAAAAGTGACACAACTTGGCTGCCTCCACTGCTCTTTCCATGAGACCATCCCGAACCATAGGCTGATTTTCCTTCCTAGCGTTGAGGTTTGAGTTACGCCTAGGGTTAGTGTCCGTTTAACCAGAAAGCCCTGAGTTCCAAGAACACAGCAGCTGCGAAGGACTACCCAAGAAGAGCACAAAAGTACCACAACATGCCTGCCTCCACAGCTTTTTCCTTGGGGACATCCCTAATTCCTGGCTGATTTGCCTTTCTCATCTTAGGGTTGGGGTTAGGTAGGCCTAGTGCTAGGATTTTCAAAATCAGGAAGCCCAGACCTCCAGGCACACTGGAGCTGTGAAAGGCATCCAAAAGGGAGTGCAAAAGTGCCACAACATGGCTGTTTTCACGGCTTTTTCCTTGGCAAGAAGCCTAACACCAGGCTGATTTACCTTCCCAGGGTTAGTGTCAGGCTTAGGCCTAGGCCTAGGATTTTTAAAACCTGGAAGCCCTCAGCTCCACGCACACTGCAGCTGTTCAACGCACCCCAAGGGGAGCGCAAAAGGGACACAACTTGGCTGACTCCACAGCTTTTTCCTTGGGTACATCCCTAATTCCTGGCTGGTTTGCCTTTCTCATCTTAGGGTTGGGGTTAGGTAGGCCTAGTGCTAGGATTTTCAAAATCAGGAAGCCCAGACCTCCAGGCACACTGGAGCTGTGAAAGGCATCCAAAAGGGAGTGCAAAAGTGCCACAACATGGCTGCTTTCACGCTTTTTCCTTGGCAAGAAGCCGAACACCAGGCTGATTTACCTTCCCAGGGTTAGTGTCAGGCTTAGGCCTAGGCCTAGGATTTTTAAAACCTGGAAGCCCTGTGCTCCAGGCACACTGCAGCTGTTCAACGCACCCCAAGGGGAGCGCAAAAGTGACACAACTTGGCTGCCTCCACTGCTATTTCCATGAGACCCTCCCGAACCATAGGCTGATTTTCCTTCCTAGCGTTGAGGTTTGAGTTAGGCCTAGGGTTAGTGTCCTTTTAACCAGAAAGCCCTGAGTTCCAAGAACACAGCAGCTGCGAATGACTACCCAAGAAGAGCACAAAAGTACCACAACATGCCTGCCTCCACAGCTTTTTCCTTGGGGACATCCCTAATTCCAGGCTGATTTGCCTTTCTCGTCTTAGGGTTGGGGTTAGGTAGGCCTAGTGCTAGGAGTTTGAAAATCAGGAAGCCCAGACCTCCAGGCACACTGGAGCTGTGAAAGGGATCCAAAAGGGAGTGCAAAAGTGCCACAACATGGCTGCTTTCATGGCTTTTTCCTTGGCAAGAAGCCTAACACCAGGCTGATTTACCTTCCCAGGGTTAGTGTTAGGCTTAGGCCTAGGCCTAGGATTTTTATACCCGGAAGCCCTGTGCTCCAGGCACACTGCAGGTGTTCAACGCACGCCAAGGGGAGCGCAAAAGTGACACAACTCGGCTGCCTCCACTGCTATTTCCATGAGACCATCCCGAACCATAGGCTGATTTTCCTTCCTAGCGTTGAGGATTGTGTTACGCCTAGGGTTAGGGTTTTTTTAACCAGAAAGCCCTGCGTTCCAAGAACACAGCAGCTGCGAAGGACTACCCAAGAAGAGCACAAAAGTACCACAACATGCCTGCCTCCCCAGCTTTTTCCTTGGGGACATCCCTAATTCCGGGCTGATTTGCCTTTCTCGTCTTAGGGTTGGGGTTAGGTAGGGCTTGTGCTAGGATTTTCAAAATCAGGAAGCCCAGACCTCCAGGCACACTGCAGCTGCTCAAGGCACCCCAAGGGGAGCGCAAAAGTGACACAACTTGTCTGCCTCCACTGCTATTTCCATGAGACCATCCCGAACCATAGGCTGATTTTCCTTCCTAGCGTTGAGGTTTGAGTTACGCCTAGGGTTAGGGTTTTTTTAACCAGAAAGCCCTGAGTTCCAAGAACACAGCAGCTGCGAAGGACTACCCAAGAAGAGCACAAAAGTACCACAACATGCCTGCCTCCTCAGCTTTTTCCTTAGGGACATCCCTAATTCCTGGCTGATTTGCCTTTCTCGTCTTAGGGTTGGGGTTAGGTAGGCCTAGTGCTAGGATTTTGAAAATCAGGAAGCCCAGACCTCCAGGCACACTGGAGCTGTTCAAGGCACCCCAAGGGGAGCGCAAAAGTGACACAACTTGTCTGCCTCCACTGCTATTTCCATGAGACCATCCCGAACTATAGGCTGATTTTCCTTCCTAGCGTTGAGGTTTGAGATACGCCTAGGGTTAGGGTTCTTTTAACCAGAAAGCCCTGCGTTCCAAGAACACAGCAGCTGCGAAGGACTACCCAAGAAGAGCACAAAAGTACCACAACATGCCTGCCTCCCCAGCTTTTTCCTTGGGGACATCCCTAATTGCGGGCTGATTTGCCTTTCTCGTCTTAGGGTTGGGGTTAGGTAGGCCTAGTGCTAGGATTTTGAAAATCAGGAAGCCCAGACCTCCAGGCACACTGGAGCTGTGAAAGGCATCCAAAAGGGAGTGCAAAAGTGCCACAACATGGCTGCTTTCACGCTTTTTCCTTGGCAAGAAGCCGAACACCAGGCTGATTTACATTCCCAGGGTTAGTGTCAGGCTTAGGCCTAGGCCTAGGATTTTTAAAACCTGGAAGCCCTGTGCTCCAGGCACACTGCAGCTGTTCAATGCACGCCAAGGGGAGCGCAAAAGTGACACAACTTGGCTGCCTCCACTGCTATTTCCATGAGACCATCCCGAACCATAGGCTGATTTTCCTTCCTAGCGTTGAGGTTTGAGTTAGGCCTAGGGTTAGTGTCCTTTTAACCAGAAAGCCCTGAGTTCCAAGAACATAGCAGCTGCGAATGAATACCCAAGAAGAGCACAAAAGTACCACAACATGCCTGCCTCCACAGCTTTTTCCTTGGGGACATCCCTAATTCCAGGCTGATTTGCCTTTCTCGTCTTAGGGTTGGGGTTAGGTAGGCCTAGTGCTAGGATTTTGAAAATCAGGAAGCCCAGACCTCCAGGCACACTGGAGCTGTGAAAGGGATCCAAAAGGGAGTGCAAAAGTGCCACAACATGGCTGCTTTCACAGCTTTTTCCTTGGCAAGAAGCCTAACAACAGGCTGATTTACCTTCCCAGGGTTAGTGTTAGGCTTAGGCCTAGGCCTAGGATTTTTATACCTGGAAGCCCTGTGCTCCAGGCACACTGCAGGTGTTCAACGCACGCCAAGGGGAGTGCCAAAGTGACACAACTTGGCTGCCTCCACTGCTATTTCCATGAGACCATCCTGAACCATAGGCTGATTTTCCTTCCTAGCGTTGAGGATTGTGTTACGCCTAGGGTTAGGGTTTTTTTAACCAGAAAGCCCTGAGTTCCAAGAACACAGCAGCTGCGAAGGACTACCCAAGAAGAGCACAAAAGTACCACAACATGCCTGCCTCCCCAGCTTTTTCCTTGGGGACATCCCTAATTCCGGGCTGATTTGCCTTTCTCGTCTTAGGGTTGGGGTTAGGTAGGGCTTGTGCTAGGATTTTCAAAATCAGGAAGCCCAGACCTCCAGGCACACTGCAGTTGCTCAAGGCACCCCAAGGGGAGCGCAAAAGTGACACAACTTGTCTGCCTCCACTGCTATTTCCATGAGACCATCCCGAACCATAGGCTGATTTTCCTTCCTAGCGTTGAGGTTTGAGTTACGCCTAGGGTTAGGGTTTTTTTAACCAGAAAGCCCTGAGTTCCAAGAACACAGCAGCTGCGAAGGACTACCCAAGAAGAGCACAAAAGTACCACAACATGCCTGCCTCCTCAGCTTTTTCCTTAGGGACATCCCTAATTCCTGGCTGATTTGCCTTTCTCGTCTTAGGGTTGGGGTTAGGTAGGCCTAGTGCTAGGATTTTGAAAATCAGGAAGCCCAGACCTCCAGGCACCCTGGAGCTGTGAAAGGCATCCAAAAGGGAGTGCAAAAGTGCCACAACATGGCTGCTTTCACAGCTTTTTCCTTGGCACCATTCCTATACCTAGGCTGATTTATCTTCCCAGGGTTAGGGGTAGGGTTCAGTCTAGGGCTAGGATTTTTTTAACCAGGAAGCCCTGAGTTCCAGGCTTACTGCAGCTGCCAAAGGCATCCCAAAGGGAGCGCAGAAGTGCCAAAACATGGCAGCTTTCACAGCTTTTTCCTTAGGAAGAACCCTAATACCCTGCTGATTAGCCTTCCTAGGGTTACTGTTAGTCTTAGGCCTAGCACTTTTAAAACCAGGAAGCCCTGTGCTCCAGGCACACTGCAGCTGTTCAAGGCATCCCAAGGGGAGCGCAAAAGTGACACAACTTGGCTGCATCCACTGCTCTTTCCATGAGACCATCCCGAACCATAGGCTGATTTTCGTTCCTAGCGTTGAGGTTTGAGTTACGCCTAGGGTTAGTGTCCTTTTAACCAGAAAGCCCTGAGTTCCAAGAACACAGCAGCTGCGAAGGACTACCCAAGAAGAGCACAAAAGTACCACAACATGCCTGCCTCCACAGCTTTTTCCTTGGGGACATCCCTAATTCCTGGCTGATTTGCCTTTCTCATCTTAGGGTTGGGGTTAGGTCGGCCTAGTGCTAGGATTTTGAAAATCAGGAAGCCCAGACCTCCAGGCACACTGGAGCTGTGAAAGGCATCCAAAAGGGAGTGCAAAAGTGCCACAACATGGCTGCTTTCACGGCTTTTTCCTTGGCAAGAAGCCTAACACCAGGCTGATTTACCTTCCCAGGGTTAGTGTCAGGCTTAGGCCTAGGCCTAGGATTTTTAAAACCTGGAAGCCCTGTGCTCCAGGCACACTGCAGCTGTTCAACGCACCCCAAGGGGAGCGCAAAAGTGACACAACTTGGCTGCCTCCACTGCTATTTCCATGAGACCATCCCGAATCATAGGCTGATTTTCCTTCCTAGCGTTGAGGTTTGAGTTACGCCTAGGGTTAGGGTTCTTTTAACCAGAAAGCCCTGAGTTCCAAGAACACAGCAGCTGCGAAGGACTACCCAAGAAGAGCACAAAAGTACCACAACATGCCTGCCTCCACAGCTTTTTCCTTGGGGACATCCCTAATTCCGGGCTGATTTGCCTTTCTCGGCTCAGGGTTGGAGTTAGGTAGGCCTTGTGCTAGGATTTTCAAAATCAGGAAGCCCAGACCTCCAGGCACACTGCAGCTGTTCAAGGCACCCCAAGGGGAGCGCAAAAGTGACACAACTTGGCTGCCTCCACTGCTATTTCCATGAGACCATCCCGAACCATAGGCTGATTTTCCTTCCTAGCGTTGAGGTTTGAGATACGCCTAGGGTTAGGGTACTTTTAACCAGAAAGCCCTGAGTTCCAAGAACACAGCAGCTGCGAAGGACTACCCAAGAAGAGCACAAAAGTACCACAACATGCCTGCCTCCCCAGCTTTTTCCTTGGGGACATCCCTAATTGTGGGCTGATTTGCCTTTCTCGTCTTAGGGTTGGGGTTAGGTAGGCCTAGTGCTAGGATTTTGAAAATCAGGAAGCCCAGACCTCCAGGCACCCTGGAGCTGTGAAAGGCATCCAAAAGGGAGTGCAAAAGTGCCACAACATGGCTGCTTTCACAGCTTTTTCCTTGGCACCATTCCTATACCCAGGCTGATTTACCTTCCCAGGGTTAGGGTTAGGGTTCAGCCTAGGGCTAGGATATTTTTAAACAGGAAGCCCTGAGTTCCAGGCTTACTGCAGCTGCCAAAGGCATCCCAAAGGAAGCGCAGAAGTGCCACAAGATGGCAGCTTTCACAGCTTTTTCCTTAGGAAGAACCCTAATACCCGGCTGATTTACCTTCCTAGGCTTACTGTTAGTCTTAGGCCTAGCACTTTTAAAACCAGGAAGCCCTGTGCTCCAGGCTCACTGCAGCTGTTCAAGGCATCTCAAGGGGAGCACAAAAGTGACACAACTTGGCTGCCTCCACTGCTATTTCCATGAGACCATCCCGAACCATAGGCTGATTTTCCTTCCTAGCGCTGAGGTTTGAGTTAGGCCTAGGGTTAGTGTCCTTTTAACCAGAAAGCCCTGAGTTCCAAGAACACAGCAGCTGCCAAGGACAACCCAAGAAGAGCACAAAAGTACCACAACATGCCTGCCTCCACAGCTTTTTCCTTGGGGACATCCCTAATTCCTGGCTGATTTGCCTTTCTCGTCTTAGGGTTGGGGTTAGGTAGGCCTAGTGCTAGGATTTTGAAAATCAGGAAGCCCAGACCTCCAGGCACACTGGAGCTGTGAAAGGCATCCAAAAGGGAGTGCAAAAGTGCCACAACATGGCTGCTTTCACGGCTTTTTCCTTGGCAAGAAGCCTAACACCAGGCTGATTTACCTTCCCAGGGTTAGTGTCAGGCTTAGGCCTAGGCCTAGGATTTTTAAAACCTGGAAGCCCTCAGCTCCAGGCACACTGCAGCTGTTCAACGCACCCCAAGGGGAGCGCAAAAGGGACACAACTTGGCTGACTCCACTGCTATTTCCATGAGACCATCCCGAACCATAGGCTGATTTTCCTTCCTAGCGTTGAGGTTTGAGTTACGCCTAGGGTTAGTTTTTTTTTAACCAGAAAGCCCTGAGAACCAAGAACACAGCAGCTGCAAAGGACTACCCAAGAAGAGCACAAAAGTACCACAACATGCCTGCCTCCACAGCTTTTTCCTTGGGGACATCCCTAATTCCTGGCTGATTTGCCTTTCTCGTCTTAGGGTTGGGGTTAGGTAGACCTTGTGCTAGGATTTTCAAAATCAGGAAGCCCTGTGCTCCAGGCACACTGCAGCTGTTCAAGGCACCCCAAGGGGAGCGCAAAAGTGACACAACTTGGCTGCCTCCACTGCTATTTCCATGAGACCATCCCGAACCATAGGCTGATTTTCCTTCCTAGCGTTGAGGTTTGAGATACGCCTAGGGTTAGGGTTCTTTTAACCAGAAAGCCCTGAGTTCCAAGAACACAGCAGCTGCGAAGGACTACCCAAGAAGAGCACAAAAGTACCACAACATGCCTGCCTCCACAGCTTTTTCCTTGGGGACATCCCTAATTCCTGGCTGATTTGCCTTTCTCATCTTAGGGTTGGGGTTAGGTAGGCCTAGTGCTAGGATTTTCAAAATCAGGAAGCCCAGACCTCCAGGCACACTGGAGCTGTGAAAGGCATCCAAAAGGGAGTGCAAAAGTGCCACAACATGGCTGCTTTCACGCTTTTTCCTTGGCAAGAAGCCTAACACCAGGCTGATTTACCTTCCCAGCGTTAGTGTTAGGCTTAGGCCTAGGCCTAGGATTTTTAAAACCTGGAAGCCCTGTGCTCCACGCACACTGCAGCTGTTCAACGCACCCCAAGGGGAGCGCAAAAGTGACACAACTTGGCTGCCTCCACTGCTATTTCCATGAGACCATCCCGAACCATAGGCTGATTTTCCTTCCTAGCGTTGAGGTTTGAGTTACGCCTAGGGTTAGTGTACTTTTAACCAGAAAGCCCTGAGTTCCAAGAACACAGCAGCTGCGAAGGACAACCCAAGAAGAGCACAAAAATACCACAACATGCCTGCCTCCACAGCTTTTTCCTTGGGGACATCCCTAATTCCTGGCTGATTTGCCTTTCTCATCTTAGGGTTGGGGTTAGGTAGGCCTAGTGCTAGGATTTTCAAAATCAGGAAGCCCAGACCTCCAGGCACACTGGAGCTGTGAAAGGCATCCAAAAGGGAGTGCAAAAGTGCCACAACATGGCTGCTTTCACGGCTTTTTCCTTGGCAAGAAGCCTAACACCAGGCTGATTTACCTTCCCAGCATTAGTGTTAGGCTAAGGCCTAGGCCTAGGATTTTTAAAACCTGGAAGCCCTGTGCTCCAGGCACACTGCAGCTGTTCAACGCACGCCAAGGGGAGCGCTAAAGTGACACAACTCGGCTGCCTCCACTGCTCTTTCCATGAGACCATCCCGAACCAAAGGCTGATTTTCCTTCCTAGCGTTGAGGATTGTGTTACGCCTAGGGTTAGTGTACTTTTAACCAGAAAGCCCTGAGTTCCAAGAACACAGCAGCTGCGAAGGACTACCCAAGAAGAGCACAAAAGTACCACAACATGCCTGCCTCCCCAGCTTTTTCCTTGGGGACATCCCTAATTCCGGGCTGATTTGCCTTTCTCGGCTCAGGGTTGGGGTTAGGTAGGCCTTGTGCTAGGATTTTCAAAATCAGGAAGCCCAGACCTCCAGGCACACTGCAGCTGTTCAAGGCACCACAAGGGGAGCGCAAAAGTGACACAACTTGGCTGCCTCCACTGCTATTTCCATGAGACCATCCCGAACCATAGGCTGATTTTCCTTCCTAGCGTTGAGGTTTGAGATACGCCTAGGGTTAGGGTTTTTTTAACCAGAAAGCCCTGAGTTCCAAGAACACAGCAGCTGCGAAGGACTACCCAAGAAGAGCACAAAAGTACCACAACATGCCTGCCTCCCCAGCTTTTTCCTTGGGGACATCCCTAATTGTGGGCTGATTTGCCTTTCTCGTCTTAGGGTTGGGGTTAGGTAGGCCTAGTGCTAGGATTTTGAAAATCAGGAAGCCCAGACCTCCAGGCACCCTGGAGCTGTGAAAGGCATCCAAAAGGGAGTGCAAAAGTGCCACAACATGGCTGCTTTCACAGCTTTTTCCTTGGCACCATTCCTATACCCAGGCTGATTTACCTTCCCAGGGTTAGGGTTAGGGTTCAGCCTAGGGCTAGGATATTTTTAAACAGGAAGCCCTGAGTTCCAGGCTTACTGCAGCTGCCAAAGGCATCCCAAAGGAAGCGCAGAAGTGCCAAAACATGGCAGCTTTCACAGCTTTTTCCTTAGGAAGAACCCTAACACCCGGCTGATTTACCTTCCTAGGCTTACTGTTAGTCTTAGGCCTAGCACTTTTAAAACCAGGAAGCCCTGTGCTCCACGCACACTGCAGCTGTTCAAGGCATCTCAAGGGGAGCACAAAAGTGCCACAACATGGCTGCTTTCACGGCTTTTTCCTTGGCAAGAAGCCTAACACCAGGCTGATTTACCTTCCCAGGGTTAGTGTCAGGCTTAGGCCTAGGCCTAGGATTTTTAAAACCTGGAAGCCCTCAGCTCCACGCACACTGCAGCTGTTCAACGCACCCCAAGGGGAGCGCAAAAGGGACACAACTTGGCTGACTCCACTGCTATTTCCATGAGACCATCCCGAAACATAGGCTGATTTTCCTTCCTAGCGTTGAGGTTTGAGATACGCCTAGGGTTAGGGTTCTTTTAACCAGAAAGCCCTGAGTTCCAAGAACACAGCAGCTGCGAAGGACTACCAAAGAAGAGCACAAAAGTACCACAACATGCCTGCCTCCACAGCTTTTTCCTTGGGGACATCCCTAATTGCGGGCTGATTTGCCTTTCTCATCTTAGGGTTGGGGTTAGGTAGGCCTAGTGCTAGGATTTTCAAAATCAGGAAGCCCAGACCTCCAGGCACACTGGAGCTGTGAAAGGCATCCAAAAGGGAGTGCAAAAGTGCCACAACATGGCTGCTTTCACGGCTTTTTCCTTGGCAAGAAGCCTAACACCAGGCTGATTTACCTTCCCAGCGTTAGTGTTAGGCTTAGGCCTAGGCCTAGGATTTTTAAAACCTGGAAGCCCTGTGCTCCAGGCACACTGCAGCTGTTCAACGCACCCCAAGGGGAGCGCAAAAGTGACACAACTTGGCTGCCTCCACTGCTATTTCCATGAGACCATCCCGAACCATAGGCTGATTTTCCTTCCTAGCGTTGAGGTTTGAGTTAGGCCTAGGGTTAGTGTCCTTATTAACCAGAAAGCCCTGAATTCCAAGAACACAGCAGCTGCGAATGACTACCCAAGAAGAGCACAAAAGTACCACAACATGCCTGCCTCCACAGCTTTTTCCTTGGGGACATCCCTAATTCCAGGCTGATTTGCCTTTCTCGTCTTAGGGTTGGGGTTAGGTAGGCCTAGTGCTAGGATTTTGAAAATCAGGAAGCCCAGACCTCCAGGCACGCTGGAGCTGTGAAAGGCATCCAAAAGGGAGTGCAAAAGTGCCACAACATGGCTGCTTTCACGGCTTTTTCCTTGGCAAGAAGCCGAACACCAGGCTGATTTACCTTCCCAGCATTAGTGTTAGGCTTAGGCCTAGGCCTAGGATTTTTAAAACCTGGAAGCCCTGTGCTCCAGGCACACTGCAGCTGTTCAACGCACGCCAAGGGGAGCGCAAAAGTGACACAACTCGGCTGTCTCCACTGCTCTTTCCATGAGATCATCCCGAACCATAGGCTGATTTTCCTTCCTAGCGTTGAGGATTGTGTTACGCCTAGGGTTAGGGTTTTTTTAACCAGAAAGCCCTGAGTTCCAAGAACACAGCAGCTGCGAAGGACTACCCAAGAAGAGCACAAAAGTACCACAAGATGCCTGCCTCCCCAGCTTTTTCCTTGGGGACATCCCTAATTCCGGGCTGATTTGCCTTTCTCGGCTCAGGGTTGGGGTTAGGTAGGCCTTGTGCTAGGATTTTCAAAATCAGGAAGCCCAGACCTCCAGGCACACTGCAGCTGTTCAAGGCACCCCAAGGGGAGCGCAAAAGTGACACAACTTGGCTGCCTCCACTGCTCTTTCCATGAGACCATCCCGAACCATAGGCTGATTTTCCTTCCTAGCGTTGAGGTTTGAGTTACGCCTAGGGTTAGGGTACTTTTAACCAGAAAGCCCTGAGTTCCAAGAACACAGCAGCTGCGAAGGACTACCCAAGAAGAGCACAAAAGTACCACAACATGCCTGCCTCCCCAGCTTTTTCCTTGGGGACATCCCTAATTGTGGGCTGATTTGCCTTTCTCGTCTTAGGGTTGGGGTTAGGTAGGCCTAGTGCTAGGATTTTGAAAATCAGGAAGCCCAGACCTCCAGGCACCCTGGAGCTGTGAAAGGCATCCAAAAGGGAGTGCAAAAGTGCCACAACATGGCTGCTTTCACAGCTTTTTCCTTGGCACCATTCCTATACCCAGGCTGATTTACCTTCCCAGGGTTAGGGTTAGGGTTCAGCCTAGGGCTAGGATATTTTTAAACAGGAAGCCCTGAGTTCCAGGCTTACTGCAGCTGCCAAAGGCATCCCAAAGGAAGCGCAGAAGTGCCAAAACATGGCAGCTTTCACAGCTTTTTCCTTAGGAAGAACCCTAATACCCGGCTGATTTACCTTCCTAGGCTTACTGTTAGTCTTAGGCCTAGCACTTTTAAAACCAGGAAGCCCTGTGCTCCAGGCACACTGCAGCTGTTCAAGGCATCTCAAGGGGAGCACAAAAGTGACACAACTTGGCTGCCTCCACTGCTATTTCCATGAGACCATCCCGAACCATAGGCTGATTTTCCTTCCTAGCGCTGAGGTTTGAGTTAGGCCTAGGGTTAGTGTCCTTTTAACCAGAAAGCCCTGAGTTCCAAGAACACAGCAGCTGCCAAGGACTACCCAAGAAGAGCAGAAAAGTACCACAACATGCCTGCCTCCCCAGCTTTTTCCTTGGGGACATCCCTAATTGCGGGCTGATTTGCCTTTCTCGTCTTAGGGTTGGGGTTAGGTAGGCCTAGTGCTAGGATTTTGAAAATCAGGAAGCCCAGACCTCCAGGCACACTGGAGCTGTGAAAGGCATCCAAAAGGGAGTGCAAAAGTGCCACAACATGGCTGCTTTCACGGCTTTTTCCTTGGCAAGAAGCCTAACACCAGGCTGATTTACCTTCCCAGCGTTAGTGTCAGGCTTAGGCCTAGGCCTAGGATTTTTAAAACCTGGAAGCCCTCAGCTCCACGCACACTGCAGCTGTTCAACGCACCCCAAGGGGAGCGCAAAAGGGACACAACTTGGCTGACTCCACTGCTATTTCCATGAGACCATCCCGAAACATAGGCTGATTTTCCTTCCTAGCGTTGAGGTTTGAGATACGCCTAGGGTTAGGGTTCTTTTAACCAGAAAGCCCTGAGTTCCAAGAACACAGCAGCTGCGAAGGACTACCAAAGAAGAGCACAAAAGTACCACAACATGCCTGCCTCCACAGCTTTTTCCTTGGGGACATCCCTAATTCCTGGCTGATTTGCCTTTCTCATCTTAGGGTTGGGGTTAGGTAGGCCTTGTGCTAGGATTTTCAAAATCAGGAAGCCCAGACCTCCAGGCACACTGCAGCTGTTCAAAGCACCCCAAGGGGAGCGCAATAGTGACACAACTTGGCTGCCTCCGCTGCTATTTCCATGAGACCATCCCGAACCATAGGCTGATTTTCCTTCCTAGCGTTGAGGTTTGAGTTACGCCTAGGTTTAGGGTTTTTTTAACCAGAAAGCCCTGAGTTCCAAGAACACAGCAGCTGCGAAGGACTACCCACGAAGAGCACAAAAGTACCACAACATGCCTGCCTCCCCAGCTTTTTCCTTGGGGACATCCATAATTCCGGGCTGATTTGCCTTTCTCGTCTTAGGGTTGGGGTTAGTTAGGCCTGGTGCTAGGATTTTGAAAATCAGGAAGCCCAGACCTCCAGGCACCCTGGAGCTGTGAAAGGCATCCAAAAGGGAGTGCAAAAGTGCCACAACATGGCTGCTTTCACAGCGTTTTCCTTGGCACCATCTCTATACCTAGGCTGAATTATCTGCATAGGGTTAGGGTTAGGGTTCAGACTAGGGCTAGGATTTTTTTAACCAGGAAGCTCTGAGTTCCAGGCTTACTGCAGCTGCCAAAGGCATCCCAAAGGGAGCGTAGAATTGCCACAACATGGCAGCTTTCACCCCTTTTTCCTTGGCAAGAAGCCTAACACCAGGCTGATTTACCTTCCCAGGGTTAGTGTTAGGATTAGGCCTAGGCCTAGGATTTTTAAAACCTGGAAGCCCTGTGCTCCACGCACACTGCAGCTGTTCAAGGCACCCCAAGGGGAGCGCAAAAGTGACACAACTTGGCTGCCTCCACTGCTATTTCCATGAGACCATCCCGAACCATAGGCTGATTTTCCTTCCTAGCGTTGAGGTTTGAGTTACGCCTAGGGTTAGGGTTCTTTTAACCAGAAAGCCCTGAGTTCCAAGAACACAGCAGCTGCGAAGGACTACCCAAGAAGAGCACAAAAGTACCACAACATGCCTGCCTCCCCAGCTTTTTCCTTGGGGACATCCCTAATTGCGGGCTGATTTGCCTTTCTCGTCTTAGGGTTGGGGTTAGGTAGGCCTTGTGCTAGGATTTTGAAAATCAGAAAGCCAAGACCTCCAGGAACACTGGAGCTGTGAAAGGCATCCAAAAGGGAGTGCAAAAGTGCCACAACATGGCTGCTTTCACAGCTTTTTCCTTGGCACCATCACTATACCTAGGCTGATTTATCTGCCTAGGGTTAGGGTTAGGGTTCAGCCTAGGGCTAGGATTTTTTAACCAGGAAGCCCTGAGTTCCAGACTTACTGCATCTGCCAAAGGCATCCCAAAGGGTGCGCAGAAGTGCAACAACATGGCGGCTTTCACAGCTTTTTCCTTAGGAAGAACCCTAATACCCGGCTGATTTATCTTCCTAGGGTTACTGTTAGTCTTAGGCCTAGGACTTTTAAAACCAGGAAGCCCTGTGCTCCAGGCACACTGCAGCTGTTCTAGGCATCCCAAGGGGAGCGCAAAAGTGACACAACTTGGCTGCCTCCACTGCTATTTCCATGAGACCATCCCGAACCATAGGCTGATTTTCCTTCCTAGCGTTGAGGTTTGAGTTACGCCTAGGGTTACTGTCCTTTTAACCAGAAAGCCCTGAGTTCCAAGAACACAGCAGCTGCGAAGGACTACCCAAGAAGTGCACAAAAGTACCACAACATGCCTGCCTCCCCAGCTTTTTCCTTGGGGATATCCCTAATTCCTGGCTGATTTGCCTTTCTCGTCTTAGGGTTGGGGTTAGGTAGGCCTAGTGCTAGGATTTTGAAAATCAGGAAGCCCAGACCTCCAGGCACGCTGGAGCTGTGAAAGGCATCCAAAAGGGAGTGCAAAAGTGCCACAACATGGCTGCTTTCACGGCTTTTTCCTTGGCAAGAAGCCGAACACCAGGCTGATTTACCTTCCCAGCATTAGTGTTAGGCTTAGGCCTAGGCCTAGGATTTTTAAAACCTGGAAGCCCTGTGCTCCAGGCACACTGCAGCTGTTCAACGCACGCCAAGGGGAGCGCAAAAGTGACACAACTCGGCTGTCTCCACTGCTCTTTCCATGAGATCATCCCGAACCATAGGCTGATTTTCCTTCCTAGCGTTGAGGATTGTGTTACGCCTAGGGTTAGGGTTTTTTTAACCAGAAAGCCCTGAGTTCCAAGAACACAGCAGCTGCGAAGGACTACCCAAGAAGAGCACAAAAGTACCACAAGATGCCTGCCTCCCCAGCTTTTTCCTTGGGGACATCCCTAATTCCGGGCTGATTTGCCTTTCTCGGCTCAGGGTTGGGGTTAGGTAGGCCTTGTGCTAGGATTTTCAAAATCAGGAAGCCCAGACCTCCAGGCACACTGCAGCTGTTCAAGGCACCCCAAGGGGAGCGCAAAAGTGACACAACTTGGCTGCCTCCACTGCTCTTTCCATGAGACCATCCCGAACCATAGGCTGATTTTCCTTCCTAGCGTTGAGGTTTGAGTTACGCCTAGGGTTAGGGTACTTTTAACCAGAAAGCCCTGAGTTCCAAGAACACAGCAGCTGCGAAGGACTACCCAAGAAGAGCACAAAAGTACCACAACATGCCTGCCTCCCCAGCTTTTTCCTTGGGGACATCCCTAATTGTGGGCTGATTTGCCTTTCTCGTCTTAGGGTTGGGGTTAGGTAGGCCTAGTGCTAGGATTTTGAAAATCAGGAAGCCCAGACCTCCAGGCACCCTGGAGCTGTGAAAGGCATCCAAAAGGGAGTGCAAAAGTGCCACAACATGGCTGCTTTCACAGCTTTTTCCTTGGCACCATTCCTATACCCAGGCTGATTTACCTTCCCAGGGTTAGGGTTAGGGTTCAGCCTAGGGCTAGGATATTTTTAAACAGGAAGCCCTGAGTTCCAGGCTTACTGCAGCTGCCAAAGGCATCCCAAAGGAAGCGCAGAAGTGCCAAAACATGGCAGCTTTCACAGCTTTTTCCTTAGGAAGAACCCTAATACCCGGCTGATTTACCTTCCTAGGCTTACTGTTAGTCTTAGGCCTAGCACTTTTAAAACCAGGAAGCCCTGTGCTCCAGGCACACTGCAGCTGTTCAAGGCATCTCAAGGGGAGCACAAAAGTGACACAACTTGGCTGCCTCCACTGCTATTTCCATGAGACCATCCCGAACCATAGGCTGATTTTCCTTCCTAGCGCTGAGGTTTGAGTTAGGCCTAGGGTTAGTGTCCTTTTAACCAGAAAGCCCTGAGTTCCAAGAACACAGCAGCTGCCAAGGACTACCCAAGAAGAGCAGAAAAGTACCACAACATGCCTGCCTCCCCAGCTTTTTCCTTGGGGACATCCCTAATTGCGGGCTGATTTGCCTTTCTCGTCTTAGGGTTGGGGTTAGGTAGGCCTAGTGCTAGGATTTTGAAAATCAGGAAGCCCAGACCTCCAGGCACACTGGAGCTGTGAAAGGCATCCAAAAGGGAGTGCAAAAGTGCCACAACATGGCTGCTTTCACGGCTTTTTCCTTGGCAAGAAGCCTAACACCAGGCTGATTTACCTTCCCAGCGTTAGTGTCAGGCTTAGGCCTAGGCCTAGGATTTTTAAAACCTGGAAGCCCTCAGCTCCACGCACACTGCAGCTGTTCAACGCACCCCAAGGGGAGCGCAAAAGGGACACAACTTGGCTGACTCCACTGCTATTTCCATGAGACCATCCCGAAACATAGGCTGATTTTCCTTCCTAGCGTTGAGGTTTGAGATACGCCTAGGGTTAGGGCTCTTTTAACCAGAAAGCCCTGAGTTCCAAGAACACAGCAGCTGCGAAGGACTACCAAAGAAGAGCACAAAAGTACCACAACATGCCTGCCTCCACAGCTTTTTCCTTGGGGACATCCCTAATTCCTGGCTGATTTGCCTTTCTCATCTTAGGGTTGGGGTTAGGTAGGCCTTGTGCTAGGATTTTCAAAATCAGGAAGCCCAGACCTCCAGGCACACTGCAGCTGTTCAAAGCACCCCAAGGGGAGCGCAATAGTGACACAACTTGGCTGCCTCCGCTGCTATTTCCATGAGACCATCCCGAACCATAGGCTGATTTTCCTTCCTAGCGTTGAGGTTTGAGTTACGCCTAGGTTTAGGGTTTTTTAACCAGAAAGCCCTGAGTTCCAAGAACACAGCAGCTGCGAAGGACTACCCACGAAGAGCACAAAAGTACCACAACATGCCTGCCTCCCCAGCTTTTTCCTTGGGGACATCCATAATTCCGGGCTGATTTGCCTTTCTCGTCTTAGGGTTGGGGTTAGTTAGGCCTGGTGCTAGGATTTTGAAAATCAGGAAGCCCAGACCTCCAGGCACCCTGGAGCTGTGAAAGGCATCCAAAAGGGAGTGCAAAAGTGCCACAACATGGCTGCTTTCACAGCGTTTTCCTTGGCACCATCTCTATACCTAGGCTGAATTATCTGCATAGGGTTAGGGTTAGGGTTCAGACTAGGGCTAGGATTTTTTTAACCAGGAAGCTCTGAGTTCCAGGCTTACTGCAGCTGCCAAAGGCATCCCAAAGGGAGCGTAGAATTGCCACAACATGGCAGCTTTCACCCCTTTTTCCTTGGCAAGAAGCCTAACACCAGGCTGATTTACCTTCCCAGGGTTAGTGTTAGGATTAGGCCTAGGCCTAGGATTTTTAAAACCTGGAAGCCCTGTGCTCCACGCACACTGCAGCTGTTCAAGGCACCCCAAGGGGAGCGCAAAAGTGACACAACTTGGCTGCCTCCACTGCTATTTCCATGAGACCATCCCGAACCATAGGCTGATTTTCCTTCCTAGCGTTGAGGTTTGAGTTACGCCTAGGGTTAGGGTTCTTTTAACCAGAAAGCCCTGAGTTCCAAGAACACAGCAGCTGCGAAGGACTACCCAAGAAGAGCACAAAAGTACCACAACATGCCTGCCTCCCCAGCTTTTTCCTTGGGGACATCCCTAATTGCGGGCTGATTTGCCTTTCTCGTCTTAGGGTTGGGGTTAGGTAGGCCTTGTGCTAGGATTTTGAAAATCAGAAAGCCAAGACCTCCAGGAACACTGGAGCTGTGAAAGGCATCCAAAAGGGAGTGCAAAAGTGCCACAACATGGCTGCTTTCACAGCTTTTTCCTTGGCACCATCACTATACCTAGGCTGATTTATCTGCCTAGGGTTAGGGTTAGGGTTCAGCCTAGGGCTAGGATTTTTTAACCAGGAAGCCCTGAGTTCCAGACTTACTGCATCTGCCAAAGGCATCCCAAAGGGTGCGCAGAAGTGCAACAACATGGCGGCTTTCACAGCTTTTTCCTTAGGAAGAACCCTAATACCCGGCTGATTTATCTTCCTAGGGTTACTGTTAGTCTTAGGCCTAGGACTTTTAAAACCAGGAAGCCCTGTGCTCCAGGCACACTGCAGCTGTTCTAGGCATCCCAAGGGGAGCGCAAAAGTGACACAACTTGGCTGCCTCCACTGCTATTTCCATGAGACCATCCCGAACCATAGGCTGATTTTCCTTCCTAGCGTTGAGGTTTGAGTTACGCCTAGGGTTACTGTCCTTTTAACCAGAAAGCCCTGAGTTCCAAGAACACAGCAGCTGCGAAGGACTACCCAAGAAGTGCACAAAAGTACCACAACATGCCTGCCTCCCCAGCTTTTTCCTTGGGGATATCCCTAATTCCTGGCTGATTTGCCTTTCTCGTCTTAGGGTTGGGGTTAGGTAGGCCTAGTGTTAGGATTTTCAAAATCAGGAAGCCCAGACCTCCAGGCACCCTAAAGCTGTGAAAGGCATCCAAAAGGGAGTGCAAAAGTGCCACAACATGGCTGCTTTCACCGCGTTTTCCTTGGCACCATCACTATACCTAGGCTGATTTATCTGCCTAGGGTTAGGGTTAGGGTTCAGCCTAGGGCTAGGATTTTTTTAACCAGAAAGCCCTGAGTTTCAGGCTTACTGCAGCTCCCAAAGGAATCCCAAAGGGAGCGCAGAAGTGCCTCAACATGGCAGCTTTCACAGCTATTTCCTTAGGAAGAACCCAAACACCCGGCTGATTTACCTTCCTAGGGTTACTGTTAGACTTAGGCCTAGGACTTTTAAAACCACGAAGCCCTGTGCTCCAGGCACACTGGAGCTGTGAAAGGCATCCAAAAGGGAGTGCAAAAGTGCCACAACATGGCTGCTTTCACGGCTTTTTCCTTGGCAAGAAGCCTAACACCAGGCTGATTTACCTTCCCAGGGTTAGTGTCAGGCTTAGGCCTAGGCCTCGGATTTTTAAAACCTGGAAGCCCTGTGCTCCAGGCACACTGCAGCTGTTCAACGCACGCCAAGGGGAGCGCAAAAGTGACACAACTTTGCTGACTCCACTGCTATTTCCATGAGACCATCCTGAACCATAGGCTGATTTTCCTTCCTAGCGTTGAGGTTTGAGTTACGCCTAGGGTTAGTGTATTTTAATCAGAAAGCCCTGAGAACCAAGAACACAGCAGCTGCAAAGGACTACCCAAGAAGAGCACAAAAGTACCACAACATGCCTGCCTCCACAGCTTTTTCCTTGGGGACATCCCTAATTGCGGGCTGATTTGCCTTTCTCGTCTTAGGGTTGGGGTTAGGTAGGCCTAGTGCTAGGATTTTGAAAATCAGGAAGCCCAGACCTCCAGGCACACTGGAGCTGTGAAAGGCATCCAAAAGGGAGTGCAAAAGTGCCACAACATGGCTGCTTTCACGGCTTTTTCCTTGGCAAGAAGCCTAACACCAGGCTGATTTGCCTTCCCAGGGTTAGTGTTAGGATTAGGCCTAGGCCTAGGATTTTTAAAACCTGGAAGCCCTGTGCTCCAGGCACACTGCAGCTGTTCAACGCACGCCAAGGGGAGCGCAAAAGTGACACAACTTGGCTGCCTCCACTGCTATTTCCATGAGACCATCCCGAACCATAGGCTGATTTTCCTTCCTAGCGTGGAGGTTTGAGTTACGCCTAGCGTTAGGGTTCTTCTAACCAGAAAGCCCTGAGTTCCAAGAACACAGCAGCTGCGAAGGACTACCCAAGAAGAGCAGAAAAGTACCACAACATGCCTGCCTCCCCAGCTTTTTCCTTGGGGACATCCCTAATAGCGGGCTGATTTGCCTTTCTCGTCTTAGGGTTGGGGTTAGGTAGGCCTTGTGCTAGGATTTTCAAAATCAGGAAGCCCAGACCTCCAGGCACACTGCAGCTGTTCTAGGCACCCCAATGGGAGCGCAAAAGTGACACAACTTGGCTGCCTCCACTGCTATTTCCATGAGACCATCCCGAACCATAGGCTGATTTTCCTTCCTAGCGTTGAGGTTTGAGTTAGGCCTAGGGTTACTGTCCTTTTAACCAGAAAGCCATGAGTTCCAAGAACACAGCAGCTGCGAAGGACTACCCAAGAAGTGCACAAAAGTACCACAACATGCCTGCCTCCCCAGCTTTTTCCTTGGGGATATCCCTAATTCCTGGCTGATTTGCCTTTCTCGTCTTAGGGTTGGGGTTAGGTAGGCCTAGTGTTAGGATTTTCAAAATCAGGAAGCCCAGGCCTCCAGGCACCCTAAAGCTGTGAAAGGCATCCAAAAGGGAGTGCAAAAGTGCCACAACATGGCTGCTTTCACCGCGTTTTCCTTGGCACCATCACTATACCTAGGCTGATTTATCTGCCTAGGGTTAGGGTTAGGGTTCAGCCTAGGGCTAGGATTTTTTTAACCAGAAAGCCCTGAGTTTCAGGCTTACTGCAGCTCCCAAAGGAATCCCAAAGGGAGCGCAGAAGTGCCTCAACATGGCAGCTTTCACAGCTATTTCCTTAGGAAGAACCCAAACACCCGGCTGATTTACCTTCCTAGGGTTACTGTTAGACTTAGGCCTAGGACTTTTAAAACCACGAAGCCCTGTGCTCCAGGCACACTGGAGCTGTGAAAGGCATCCAAAAGGGAGTGCAAAAGTGCCACAACATGGCTGCTTTCACGGCTTTTTCCTTGGCAAGAAGCCTAACACCAGGCTGATTTACCTTCCCAGGGTTAGTGTCAGGCTTAGGCCTAGGCCTCGGATTTTTAAAACCTGGAAGCCCTGTGCTCCAGGCACACTGCAGCTGTTCAACGCACGCCAAGGGGAGCGCAAAAGTGACACAACTTTGCTGACTCCACTGCTATTTCCATGAGACCATCCTGAACCATAGGCTGATTTTCCTTCCTAGCGTTGAGGTTTGAGTTACGCCTAGGGTTAGTGTATTTTAATCAGAAAGCCCTGAGAACCAAGAACACAGCAGCTGCAAAGGACTACCCAAGAAGAGCACAAAAGTACCACAACATGCCTGCCTCCACAGCTTTTTCCTTGGGGACATCCCTAATTGCGGGCTGATTTGCCTTTCTCGTCTTAGGGTTGGGGTTAGGTAGGCCTAGTGCTAGGATTTTGAAAATCAGGAAGCCCAGACCTCCAGGCACACTGGAGCTGTGAAAGGCATCCAAAAGGGAGTGCAAAAGTGCCACAACATGGCTGCTTTCACGGCTTTTTCCTTGGCAAGAAGCCTAACACCAGGCTGATTTGCCTTCCCAGGGTTAGTGTTAGGATTAGGCCTAGGCCTAGGATTTTTAAAACCTGGAAGCCCTGTGCTCCAGGCACACTGCAGCTGTTCAACGCACGCCAAGGGGAGCGCAAAAGTGACACAACTTGGCTGCCTCCACTGCTATTTCCATGAGACCATCCCGAACCATAGGCTGATTTTCCTTCCTAGCGTTGAGGTTTGAGTTACGCCTAGGGTTAGTGTATTTTAATAAGAAAGCCCTGAGAACCAAGAACACAGCAGCTGCGAAGGACTACCCAAGAAGAGCACAAAAGTACCACAACATGCCTGCCTCCCCAGCTTTTTCCTTGGGGACATCCCTAATAGCGGGCTGATTTGCCTTTCTCGTCTTAGGGTTGGGGTTAGGTAGGCCTTGTGCTAGGATTTTCAAAATCAGGAAGCCCAGACCTCCAGGCACACTGCAGCTGTTCTAGGCACCCCAAGGGGAGCGCAAAAGTGACACAACTTGGCTGCCTCCACTGCTCTTTCCATGAGACCATCCCGAACCATAGGCTGATTTTCCTTCCTAGCGTTGAGGATTGTGTTACGCCTAGGGTTAGGGTTCTTTTAACCAGAAAGCCCTGAGTTCCAAGAACACAGCAGCTGCGAAGGACTACCCAAGAAGAGCACAAAAGTACCACAACATGCCTGCCTCCCCAGCTTTTTCCTTGGGGACATCCCTAATTGCGGGCTGATTTGCCTTTCTCGTCTTAGGGTTGGGGTTAGGTAGGCCTTGTGCTAGGATTTTGAAAATCAGGAAGCCCAGACCTCCAGGAACACTGGAGCTGTGAAAGGCATCCAAAAGGGAGTGCAAAAGTGCAACAACATGGCTGCTTTCACAGCTTTTTCCTTGGCACCATCACTATACCTAGGCTGATTTATCTGCCTAGGGTTAGGGTTAGGGTTCTGCCTAGGGCTAGGATTATTGTAACCAGGATGCCCTGAGTTCCAGGCTTACTGCAGCTGCCAAAGGCATCCCAAAGGGAGCGCAGAAGTGCCACAACATGGCAGCTTTCACAGCTTTTTCCTTAGGAAGAACCCTAACACCAGGCTGATTTACCTTCCCACGGTTAGTGTTAGGCTTAGGCCTAGGCCTAGGATTTTTAAAACATGGAAGCCTTCAGCTCATCGCACACTGCAGCTGTTCAACGCACCCCAAGGGGAGCGCAAAAGTGACACAACTTGGCTGACTCCACTGCTATTTCCATGAGACCATCCCGAACCATAGGCTGATTTTCCTTCCTAGCGTTGAGGTTTGAGTTACGCCTAGGGTTAGGGTTCTTTTAATCAGAAAGCCCTGAGTTCCAAGAACACAGCAGCTGCGAAGGACTACCCAAGAAGAGCACAAAAGTACCACAACATGCCTGCCTCCCCAGCTATTTCCTTGGGGACATCCCTAATTCCTGGCTGATTTGCCTTTCTCATCTTAGGGTTGGGGTTAGGTAGGCCTAGTGCTAGGATTTTCAAAATCAGGAAGCCCAGACCTCCAGGCACACTGGAGCTGTGAAAGGCATCCAAAAGGGAGTGCAAAAGTGCCACAACATGGCTGCTTTCACGCTTTTTCCTTGGCAAGAAGCCTAACACCAGGCTGATTTACCTTCCCAGCGTTAGTGTTAGGATTAGGCCTAGGCCTAGGATTTTTATAACCTGGAAGCCCTCAGCTCAACGCACACTTCACCTGTTCAACACACCCCAAGGGGAGCGCAAAAGTGACACAACTTGGCTGCCTCCACTGCTATTTCCATGAGACCATCCCGAACCATAGGCTGATTTTCCTTCCTAGCGTTGAGGTTTGAGTTACGCCTAGGGTTAGGGTTTTTTTAACCAGAAAGCCCTGAGTTCCAAGAACACAGCAGCTGCGAGGGACTCCCCCAGAAGTGCACAAAAGCAGTACAACATGCCTGCCTCCCCAGCTTTTTCCTTGGGGACATCCCTAATTCCTGGCTGATTTACCTTTCTCGTCTTAGGGTTGGGGTTAGGTAGGCCTAGTGCTAGGATTTTGAAAATCAGGAAGCCCAGACCTCCAGGCACACTGGAGCCGTGAAAGGCATCTAAAAGGTAGTGCAAAATTGCCACAACATGGCTGCTTTCACGGCTTTTTCCTTGGCAAGAAGCCTAACACCAGGCTGATTTACCGTCCCAGGGTTAGTGTTAGGCTTAGGCCTAGGCCTAGGATTTTTAAAACCTGGAAGCCCTGTGCTCCACGCACCCTGCAGCTGTTCAACGCACGCCAAGGGGAGCGCAAAAGTTACACAACTTGGCCGCCTCCACTGCTATTTCCGTGAGACCATCCCGAAACATAGGCTGATTTTCCTTCCTAGCGTTGAGGTTTGAGTTACGCCTAGGTTTAGGGTTTTTTTAACCAGAAAGCCCTGAGTTCCAAGAACACAGCAGCTGCGAAGGACTACCCAGGAAGAGCACAAAAGTCCCACAACATGCCTGCCTCCCCAACTTTTTCCTTGGGGACATCCCTAATTGCGGGCTGATTTGCCTTTCTCGTCTTAGGGTTGGGGTTAGGTAGGCCTTGTGCTAGGATTTTCAAAATCAGGAAGCCCAGACCTCCAGGCACACTGCAGCTGTTCAAGGCACCACAAGGGGAGCGCAAAAGTGACGCAACTTGGCTGCCTCCACTGCTATTTCCATGAGACCATCCCGAAACATAGGCTGATTTTCCTTCCTAGCGTTGAGATTTGAGATACGCCTAGGGTTAGGGTTCTTTTAACCAGAAAGCCCTGAGTTGCAAGAACACAGGAGCTGCGAAGGACTACCCAAGAAGAGCACAAAAGTACCACAACATGCCTGCCTCCCCAGCTTTTTCCTTGGGGACATCCCTAATTCCGGGCTGATTTGCCTTTCTCGTCTTAGGGTTGGGGTTAGGTAGGCCTAGTGCTAGGATTTTGAAAATCAGGAAGCCCAGACCTCCAGGAACACTGGAGCTGTGAAAGGCATCCAAAAGGGAGTGCAAAAGTGCCACAACATGGCTGCTTTCACGCTTTTTCCTTGGCAAGAAGCCTAACACCAGGCTGATTTGCCTTCCCAGCGTTAGTGTTAGGATTAGGCCTAGGCCTAGGATTTTTAAAACATGGAAGCCTTCAGCTCATCGCACACTGCAGCTGTTCAACGCACCCCAAGGGGAGCGCAAAAGTGACACAACTTGGCTGACTCCACTGCTATTTCCATGAGACCATCCCGAACCATAGGCTGATTTTCCTTCCTAGCGTTGAGGTTTGAGTTACGCCTAGGGTTAGGGTTCTTTTAATCAGAAAGCCCTGAGTTCCAAGAACACAGCAGCTGCGAAGGACTACCCAAGAAGAGCACAAAAGTACCACAACATGCCTGCCTCCCCAGCTATTTCCTTGGGGACATCCCTAATTCCTGGCTGATTTGCCTTTCTCATCTTAGGGTTGGGGTTAGGTAGGCCTAGTGCTAGGATTTTCAAAATCAGGAAGCCCAGACCTCCAGGCACACTGGAGCTGTGAAAGGCATCCAAAAGGGAGTGCAAAAGTGCCACAACATGGCTGCTTTCACGCTTTTTCCTTGGCAAGAAGCCTAACACCAGGCTGATTTACCTTCCCAGCGTTAGTGTTAGGATTAGGCCTAGGCCTAGGATTTTTATAACCTGGAAGCCCTCAGCTCAACGCACACTTCACCTGTTCAACACACCCCAAGGGGAGCGCAAAAGTGACACAACTTGGCTGCCTCCACTGCTATTTCCATGAGACCATCCCGAACCATAGGCTGATTTTCCTTCCTAGCGTTGAGGTTTGAGTTACGCCTAGGGTTAGGGTTTTTTTAAGCAGAAAGCCCTGAGTTCCAAGAACACAGCAGCTGCGAGGGACTCCCCCAGAAGTGCACAAAAGCAGTACAACATGCCTGCCTCCCCAGCTTTTTCCTTGGGGACATCCCTAATTCCTGGCTGATTTACCTTTCTCGTCTTAGGGTTGGGGTTAGGTAGGCCTAGTGCTAGGATTTTGAAAATCAGGAAGCCCAGACCTCCAGGCACACTGGAGCCGTGAAAGGCATCTAAAAGGTAGTGCAAAATTGCCACAACATGGCTGCTTTCACGGCTTTTTCCTTGGCAAGAAGCCTAACACCAGGCTGATTTACCGTCCCAGGGTTAGTGTTAGGCTTAGGCCTAGGCCTAGGATTTTTAAAACCTGGAAGCCCTGTGCTCCACGCACCCTGCAGCTGTTCAACGCACGCCAAGGGGAGCGCAAAAGTTACACAACTTGGCCGCCTCCACTGCTATTTCCGTGAGACCATCCCGAAACATAGGCTGATTTTCCTTCCTAGCGTTGAGGTTTGAGTTACGCCTAGGTTTAGGGTTTTTTTAACCAGAAAGCCCTGAGTTCCAAGAACACAGCAGCTGCGAAGGACTACCCAGGAAGAGCACAAAAGTCCCACAACATGCCTGCCTCCCCAACTTTTTCCTTGGGGACATCCCTAATTGCGGGCTGATTTGCCTTTCTCGTCTTAGGGTTGGGGTTAGGTAGGCCTTGTGCTAGGATTTTCAAAATCAGGAAGCCCAGACCTCCAGGCACACTGCAGCTGTTCAAGGCACCACAAGGGGAGCGCAAAAGTGACGCAACTTGGCTGCCTCCACTGCTATTTCCATGAGACCATCCCGAAACATAGGCTGATTTTCCTTCCTAGCGTTGAGATTTGAGATACGCCTAGGGTTAGGGTTCTTTTAACCAGAAAGCCCTGAGTTGCAAGAACACAGGAGCTGCGAAGGACTACCCAAGAAGAGCACAAAAGTACCACAACATGCCTGCCTCCCCAGCTTTTTCCTTGGGGACATCCCTAATTCCGGGCTGATTTGCCTTTCTCGTCTTAGGGTTGGGGTTAGGTAGGCCTAGTGCTAGGATTTTGAAAATCAGGAAGCCCAGACCTCCAGGAACACTGGAGCTGTGAAAGGCATCCAAAAGGGAGTGCAAAAGTGCCACAACATGGCTGCTTTCACAGCTTTTTCCTTGGCACCATCACTATACCTAGGCTGATTTATCTGCCTAGGGTTAGGGTTAGGGTTCAGCCTAGGATTAGGATTTTTTTAACCAGGAAGCTCTGAGTTCCAGGCTTACTGCAGCTGCCAAAGGCATCCCAAAGGGAGCGCAGAAGTGCCACAAGATGGCAGCTTTCACAGCTATTTCCTTAGGAAGAACCCTAATACTAGGCTGATTTACCTTCCTAGGGTTACTGTTAGTCTTATGCCTAGGACTTTCAAAATCAGGAAGCCCAGACCTCCAGGCACACTGCAGCGGTTCAACGCACCCCAAGGGGAGCGCAAAAGTGACACAACTTGACTGACTCCACTGCTATTTCCATGAGACCATCCCGAACCATAGGCTCATTTTCCTTCCTAGCGTGGAGGTTTGAGTTACGCCTAGCGTTAGGGTTCTTCTAACCAGAAAGCCCTGAGTTCCAAGAACACAGCAGCTGCGAAGGACTACCCAAGAAGAGCACAAAAGTACCACAACATGCCTGCCTCCACAGCTTTTTCCTTGGGGACATCCCTAATTGCGGGCTGATTTGCCTTTCTCGTCTTAGGGTTGGGGTTAGGTAGGCCTAGTGCTAGGATTTTGAAAATCAGGAAGCCCAGACCTCCAGGCACACTGGAGCTGTGAAAGGCATCCAAAAGGGAGTGCAAAAGTGCCACAACATGGCTGCTTTCACAGCTTTTTTCTTGGCACCATCATTATAACTAGGCTGATTTATCTGCCTAGGGTTAGGGTTAGGGTTCAGCCTAGGGCTAGGATTATTGTAACCAGGATGCCCTGAGATCCAGGCTTACTGCATCTGCCAAAGGCATCCCAAAGGGAGCGCAGAAGTGTCACAACATGGCAGCTTTCAAAGCTTTTTCCTTAGGAAGAACCCTAACACCAGGCTGATTTACCTTCCCACGGTTAGTGTTAGGCTTAGGACTAGGCCTAGGATTTTTAAAACCTGGAAGCCTTCAGCTCATCGCACACTGCAGCTGTTCAACGCACCCAAGGGGAGCGCAAAAGTGACACAACTTGGCTGCCTCCACTGCTATTTCCATGAGACCATCCCGAACCATAGGCTGATTTTCCTTCCTAGCGTTGAGGTTTGAGTTAGGCCGAGGGTTACTGTCCTTTTAACCAGAAAGCCCTGAGTTCCAAGAACACAGCAGCTGCGAAGGACTACCCAAGAAGAGCACAAAAGTACCACAACATGCCTGCCTCCCCAGCTTTTTCCTTGGGGACATCCCTAATTCCTGGCTGATTTGCCTTTCTCGTCTTAGGGTTGGGGTTAGGTAGGCCTAGTGCTAGGATTTTGAAAATCAGGAAGCCCAGACCTCCAGGCACAGTGGAGGTGTGAAAGGCATCCAAAAGGGAGTGCAAAAGTGCCACAACATGGCTGCTTTCACAGCTTTTTCCTTGGCACCATCACTGTACCTAGGCTGATTTATCTGCCTAGGGTTAGGGTTAGGGTTCAGCCTAGGGCTAGGATTTTTTTAACCAGGAAGCCCTGAGTTTCAGGCTTACTGCAGCTGCCAAAGGAATCCCAAAGGGAGCGCAGAAGTGCCTCAACATGGCAGCTTTCACAGCTATTTCCTTAGGAAGAACCCCAACACCCGGCTGATTTACCTTCCTAGGGTTACTGTTAGACTTAGGGCTAGGACTTTTAAAACCAGGAAGCCCTGTGCTCCAGGCACACTGCAGCTGTGAAAGGCATCCTAAAGAGAGTGCAAAAGTGACACAACATGGCTGCTTTCACGGCTTTTTCCTTGGCAAGAATCCTAACACCAGGCTGATTTACCTTCCTAGGGTTAGTTTTAGGTTAAGGCCTAGGCCTAGGATTTTTAAAACCTGGAAGCCCTGTGCTCCAGGCACACTGCAGCTGTTCAACGCACCCCAAGGGGAGCGCAAAAGTGACACAACTTGGCTGCCTCCACTGCTATTTCCATGAGACCATCCCGAACCATAGGCTGATTTTCCTTCCTAGCGTTGAGGTTTGAGTTAGGCCTAGGGTTACTGTCCTTTTAACCAGAAAGCCCTGAGTTCCAAGAACACAGCAGCTGCGAAGGACTACCCAAGAAGAGCACAAAAGTCCCACAACATGCCTGCCTCCCCAGCTTTTTCCTTGGGGACATCCCTAATTGCGGGCTGATTTGCCTTTCTCGTCTTAGGGTTGGGGTTAGGTAGGCCTAGTGCTAGGATTTTGAAAATCAGGAAGCCCAGACCTCCAGGCACAGTGGAGGTGTGAAAGGCATCCAAAAGGGAGTGCAAAAGTGCCACAACATGGCTGCTTTCACAGCTTTTTCCTTCGCACCATCACTGTACCTAGGCTGATTTATCTCCCTAGGGTTAGGGTTAGGGTTCAGCCTAGGGCTAGGATTTTTTTAACCAGGAAGCCCTGAGTTTCAGGCTTACTGCAGCTGCCAAAGGAATCCCAAAGGGAGCGCAGAAGTGCCTCAACATGGCAGCTTTCACAGCTATTTCCTTAGGAAGAACCCCAACACCCGGCTGATTTACCTTCCTAGGGTTACAGTTAGACTTAGGGCTAGGACTTTTAAAACCAGGAAGCCCTGTGCTCCAGGCACACTGCAGCTGTGAAAGGCATCCTAAAGAGAGTGCAAAAGTGACACAACATGGCTGCTTTCACGGCTTTTTCCTTGGCAAGAAGCCTAACACCAGGCTGATTTACCTTCCCAGCGTTAGTTTTAGGTTTAGGCCTAGGCCTAGGATTTTTAAAATCTGGAAGCCCTGTGCTCCAGGCACACTGCAGTTGTTCAACGCACCCCAAGGGGAGCGCAAAAGTGACACAACTTGGCTGCCTCCACTGCTATTTCCATGAGACCATCCCAAACCATAGGCTGATTTTCTTTCCTAGCGTTGAGGTTTGAGTTACGCCTAGGGTTAGGGTACTTTTAACCAGAAAGCCCTGAGTTCCAAGAACACAGCAGCTGCGAAGGACTACCCAAGAAGTGCACAAAAGTACCACAACATACCTGCCTCCCCACCTTTTTCCTTGGGGACATCCCTAATTGCGGGCTGATTTGCCTTTCTCGTCTTAGGGTTGGGGTTAGGTAGGCCTAGTGCTAGGATTTTCAAAATCAGGAAGCCCAGACCTCCAGGCACACTGGAGCTGTGAAAGGCATCCAAAAGGGAGTGCAAAAGTGCCACAACATGGCTGCCTTCATGGCTTTTTCCTTGGCAAGAAGCCTAACACCAGGCTGATTTACCTTCCCAGGGTTAGTGTCAGGATTAGGCCTAGGCCTAGGATTTTTAAAACCTGGAAGCCCTCAGCTCAACGCACACTTCACCTGTTCAACACACCCCAAGGGGAGCGCAAAAGTGACACAACTTGGCTGCCTCCACTGCTATTTCCATGAGACCATCCCGAACCATAGGCTGATTTTCCTTCCTAGCGTTGAGGTTTGAGTTACGCCTAGGGTTAGGGTTTTTTTAACCAGAAAGCCCTGAGTTCCAAGAACACAGCAGCTGCGAGGGACTCCCCCAGAAGTGCACAAAAGTACCACAACATGCCTGCCTCCCCAGCTTTTTCCTTGGGGACATCCCTAATTCCTGGCTGATTTACCTTTCTCGTCTTAGGGTTGGGGTTAGGTAGGCCTAGTGCTAGGATTTTGAAAATCAGGAAGCCCAGACCTCCAGGCACACTGGAGCCGTGAAAGGCATCTAAAAGGTAGTGCAAAATTGCCACAACATGGCTGCTTTCACGGCTTTTTCCTTGGCAAGAAGCCTAACACCAGGCTGATTTACCTTCCCAGGGTTAGTGTTAGGCTTAGGCCTAGGCCTAGGATTTTTAAAACCTGGAAGCCCTGTGCTCCACGCACCCTGCAGCTGTTCAACGCACCCCAAGGGGAGCGCAAAAGTTACACTACTTGGCCGCCTCCACTGCTATTTCCGTGAGACCATCCCGAACCATAGGCTGATTTTCCTTCCTAGCGTTGAGGTTTGAGTTACGCCTAGGGTTAGGGTTTTTTTAACCAGAAAGCCCTGAGTTCCAAGAACACAGCAGCTGCGAAGGACACCCAAGAAGAGCACAAAAGTCCCACAACATGCCTGCCTCCCCAACTTTTTCCTTGGGGACATCCCTAATTGCGGGCTGATTTGCCTTTCTCGTCTTAGGGTTGGGGTTAGGTAGGCCTTGTGCTAGGATTTTCAAAATCAGGAAGCCCAGACCTCCAGGCACACTGCAGCTGTTCAAGGCACCACAAGGGGAGCGCAAAAGTGACGCAACTTGGCTGCCTCCACTGCTATTTCCATGAGACCATCCCGAACCATAGGCTGATTTTCCTTCCTAGCGTTGAGATTTGAGTTAGGCCTAGGGTTAGGGTTCTTTTAACCAGAAAGCCCTGAGTTCCAAGAACACAGCAGCTGCGAAGGACTACCCAAGAAGAGCACAAAAGTACCACAACATGCCTGCCTCCCCAGCTTTTTCCTTGGGGACATCCCTAATTGCGGGCTGATTTGCCTTTCTCGTCTTAGGGTTGGGGTTAGGTAGGCCTAGTGCTAGGATTTTGAAAATCAGGAAGCCCAGACCTCCAGGCACAGTGGAGGTGTGAAAGGCATCCAAAAGGGAGTGCAAAAGTGCCACAACATGGCTGCTTTCACAGCTTTTTCCTTGGCACCATCACTGTACCTAGGCTGATTTATCTGCCTAGGGTTAGGGTTAGGGTTCAGCCTAGGGCTAGGATTTTTTAACCAGGAAGCCCTGAGTTTCAGGCTTACTGCAGCTGCCAAAGGAATCCCAAAGGGAGCGCAGAAGTGCCTCAACATGGCAGCTTTCACAGGTATTTCCTTAGGAAGAACCCCAACACCCGGCTGATTTACCTTCCTAGGGTTACTGTTAGACTTAGGGCTAGGACTTTTAAAACCAGGAAGCCCTGTGCTCCAGGCACACTGCAGCTGTGAAAGGCATCCTAAAGAGAGTGCAAAAGTGACATAACATGGCTGCTTTCACGGCTTTTTCCTTGGCAAGAAGCCTAACACCAGGCTGATTTACCTTCCTAGGGTTAGTTTTAGGTTTAGGCCTAGGCCTAGGATTTTTAAAATCTGGAAGCCCTGTGCTCCAGGCACACTGCAGCTGTTCAACGCACCCCAAGGGGAGCGCAAAAGTGACACAACTTGGCTGCCTCCACTGCTATTTCCATGAGACCATCCCGAACCATAGGCTGATTTTCCTTCCTAGCGTTGAGGTTTGAGTTACGCCTAGGGTTGGGGTTTTTTTAACCAGAAAGCCCTGAGTTCCAAGAACACAGCAGCTGTGAATGACTACCCAAGAAGAGCAGAAAAGTACCACAACATGCCTGCCTCCCCAGGTTTTTCCTTGGGGACATCCCTAATTGCGGGCTGATTTGCCTTTCTCGTCTTAGGGTTGGGGTTAGGTAGGCCTAGTGCTAGGATTTTCAAAATCAGGAAGCCCAGACCTCCAGGCACACTGGAGCTGTGAAAGGCATCCAAAAGGGAGTGCAAAATTGCCACAACATGGCTGCTTTCACGACTTTTTCCTTGGCAAGAAGCCTAACACCAGGCTGATTTACCTTCCCAGCGTTAGTGTTAGGCTTAGGCCTAGGCCTAGGATTTTTAAAACCTGGAAGCCCTGTGCTCCAGGCACACTGCATCTGTTCAACGCACCCCAAGGGGAGCGCAAAAGTGACACAACTTGGCTGCCTCCAGTGCTATTTCCATGAGACCATCCCGAACCATAGGCTGATTTTCCTTCCTAGCGTTGAGGTTTGAGTTACGCCTAGGGTTAGGGTTTTTTTAAGCAGAAAGCCCTGAGTTCCAAGAACACAGCAGCTGCGAAGGACTACCCAAGAAGAGCACAAAAGTACCACAACATGCCTGCCTCCCCAGCTTTTTCCTTGGGGACATCCCTAATTCTGGGCTGATTTGCCTTTCTCGTCTTAGGGTTAGTGTCAGGTGGGCCTTGTGCTAGGATTTTCAAAATCAGGAAGCCCAGACCTCCAGGCACACTGCAGCTGTTCAAGGCACCCCAAAGGGAGCGCAAAAGTGACACAACTTGGCTGCCTCCAGTGCTATTTCCATGAGACCATCCCAAACCATAGGCTGATTTTCTTTCCTAGCGTTGAGGTTTGAGTTACGCCTAGGGTTAGGGTTTTTTAACCAGAAAGCCCTGAGTTCCAAGAACACAGCAGCTGCGAAGGACTACCCAAGAAGTGCACAAAAGTACCACAACATACCTGCCTCCCCAGCTTTTTCCTTGGGGACATCCCTAATTCCGGGCTGATTTACCTTTCTCGTCTTAGGGTTGGGGTTAGGTAGGGCTTGTGCTAGGATTTTCAAAATCAGGAAGCCCAGACCTCCAGGCACACTGCAGCTGTTCAAAGCCCCCCAAGGGGAGCGCAAAAGTGCCACAACATGGCTGCTTTCACAGCGTTTTCCTTGGCACCATCACTATACCTAGACTGATTTATCTGCCTTGGGTTAGGGTTAGGGTTCAGCCTAGGGCTAGGATTTTTTTAACCAGGAAGCCCTGAGTTTCAGGCTTACTGCAGCTGCCAAAGGAATCCCAAAGGGAGCGCAGAAGTGCCTCAACATGGCAGCTTTCACAGCTATTTCCTTAGGAAGAACCCAAACACCCGGCTGATTTACCTTCCTAGGGTTACTGTTAGACTTAGGCCTAGGACTTTTAAAACCACGAAGCCCTGTGCTCCAGGCACACTGGAGCTGTGAAAGGCATCCAAAAGGGAGTGCAAAAGTGCCACAACATGGCTGCTTTCACGGCTTTTTCCTTGGCAAGAAGCCTAACACCAGGCTGATTTACCTTCCCAGGGTTAGTTTTCGGCTTAGGCCTAGGCCTAGGATTTTTAAAACCTGGAAGCCCTGTGCTCCAGGCACACTGCAGCTGTTCAACGCACGCCAAGGGGAGCACAAAAGTGACACAACTTGGCTGACTCCACTGCTATTTCCATGAGACCATCCTGAACCATAGGCTGATTTTCCTTCCTAGCGTTGAGGTTTGAGTTACGCCTAGGGTTAGTGTATTTTAATCAGAAAGCCCTGAGAACCAAGAACACAGCAGCTGCAAAGGACTACCCAAGAAGAGCACAAAAGTACCACAACATGCCTGCCTCCCCAGCTTTTTCCTTGGGGACATCCCTAATTGCGGGCTGATTTGCCTTTCTCGTCTTAGGGTTGGGGTTAGGTAGGCCTAGTGCTAGGATTTTCAAAATCAGGAAGCCCAGACCTCCAGGCACACTGGAGCTGTGAAAGGCATCCAAAAGGGAGTGCAAAAGTGCCACAACATGGCTGTTTTCTCGGTTTTTTCCTTGGCAAGAAGCCTAACACCAGGCTGATTTACCTTCCCAGCGTTAGTGTTAGGCTTAGGCCTAGGCCTAGGATTTTTAAAACCTGGAAGCCCTGTGCTCCAGGCACACTGCATCTGTTCAACGCACCCCAAGGGGAGCGCAAAAGTGACACAACTTGGCTGCCTCCACTGCTATTTCCATGAGACCATCCCGAACCATAGGCTGATTTTCCTTCCTAGCGTTGAGGTTTGAGTTACGCCTAGGGTTAGGGTTTTTTTAACCAGAAAGCCCTGAGTTCCAAGAACACAGCAGCTGCGAAGGACTACCCAAGAAGAGCACAAAAGTACCACAACATGCCTGCCTCCCCAGCTTTTTCCTTGGGGACATCCCTAATTGCGGGCTGATTTGCCTTTCTCGTCTTAGGGTTGGGGTTAGGTGGGCCTTGTGCTAGGATTTTCAAAATCAGGAAGCCCAGACTTCCAGGCACACTACAGCTGTTCAAGGCACCCCAAAGGGAGCGCAAAAGTGACACAACTTGGCTGACCCCGCTGCTATTTCCATGAGACCATCCCAAACCATAGGCTGATTTTCTTTCCTAGCGTTGAGGTTTGAGTTACGCCTAGGGTTAGGGTTTTTTAACCAGAAAGCCCTGAGTTCCAAGAACACAGCAGCTGCGAAGGACTACCCAAGAAGTGCAAAAAAGTACCACAACATACCTGCCTCCCCAGCTTTTTCCTTGGGGACATCCCTAATTCCGGGCTGATTTACCTTTCTCGTCTTAGGGTTGGGGTTAGGTAGGGCTTGTGCTAGGATTTTCAAAATCAGGAAGCCCAGACCTCCAGGCACACTGCAGCTGTTCAAATCCCCCCAATGGGAGCGCAAAAGTGACACAACTTGGCTGCCTCCACTGCTATTTCCATGAGACCATCCCGAACCATAGGCTGATTTTCCTTCCTAGCGTTGAGGTTTGAGTTACGCCTAGGTTTAGGGTTTTTTTAAGCAGAAAGCCCTGAGTTCCAAGAACACAGCAGCTGCGAAGGACTACCCAAGAAGAGCACAAAAGTACCACAACATGCCTGCCTCCCCAGCTTTTTCCTTGGGGACATCCATAATTCCGGGCTGATTTGCCTTTCTCATCTTAGGGTTGGGGTTAGGTAGGCCTAGTGCTAGGATTTTGAAAATCAGGAAGCCCAGACCTCCAGGCACACTGGAGCTGTTAAAGGCATCCAAAGGGGAGTGCAAAAGTGCCACAACATGGCTGGTTTCACAGCGTTTTCCTTGGCACCATCACTATACCTAGGCTGATTTATCTGCCTAGGGTTAGGGTTAGGGTTCAGCCTAGGGCTAGGATTTTTTTAACCAGGAAGCCCTGAGTTTCAGGCTTACTGCAGCTGCCAAAGGAATCCCAAAGGGAGCACAGAAGTGCCTCAACATGGCAGCTTTCACAGCTATTTCCTTAGGAAGAACCCCAACACCCGGCTGATTTACCTTCCTAGGGTTACTGTTAGACTTAGGCCTAGGACTTTTAAAACCACGAAGCCCTGTGCTCCAGGCACACTGCAGCTGTGAAAGGCATCCAAAAGGGAGTGCAAAAGTGCCACAACATGGCTGCTTTCACGGCTTTTTCCTTGGCAAGAACCCTAACACCAGGCTGATTTACCTTCCCAGGGTTAGTGTCAGGCTTAGGCCTAGGCCTAGGATTTTTAAAACCTGGAAGCCCTGTGCTCCAGGCACACTGCAGCTGTTCAACGCACGCCAAGGGGAGCGCAAAAGTGACACAACTTGGCTGACTCCACTGCTATTTCCATGAGACCATCCTGAACCATAGGCTGATTTTCCTTCCTAGCGTTGAGGTTTGAGTTACGCCTAGGGTTAGTGTATTTTAATCAGAAAGCCCTGAGAACCAAGAACACAGCAGCTGCAAAGGACTACCCAAGAAGAGCACAAAAGTACCACAACATGCCTGCCTCCCCAGCTTTTTCCTTGGGGACATCCCTAATTGCGGGCTGATTTGCCTTTCTCATCTTAGGGTTGGGGTTAGGTAGGCCTAGTGCTAGGATTTTGAAAATCAGGAAGCCCAGACCTCCAGGCACACTGCAGCTGTGAAAGGCATCCAAAAGGGAGTGCAAAAGTGCCACAACATGGCTGCTTTCACGGCTTTTTCCTTGGCAAGAAGCCTAACACCAGGCTGATTTACCTTCCCAGCGTTAGTGTTAGGCTTAGGCCTAGGCCTAGGATTTTTAAAACCTGGAAGCCCTGTGCTCCAGGCACACTGCATCTGTTCAACGCACCCCAAGGGGAGCGCAAAAGTGACACAACTTGGCTGCCTCCACTGCTATTTCCATGAGACCATCCCGAACCATAGGCTGATTTTCCTTCCTAGCGTTGAGGTTTGAGTTACGCCAAGGGTTAGGGTTCTTTTAACCAGAAAGCCCTGAGTTCCAAGAACACAGCAGCTGCGAAGGACTACCCAAGAAGAGCACAAAAGTACCACAACATGCCTGCCTCCCCAGCTTTTTCCTTGGGGACATCCCTAATTCCGGCTGATTTGCCTTTCTCGTCTTAGGGTTGGGGTTAGGTGGGCCTTGTGCTAGGATTTTCAAAATCAGGAAGCCCAGACCTCCAGGCACACTGCAGCTGTTCAAGGCACCCCAAAGGGAGCGCAAAAGTGACATAACTTGGCTGCCTCCACTGCTATTTCCATGAGACCATCCCGAATCATAGGCTGATTTTCCTTCCTAGTGTTGAGGTTTGAGTTACGCCTAGGTTTAGGGTTTTTTTAACCAGAAAGCCGTGAGTTCCAAGAACACAGCAGCTGCGAAGGACTACCCAAGAAGAGCACAAAAGTACCACAACATGCCTGCCTCCCCAGCTTTTTCCTTGGCGACATCCATAATTCCGGGCTGATTTGCCTTTCTCGTCTTAGGGTTGGGGTTAGGTAGGCCTAGTGCTAGGATTTTGAAAATCAGGAAGCCCAGACCTCCAGGCACACTGGAGCTGTGAAAGGCATCCAAAAGGGAGTGCAAAAGTGCCACAACATGGCTGCTTTCACAGCGTTTTCCTTGGCACCATCACTATACCTAGGCTGATTTATCTGCCTAGGGTTAGGGTTAGGGTTCAGCCTAGGGCTAGGATTTTTTTAACCAGGAAGCCCTGAGTTATAGGCTTACTGCAGCTGCCAAAGGAATCCCAAAGGGAGCGCAGAAGTGCCTCAACATGGCAGCTTTCACAGCTATTTCCTTAGGAAGAACCCAAACACCCGGCTGATTTACCTTCCTAGGGTTACTGTTAGACTTAGGCCTAGGATTTTCAAAATCAGGAAGCCCAGACCTCCAGGCACACTGCAGCTGTGAAAGGCATCCAAAAGGGAGTGCAAAAGTGCCACAACATGGCTGCTTTCACGGCTTTTTCCTTGGCAAGAAGCCTAACACCAGGCTGATTTACCTTCCCAGCGTTAGTGTCAGGCTTAGGCCTAGGCCTAGGATTTTTAAAACCTGGAAGCCCTGTGCTCCAGGCACACTGCATCTGTTCAACGCACCCCAAGGGGAGCGCAAAAGTGACACAACTTGGCTGCCTCCACTGCTATTTCCATGAGACCATCCCGAACCATAGGCTGATTTTCCTTCCTAGCGTTGAGGTTTGAGTTACGCCTAGGGTTAGGGTTTTTTTAAGCAGAAAGCCCTGAGTTCCAAGAACACAGCAGCTGCGAAGGACTACCCAAGAAGAGCACAAAAGTACCACAACATGCCTGCCTCCCCAGCTTTTTCCTTGGGGACATCCCTAATTCTGGGCTGATTTGCCTTTCTCGTCTTAGGGTTAGTGTCAGGTGGGCCTTGTGCTAGGATTTTCAAAATCAGGAAGCCCAGACCTCCAGGCACACTGCAGCTGTTCAAGGCACCCCAAAGGGAGCGCAAAAGTGACACAACTTGGCTGCCTCCAGTGCTATTTCCATGAGACCATCCCAAACCATAGGCTGATTTTCTTTCCTAGCGTTGAGGTTTGAGTTACGCCTAGGGTTAGGGTTTTTTAACCAGAAAGCCCTGAGTTCCAAGAACACAGCAGCTGCGAAGGACTACCCAAGAAGTGCACAAAAGTACCACAACATACCTGCCTCCCCAGCTTTTTCCTTGGGGACATCCCTAATTCCGGGCTGATTTGCCTTTCTCGTCTTAGGGTTGGGGTTAGGTAGGGCTTGTGCTAGGATTTTCAAAATCAGGAAGCCCAGACCTCCAGGCACACTGCAGCTGTTCAAAGCCCCCCAAGGGGAGCGCAAAAGTGCCACAACATGGCTGCTTTCACAGCGTTTTCCTTGGCACCATCACTATACCTAGACTGATTTATCTGCCTTGGGTTAGGGTTAGGGTTCAGCCTAGGGCTAGGATTTTTTTAACCAGGAAGCCCTGAGTTTCAGGCTTACTGCAGCTGCCAAAGGAATCCCAAAGGGAGCGCAGAAGTGCCTCAACATGGCAGCTTTCACAGCTATTTCCTTAGGAAGAACCCAAACACCCGGCTGATTTACCTTCCTAGGGTTACTGTTAGACTTAGGCCTAGGACTTTTAAAACCACGAAGCCCTGTGCTCCAGGCACACTGGAGCTGTGAAAGGCATCCAAAAGGGAGTGCAAAAGTGCCACAACATGGCTGCTTTCACGGCTTTTTCCTTGGCAAGAAGCCTAACACCAGGCTGATTTACCTTCCCAGGGTTAGTTTTCGGCTTAGGCCTAGGCCTAGGATTTTTAAAACCTGGAAGCCCTGTGCTCCAGGCACACTGCAGCTGTTCAACGCACGCCAAGGGGAGCACAAAAGTGACACAACTTGGCTGACTCCACTGCTATTTCCATGAGACCATCCTGAACCATAGGCTGATTTTCCTTCCTAGCGTTGAGGTTTGAGTTACGCCTAGGGTTAGTGTATTTTAATCAGAAAGCCCTGAGAACCAAGAACACAGCAGCTGCAAAGGACTACCCAAGAAGAGCACAAAAGTACCACAACATGCCTGCCTCCCCAGCTTTTTCCTTGGGGACATCCCTAATTGCGGGCTGATTTGCCTTTCTCGTCTTAGGGTTGGGGTTAGGTAGGCCTAGTGCTAGGATTTTCAAAATCAGGAAGCCCAGACCTCCAGGCACACTGGAGCTGTGAAAGGCATCCAAAAGGGAGTGCAAAAGTGCCACAACATGGCTGTTTTCTCGGTTTTTTCCTTGGCAAGAAGCCTAACACCAGGCTGATTTACCTTCCCAGCGTTAGTGTTAGGCTTAGGCCTAGGCCTAGGATTTTTAAAACCTGGAAGCCCTGTGCTCCAGGCACACTGCATCTGTTCAACGCACCCCAAGGGGAGCGCAAAAGTGACACAACTTGGCTGCCTCCACTGCTATTTCCATGAGACCATCCCGAACCATAGGCTGATTTTCCTTCCTAGCGTTGAGGTTTGAGTTACGCCTAGGGTTAGGGTTTTTTTAACCAGAAAGCCCTGAGTTCCAAGAACACAGCAGCTGCGAAGGACTACCCAAGAAGAGCACAAAAGTACCACAACATGCCTGCCTCCCCAGCTTTTTCCTTGGGGACATCCCTAATTGCGGGCTGATTTGCCTTTCTCGTCTTAGGGTTGGGGTTAGGTGGGCCTTGTGCTAGGATTTTCAAAATCAGGAAGCCCAGACTTCCAGGCACACTACAGCTGTTCAAGGCACCCCAAAGGGAGCGCAAAAGTGACACAACTTGGCTGACCCCGCTGCTATTTCCATGAGACCATCCCAAACCATAGGCTGATTTTCTTTCCTAGCGTTGAGGTTTGAGTTACGCCTAGGGTTAGGGTTTTTTAACCAGAAAGCCCTGAGTTCCAAGAACACAGCAGCTGCGAAGGACTACCCAAGAAGTGCAAAAAAGTACCACAACATACCTGCCTCCCCAGCTTTTTCCTTGGGGACATCCCTAATTCCGGGCTGATTTACCTTTCTCGTCTTAGGGTTGGGGTTAGGTAGGGCTTGTGCTAGGATTTTCAAAATCAGGAAGCCCAGACCTCCAGGCACACTGCAGCTGTTCAAATCCCCCCAATGGGAGCGCAAAAGTGACACAACTTGGCTGCCTCCACTGCTATTTCCATGAGACCATCCCGAACCATAGGCTGATTTTCCTTCCTAGCGTTGAGGTTTGAGTTACGCCTAGGTTTAGGGTTTTTTTAAGCAGAAAGCCCTGAGTTCCAAGAACACAGCAGCTGCGAAGGACTACCCAAGAAGAGCACAAAAGTACCACAACATGCCTGCCTCCCCAGCTTTTTCCTTGGGGACATCCATAATTCCGGGCTGATTTGCCTTTCTCATCTTAGGGTTGGGGTTAGGTAGGCCTAGTGCTAGGATTTTGAAAATCAGGAAGCCCAGACCTCCAGGCACACTGGAGCTGTTAAAGGCATCCAAAGGGGAGTGCAAAAGTGCCACAACATGGCTGCTTTCACAGCGTTTTCCTTGGCACCATCACTATACCTAGGCTGATTTATCTGCCTAGGGTTAGGGTTAGGGTTCAGCCTAGGGCTAGGATTTTTTTAACCAGGAAGCCCTGAGTTTCAGGCTTACTGCAGCTGCCAAAGGAATCCCAAAGGGAGCGCAGAAGTGCCTCAACATGGCAGCTTTCACAGCTATTTCCTTAGGAAGAACCCCAACACCCGGCTGATTTACCTTCCTAGGGTTACTGTTAGACTTAGGCCTAGGACTTTTAAAACCACGAAGCCCTGTGCTCCAGGCACACTGCAGCTGTGAAAGGCATCCAAAAGGGAGTGCAAAAGTGCCACAACATGGCTGCTTTCACGGCTTTTTCCTTGGCAAGAACCCTAACACCAGGCTGATTTACCTTCCCAGGGTTAGTGTCAGGCTTAGGCCTAGGCCTAGGATTTTTAAAACCTGGAAGCCCTGTGCTCCAGGCACACTGCAGCTGTTCAACGCACGCCAAGGGGAGCGCAAAAGTGACACAACTTGGCTGACTCCACTGCTATTTCCATGAGACCATCCTGAACCATAGGCTGATTTTCCTTCCTAGCGTTGAGGTTTGAGTTACGCCTAGGGTTAGTGTATTTTAATCAGAAAGCCCTGAGAACCAAGAACACAGCAGCTGCAAAGGACTACCCAAGAAGAGCACAAAAGTACCACAACATGCCTGCCTCCCCAGCTTTTTCCTTGGGGACATCCCTAATTGCGGGCTGATTTGCCTTTCTCATCTTAGGGTTGGGGTTAGGTAGGCCTAGTGCTAGGATTTTGAAAATCAGGAAGCCCAGACCTCCAGGCACACTGGAGCTGTGAAAGGCATCCAAAAGGGAGTGCAAAAGTGCCACAACATGGCTGCTTTCACGGCTTTTTCCTTGGCAAGAAGCCTAACACCAGGCTGATTTACCTTCCCAGCGTTAGTGTTAGGCTTAGGCCTAGGCCTAGGATTTTTAAAACCTGGAAGCCCTGTGCTCCAGGCACACTGCATCTGTTCAACGCACCCCAAGGGGAGCGCAAAAGTGACACAACTTGGCTGCCTCCACTGCTATTTCCATGAGACCATCCCGAACCATAGGCTGATTTTCCTTCCTAGCGTTGAGGTTTGAGTTACGCCAAGGGTTAGGGTTCTTTTAACCAGAAAGCCCTGAGTTCCAAGAACACAGCAGCTGCGAAGGACTACCCAAGAAGAGCACAAAAGTACCACAACATGCCTGCCTCCCCAGCTTTTTCCTTGGGGACATCCCTAATTCCGGCTGATTTGCCTTTCTCGTCTTAGGGTTGGGGTTAGGTGGGCCTTGTGCTAGGATTTTCAAAATCAGGAAGCCCAGACCTCCAGGCACACTGCAGCTGTTCAAGGCACCCCAAAGGGAGCGCAAAAGTGACATAACTTGGCTGCCTCCACTGCTATTTCCATGAGACCATCCCGAATCATAGGCTGATTTTCCTTCCTAGTGTTGAGGTTTGAGTTACGCCTAGGTTTAGGGTTTTTTTAACCAGAAAGCCCTGAGTTCCAAGAACACAGCAGCTGCGAAGGACTACCCAAGAAGAGCACAAAAGTACCACAACATGCCTGCCTCCCCAGCTTTTTCCTTGGGGACATCCATAATTCCGGGCTGATTTGCCTTTCTCGTCTTAGGGTTGGGGTTAGGTAGGCCTAGTGCTAGGATTTTGAAAATCAGGAAGCCCAGACCTCCAGGCACACTGGAGCTGTGAAAGGCATCCAAAAGGGAGTGCAAAAGTGCCACAACATGGCTGCTTTCACAGCGTTTTCCTTGGCACCATCACTATACCTAGGCTGATTTATCTGCCTAGGGTTAGGGTTAGGGTTCAGCCTAGGGCTAGGATTTTTTTAACCAGGAAGCCCTGAGTTATAGGCTTACTGCAGCTGCCAAAGGAATCCCAAAGGGAGCGCAGAAGTGCCTCAACATGGCAGCTTTCACAGCTATTTCCTTAGGAAGAACCCAAACACCCGGCTGATTTACCTTCCTAGGGTTACTGTTAGACTTAGGCCTAGGATTTTCAAAATCAGGAAGCCCAGACCTCCAGGCACACTGCAGCTGTGAAAGGCATCCAAAAGGGAGTGCAAAAGTGCCACAACATGGCTGCTTTCACGGCTTTTTCCTTGGCAAGAAGCCTAACACCAGGCTGATTTACCTTCCCAGCGTTAGTGTCAGGCTTAGGCCTAGGCCTAGGATTTTTAAAACCTGGAAGCCCTGTGCTCCAGGCACACTGCATCTGTTCAACGCACCCCAAGGGGAGCGCAAAAGTGACACAACTTGGCTGCCTCCACTGCTATTTCCATGAGACCATCCCGAACCATAGGATGATTTTCCTTCCTAGCGTTGAGGTTTGAGTTACGCCTAGGGTTAGGGTTCTTTTAACCAGAAAGCCCTGAGTTCCAAGAACACAGCAGCTGCGAAGGACTACCCAAGAAGAGCACAAAAGTACCACAACATGCCTGCCTCCCCAGCTTTTTCCTTGGGGACATCCCTAATTCCGGGCTGATTTGCCTTTCTCGTCTTAGGGTTGGGGTTAGGTGGGCCTTGTGCTAGGATTTTCAAAATCAGGAAGCCCAGACCTCCAGGCACACTGCAGCTGTTCAAGGCACCCCAAAGGGAGCGCAAAAGTGACACAACTTGGCTGACTCCGCTGCTATTTCCATGAGACCATCCCAAACCATAGGCTGATTTTCTTTCCTAGCGTTGAGGTTTGAGTTACGCCTAGGGTTAGGGTTTTTTAACCAGAAAGCCCTGAGTTCCAAGAACACAGCAGCTGCGAAGGACTACCCAAGAAGTGCACAAAAGTACCACAACATACCTGCCTCCCCAGCTTTTTCCTTGGGGACATCCCTAATTCCTGGCTGATTTGCCTTTCTCGTCTTAGGGTTGGGGTTAGGTAGGGCTTGTGCTAGGATTTTCAAAATCAGGAAGCCCAGACCTCCAGGCACACTGCAGCTGTTCAAAGCCCCCCAAGGGGAGCGCAAAAGTGCCACAACATGGCTGACTCCACTGCTATTTCCATGAGACCATCCCGAACCATAGTCTGATTTTCCTTCCTAGCGTTGAGGTTTGAGTTACGCCTAGGTTTAGGGTTTTTTTAACCAGAAAGCCCTGAGTTCCAAGAACACAGCAGCTGCGAAGGACTACCCAAGAAGTGCACAAAAGTACCACAACATGCCTGCCTCCCCAGCTTTTTCCTTGGGGACATCCATAATTCCGGGCTGATTTGCCTTTCTCGTCTTAGGGTTGGGGTTAGGTAGGCCTAGTGCTAGGATTTTGAAAATCAGGAAGCCCAGACCTCCAGGCACACTGGAGCTGTGAAAGGCATCCAAAAGGGAGTGCAAAAGTGCCACAACATGGCTGGTTTCACAGAATTTTCCTTGGCACCATCACTATACCTAGGCTGATTTATCTGCCTAGGGTTAGGGTTAGGGTTCAGCCTAGGGCTAGGATTTTTTTAACCAGGAAGCCCTGAGTTTCAGGCTTACTGCAGCTGCCAAAGGAATCCCAAAGGGAGCGCAGAAGTTCCACAACATGGCAGCTTTCACAGCTATTTCCTTAGGAAGAACCCAAACACCCGGCTGATTTACCTTCCTAGGGTTACTGTTAGACTTAGGCCTAGGACTTTTAAAACCACGAAGCCCTGTGCTCCAGGCACACTGGAGCTGTGAAAGGCATCCAAAAGGGAGTGCAAAAGTGCCACAACATGGCTGCTTTCACGGCTTTTTCCTTGGCAAGAAGCCTAACACCAGGCTGATTTACCTTCCCAGCGTTAGTGTTAGGCTTAGGCCTAGGCCTAGGATTTTTAAAACCTGGAAGCCCTGTGCTCCAGGCACACTGCATCTGTTCAACGCACCCCAAGGGGAGCGCAAAAGTGACACAACTTGGCTGCCTCCACTGCTATTTCCATGAGACCAACCCGAACCATAGGCTGATTTTCCTTCCTAGCGTTGAGGTTTGAGTTACGCCTAGGGTTAGGGTTTTTTTAACCAGAAAGCCCTGAGTTCCAAGAACACAGCAGCTGCGAAGGACTACCCAAGAAGAGCACAAAAGTACCACAACATACCTGCCTCCACAGCTTTTTCCTTGGGGACATCCCTAACTCCGGGCTGATTTGCCTTTCTCGTCTTAGGGTTGGGGTTAGGTAGGGCTTGTGCTAGGATTTTCAAAATCAGGAAGCCCAGACCTCCAGGCACACTGCAGCTGTTCAAGGCACCCCAAAGGGAGCGCAAAAGTGACACAACTTGGCTGACTCCACTGCTATTTCCATGAGACCATCCCGAACCATAGGCTGATTTTCCTTCCTAGCGTTGAGGTTTGAGTTACGCCTAGGTTTAGGGTTTTTTTAACCAGAAAGCCCTGAGTTCCAGGAACACAGCAGCTGCGAAGGACTACCCAAGAAGAGCAGAAAAGTACCACAACATGCCTGCCTCCCCAGCTTTTTCCTTGGGGACATCCCTAATTGCGGGCTGATTTGCCTTTCTCGTCTTAGGGTTGGGGTTAGGTAGGCCTTGTGCTAGGATTTTGAAAATCAGGAAGCCCAGACCTCCAGGCACACTGGAGCTGTGAAAGGCATCCAAAAGGGAGTGCAAAAGTGCCACAACATGGCTGCTTTCACAGCGTTTTCCTTGGCACCATCCCTATACCTAGGCTGAATTATCAGCCTAGGGTTAGGGTTAGGGTTCAGCCTAGGGCTAGGATTTTTTTAATCAGGAAGCTCTGAGTTCCAGGCTTACTGCAGCTGCCAAAGGCATCCCAAAGGGAGCGCAGAATTGCCACAACATGGCAGCTTTCACCCCTTTTTCCTTGGCAAGAAGCCTAACACCAGGCTGATTTACCTTCCCAGGGTTAGTGTTAGGATTATGCCTAGGCCTAGGATTTTTAAAACCTGGAAGCCCTGTGCTCCAGGCACACTGCAGCTGTTCAACGCACGCCAAGGGGAGCGCAAAAGTGACACAACTTGGCTGCCTCCACTGCTCTTTCCATGAGACCATCCCGAACCATAGGCTGATTTTCCTTCCTAGCGTTGAGGTTTGAGATACGCCTAGGGTTAGGGTTTTTTTAACCAGAAAGCCCTGCGTTCCAAGAACACAGCAGCTGCGAAGGACTACCCAAGAAGAGCACAAAAGTACCACAACATGCCTGCTTCCCCAGCTTTTTCCTTGGGGACATCCCTAATTGCGGACTGATTTGCCTTTCTCGTCTTAGGGTTGGGGTTAGGTAGGCCTAGTGCTAGGATTTTGAAAATCAGGAAGCCCAGACCTCCAGGCACCCTGGAGCTGTGAAAGGCATCCAAAAGGGAGTGCAAAAGTGCCACAACATGGCTGCTTTCACAGCTTTTTCCTTGGCACCATCATTATAACTAGGCTGATTTATCTGCCTAGGGTTAGGGTTAGGGTTCAGCCTAGGGCTAGGATTATTGTAACCAGGATGCCCTGAGTTCCAGGCTTACTGCAGCTGCCAAAGGCATCCCAAAGGGAGCGCAGAAGTGCCACATCATGGCAGCTTTCACAGCTTTTTCCTTAGGAAGAACCCTAACACCAGGCTGATTTACCTTCCCACGGTTAGTGTTAGGCTTAGGCCTAGGCCTAGGATTTTTAAAACCTGGAAGCCTTCAGCTCATCGCACACTGCAGCTGTTAAACGCACCCCAAGGGGAGCGCAAAAGTGACACAACTTGGCTGCCTCCACTGCTATTTCCATGAGACCATCCCGAACCATAGGCTGATTTTCCTTCCTAGCGTTGAGGTTTGAGTTACGCCTAGGGTTAGGGTTCTTTTAACCAGAAAGCCCTGAGTTCCAAGAACACAGCAGCTGCGAAGGACTACCCAAGAAGAGCACAAAAGTACCACAACATGCCTGCCTCCACAGCTTTTTCCTTGGGGACATCCCTAATTGCGGGCTGATTTGCCTTTCTCGTCTTAGGGTTGGGGTTAGGTAGGCCTAGTGCTAGGATTTTGAAAATCAGGAAGCCCAGACCTCCAGGCACACTGGAGCTGTGAAAGGCATCCAAAAGGGAGTGCAAAAGTGCCACAACATGGCTGCCTTCACGGCTTTTTCCTTGGCAAGAAGCCTAACACCAGGCTGATTTACCTTCCCAGGGTTAGTGTTAGGATTAGGCCTAGGCCTAGGATTTTTAAAACCTGGAAGCCCTGTGCTCCAGGCACACTGCAGCTGTTCAAGGCACCCCAAGGGGAGCGCAAAAGTGACGCAACTTGGCTGACTCCACTGCTATTTCCATGAGACCATCCCGAACCATAGGCTGATTTTCCTTCCTAGCGTTGAGGTTTGAGTTAGGCCTAGGGTTACTGTCCTTTTAACCAGAAAGCCCTGAGTTCCAAGAACACAGCAGCTGCGAAGGACTACCCAAGAAGTGCACAAAAGTACCACAACATGCCTGCCTCCCCAGCTTTTTCCTTGGGGATATCCCTAATTCCTGGCTGATTTGCCTTTCTCGTCTTAGGGTTGGGGTTAGGTAGGCCTAGTGCTAGGATTTTGAAAATCAGGAAGCCCAGACCTCCAGGCACACTGGAGCTGCGAAAGGCATCCAAAAGGGAGTGCAAAAGTGCCACAACATGGCTGCTTTCACAGCGTTTTCCTTGGCACCATCACTATACCTAGGCTGATTTATCTGCCTAGGGTTAGGGTTAGGGTTCAGCCTAGGGCTAGGATTTTTTTAACCAGGAAGCCCTGAGTTTCAGGCTTACTGCAGCTGCCAAAGGAATCCCAAAGGGAGCGCAGAAGTGCCTCAACATGGCAGCTTTCACAGCTATTTCCTTAGGAAGAACCCAAACACCCGGCTGATTTACCTTCCTAGGGTTACTGTTAGACTTAGGCCTAGGACTTTTAAAACCACGAAGCCCTGTGCTCCAGGCACACTGGAGCTGTGAAAGGCATCCAAAAGGGAGTGCAAAAGTGCCACAACATGGCTGCTTTCACGGCTTTTTCCTTGGCAAGAAGCCTAACACCAGGCTGATTTACCTTCCCAGGGTTAGTGTCAGGCTTAGGCCTAGGCCTCGGATTTTTAAAACCTGGAAGCCCTGTGCTCCAGGCACACTGCAGCTGTTCAACGCACGCCAAGGGGAGCGCAAAAGTGACACAACTTGGCTGACTCCACTGCTATTTCCATGAGACCATCCTGAACCATAGGCTGATTTTCCTTCCTAGCGTTGAGGTTTGAGTTACGCCTAGGGTTAGTGTATTTTAATCAGAAAGCCCTGAGAACCAAGAACACAGCAGCTGCAAAGGACTACCCAAGAAGAGCACAAAAGTACCACAACATGCCTGCCTCCCCAGCTTTTTCCTTGGGGACATCCCTAATTGCGGGCTGATTTGCCTTTCTCGTCTTAGGGTTGGGGTTAGGTGGGCCTTGTGCTAGGATTTTCAAAATCAGGAAGCCCAGACCTCCAGGCACACTGCAGCTGTTCAAGGCACCCCAAAGGGAGCGCAAAAGTGACACAACTTGGCTGACTCCACTGCTATTTCCATGAGACCATCCCAAACCATAGGCTGATTTTCTTTCCTAGCGTTGAGGTTTGAGTTACGCCTAGGGTTAGGGTTCTTTTAACCAGAAAGCCCTGAGTTCCAAGAACACAGCAGCTGCGAAGGACTACCCAAGAAGTGCACAAAAGTACCACAACATACCTGCCTCCCCAGCTTTTTCCTTGGGGACATCCCTAATTCCGGGCTGATTTGCCTTTCTCGTCTTAGGGTTGGGGTTAGGTATGGCTTGTGCTAGGATTTTCAAAATCAGGAAGCCCAGACCTCCAGGCACACTGGAGCTGTGAAAGGCATCCAAAAGGGAGTGCAAAAGTGCCACAACATGGCTGCCTTCACGGCTTTTTCCTTGGCAAGAAGCCTAACACCAGGCTGATTTACCTTCCCAGGGTTAGTGTTAGGATGAGGCCTAGGCCTAGGATTTTTAAAACCTGGAAGCCCTCAGCTCAACGCACACTTCACCTGTTCAACACACCCCAAGGGGAGCGCGAAAGTGACAAAACTTGGCTGCCTCCACTGCTATTTCCATGAGACCATCCCGAACCATAGGCTGATTTTCCTTCCTAGCGTTGAGGTTTGAGTTACGCCTAGGGTTAGGGTTTTTTTAACCAGAAAGCCCTGAGTTCCAAGAACACAGCAGCTGCGAGGGACTCCCCCAGAAGTGCACAAAAGCAGTACAACATGCCTGCCTCCCCAGCTTTTTCCTTGGGGACATCCCTAATTCCGGGCTGATTTGCCTTTCTCGTCTTAGGGTTGGGGTTAGGTAGGGCTTGTGCTAGGATTTTCAAAATCAGGAAGCCCAGACCTCCAGGCACACTGCAGCTGTTCAAAGCCCCCCAAGGGGAGCGCAAAAGTGCCACAACATGGCTGCTTTCACAGCGTTTTCCTTGGCACCATCACTATACCTAGACTGATTTATCTGCCTAGGGTTAGGGTTAGGGTTCAGCCTAGGGCTAGGATTTTTTTAACCAGGACGCCCTGAGTTTCAGGCTTACTGCAGCTGCCAAAGGAATCCCAAAGGGAGCGCAGAAGTGCCTCAACATGGCAGCTTTCACAGCTATTTCCTTAGGAAGAACCCAAACACCCGGCTGATTTACCTTCCTAGGGTTACTGTTAGATTTAGGCCTAGGACTTATAAAACCACGAAGCCCTGTGCTCCAGGCACACTGGAGCTGTGAAAGGCATCCAAAAGGGAGTGCAAAAGTGCCACAACATGGCTGTTTTCTCGGTTTTTTCCTTGGCAAGAAGCCTAACACCAGGCTGATTTACCTTCCCAGCGTTAGTGTTAGGCTTAGGCCTAGGCCTAGGATTTTTAAAACCTGGAAGCCCTGTGCTCCAGGCACACTGCATCTGTTCAACGCACCCCAAGGGGAGCGCAAAAGTGACACAACTTGGCTGCCTCCAGTGCTATTTCCATGAGACCATCCCGAACCATAGGCTGATTTTCCTTCCTAGCGTTGAGGTTTGAGTTACGCCTAGGGTTAGGGTTCTTTTAACCAGAAAGCCCTGAGTTCCAAGAACACAGCAGCTGCGAAGGACTACCCAAGAAGAGCACAAAAGTACCACAACATGCCTGCCTCCCCAGCTTTTTCCTTGGGGACATCCCTAATTGCGGGCTGATTTGCCTTTCTCGTCTTAGGGTTGGGGTTAGGTGGGCCTTGTGCTAGGATTTTCAAAATCAGGAAGCCCAGACTTCCAGGCACACTGCAGCTGTTCAAGGCACCCCAAAGGGAGCGCAAAAGTGACACAACTTGGCTGACCCCGCTGCTATTTCCATGAGACCATCCCAAACCATAGGCTGATTTTCTTTCCTAGCGTTGAGGTTTGAGTTACGCCTAGGGTTAGGGTTTTTTAACCAGAAAGCCCTGAGTTCCAAGAACACAGCAGCTGCGAAGGACTACCCAAGAAGTGCACAAAAGTACCACAACATACCTGCCTCCCCAGCTTTTTCCTTGGGGACATCCCTAATTCCGGGCTGATTTACCTTTCTCGTCTTAGGGTTGGGGTTAGGTAGGGCTTGTGCTAGGATTTTCAAAATCAGGAAGCCCAGACCTCCAGGCACACTGCAGCTGTTCAAATCCCCCCAAGGGGAGCGCAAAAGTGACACAACTTGGCTGCCTCCACTGCTATTTCCATGAGACCATCCCGAACCATAGGCTGATTTTCCTTCCTAGCGTTGAGGTTTGAGTTACGCCTAGGTTTAGGGTTTTTTTAAGCAGAAAGCCCTGAGTTCCAAGAACACAGCAGCTGCGAAGGACTACCCAAGAAGAGCACAAAAGTACCACAACATGCCTGCCTCCCCAGCTTTTTCCTTGGGGACATCCATAATTCCGGGCTGATTTGCCTTTCTCATCTTAGGGTTGGGGTTAGGTAGGCCTAGTGCTAGGATTTTGAAAATCAGGAAGCCCAGACCTCCAGGCACACTGGAGCTGTTAAAGGCATCCAAAGGGGAGTGCAAAAGTGCCACAACATGGCTGCTTTCACAGCGTTTTCCTTGGCACCATCACTATACCTAGGCTGATTTATCTGCCTAGGGTTAGGGTTAGGGTTCAGCCTAGGGCTAGGATTTTTTTAACCAGGAAGCCCTGAGTTTCAGGCTTACTGCAGCTGCCAAAGGAATCCCAAAGGGAGCGCAGAAGTGCCTCAACATGGCAGCTTTCACAGCTATTTCCTTAGGAAGAACCCCAACACCCGGCTGATTTACCTTCCTAGGGTTACTGTTAGACTTAGGCCTAGGACTTTTAAAACCACGAAGCCCTGTGCTCCAGGCACACTGGAGCTGTGAAAGGCATCCAAAAGGGAGTGCAAAAGTGCCACAACATGGCTGCTTTCACGGCTTTTTCCTTGGCAAGAAGCCTAACACCAGGCTGATTTACCTTCCCAGGGTTAGTGTCAGGCTTAGGCCTAGGCCTAGGATTTTTAAAACCTGGAAGCCCTGTGCTCCAGGCACACTGCAGCTGTTCAACGCACGCCAAGGGGAGCACAAAAGTGACACAACTTGGCTGACTCCACTGCTATTTCCATGAGACCATCCTGAACCATAGGCTGATTTTCCTTCCTAGCGTTGAGGTTTGAGTTACGCCTAGGGTTAGTGTATTTTAATAAGAAAGCCCTGAGAACCAAGAACACAGCAGCTGCAAAGGACTACCCAAGAAGAGCACAAAAGTACCACAACATGCCTGCCTCCCCAGCTTTTTCCTTGGGGACATCCCTAATTGCGGGCTGATTTGCCTTTCTCATCTTAGGGTTGGGGTTAGGTAGGCCTAGTGCTAGGATTTTCAAAATCAGGAAGCCCAGACCTCCAGGCACACTGGAGCTGTGAAAGGCATCCAAAAGGGAGTGCAAAAGTGCCACAACATGGCTGCTTTCACGGTTTTTTCCTTGGCAAGAAGCCTAACACCAGGCTGATTTACCTTCCCAGCGTTAGTGTTAGGCTTAGGCCTAGGCCTAGGATTTTTAAAACCTGGAAGCCCTGTGCTCCAGGCACACTGCATCTGTTCAACGCACCCCAAGGGGAGCGCAAAAGTGACACAACTTGGCTGCCTCCAGTGCTATTTCCATGAGACCATCCCGAACCATAGGCTGATTTTCCTTCCTAGCGTTGAGGTTTGAGTTACGCCTAGGGTTAGGGTTCTTTTAACCAGAAAGCCCTGAGTTCCAAGAACACAGCAGCTGCGAAAGACTACCCAAGAAGAGCACAAAAGTACCACAACATGCCTGCCTCCCCAGCTATTTCCTTGGGGACATCCCTAATTGTGGGCTGATTTGCCTTTCTCGTCTTAGGGTTGGGGTTAGGTGGGCCTTGTGCTAGGATTTTCAAAATCAGGAAGCCCAGACCTCCAGGCACACTGCAGCTGTTCAAGGCACCCCAAAGGGAGCGCAAAAGTGACATAACTTGGCTGCCTCCACTGCTATTTCCATGAGACCATCCCGAATCATAGGCTGATTTTCCTTCCTAGTGTTGAGGTTTGAGTTACGCCTAGGTTTAGGTTTTTTTTAACCAGAAAGCCCTGAGTTCCAAGAACACAGCAGCTGCGAAGGACTACCCAAGAAGAGCACAAAAGTACCACAACATGCCTGCCTCCCCAGCTTTTTCCTTGGGGACATCCCTAATTGCGGGCTGATTTGCCTTTCTCGTCTTAGGGTTGGGGTTAGGTAGGCCTAGTGCTAGGATTTTGAAAATCAGGAAGCCCAGACATCCAGGCACACTGGAGCTGTTAAAGGCATCCAAAAGGGAGTGCAAAAGTGCCACAACATGGCTGCTTTCACAGCGTTTTCCTTGGCACCATCACTATACCTAGGCTGATTTATCTGCCTAGGGTTAGGGTTAGGGTTCAGCCTAGGGCTAGGATTTTTTTAACCAGGAAGCCCTGAGTTTCAGGCTTACTGCAGCTGCCAAAGGAATCCCAAAGGGAGCGCAGAAGTGCCTCAACATGGCAGCTTTCACAGCTATTTCCTTAGGAAGAACCCAAACACCCGGCTGATTTACCTTCCTAGGGTTACTGTTAGACTTAGGCCTAGGATTTTCAAAATCAGGAAGCCCAGACCTCCAGGCAAACTGCAGCTGTGAAAGGCATCCAAAAGGGAGTGCAAAAGTGCCACAACATGGCTGCTTTCACGGCTTTTTCCTTGGCAAGAAGCCTAACACAGGGCTGATTCACCTTCCCAGCGTTAGTGTTAGGCTTAGGCCTAGGCCTAGGATTTTTAAAACCTGGAAGCCCTGTGCTCCAGGCACACTGCATCTGTTCAACGCACCCCAAGGGGAGCGCAAAAGTGACACAACTTGGCTGCCTCCACTGCTATTTCCATGAGACCATCCCGAACCATAGGCTGATTTTCCTTCCTAGCGTTGAGGTTTGAGTTACGCCTAGGGTTAGGGTTCTTTTAACCAGAAAGCCCTGAGTTCCAAGAACACAGCAGCTGCGAAGGACTACCCAAGAAGAGCACAAAAGTACCACAACATGCCTGCCTCCCCAGCTTTTTCCTTGGGGACATCCCTAATTCCGGGCTGATTTGCCTTTCTCGTCTTAGGGTTGGGGTTAGGTAGGGCTTGTGCTAGGATTTTCAAAATCAGGAAGCCCAGACCTCCAGGCACACTGCAGCTGTTCAAGGCACCCCAAAGGGAGCGCAAAAGTGACACAACTTGGCTGACTCCGCTGCTATTTCCATGAGACCATCCCAAACCATAGGCTGATTTTCTTTCCTAGCGTTGAGGTTTGAGTTACGCCTAGGGTTAGGGTTTTTTAACCAGAAAGCCCTGAGTTCCAAGAACACAGCAGCTGCGAAGGACTACCCAAGAAGTGCACAAAAGTACCACAACATACCTGCCTCCCCAGCTTTTTCCTTGGGGACATCCCTAATTCCGGGCTGATTTGCCTTTCTCGTCTTAGGGTTGGGGTTAGGTAGGGCTTGTGCTAGGATTTTCAAAATCAGGAAGCCCAGACCTCCAGGCACACTGCAGCTGTTCAAAGCCCCCCAAGGGGAGCGCAAAAGTGCCACAACATGGCTGACTCCACTGCTATTTCCATGAGACCATCCCGAACCATAGGCTGATTTTCCTTCCTAGCGTTGAGGTTTGAGTTACGCCTAGGTTTAGGGTTTTTTTAACCAGAAAGCCCTGAGTTCCAAGAACACAGCAGCTGCGAAGGACTACCCAAGAAGAGCACAAAAGTACCACAACATGCCTGCCTCCCCAGCTTTTTCCTTGGGGACATCCATAATTCCGGGCTGATTTGCCTTTCTCATCTTAGGGTTGGGGTTAGGTAGGCCTAGTGCTAGGATTTTGAAAATCAGGAAGCCCAGACCTCCAGGCACACTGGAGCTGTTAAAGGCATCCAAAGGGGAGTGCAAAAGTGCCACAACATGGCTGCTTTCACAGCGTTTTCCTTGGCACCATCACTATACCTAGGCTGATTTATCTGCCTAGGGTTAGGGTTAGGGTTCAGCCTAGGGCTAGGATTTTTTTAACCAGGAAGCCCTGAGTTTCAGGCTTACTGCAGCTGCCAAAGGAATCCCAAAGGGAGCGCAGAAGTGCCTCAACATGGCAGCTTTCACAGCTATTTCCTTAGGAAGAACCCCAACACCCGGCTGATTTACCTTCCTAGGGTTACTGTTAGACTTAGGCCTAGGACTTTTAAAACCACGAAGCCCTGTGCTCCAGGCACACTGGAGCTGTGAAAGGCATCCAAAAGGGAGTGCAAAAGTGCCACAACATGGCTGCTTTCACGGCTTTTTCCTTGGCAAGAAGCCTAACACCAGGCTGATTTACCTTCCCAGGGTTAGTGTCAGGCTTAGGCCTAGGCCTAGGATTTTTAAAACCTGGAAGCCCTGTGCTCCAGGCACACTGCAGCTGTTCAACGCACGCCAAGGGGAGCACAAAAGTGACACAACTTGGCTGACTCCACTGCTATTTCCATGAGACCATCCTGAACCATAGGCTGATTTTCCTTCCTAGCGTTGAGGTTTGAGTTACGCCTAGGGTTAGTGTATTTTAATAAGAAAGCCCTGAGAACCAAGAACACAGCAGCTGCAAAGGACTACCCAAGAAGAGCACAAAAGTACCACAACATGCCTGCCTCCCCAGCTTTTTCCTTGGGGACATCCCTAATTGCGGGCTGATTTGCCTTTCTCATCTTAGGGTTGGGGTTAGGTAGGCCTAGTGCTAGGATTTTCAAAATCAGGAAGCCCAGACCTCCAGGCACACTGGAGCTGTGAAAGGCATCCAAAAGGGAGTGCAAAAGTGCCACAACATGGCTGCTTTCACGGTTTTTTCCTTGGCAAGAAGCCTAACACCAGGCTGATTTACCTTCCCAGCGTTAGTGTTAGGCTTAGGCCTAGGCCTAGGATTTTTAAAACCTGGAAGACCTGTGCTCCAGGCACACTGCATCTGTTCAACGCACCCCAAGGGGAGCGCAAAAGTGACACAACTTGGCTGCCTCCAGTGCTATTTCCATGAGACCATCCCGAACCATAGGCTGATTTTCCTTCCTAGCGTTGAGGTTTGAGTTACGCCTAGGGTTAGGGTTCTTTTAACCAGAAAGCCCTGAGTTCCAAGAACACAGCAGCTGCGAAAGACTACCCAAGAAGAGCACAAAAGTACCACAACATGCCTGCCTCCCCAGCTATTTCCTTGGGGACATCCCTAATTGTGGGCTGATTTGCCTTTCTCGTCTTAGGGTTGGGGTTAGGTGGGCCTTGTGCTAGGATTTTCAAAATCAGGAAGCCCAGACCTCCAGGCACACTGCAGCTGTTCAAGGCACCCCAAAGGGAGCGCAAAAGTGACATAACTTGGCTGCCTCCACTGCTATTTCCATGAGACCATCCCGAATCATAGGCTGATTTTCCTTCCTAGTGTTGAGGTTTGAGTTACGCCTAGGTTTAGGTTTTTTTTAACCAGAAAGCCCTGAGTTCCAAGAACACAGCAGCTGCGAAGGACTACCCAAGAAGAGCAGAAAAGTACCACAACATGCCTGCCTCCCCAGCTTTTTCCTTGGGGACATCCCTAATTGCGGGCTGATTTGCCTTTCTCGTCTTAGGGTTGGGGTTAGGTAGGCCTTGTGCTAGGATTTTGAAAATCAGGAAGCCCAGACCTCCAGGCACAGTGGAGGTGTGAAAGGCATCCAAAAGGGAGTGCAAAAGTGCCACAACATGGCTGCTTTCACAGCGTTTTCCTTGGCACCATCCCTATACCTAGGCTGAATTATCTGCCTAGGGTTAGGGTTAGGGTTTAGCCTAGGGCTAGGATTTTTTTAATCAGGAAGCTCTGAGTTCCAGGCTTACTGCAGCTGCCAAAGGCATCCCAAATGGAACGCAGAATTGCCACAACATGGCAGCTTTCACCCCTTTTTCCTTGGCAAGAAGCCTAACACCAGGCTGATTTACCTTCCCAGGGTTAGTGTTAGGATTAGGCCTAGGCCTAGGATTTTTAAAACCTGGAAGCCCTGTGCTCCAGGCACACTGCAGCTGTTCAACGCACGCCAAGGGGAGCGCAAAAGTGACACAACTTGGCTGCCTCCACTGCTCTTTCCATGAGACCATCCCGAACCATAGGCTGATTTTCCTTCCTAGCGTTGAGGTTTGAGATACGCCTAGGTTTAGGGTTTTTTTAACCAGAAAGCCCTGCGTTCCAAGAACACAGCAGCTGCGAAGGACTACCCAAGAAGAGCACAAAAGTACCACAACATGCCTGCTTCCCCAGCTTTTTCCTTGGGGACATCCCTAATTGCGGACTGATTTGCCTTTCTCGTCTTAGGGTTGGGGTTAGGTAGGCCTAGTGCTAGGATTTTGAAAATCAGGAAGCCCAGACCTCCAGGCACCCTGGAGCTGTGAAAGGCATCCAAAAGGGAGTGCAAAAGTGCCACAACATGGCTGCTTTCACAGCTTTTTCCTTGGCACCATCATTATAACTAGGCTGATTTATCTGCCTAGGGTTAGGGTTAGGGTTCAGCCTAGGGCTAGGATTATTGTAACCAGGATGCCCTGAGTTCCAGGCTTACTGCAGCTGCCAAAGGCATCCCAAAGGGAGCGCAGAAGTGCCACAACATGGCAGCTTTCACAGCTTTTTCCTTAGGAAGAACCCTAACACCAGGCTGATTTACCTTCCCACGGTTAGTGTTAGGCTTAGGCCTAGGCCTAGGATTTTTAAAACCTGGAAGCCTTCAGCTCATCGCACACTGCAGCTGTTAAACGCACCCCAAGGGGAGCGCAAAAGTGACACAACTTGGCTGCCTCCACTGCTATTTCCATGAGACCATCCCGAACCATAGGCTGATTTTCCTTCCTAGCGTTGAGGTTTGAGTTACGCCTAGGGTTAGGGTTCTTTTAACCAGAAAGCCCTGAGTTCCAAGAACACAGCAGCTGCGAAAGACTACCCAAGAAGAGCACAAAAGTACCACAACATGCCTGCCTCCCCAGCTATTTCCTTGGGGACATCCCTAATTGCGGGCTGATTTGCCTTTCTCGTCTTAGGGTTGGGGTTAGGTAGGCCTAGTGCTAGGATTTTGAAAATCAGGAAGCCCAGACCTCCAGGCACACTGGAGCTGTGAAAGGCATCCAAAAGGGAGTGCAAAAGTGCCTCAACATGGCTGCCTTCACGGCTTTTTCCTTGGCAAGAAGCCTAACACCAGGCTGATTTACCTTCCCAGGGTTAGTGTTAGGATTAGGCCTAGGCCTAGGATTTTTAAAACCTGGAAGCCCTGTGCTCCAGGCACACTGCAGCTGTTCAAGGCACCCCAAGGGGAGCGCAAAAGTGACGCAACTTGGCTGACTCCACTGCTATTTCCATGAGACCATCCCGAACCATAGGCTGATTTTCCTTCCTAGCGTTGAGGTTTGAGTTAGGCCTAGGGTTACTGTCCTTTTAACCAGAAAGCCCTGAGTTCCAAGAACACAGCAGCTGCGAAGGACTACCCAAGAAGTGCACAAAAGTACCACAACATGCCTGCCTCCCCAGCTTTTTCCTTGGGGATATCCCTAATTCCTGGCTGATTTGCCTTTCTCGTCTTAGGGTTGGGGTTAGGTAGTCCTAGTGCTAGGATTTTGAAAATCAGGAAGCCCAGACCTCCAGGCACACTGGAGCTGCGAAAGGCATCCAAAAGGGAGTGCAAAAGTGCCACAATATGGCTGCTTTCACAGCTTTTTCCTTGGCACCATCACTATACCTAGGCTGATTTATCTGCCTAGGGTTAGGGTTAGGGTTCAGCCTAGGGCTAGGATTTTTTTAACCAGGAAGCCCTGAGTTTCAGGCTTACTGCAGCTGCCAAAGGAATCCCAAAGGGAGCGCAGAAGTGCCTCAACATGGCAGCTTTCACAGCTATTTCCTTAGGAAGAACCCAAACACCCGGCTGATTTACCTTCCTAGGGTTACTGTTAGACTTAGGCCTAGGACTTTTAAAACCACGAAGCCCTGTGCTCCAGGCACACTGGAGCTGTGAAAGGCATCCAAAAGGGAGTGCAAAAGTGCCACAACATGGCTGCTTTCACGGCTTTTTCCTTGGCAAGAAGCCTAACACCAGGCTGATTTACCTTCCCAGGGTTAGTGTCAGGCTTAGGCCTAGGCCTAGGATTTTTAAAACCTGGAAGCCCTGTGCTCCAGGCACACTGCAGCTGTTCAACGCACGCCAAGGGGAGCGCAAAAGTGACACTACTTGGCTGACTCCACTGCTATTTCCATGAGACCATCCTGAACCATAGGCTGATTTTCCTTCCTAGCGTTGAGGTTTGAGTTACGCCTAGGGTTAGTGTATTTTAATCAGAAAGCCCTGAGAACCAAGAACACAGCAGCTGCGAGGGACTCCCCAAGAAGAGCACAAAAGCAGTACAACATGCCTGCCTCCCCAGCTTTTTCCTTGGGGACATCCCTAATTGCGGGCTGATTTGCCTTTCTCGTCTTAGGGTTGGGGTTAGGTAGGCCTAGTGCTAGGATTTTGAAAATCAGGAAGCCCAGATCTCCAGGCACACTGGAGCCGTGAAAGGCATCCAAAAGGGAGTGCAAAAGTGCCACAACATGGCTGCTTTCACGGCTTTTTCCTTGGCAAGAAGCCTAACACCAGGCTGATTTACCTTCCCAGGGTTAGTGTTAGGCTTAGGCCTAGGCCTAGGATTTTTAAAACCTGGAAGCCCTGTGCTCCAGGCACACTGCAGCTATTCAACGCACCCCAAGGGGAGCGCAAAAGTGACACAACTTGGCCGCCTCCACTGCTATTTCCATGAGACCATCCCGAACCATAGGCTGATTTTCCTTCCTAGCGTTGAGGTTTGAGTTACGCCTAGGGTTAGGGTTTTTTTAACCAGAAAGCCCTGAGTTCCAAGAACACAGCAGCTGCGAAGGACTACCCAAGAAGAGCACAAAAGTACCACAACATGCCTTCCTCCCCAGCTTTTTCCTTGGGGACATCCCTAATTGCGGGCTGATTTGCCTTTCTCGTCTTAGGGTTGGGGTTAGGTGGGCCTTGTGCTAGGATTTTCAAAATCAGGAAGCCCAGACCTCCAGGCACACTGCAGCTGCTCAAGGCACCCCAAAGGGAGCGCAAAAGTGACACAACTTGGCTGACTCCACTGCTATTTCCATGAGACCATCCCGAACCATAGGCTGATTTTCCTTCCTAGCGTTGAGATTTCAGATACACCTAGGGTTAGGGTTCTTTTAACCAGAAAGCCCTGAGTTCCAAGAACACAGCAGCTGCGAAGGACTACCCAAGAAGAGCACAAAAGTACCACAACATGCCTGCCTCCCCAGCTTTTTCCTTGGGGACATCCCTAATTGCGGGCTGATTTGCCTTTCTCGTCTTAGGGTTGGGGTTAGGTAGGCCTTGTGCTAGGATTTTGAAAATCAGGAAGCCCAGACCTTCAGGAACACTGGAGCTGTGAAAGGCATCCAAAAGGGAGTGCAAAAGTGCCACAACATGGCTGCTTTCACAGCTTTTTCCTTGGCACCATCACTATACCTAGGCTGATTTATCTGCCTAGGGTTAGGGTTAGGGTTCAGCCTAGGATTAGGATTTTTTTAACCAGGAAGCTCTGAGTTCCAGGCTTACTGCAGCTGCCAAAGGCATCCCAAAGGGAGCGCAGAAGTGCCACAAGATGGCAGCTTTCACAGCTATTTCCTTAGGAAGAACCCTAATACTAGGCTGATTTACCTTCCTAGGGTTACTGTTAGTCTTATGCCTAGGACTTTCAAAACCAGGAAGCCCTGTGCTCCAGGCACACTGCAGCTGTTCAAGGCATCCCAAGGGGAGCGCAAAAGTGACACAACTTGGCTGCCTCCACTGCTATTTCCATGAGACCATCCCGAACCATAGGCTGATTTTCCTTCCTAGCGTTGAGGTTTGAGTTAGGCCTAGGGTTACTGTCCTTTTAACCAGAAAGCCCTGAGTTCCAAGAACACAGCAGCTGCGAAGGACTACCCAAGAAGTGCACAAAAGTACCACAACATGCCTGCCTCCCCAGCTTTTTCCTTGGGGATATCCCTAATTGTGGGCTGATTTGCCTTTCTCGTCTTAGGGTTGGGGTTAGGTAGGCCTAGTGCTAGGATTTTGAAAATCAGGAAGCCCAGACCTCCAGGCACACTGGAGCTGTGAAAGGCATCCAAAAGGGAGTGCAAAAGTGCCACAACATGGCTGCTTTCACAGTGTTTTCCTTGGCACCATCACTATACCTAGGCTGATATATCTGCCTAGGGTTAGGGTTAGGGTTCAGCCTAGGGCTAGGATTTTTTTAACCAGGAAGCCCTGAGTTTCAGGCTTACTGCAGCTGCCAAAGGAATCCCAAAGGGAGCGCAGAAGTGCCTCAACATGGCAGCTTTCACAGCTATTTCCTTAGGAAGAACCCCAACACCCGGCTGATTTACCTTCCTAGGGTTACTGTTAGACTTAGGCCTAGGACTTTTAAAACCACGAAGCCCTGTGCTCCAGGCACACTGGAGCTGTGAAAGGCATCCAAAAGGGAGTGCAAAAGTGCCACAACATGGCTGCTTTCACGGCTTTTTCCTTGGCAAGAAGCCTAACACCAGGCTGATTTACCTTCCCAGGGTTAGTGTCAGGCTTAGGCCTAGGCCTAGGATTTTTAAAACCTGGAAGCCCTGTGCTCCAGGCACACTGCAGCTGTTCAACGCACGCCAAGGGGAGCGCAAAAGTGACACAACTTGGCTGACTCCACTGCTATTTCCATGAGACCATCCTGAACCATAGGCTGATTTTCCTTCCTAGCGTTGAGGTTTGAGTTACGCCTAGGGTTAGTGTATTTTAATCAGAAAGCCCTGAGAACCAAGAACACAGCAGCTGCAAAGGACTACCCAAGAAGAGCACAAAAGTACCACAACATGCCTGCCTCCCCAGCTTTTTCCTTGGGGACATCCCTAATTGCGGGCTGATTTGCCTTTCTCGTCTTAGGGTTGGGGTTAGGTAGGCCTAGTGCTAGGATTTTGAAAATCAGGAAGCCCAGACCTCCAGGCACACTGGAGCTGTGAAAGGCATCCAAAAGGGAGTGCAAAATTGCCACAACATGGCTGCTTTCACGGCTTTTTCCTTGGCAAGAAGCCTAACACCAGGCTGATTTACCTTCCCAGTGTTAGTGTTAGGCTTAGGCCTAGGCCTAGGATTTTTAAAACCTGGAAGCCCTGTGCTCCACGCACCCTGCAGCTGTTCAACGCACCCCAAGGGGAGCGCAAGAGTTACACTACTTGGCCGCCTCCACTGCTATTTCCGTGAGACCATCCCGAACCATAGGCTGATTTTCCTTCCTAGCGTTGAGATTTGAGTTACGCCTAGGGTTAGGGTTTTTTTAACCAGAAAGCCCTGAGTTCCAAGAACACAGCAGCTGCGAAGGACTACCCAAGAAGAGCACAAAAGTCCCACAACATGCCTGCCTCCCCAACTTTTTCCTTGGGGACATCCCTAATTGCGGGCTGATTTGCCTTTCTCGTCTTAGGGTTGGGGTTAGGTAGGCCTTGTGCTAGGATTTTCAAAATCAGGAAGCCCAGACCTCCAGGCACACTGCAGCGGTTCAACGCACCACAAGGGGAGCGCAAAAGTGACGCAACTTGGCTGCCTCCACTGCTATTTCCATGAGACCATCCCGAACCATAGGCTCATTTTCCTTCCTAGCGTTGAGATTTGAGATACGCCTAGGGTTAGGGTTCTTTTAACCAGAAAGCCCTGAGTTGCAAGAACACAGCAGCTGCGAAGGACTACCCAAGAAGAGCACAAAAGTACCACAACATGCCTGCCTCCCCAGCTTTTTCCTTGGGGACATCCCTAATTCCGGGCTGATTTGCCTTTCTCGTCTTAGGGTTGGGGTTAGGTAGGCCTAGTGCTAGGATTTTGAAAATCAGGAAGCCCAGACCTCCAGGAACACTGGAGCTGTGAAAGGCATCCAAAAGGGAGTGCAAAAGTGCCACAACATGGCTGCTTTCACAGCTTTTTCCTTGGCACCATCACTATACCTAGGCTGATTTATCTGCCTAGGGTTAGGGTTAGGGTTCAGCCTAGGATTAGGATTTTTTTAACCAGGAAGCTCTGAGTTCCAGGCTTACTGCAGCTGCCAAAGGCATCCCAAAGGGAGCGCAGAAGTGCCACAAGATGGCAGCTTTCACAGCTATTTCCTTAGGAAGAACCCTAATACTAGGCTGATTTACCTTCCTAGGGTTACTGTTAGTCTTATGCCTAGGACTTTCAAAACCAGGAAGCCCTGTGCTCCAGGCACACTGCAGCTGTTCAAGGCATCCCAAGGGGAGCGCAAAAGTGACACAACTTGGCTGCCTCCACTGCTATTTCCATGAGACCATCCCGAACCATAGGCTGATTTTCCTTCCTAGCGTTGAGGTTTGAGTTAGGCCTAGGGTTAGTGTTCTTTTAACCAGAAAGCCCTGAGTTCCAAGAACACAGCAGCTGCGAAGGACTACCCAAGAAGTGCACAAAAGTACCACAACATGCCTGCCTCGCCAGCTTTTTCCTTGGGGATATCCCTAATTCCTGGCTGATTTGCCTTTCTCGTCTTAGGGTTGGGGTTAGGTAGGCCTAGTGCTAGGATTTTGAAAATCAGGAAGCCCAGACCTCCAGGCACAGTGGAGCTGTGAAAGGCATCCAAAAGGGAGTGCAAAAGTGCCACAACATGGCTGCTTTCACAGCGTTTTCCTTGGCACCATCACTATACCTAGGCTGATTTATCTGCCTAGGGTTAGGGTTAGGGTTCAGCCTAGGGCTAGGATTTTTTTAACCAGGAAGCCCTGAGTTTCAGGCTTACTGCAGCTGCCAAAGGAATCCCAAAGGGAGCGCAGAAGTGCCTCAACATGGCAGCTTTCACAGCTATTTCCTTAGGAAGAACCCCAACACCCGGCTGATTTACCTTCCTAGGGTTACTGTTAGACTTAGGCCTAGGACTTTTAAAACCACGAAGCCCTGTGCTCCAGGCACACTGGAGCTGTGAAAGGCATCCAAAAGGGAGTGCAAAAGTGCCACAACATGGCTGCCTTCACGGCTTTTTCCTTGGCAAGAAGCCTAACACCAGGCTGATTTACCTTCCCAGGGTTAGTGTTAGGATGAGGCCTAGGCCTAGGATTTTTAAAACCTGGAAGCCCTCAGCTCAACGCACACTTCACCTGTTCAACACACCCCAAGGGGAGCGCAAAAGTGACACAACTTGGCTGCCTCCACTGCTATTTCCATGAGACCATCCCGAACCATAGGCTGATTTTCCTTCCTAGCGTTGAGGTTTGAGTTAAGCCTAGGGTTACTGTCCTTTTAACCAGAAAGCCCTGAGTTCCAAGAACACAGCAGCTGCGAAGGACTACCCAAGAAGAGCACAAAAGTCCCACAACATGCCTGCCTCCCCAACTTTTTCCTTGGGGACATCCCTAATTGCGGGCTGATTTGCCTTTCTCGTCTTAGGGTTGGGGTTAGGTAGGCCTTGTGCTAGGATTTTCAAAATCAGGAAGCCCAGACCTCCAGGCACACTGCAGGTGTTCAAGGCACCACAAGGGGAGCGCAAAAGTGACGCAACTTGGCTGCCTCCACTGCTATTTCCATGAGACCATCCCGAACCATAGGCTGATTTTCCTTCCTAGCGTTGAGATTTGAGATACGCCTAGGGTTAGGGTTCTTTTAACCAGAAAGCCCTGAGTTGCAAGAACACAGCAGCTGCGAAGGACTACCCAAGAAGAGCACAAAAGTACCACAACATGCCTGCCTCCCCAGCTTTTTCCTTGGGGACATCCCTAATTGTGGGCTGATTTGCCTTTCTCGTCTTAGGGTTGGGGTTAGGTAGGCCTAGTGCTAGGATTTTGAAAATCAGGAAGCCCAGACCTTCAGGAACACTGGAGCTGTGAAAGGCATCCAAAAGGGAGTGCAAAAGTGCCACAACATGGCTGCTTTCACAGCTTTTTCCTTGGCACCATCACTATACCTAGGCTGATTTATCTGCCTAGGGTTAGGGTTAGGGTTCAGCCTGGGATTAGGATTTTTTTAACCAGGAAGCTCTGAGTTCCAGGCTTACTGCAGCTGCCAAAGGCATCCCAAAGGGAGCGCAGAAGTGCCACAAGATGGCAGCTTTCACAGCTATTTCCTTAGGAAGAACCCTAATACTAGGCTGATTTACCTTCCTAGGGTTACTGTTAGTCTTATGCCTAGGACTTTCAAAACCAGGAAGCCCTGTGCTCCAGGCACACTGCAGCTGTTCAAGGCATCCCAAGGGGAGCGCAAAAGTGACACAACTTGGCTGCCTCCACTGCTATTTCCATGAGACCATCCCGAACCATAGGCTGATTTTCCTTCCTAGCGTTGAGGTTTGAGTTAGGCCTAGGGTTAGTGTTCTTTTAACCAGAAAGCCCTGAGTTCCAAGAACACAGCAGCTGCGAAGGACTACCCAAGAAGTGCACAAAAGTACCACAACATGCCTGCCTCCCCAGCTTTTTCCTTGGGGATATCCCTAATTCCTGGCTGATTTGCCTTTCTCGTCTTAGGGTTGGGGTTAGGTAGGCCTAGTGCTAGGATTTTGAAAATCAGGAAGCCCTGTGCTCCAGGCACACTGCAGCTGTTCAAGCCATCCCAAAGGGAGTGCAAAAGTGACACAACATGGCTGCCTCTGCTGCTTTTTCCATGAGACCATCCCGAACCATAGGTTGATTTTCTTCCTAGGGTGAGGGTTAGAGTTAGGCCTAGGGTTAGGTTGTTTTTAACCAGAAAGCCCTGAGTTCCAAGAACACAGCAGCTGCAAAGGACTACCCAAGAGCAGTGCAAAAGTACCACAACATGCCTGCCTCCACAGGTTTTCCTTGGGAGCATCCCTAATTCCTGGCTGATTTGCCTTTCTCGTCTTAGGGTTGGGGTTCAGCCTAGGGCTAGGATATTTAAAATCAGGAAGCCCAGACCTCCAGGCACACTGGAGCTGTGAAAGGCATCCAAAAGTGAGTACAGAAGTGCCACAACATGGCTGCTTTCACAGCTTTTTCCTTAGGAAGAACCCTAATACCCGGCTGATTTACCTTCCTAGGGTTACTGTTAGGCTTAGGACTTTAAAAACCAGGAAGCCCTGTGCTCCAGGCACACTGCAGCTGTTCAAGGCATCCCAAAGGGAGTGCAAAAGTGACACAACTTGGCTGCCTCTGCTGCTATTCTCATGAGACCATCCTGAACCACAGGCTGATTTTCCTTCCTAGGGTTAGGGTTAGAGCTGCGCCTAGGGATAGGGTCTTTTTAACCAGAAAGCCCTGAGTTCCAAGAACAGAGCAGCTGCGAAGGACTACCCAAGAGGAGCGCAAAAGTGCCACAACATGCCTGCCTCCAGCGCTTTTTCCTTGGGACCATCATGGACCCTAGGCTGATTTACTTGCCTCCAGTTGCAGCTATGGTCCCGCTAAGGGATAGGGTTTTTAAATCAGGAAACCCTGAGCTCCAGACCCAGTGCAGCTGCGAAAGGCTTCTCAAGGGCAGCCAAAAATTGCCTCAACATGCTCCCTCCAGCGCTTTTTGCCTTGGGAACATCCCTATACCTAGGCTGATTTATCTGCCTAGGGTTAGGGTTAGGGTTCAGCCTAGGGATAGGATTTTTTCAAACAGGAAGCCCTGAGTTCCAGGGGCACTGCAGCTGCCAAAGGCATCCCAAGGGGAAAGCAAATGTGCCACAACTCGGCTGTGTCCAGAGCTTTTTCCTAGGGACCATCCCGAAACGAAGGCTGATTTAGAAGCCTCCAGTTAGGGCTAAAGTTGTGGTTTTTTAAACCAGGAAGCCCTGTATTATCAGGCCTGAGTGGGCGCGGCTGGTGAGAGAGAGATGGTGAATCTTGTTTCTTGATCAGTAGGCTTGATTTATTAAATATTATATATAATACATTATGACTTTACTGTTAGAATATAGAGAGAGGTTTGCAGCGCTGCTAGCTAAGCTAAGATTAGGTAGAAAAGAATCCCAAACAAAGTTGTGTCCAGGGACTCAGTCCCCTAGCTTGCACTGGTGATTCGCCCTTAATTATAAACATAGGAAATGAACGAATCAAGGTGTCCCTCTTGCATTCCACAGCAGCTGATAATAATTGTTTACCTTCTTTCGGAGGCCTCTGGCCCCCCGAAGACGCAGAAATCCAAATGAAAGGATTTCTGTGGAGAAATGTCTGCGACATCTCACCTTTCTAAATTGTATAAAATAAAAGAAAATGCTGATGTGGAATGAACAGGAAATTTCTTCACCTATAGAATATAGAATACTAACAATTCACTAAAACAATGCTATAATATAAGAAAAATGCAAAATACAATGTAAGGAGAATTTGAGTCCATGCAGCTGAATTTCAGGAACAGTCCATCTGCTGAAGTTGTTTCTTTTGGACATCTGAGAGTCCTTAGAGTCCTTTTTGTCCTGAAACAGCATAACAAAATTTTAAACAATTTAAAAAAATTTGAACAATTTTTACACTGTCCTTTTCTGGCCCTTCAGTGCTTTCAGTGCTTCAGCGCTTCAGAGCTGCTGCCCAGTATTTTCAATCTTTTTTACTTAATTTTTAAATTTTTTTTTTTTTTTTTTGATCGAAAAGCAAAAGAGCAGCAGCCAGGCAGAGCAGTGCCAGAGAAGGAAAGGCCCTGGGGGCCCTGGCCCATGCTGGACCAGGAACCCCAAAACTGGCTCACACAGGGGGACCCAGACCGGTAGTACAAACCAGAATCCTCAAAAACATAAGGAGGCCAAGTGATGGCCCTGGCCCAGGAACCTCCTGAGCCCAATGGCCCAGGCAAAACTCATAAGGAAGGCTCTGCATATCCACAGGCCTGAACCCTGCTGCGAGCACAATGGCAGCATGGGTAGTGAGACACTTCCTTTCCCCTAAACCACTGAGGCATGCCAGCAGCAGGGAAATAGAAGCCTTCCCCAGCAATCCCATCTGGGGTCTGGAGATGTTTGTTTCCCACAGCAAACCAGCTATGGTCTCCTCCAACTGTGCCCTCTCCCTCTGCAATGCATCGGGTTTGTCTCTCATCCGCCCCGTGGCATCATCCCCTTCCCTTCCGGGCTGGGGATCAGAGGCAGAACTCTTGGGATGCACCTTCCCCCCCATGCCACTAGGGCACAAGAGAGGCGGCGGCCTCCATGGGACAATCCCCGAAAAACCACCCCCAAAACCGCCGAGAATGCTGATCTTAAAAACAGGCAGCTGGACTGGTGCAACAATCAGCTGGCGGGCAGCCCCCGCTCCACGGAAGGAGACACCCCCCGCCGGGGTGACTGCTGGGGCAGCCGGTGGAAGCAGCGGGGAGGGAGCCGGAAGTGGGGAGGGAATCACTCTGATCGGGGGATCCGCCGGGGGCTGCTCCGAGGGTCCCGCAGGTTCAACGCCGTTTTCTGCTGCTGACTCTGGGGTCCGCTGCAGAGGCGGCGGGGACGCGCGGGAACACGCTGTTGCTGTGTCCCTTGGCTCTGAAAGCGGTGGCAGGCACAGCACGGGCAGCAATGGAGTCGGGAGGAGCGGCGGAGCGTTGCTGTTGCTTAGCAACAGGTCAATCGCCAAAGGTGCTGTCTCTTCTGCCTTCTCCGACACAGGCGCTGGCGGGGGCCGGGAGGCCAGTGAAACCGCGGGCGGGACCTCCTGGAGAGGCGGAGACGGGATCTCCTGGAGTGATGGCTCTGGCAGGGGCATGGACGAAACCTCAGAGACCGGTGCCGCCCCCATGTCTGAAGGCGGAGTCTGAGAGGCCGGCGCTGGCTTGAGCGGCCACTCCCATCCCCCCGGAGAGAGAGAAGCGGGGGAAGGAGAAGACTCCATCTGAGCATGCTCCGGAGCAAGAGTAAAAAAAACTTCTTCGAGCCACGAAGTTTCAGCCCCCCCCGCCGCGAAGCGGGGGGGGGGAAAAGCCCAAAGTCATCACCCACCGGCTCTTCTGTCAAAGGTGGTGGAAACAGAGCCTGGCCATAACAATTAGAGATCCATTGAAAACAAGCTGCTCTGCGTTTCAGGACTGGGAAAAGCTTTATAAATGCTGGGTAGATAGAAGGCAACACGCGTCCCTCAATGTAGACGCGCTGGATAATCGAGTCCATGCACTCCCAGACGAAAACATCTAAAGCATATAAGACATCAGCAAAGAACCCAAAAAGCTTTGCCCATAGAAAGAATTCATAGATATCTGTTTCTGAAAAAAAGGAAACCGTCTTCCCTGCACCAATGTTTCCAGAGGGCTATGATTTTCTCCTCTGAAGGGGAGAATTGAATCTCTTCTGGCAAGGCACGTGTCTGCCATACGAACAGCAACAAACTACGAAGGGCTGGTTCATCAGGGATAGAAAAGTGAACAGTACCTTTTGAAAGAGTCCAGCTTTCTCTGGCCAGCTTCACAGGTCTGCTGCTCTTTTCCATCATCTTTCCTGATGGTTTTCCAGAAGAAGGTTCTCTTTTGTGGTCAGCCTTGGCTATGAACTCTGTCCATATCAGGATCTTCAGTTCTTCAGCTCCTGGCTTGAATCCACTTCTGTGTTCACTTCAAAGCAACCATCAAATGCCACACATACAGGATTTTTACCCAGTGCAGCAATTTGCTCCTCTGGTCTTATTAGATTAATCTTTGCTCTGACACGAGGGGTCACCAGATATGACCAGGCCTGAGTGGGCGCAGCTGGTGAGAGAGAGACGGTGAATTTGTTTCTTGATCAGAAGGCTTGATTTATTAAGATATTGCATATAATACATTATGACTATACTAATAGAATATAGAGAGAGGTTTGCAGAGCTGCTAGCTAAACTAAGAATAGATAGAAAAGAATCCCAAACAAAGTTGTGTCCAGGGACTAAGTCCCTTAGCTTGCACTGGTGATTGGCCCTTAATTAAAAACATAGGAAATGAACCAATCAAGGTGTCCCTGTTGCATTCCACAGCAGCTGTTAATAATTGTTTACCTTCTCTTCGGAGGCCTCTGGACTCCGGAAGACGCAGAAATCCAAAAGAAAGGATTTCGCTGGAGAAATGTCTGCTAAAGACCTGTGCTCCAAGCACACTGCAGCTGTGAAAGGCATCCCAAGGGGAGCGCAAAAGTGCCACAACATGGCTGTCTCCACAGCTTTTTCCTTGGGATAATTCCTAAACCCAGGCTGATTTTAATGCCCAGTGTCAGGGTTAGGGTTAGGGTTACGCCTAGGTGTAGTGCTTTTTAAACCAGCAAGCTCTGAGCTCCAGGCACACGGCAGCTGCGAAAGGCATCACAAGGGGAGCACAAAAGTGCCAGAAAATGGCTGCCTCCACACGTTTTTATTGGCACCATTGCTAACCCTAGGCTGAATTACCTGCCTCCAGTCTCAGTTAAGGACAAGGTTTTTTAAACCAGGAAGCCCTGAGCTCCAGGCACACGGCAGTTGTGAAAGGCATACCAAGGAGAGTACCAAAGTGCAACAACATGGCAGCTTTCACAGCTTTTTCCTTGGCACCATCCCTATACCTAGGCTGATTTATCTGCCTAGGGTTAGGGTTAGGGTTCAGCCTAGGGCTAGGATTTTTTTAACCAGGAAGCCCTGAGTTCCAGGCTTATTGCAGCTGTCAAAGGCATCCCAAAGGGAGCGCAGAAGTGCCTCAACATGGCTGCTTTCACGGCTTTTTCCTTAGGAAGAACCCTAATACCCGGCTGATTTACCTTCCTAGGGTTACTATTAGGCTTAGGCTTAGGATTTTGAAAACCAGGAAGCCCTGTGCTCCAGGCACACTGCAGCTGTTCAAGCCATCCCAAAGGGAGTGCAAAAGTGACACAACATGGCTGCCTCTGCTGCTTTTTCCATGAGACCATCCCGAACCATAGGTTGATTTTCTTCCTAGGGTGAGGGTTAGAGTTAGGCCTAGGGTTAGGTTGTTTTTAACCAGAAAGCCCTGAGTTCCAAGAACACAGCAGCTGCAAAGGACTACCCAAGAGCAGTGCAAAAGTACCACAACATGCCTGCCTCCACAGGTTTTCCTTGGGAGCATCCCTAATTCCTGGCTGATTTGCCTTTCTCGTCTTAGGGTTGGGGTTCAGCCTAGGGCTAGGATATTTAAAATCAGGAAGCCCAGACCTCCAGGCACACTGGAGCTGTGAAAGGCATCCAAAAGTGAGTACAAAAGTGCCACAACATGGCTGCTTTCACAGCTTTTTCCTTAGGAAGAACCCTAATACCCGGCTGATTTACCTTCCTAGGGTTACTGTTAGGCTTAGGCTTAGGACTTTAAAAACCAGGAAGCCCTGTGCTCCAGGCACACTGCAGCTGTTCAAGGCATCCCAAGGGGAGTGCAAAAGTGACACAACTTGGCTGCCTCTGCTGCTATTCTCATGAGACCATCCTGAACCACAGGCTGATTTTCCTTCCTAGGGTTAGGGTTAGAGCTGCGCCTAGGGATAGGGTCTTTTTAACCAGAAAGCCCTGAGTTCCAAGAACAGAGCAGCTGCGAAGGACTACCCAAGAGGAGCGCAAAAGTGCCACAACATGCCTGCCTCCAGCGCTTTTTCCTTGGGACCATCATGGACCCTAGGCTGATTTACTTGCCTCCAGTTGCAGCTATGGTCACGCTAAGGGATAGGGTTTTAAATCAGGAAACCCTGAGCTCCAGACCCAGTGCAGCTGCGAAAGGCTTCTCAAGGGCAGCCAAAAATTGCCTCAACATGCTCCCTCCAGCGCTTTTTGCCTTGGGAACATCCCTATACCTAGGCTGATTTATCTGCCTAGGGTTAGGGTTAGGGTTCAGCCTAGGGATAGGATTTTTTCAAACAGGAAGCCCTGAGTTCCAGGGGCACTGAAGCTGCCAAAGGCATCCCAAGGGGAAAGCAAATGTGCCACAACTTGGCTGTGTCCAGAGCTTTTTCCTTGGGACCATCCCGAAACGAAGGCTGATTTAGAAGCCTCCAGTTAGGGCTAAAGTTGTGGTTTTTTAAACCAGGAAGCCCTGTGCTCCAAGCACACTGCAGCTGTGAAAGGCATCCCAAGGGGAGCGCAAAAGTGCCACAACATGGCTGTCTCCACAGCTTTTTCCTTGGGATAATTCCTAAACCCAGGCTGATTTTAATGCCCAGTGTTAGGGTTAGGGTTAGGGTTACGCCTAGGTGTAGAGCTTTTTAAACCAGCAAGCTCTGAGCTCCAGGCACACGGCAGCTGCCAAAGGCATCCCAAGGGGAGTACAAAAGTGCAACAACACGGCAGCTTTCACAGCTTTTTCCTTGGCACCATCCCTATACCTAGGCTGATTTATCTGCCTAGGGTTAGGGTTAGGGTTCAGAATAGGGCTAGGATTTTTTAACCAGGAAGCCCTGAGTTCCAGCCTTACTGCAGCTGTCAAAGGCATCCCAAAGGGAGTGCAGAAGTGCCACAACATGGCTGCTTTCACGGCTTTTTCCTTAGGAAGAACCCTATTACCCGGCTGATTTACCTTCCTAGGCTTACTGTTAGGTTTTGGCTTAGGACGTTGAAAAGCAGGAAGCCCTGTGCTCCAGGCACACTGCAGCTGTTCAAGGCATCCCAAAGGGAGTGCAAAAGTGACACAACTTGGCTGCCTCTGCTGCTATTTCCATGAGATCATCCCGAACCATAGGCTGATTTTCTTCCTAGGGTTAGGGTTAGAGTTACGCCTAGGGTTAGGTTGTTTTTAACCAGAAAGCCCTGACTTCCAAGAACACAGCAGCTGCAAAGGACTACCCAAGAAGAGCGAAAAGTACCACAACATGCCTGCCTCCACAGTTTTTTCCTTGGGAACATCCCTAATCCCTGGCTGATTTGCCTTTCTCGTCTTAGGTTTGGGGTTCAGCCTAGGGCTAGGATATTTAAAATCAGGAAGCCCAGACCTCCAGGCACACTGGAGCTGTGAAAGGCATCCAAAAGTGAGTACAAAAGTGCCACAACATGGCTGCTTTCACGGCTTTTTCCTTAGGAAGAACCCTAATACCCGGCTGATTTACCTTCCTAGGATTACTGTTAGGCTTAGGCTTAGGACTTTGAAAACCAGGAAGACCTGTGCTCGAGGCACACTGCAGCTGTTCAAGCCATCCCAAGGGGAGTGCAAAAGTGACACAACTTGGCTGCCTCTGCTGCTATTTCCATGAGACCATCCTGAACCACAGGCTGATTTTCCTTCCTAGGGTTAGGGTTAGAGCTGCGCCTAGGGATAGGGTCTTTTTAACCAGAAAGCCCTGAGGTCCATGTACAGAGCAGCTGCGAAGGACTACCCAAGAGGAGCGCAAAAGTGCCACAACATGCCTGCCTCCAGCGCTTTTTCCTTGGGACCATCATGGACCCTAGGCTGATTTACTTGCCTCCAGTTGCAGCTATGGTCACGCCAAGGGATAGGGTTTTTAAATCAGGAAACCCTGAGCTCCAGACCCAGTGCAGCTGCGAAAGGCTTCTCAAGGGCAGCCAAAAATTGCCTCAACATGCTCCCTCCAGCGCTTTTTGCCTTGGGAACATCCCTATACCTAGGCTGATTTATCTGCCTAGGGTTAGGGTTAGGGTTCAGCCTAGGGATAGGATTTTTTCAAACAGGAAGCCCTGAGTTCCAGGGGCACTGCAGCTGCCAAAGGCATCCCAAGGGGAAAGCAAATGTGCCACAACTTGGCTGTGTCCATAGCTTTTTCCTAGGGACCATCCCGAAACGAAGGCTGATTTAGAAGCCTCCAGTTAGGGCTAAAGTTGTGGTTTTTTAAACCAGGAAGCCCTGTGCTCCAAGCACACTGCAGCTGTGAAAGGCATCCCAAGGGGAGCGCAAAAGTGTCACAACATGGCTGTCTCCACAGCTTTTTCCTTGGGATAATTCCTAAACCCAGGCTGATTTTAATGCCCAGTGTTAGGGTTAGGGTTAGGGTTACGCCTAGGTGTAGAGCTTTTTAAACCAGCAAGCTCTGAGCTCCAGGCACACGGCAGCTGCCAAAGGCATCCCAAGGGGAGTACAAAAGTGCAACAACACGGCAGCTTTCACAGCTTTTTCCTTGGCACCATCCCTATACCTAGGCTGATTTATCTGCTTAGGGTTAGGGTTCAGAATAGGGCTAGGATTTTTTAACCAGGAAGCCCTGAGTTCCAGGCTTACTGCAGCTGTCAAAGGCATCCCAAAGGGAGTGCAGAAGTGCCACAACATGGCTGCTTTCATGGCTTTTTCCTTAGGAAGAACCCTATTACCCGGCTGATTTACCTTCCTAGGCTTACTGTTAGGTTTAGGCTTAGGACTTTGAAAAGCAGGAAGCCCTGTGCTCCAGGCACACTGCAGCTGTTCAAGCCATCCCAAAGGGAGTGCAAAAGTGACACAACTTGGCTGCCTCTGCTGCTATTTCCATGAGACCATCCCGAACCATAGGCTGATTTTCTTCCTAAGGTTAGGGTTAGAGTTACGCCTAGGGTTAGGTTGTTTTTAACCAGAAAGCCCTGAGTTCCAAGAACACAGCAGCTGCCAAGGACTACCCAAGAAGAGCGCAAAAGTACCACAACATGCCTGCCTCCACAGTTTTTTCCTTGGGAACATCCCTAATCCCTGGCTGATTTGCCTTTCTCGTCTTAGGGTTGGGGTTCAGCCTAGGGCTAGGATATTTAAAATCAGGAAGCCCAGACCTCCAGGCACACTGGAGCTGTGAAAGGCATCCAAAAGTGAGTACAAAAGTGCCACAACATGGCTGCTTTCACGGCTTCTTCCTTAGGAAGAACCCTAATACCCGGCTGATTTACCTTCCTAGGATTACTGTTAGGCTTAGGCTTAGGACTTTGAAAACCAGGAAGACCTGTGCTCGAGGCACACTGCAGCTGTTCAAGCCATCCCAAGGGGAGTGCAAAAGTGACACAACTTGGCTGCCTCTGCTGCTATTCTCATGAGACCATCCTGAACCACAGGCTGATTTTCCTTCCTAGGGTTAGGGTTAGAGCTGCGCCTAGGGATAGGGTCTTTTTAACCAGAAAGCCCTGAGGTCCAAGAACAGAGCAGCTGCGAAGGACTACCCAAGAGGAGCGCAAAAGTGCCACAACATGGCTGCCTCCAGCGCTTTTTCCTTGGGACCATCATGGACCCTAGGCTGATTTACTTGCCTCCAGTTGCAGCTATGGTCACGTCAAGGGATAGGGTTTTTAAATCAGGAAACCCTGAGCTCCAGACCCAGTGCAGCTGCGAAAGGCTTCTCAAGGGCAGCCAAAAATTGCCTCAACATGCTCCCTCCAGCGCTTTTTGCCTTGGGAACATCCCTATACCTAGGCTGATTTATCTGCCTAGGGTTAGGGTTAGGGTTCAGCCTAGGGATAGGATTTTTTCAAACAGGAAGCCCTGAGTTCCAGGGGCACTGCAGCTGCCAAAGGCATCCCAAGGGGAAAGCAAATGTGCCACAACTTGGCTGTGTCCAGAGCTTTTTCCTAGGGACCATCCCGAAACGAAGGCTGATTTAGAAGCCTCCAGTTAGGGCTAAAGTTGTGGTTTTTTAAACCAGGAAGCCCTGTGCTCCAAGCACACTGCAGCTGTGAAAGGCATCCCAAGGGGAGCGCAAAAGTGCCACAACATGGCTGTCTCCACAGCTTTTTCCTTGGGATAATTCCTAAACCCAGGCTGATTTTAATGCCCAGTGTTAGGGTTAGGGTTAGGGTTACGCCTAGGTGTAGAGCTTTTTAAACCAGCAAGCTCTGAGCTCCAGGCACACGGCAGCTGCCAAAGGAATCCCAAGGGGAGTACAAAAGTGCAACAACACGGCAGCATTCACAGCTTTTTCCTTGGCACCATCCCTATACCTAGGCTGATTTATCTGCCTAGGGTTAGGGTTCAGAATAGGGCAAGGATTTTTTAACCAGGAAGCCCTGAGTTCCAGGCTTACTGCAGCTGTCAAAGGCATCCCAAAGGGAGTGCAGAAGTGCCACAACATGGCTGCTTTCACGGCTTTTTCCTTAGGAAGAACCCTAATACCCGGCTGATTTACCTTCCTAGGGTTACTGTTAGGCTTAGGCTTAGGACTTTGAAAAGCAGGAAGCCCTGTGCTCCAGGCACACTGCAGCTGTTCAAGCCATCCCAAAGGGAGTGCAAAAGTGACACAACTTGGCTGCCTCTGCTGCTATTTCCATGAGACCATCCCGAACCATAGGCTGATTTTCTTCCTAAGGTTAGGGTTAGAGTTACGCCTAGGGTTAGGTTGTTTTTAACCAGAAAGCCCTGAGTTCCAAGAACACAGCAGCTGCCAAGGACTACCCAAGAAGAGCGCAAAAGTACCACAACATGCCTGCCTCCACAGTTTTTTCCTTGGGAACATCCCTAATCCCTGGCTGATTTGCCTTTCTCGTCTTAGGGTTGGGGTTCAGCCTAGGGCTAGGATATTTAAAATCAGGAAGCCCAGACCTCCAGGCACACTGGAGCTGTGAAAGGCATCCAAAAGTGAGTACAAAAGTGCCACAACATGGCTGCTTTCACGGCTTTTTCCTTAGGAAGAACCCTAATACCTGGCTGATTTACCTTCCTAGGGTTACTGTTAGGCTTAGGCTTAGGACTTTGAAAAGCAGGAAGCCCTGTGCTCCAGGCACACTGCAGCTGTTCAAGCCACCCAAGGGGAGTGCAAAAGTGACACAACTTGGCTGCCTCTGCTGCTATTTCCATGAGACCATCCTGAACCACAGGCTCATTTTCCTTCCTAGGGTTAGGGTTAGAGTTGCGCCTAGGGATAGGGTCTTTTAAACCAGAAAGCCCTGAGGTCCATGTACAGAGCAGCTGCGAAGGACTACCCAAGAGGAGCGCAAAAGTACCACAACATGGCTGCCTCCGGCGCTTTTTCCTTGGGACCATCATGGACCCTAGGCTGATTTACTTGCCTCCAGTTGCAGCTATGGTCACGCCAAGGGATAGGGTTTTTAAATCAGGAAACCCTGAGCTCCAGACCCAGTGCAGCTGCGAAAGGCTTCCCAAGGGCAGCCAAAAATTGCCTCAACATGCTCCCTCCAGCGCTTTTTGCCTTGGGAACATCCCTATACCTAGGCTGATTTATCTGCCTAGGGTTAGGGTTAGGGTTCAGCCTAGGGATAGGATTTTTTCAAACAGGAAGCCCTGAGTTCCAGGGGCACTGCAGCTGCCAAAGGCATCCCAAGGGGAAAGCAAATGTGCCACAACTTGGCTATGTCCAGAGCTTTTTCCTTGGGACCATCCCGAAACGAAGGCTGATTTAGAAGCCTCCAGTTAGGGCTAAAGTTGTGGTTTTTTAAACCAGGAAGCCCTGTGCTCCAAGCACACTGCAGCTGTGAAAGGCATCCCAAGGGGAGCGCAAAAGTGCCACAACATGGCTGTCTCCACAGCTTTTTCCTTGGGATAGTTCCTAAACCCAGGCGGATTTTAATGCCCAGTGTTAGGGTTAGGGTTAGGGTTACGCCTAGGTGTAGAGCTTTTTAAACCAGCAAGCTCTGAGCTCCAGGCACACGGCAGCTGCCAAAGGCATCCCAAGGGGAGTACAAAAGTGCAACAACACGGCAGCTTTCACAGCTTTTTCCTTGGTACCATCCCTATACCTAGGCTGATTTATCTGCCTAGGGTTAGGGTTAGGGTTCAGAATAGGGCTAGGATTTTTTAACCAGGAAGCCCTGAGTTCCAGGCTTACTGCAGCTGTCAAAGGCATCCCAAAGGGAGTGCAGAAGTGCCACAACATGGCTGCTTTCACGGCTTTTTCCTTAGGAAGAACCCTAATACCCGGCTGATTTACCTTCCTAGGGTTACTGTTAGGCTTAGGCTTAGGACTTTGAAAAGCAGGAAGCCCTGTGCTCCAGGCACACTGCAGCTGTTCAAGCCATCCCAAAGGGAGTGCAAAAGTGACACAACTTGGCTGCCTCTGCTGCTATTTCCATGAGACCATCCCGAACCATAGGCTGATTTTCTTCCTAAGGTTAGGGTTAGAGTTACGCCTAGGGTTAGGTTGTTTTTAACCAGAAAGCCCTGAGTTCCAAGAACACAGCAGCTGCCAAGGACTACCCAAGAAGAGCGCAAAAGTACCACAACATGCCTGCCTCCACAGTTTTTTCCTTGGGAACATCCCTAATCCCTGGCTGATTTGCCTTTCTCGTCTTAGGGTTGGGGTTCAGCCTAGGGCTAGGATATTTAAAATCAGGAAGCCCAGACCTCCAGGCACACTGGAGCTGTGAAAGGCATCCAAAAGTGAGTACAAAAGTGCCACAACATGGCTGCTTTCACAGCTTCTTCCTTAGGAAGAACCCTAATACCCGGCTGATTTACCTTCCTAGGATTACTGTTAGGCTTAGGCTTAGGACTTTGAAAACCAGGAAGACCTGTGCTCGAGGCACACTGCAGCTGTTCAAGCCATCCCAAGGGGAGTGCAAAAGTGACACAACTTGGCTGCCTCTGCTGCTATTCTCATGAGACCATCCTGAACCACAGGCTGATTTTCCTTCCTAGGGTTAGGGTTAGAGCTGCGCCTAGGGATAGGGTCTTTTTAACCAGAAAGCCCTGAGGTCCAAGAACAGAGCAGCTGCGAAGGACTACCCAAGAGGAGCGCAAAAGTGCCACAACATGGCTGCCTCCAGCGCTTTTTCCTTGGGACCATCATGGACCCTAGGCTGATTTACTTGCCTCCAGTTGCAGCTATGGTCACGTCAAGGGATAGGGTTTTTAAATCAGGAAACCCTGAGCTCCAGACCCAGTGCAGCTGCGAAAGGCTTCTCAAGGGCAGCCAAAAATTGCCTCAACATGCTCCCTCCAGCGCTTTTTGCCTTGGGAACATCCCTATACCTAGGCTGATTTATCTGCCTAGGGTTAGGGTTAGGGTTCAGCCTAGGGATAGGATTTTTTCAAACAGGAAGCCCTGAGTTCCAGGGGCACTGCAGCTGCCAAAGGCATCCCAAGGGGAAAGCAAATGTGCCACAACTTGGCTGTGTCCATAGCTTTTTCCTAGGGACCATCCCGAAACGAAGGCTGATTTAGAAGCCTCCAGTTAGGGCTAAAGTTGTGGTTTTTTAAACCAGGAAGCCCTGTGCTCCAAGCACACTGCAGCTGTGAAAGGCATCCCAAGGGGAGCGCAAAAGTGCCACAACATGGCTGTCTCCACAGCTTTTTCCTTGGGATAATTCCTAAACCCAGGCTGATTTTAATGCCCAGTGTTAGGGTTAGGGTTAGGGTTACGCCTAGGTGTAGAGCTTTTTAAACCAGCAAGCTCTGAGCTCCAGGCACACGGCAGCTGCCAAAGGAATCCCAAGGGGAGTACAAAAGTGCAACAACACGGCAGCATTCACAGCTTTTTCCTTGGCACCATCCCTATACCTAGGCTGATTTATCTGCCTAGGGTTAGGGTTCAGAATAGGGCAAGGATTTTTTAACCAGGAAGCCCTGAGTTCCAGCCTTACTGCAGCTGTCAAAGGCATCCCAAAGGGAGTGCAGAAGTGCCACAACATGGCTGCTTTCACGGCTTTTTCCTTAGGAAGAACCCTAATACCCGGCTGATTTACCTTCCTAGGGTTACTGTTAGGCTTAGGCTTAGGACTTTGAAAAGCAGGAAGCCCTGTGCTCCAGGCACACTGCAGCTGTTCAAGCCATCCCAAAGGGAGTGCAAAAGTGACACAACTTGGCTGCCTCTGCTGCTATTTCCATGAGACCATCCCGAACCATAGGCTGATTTTCTTCCTAAGGTTAGGGTTAGAGTTACGCCTAGGGTTAGGTTGTTTTTAACCAGAAAGCCCTGAGTTCCAAGAACACAGCAGCTGCCAAGGACTACCCAAGAAGAGCGCAAAAGTACCACAACATGCCTGCCTCCACAGTTTTTTCCTTGGGAACATCCCTAATCCCTGGCTGATTTGCCTTTCTCGTCTTAGGGTTGGGGTTCAGCCTAGGGCTAGGATATTTAAAATCAGGAAGCCCAGACCTCCAGGCACACTGGAGCTGTGAAAGGCATCCAAAAGTGAGTACAAAAGTGCCACAATATGGCTGCTTTCATGGCTTTTTCCTTAGGAAGAACCCTAATACCTGGCTGATTTACCTTCCTAGGGTTACTGTTAGGCTTAGGCTTAGGACTTTGAAAAGCAGGAAGCCCTGTGCTCCAGGCACACTGCAGCTGTTCAAGCCACCCAAGGGGAGTGCAAAAGTGACACAACTTGGCTGCCTCTGCTGCTATTTCCATGAGACCATCCTGAACCACAGGCTCATTTTCCTTCCTAGGGTTAGGGTTAGAGTTGCGCCTAGGGATAGGGTCTTTTAAACCAGAAAGCCCTGAGGTCCATGTACAGAGCAGCTGCGAAGGACTACCCAAGAGGAGCGCAAAAGTACCACAACATGGCTGCCTCCGGCGCTTTTTCCTTGGGACCATCATGGACCCTAGGCTGATTTACTTGCCTCCAGTTGCAGCTATGGTCACGCCAAGGGATAGGGTTTTTAAATCAGGAAACCCTGAGCTCCAGACCCAGTGCAGCTGCGAAAGGCTTCTCAAGGGCAGCCAAAAATTGCCTCAACATGCTCCCTCCAGCGCTTTTTGCCTTGGGAACATCCCTATACCTAGGCTGATTTATCTGCCTAGGGTTAGGGTTAGGGTTCAGCCTAGGGATAGGATTTTTTCAAACAGGAAGCCCTGAGTTCCAGGGGCACTGCAGCTGCCAAAGGCATCCCAAGGGGAAAGCAAATGTGCCACAACTTGGCTGTGTCCAGAGCTTTTTCCTTGGGACCATCCCGAAACGAAGGCTGATTTAGAAGCCTCCAGTTAGGGCTAAAGTTGTGGTTTTTTAAACCAGGAAGCCCTGTGCTCCAAGCACACTGCAGCTGTGAAAGGCATCCCAAGGGGAGCGCAAAAGTGCCACAACATGGCTGTCTCCACAGCTTTTTCCTTGAGATGGTTCCTAAACCCAGGCTAATTTTAATGCCCAGTGTTAGGGTTAGGGTTAGGGTTACGCCTAGGTGTAGAGCTTTTTAAACCAGCAAGCTCTGAGCTCCAGGCACACGGCAGCTGCCAAAGGCATCCCAAGGGGAGTACAAAAGTGCAACAACACGGCAGCTTTCACAGCTTTTTCCTTGGCACCATCCCTATACCTAGGCTGATTTATCTGCCTAGGGTTAGGGTTAGGGTTCAGAATAGGGCTAGGATTTTTTAACCAGGAAGCCCTGAGTTCCAGGCTTATTGCAGCTGTCAAAGGCATCCCAAAGGGAGTGCAGAAGTGCCACAACATGGCTGCTTTCACGGCTTTTTCCTCAGGAAGAACCCTAATACCCAGCTGATTTACCTTCCTAGGGTTACTGTTAGGCTTAGGCTTAGGACTTTGAAAAGCAGGAAGCCCTGTGCTCCAGGCACACTGCAGCTGTTCAAGGCATCCCAAGGGGAGTGCAAAAGTGACACAACTTGGCTGCCTCTGCTGCTATTTCCATGAGACCATCCCGAACCATAGGCTCATTTTCTTCCTAGGGTTAGGGTTAGAGTTATGCCTAGGGTTAGGTTGTTTTTAACCAGAAAGCCCTGAGTTCCAAGAACACAGCAGCTGCAAAGGACTACCCAAGAAGAGCGCAAAAGTACCACAACATGCCTGCCTCCACAGTTTTTTCCTTGGGAACATCCCTAATCCCTGGCTGATTTGCCTTTCTCGTCTTAGGGTTGGGGTTCAGCCTAGGGCTAGGATATTTAAAATCAGGAAGCCCAGACCTCCAGGCACACTGGAGCTGTGAAAGGCATCCAAAAGTGAGTACAAAAGTGCCACAACATGGCTGCTTTCACGGCTTTTTTCCTTAGGAAGAACCCTAATACCTGGCTGGGGTATTACTGTTAGGCTTAGGCTTAGGACTTTGAAAAGCAGGAAGCCCTGTGCTCCAGGCACACTGCAGCTGTTCAAGGCATCCCAAGGGGAGTGCAAAAGTGACACAACTTGGCTGCCTCTGCTGCTATTTCCATGAGACCATCCTGAACCACAGGCTGATTTTCCTTCCTAGGGTTAGGGTTAGAGTTGCGCCTAGGGATAGGGTCTTTTAAACCAGAAAGCCCTGAGGTCCATGTACAGAGCAGCTGCGAAGGACTACCCAAGAGGAGGGCAAAAGTGCCACAACATGCCTGCATCCAGCGCTTTTTCCTTGGGACCATCATGGACCCTAGGCTGATTTACTTGCCTCCAGTTGCAGCTATGGTCACGCCAAGGGATAGGGTTTTTAAATCAGGAAACCCTGAGCTCCAGACCCAGTGCAGCTGCGAAAGGCTTCTCAAGGGCAGCCAAAAATTGCCTCAACATGCTCCCTCCAGCGCTTTTTGCCTTGGGAACATCCCTATACCTAGGCTGATTTATCTGCCTAGGGTTAGGGTTAGGGTTCAGCCTAGGGATAGGATTTTTTCAAACAGGAAGCCCTGAGTTCCAGGGGCACTGCAGCTGCCAAAGGCATCCCAAGGGGAAAGCAAATGTGCCACAACTTGGCTGTGTCCAGAGCTTTTTCCTTGGGACCATCCCGAAACGAAGGCTGATTTAGAAGCCTCCAGTTAGGGCTAAAGTTGTGGTTTTTTAAACCAGGAAGCCCTGTGCTCCAAGCACACTGCAGCTGTGAAAGGCATCCCAAGGGGAGCGCAAAAGTGCCACAACATGGCTGTCTCCACAGCTTTTTCCTTGGGATAATTCCTAAACCCAGGCTGATTTTAATGCCCAGTGTTAGGGTTAGGGTTAGGGTTACGCCTAGGTGTAGAGCTTTTTAAACCAGCAAGCTCTGAGCTCCAGGCACACGGCAGCTGCCAAAGGCATCCCAAGGGGAGTACAAAAGTGCAACAACACGGCAGCTTTCACAGCTTTTTCCTTGGCACCATCCCTATACCTAGGCTGATTTATCTGCCTAGGGTTAGGGTTAGGGTTCAGCCTTGGGCTAGGATTTTTTAACCAGGAAGCCCTGAGTTCCAGCCTTACTGCAGCTGTCAAAGGCATCCCAAAGGGAGCGCAGAAGTGCCACAACATGGCTGCTTTCACGGCTTTTGCCTTAGGAAGAACCCTAATACCCGGCTGATTTACCTTCCTAGGGTTACTGTTAGGCTTAGGCTTAGGACTTTGAAAAGCAGGAAGCCCTGTGCTCCAGGCACACTGCAGCTGTTCAAGGCATCCCAAGGGGAGTGCAAAAGTGACACAACTTGGCTGCCTCTGCTGCTATTTCCATGAGACCATCCCGAACAATAGGCTGATTTTCTTCCTAGGATTAATGTTAGAGTTACGCATAGGGTTACGGATTTTAACCAGAAAGCCCTGAGTTCCAATCACACAGCAGCTGCGAAGGACTACCCAAGAAGAGCGCAGAAGTACACCAACATGCCTGCCTCCAAAGCTTTTTCCTTGGGAACATCCCTAATCCCTGGCTGATTTGCCTTTCTCGTCTTAGGGTTGGGGTTCAGCCTAGGGCTAGGATATTTAAAATCAGGAAGCCCAGACCTCCAGGCACACTGGAGCTGTGAAAGGCATCCAAAAGTGAGTACAAAAGTGCCACAACATGGCTGCTTTCACGGCTTTTTCCTTAGGAAGAACCCTAATACCTGGCTGATTTACCTTCCTAGGGTTACTGTTAGGCTTAGGCTTAGGACTTTGAAAAGCAGGAAGCCCTGTGCTCCAGGCACACTGCAGCTGTTCAAGCCACCCAAGGGGAGTGCAAAAGTGACACAACTTGGCTGCCTCTGCTGCTATTTCCATGAGACCATCCTGAACCACAGGCTGATTTTCCTTCCTAGGGTTAGGGTTAGAGTTGCGCCTAGGGATAGGGTGTTTTAAACCAGAAAGCCCTGAGGTCCATGTACAGAGCAGCTGCGAAGGACTACCCAAGAGGAGCGCAAAAGTACCACAACATGGCTGCCTCCGGCGCTTTTTCCTTGGGACCATCATGGACCCTAGGCTGATTTACTTGCCTCCAGTTGCAGCTATGGTCACGCCAAGGGATAGGGTTTTTAAATCAGGAAACCCTGAGCTCCAGACCCAGTGCAGCTGCGAAAGGCTTCCCAAGGGCAGCCAAAAATTGCCTCAACATGCTCCCTCCAGCGCTTTTTGCCTTGGGAACATCCCTATACCTAGGCTGATTTATCTGCCTAGGGTTAGGGTTAGGGTTCAGCCTAGGGATAGGATTTTTTCAAACAGGAAGCCCTGAGTTCCAGGGGCACTGCAGCTGCCAAAGGCATCCCAAGGGGAAAGCAAATGTGCCACAACTTGGCTGTGTCCAGAGCTTTTTCCTTGGGACCATCCCGAAACGAAGGCTGATTTAGAAGCCTCCAGTTAGGGCTAAAGTTGTGGTTTTTTAAACCAGGAAGCCCTGTGCTCCAAGCACACTGCAGCTGTGAAAGGCATCCCAAGGGGAGCGCAAAAGTGCCACAACATGGCTGTCTCCACAGCTTTTTCCTTGGGATAGTTCCTAAACCCAGGCTGATTTTAATGCCCAGTGTTAGGGTTAGGGTTAGGGTTACGCCTAGGTGTAGAGCTTTTTAAACCAGCAAGCTCTGAGCTCCAGGCACACGGCAGCTGCCAAAGGCATCCCAAGGGGAGTACAAAAGTGCAACAACACGGCAGCTTTCACAGCTTTTTCCTTGGTACCATCCCTATACCTAGGCTGATTTATCTGCCTAGGGTTAGGGTTAGGGTTCAGAATAGGGCTAGGATTTTTTAACCAGGAAGCCCTGAGTTCCAGGCTTACTGCAGCTGTCAAAGGCATCCCAAAGGGAGTGCAGAAGTGCCACAACATGGCTGCTTTCACGGCTTTTTCCTTAGGAAGAACCCTAATACCCGGCTGATTTACCTTCCTAGGGTTACTGTTAGGCTTAGGCTTAGGACTTTGAAAAGCAGGAAGCCCTGTGCTCCAGGCACACTGCAGCTGTTCAAGCCATCCCAAAGGGAGTGCAAAAGTGACACAACTTGGCTGCCTCTGCTGCTATTTCCATGAGACCATCCCGAACCATAGGCTCATTTTCTTCCTAGGGTTAGGGTTAGAGTTATGCCTAGGGTTAGGTTGTTTTTAACCAGAAAGCCCTGAGTTCCAAGAACACAGCAGCTGCGAAGGACTACCCAAGAAGAGCGCAAAAGTACCACAACATGCCTGCCTCCACAGTTTTTTCCTTGGGAACATCCCTAATCCCTGGCTGATTTGCCTTTCTCGTCTTAGGGTTGGGGTTCAGCCTAGGGCTAGGATATTTAAAATCAGGAAGCCCAGACCTCCAGGCACACTGGAGCTGTGAAAGGCATCCAAAAGTGAGTACAAAAGTGCCACAACATGGCTGCTTTCACGGCTTTTTTCCTTAGGAAGAACCCTAATACCTGGCTGGGGTATTACTGTTAGGCTTAGGCTTAGGACTTTGAAAAGCAGGAAGCCCTGTGCTCCAGGCACACTGCAGCTGTTCAAGCCATCCCAAAGGGAGTGCAAAAGTGACACAACTTGGCTGCCTCTGCTGCTATTTCCATGAGACCATCCCGAACCATAGGCTGATTTTCTTCCTAAGGTTAGGGTTAGAGTTACGCCTAGGGTTAGGTTGTTTTTAACCAGAAAGCCCTGAGTTCCAAGAACACAGCAGCTGCCAAGGACTACCCAAGAAGAGCGCAAAAGTACCACAACATGCCTGCCTCCACAGTTTTTTCCTTGGGAACATCCCTAATCCCTGGCTGATTTGCCTTTCTCGTCTTAGGGTTGGGGTTCAGCCTAGGGCTAGGATATTTAAAATCAGGAAGCCCAGACCTCCAGGCACGCTGGAGCTGTGAAAGGCATCCAAAAGTGAGTACAAAAGTGCCACAACATGGCTGCTTTCACGGCTTTTTTCCTTAGGAAGAACCCTAATACCTGGCTGGGGTATTACTGTTAGGCTTAGGCTTAGGACTTTGAAAAGCAGGAAGCCCTGTGCTCCAGGCACACTGCAGCTGTTCAAGCCATCCCAAAGGGAGTGCAAAAGTGACACAACTTGGCTGCCTCTGCTGCTATTTCCATGAGACCATCCCGAACCATAGGCTGATTTTCTTCCTAAGGTTAGGGTTAGAGTTACGCCTAGGGTTAGGTTGTTTTTAACCAGAAAACCCTGAGTTCCAAGAACACAGCAGCTGCCAAGGACTACCCAAGAAGAGCGCAAAAGTACCACAACATGCCTGCCTCCACAGTTTTTTCCTTGGGAACATCCCTAATCCCTGGCTGATTTGCCTTTCTCGTCTTAGGGTTGGGGTTCAGCCTAGGGCTAGGATATTTAAAATCAGGAAGCCCAGACCTCCAGGCACACTGGAGCTGTGAAAGGCATCCAAAAGTGAGTACAAAAGTGCCACAACATGGCTGCTTTCACGGCTTTTTCCTTAGGAAGAACCCTAATACCTGGCTGATTTACCTTCCTAGGGTTACTGTTAGGCTTAGGCTTAGGACTTTGAAAAGCAGGAAGCCCTGTGCTCCAGGCACACTGCAGCTGTTCAAGCCACCCAAGGGGAGTGCAAAAGTGACACAACTTGGCTGCCTCTGCTGCTATTTCCATGAGACCATCCTGAACCACAGGCTGATTTTCCTTCCTAGGGTTAGGGTTAGAGTTGCGCCTAGGGATAGGGTCTTTTAAACCAGAAAGCCCTGAGGTCCATGTACAGAGCAGCTGCGAAGGACTACCCAAGAGGAGGGCAAAAGTGCCACAACATGCCTGCATCCAGCGCTTTTTCCTTGGGACCATCATGGACCCTAGGCTGATTTACTTGCCTCCAGTTGCAGCTATGGTCACGCCAAGGGATAGGGTTTTTAAATCAGGAAACCCTGAGCTCCAGACCCAGTGCAGCTGCGAAAGGCTTCTCAAGGGCAGCCAAAAATTGCCTCAACATGCTCCCTCCAGCGCTTTTTGCCTTGGGAACATCCCTATACCTAGGCTGATTTATCTGCCTAGGGTTAGGGTTAGGGTTCAGCCTAGGGATAGGATTTTTTCAAACAGGAAGCCCTGAGTTCCAGGGGCACTGCAGCTGCCAAAGGCATCCCAAGGGGAAAGCAAATGTGCCACAACTTGGCTGTGTCCAGAGCTTTTTCCTTGGGACCATCCCGAAACGAAGGCTGATTTAGAAGCCTCCAGTTAGGGCTAAAGTTGTGGTTTTTTAAACCAGGAAGCCCTGTGCTCCAAGCACACTGCAGCTGTGAAAGGCATCCCAAGGGGAGCGCAAAAGTGCCACAACATGGCTGTCTCCACAGCTTTTTCCTTGGGATAATTCCTAAACCCAGGCTGATTTTAATGCCCAGTGTTAGGGTTAGGGTTAGGGTTACGCCTAGGTGTAGAGCTTTTTAAACCAGCAAGCTCTGAGCTCCAGGCACACGGCAGCTGCCAAAGGCATCCCAAGGGGAGTACAAAAGTGCAACAACACGGCAGCTTTCACAGCTTTTTCCTTGGCACCATCCCTATACCTAGGCTGATTTATCTGCCTAGGGTTAGGGTTAGGGTTCAGCCTTGGGCTAGGATTTTTTAACCAGGAAGCCCTGAGTTCCAGCCTTACTGCAGCTGTCAAAGGCATCCCAAAGGGAGCGCAGAAGTGCCACAACATGGCTGCTTTCACGGCTTTTGCCTTAGGAAGAACCCTAATACCCGGCTGATTTACCTTCCTAGGGTTACTGTTAGGCTTAGGCTTAGGACTTTGAAAAGCAGGAAGCCCTGTGCTCCAGGCACACTGCAGCTGTTCAAGGCATCCCAAGGGGAGTGCAAAAGTGACACAACTTGGCTGCCTCTGCTGCTATTTCCATGAGACCATCCCGAACAATAGGCTGATTTTCTTCCTAGGATTAATGTTAGAGTTACGCATAGGGTTACGGATTTTAACCAGAAAGCCCTGAGTTCCAATCACACAGCAGCTGCGAAGGACTACCCAAGAAGAGCGCAGAAGTACACCAACATGCCTGCCTCCAAAGCTTTTTCCTTGGGAACATCCCTAATCCCTGGCTGATTTGCCTTTCTCGTCTTAGGGTTGGGGTTCAGCCTAGGGCTAGGATATTTAAAATCAGGAAGCCCAGACCTCCAGGCACACTGGAGCTGTGAAAGGCATCCAAAAGTGAGTACAAAAGTGCCACAACATGGCTGCTTTCACGGCTTTTTCCTTAGGAAGAACCCTAATACCTGGCTGATTTACCTTCCTAGGGTTACTGTTAGGCTTAGGCTTAGGACTTTGAAAAGCAGGAAGCCCTGTGCTCCAGGCACACTGCAGCTGTTCAAGCCACCCAAGGGGAGTGCAAAAGTGACACAACTTGGCTGCCTCTGCTGCTATTTCCATGAGACCATCCTGAACCACAGGCTGATTTTCCTTCCTAGGGTTAGGGTTAGAGTTGCGCCTAGGGATAGGGTGTTTTAAACCAGAAAGCCCTGAGGTCCATGTACAGAGCAGCTGCGAAGGACTACCCAAGAGGAGCGCAAAAGTACCACAACATGGCTGCCTCCGGCGCTTTTTCCTTGGGACCATCATGGACCCTAGGCTGATTTACTTGCCTCCAGTTGCAGCTATGGTCACGCCAAGGGATAGGGTTTTTAAATCAGGAAACCCTGAGCTCCAGACCCAGTGCAGCTGCGAAAGGCTTCCCAAGGGCAGCCAAAAATTGCCTCAACATGCTCCCTCCAGCGCTTTTTGCCTTGGGAACATCCCTATACCTAGGCTGATTTATCTGCCTAGGGTTAGGGTTAGGGTTCAGCCTAGGGATAGGATTTTTTCAAACAGGAAGCCCTGAGTTCCAGGGGCACTGCAGCTGCCAAAGGCATCCCAAGGGGAAAGCAAATGTGCCACAACTTGGCTGTGTCCAGAGCTTTTTCCTTGGGACCATCCCGAAACGAAGGCTGATTTAGAAGCCTCCAGTTAGGGCTAAAGTTGTGGTTTTTTAAACCAGGAAGCCCTGTGCTCCAAGCACACTGCAGCTGTGAAAGGCATCCCAAGGGGAGCGCAAAAGTGCCACAACATGGCTGTCTCCACAGCTTTTTCCTTGGGATAGTTCCTAAACCCAGGCTGATTTTAATGCCCAGTGTTAGGGTTAGGGTTAGGGTTACGCCTAGGTGTAGAGCTTTTTAAACCAGCAAGCTCTGAGCTCCAGGCACACGGCAGCTGCCAAAGGCATCCCAAGGGGAGTACAAAAGTGCAACAACACGGCAGCTTTCACAGCTTTTTCCTTGGTACCATCCCTATACCTAGGCTGATTTATCTGCCTAGGGTTAGGGTTAGGGTTCAGAATAGGGCTAGGATTTTTTAACCAGGAAGCCCTGAGTTCCAGGCTTACTGCAGCTGTCAAAGGCATCCCAAAGGGAGTGCAGAAGTGCCACAACATGGCTGCTTTCACGGCTTTTTCCTTAGGAAGAACCCTAATACCCGGCTGATTTACCTTCCTAGGGTTACTGTTAGGCTTAGGCTTAGGACTTTGAAAAGCAGGAAGCCCTGTGCTCCAGGCACACTGCAGCTGTTCAAGCCATCCCAAAGGGAGTGCAAAAGTGACACAACTTGGCTGCCTCTGCTGCTATTTCCATGAGACCATCCCGAACCATAGGCTCATTTTCTTCCTAGGGTTAGGGTTAGAGTTATGCCTAGGGTTAGGTTGTTTTTAACCAGAAAGCCCTGAGTTCCAAGAACACAGCAGCTGCGAAGGACTACCCAAGAAGAGCGCAAAAGTACCACAACATGCCTGCCTCCACAGTTTTTTCCTTGGGAACATCCCTAATCCCTGGCTGATTTGCCTTTCTCGTCTTAGGGTTGGGGTTCAGCCTAGGGCTAGGATATTTAAAATCAGGAAGCCCAGACCTCCAGGCACACTGGAGCTGTGAAAGGCATCCAAAAGTGAGTACAAAAGTGCCACAACATGGCTGCTTTCACGGCTTTTTTCCTTAGGAAGAACCCTAATACCTGGCTGGGGTATTACTGTTAGGCTTAGGCTTAGGACTTTGAAAAGCAGGAAGCCCTGTGCTCCAGGCACACTGCAGCTGTTCAAGCCATCCCAAAGGGAGTGCAAAAGTGACACAACTTGGCTGCCTCTGCTGCTATTTCCATGAGACCATCCCGAACCATAGGCTGATTTTCTTCCTAAGGTTAGGGTTAGAGTTACGCCTAGGGTTAGGTTGTTTTTAACCAGAAAGCCCTGAGTTCCAAGAACACAGCAGCTGCCAAGGACTACCCAAGAAGAGCGCAAAAGTACCACAACATGCCTGCCTCCACAGTTTTTTCCTTGGGAACATCCCTAATCCCTGGCTGATTTGCCTTTCTCGTCTTAGGGTTGGGGTTCAGCCTAGGGCTAGGATATTTAAAATCAGGAAGCCCAGACCTCCAGGCACACTGGAGCTGTGAAAGGCATCCAAAAGTGAGTACAAAAGTGCCACAACATGGCTGCTTTCACGGCTTTTTCCTTAGGAAGAACCCTAATACCTGGCTGATTTACCTTCCTAGGGTTACTGTTAGGCTTAGGCTTAGGACTTTGAAAAGCAGGAAGCCCTGTGCTCCAGGCACACTGCAGCTGTTCAAGCCACCCAAGGGGAGTGCAAAAGTGACACAACTTGGCTGCCTCTGCTGCTATTTCCATGAGACCATCCTGAACCACAGGCTGATTTTCCTTCCTAGGGTTAGGGTTAGAGTTGCGCCTAGGGATAGGGTCTTTTAAACCAGAAAGCCCTGAGGTCCATGTACAGAGCAGCTGCGAAGGACTACCCAAGAGGAGCGCAAAAGTACCACAACATGGCTGCCTCCGGCGCTTTTTCCTTGGGACCATCATGGACCCTAGGCTGATTTACTTGCCTCCAGTTGCAGCTATGGTCACGCCAAGGGATAGGGTTTTTAAATCAGGAAACCCTGAGCTCCAGACCCAGTGCAGCTGCGAAAGGCTTCCCAAGGGCAGCCAAAAATTGCCTCAACATGCTCCCTCCAGCGCTTTTTGCCTTGGGAACATCCCTATACCTAGGCTGATTTATCTGCCTAGGGTTAGGGTTAGGGTTCAGCCTAGGGATAGGATTTTTTCAAACAGGAAGCCCTGAGTTCCAGGGGCACTGCAGCTGCCAAAGGCATCCCAAGGGGAAAGCAAATGTGCCACAACTTGGCTGTGTCCAGAGCTTTTTCCTTGGGACCATCCCGAAACGAAGGCTGATTTAGAAGCCTCCAGTTAGGGCTAAAGTTGTGGTTTTTTAAACCAGGAAGCCCTGTGCTCCAAGCACACTGCAGCTGTGAAAGGCATCCCAAGGGGAGCGCAAAAGTGCCACAACATGGCTGTCTCCACAGCTTTTTCCTTGGGATAGTTCCTAAACCCAGGCTGATTTTAATGCCCAGTGTTAGGGTTAGGGTTAGGGTTACGCCTAGGTGTAGAGCTTTTTAAACCAGCAAGCTCTGAGCTCCAGGCACACGGCAGCTGCCAAAGGCATCCCAAGGGGAGTACAAAAGTGCAACAACACGGCAGCTTTCACAGCTTTTTCCTTGGTACCATCCCTATACCTAGGCTGATTTATCTGCCTAGGGTTAGGGTTAGGGTTCAGAATAGGGCTAGGATTTTTTAACCAGGAAGCCCTGAGTTCCAGGCTTACTGCAGCTGTCAAAGGCATCCCAAAGGGAGTGCAGAAGTGCCACAACATGGCTGCTTTCACGGCTTTTTCCTTAGGAAGAACCCTAATACCCGGCTGATTTACCTTCCTAGGGTTACTGTTAGGCTTAGGCTTAGGACTTTGAAAAGCAGGAAGCCCTGTGCTCCAGGCACACTGCAGCTGTTCAAGCCATCCCAAAGGGAGTGCAAAAGTGACACAACTTGGCTGCCTCTGCTGCTATTTCCATGAGACCATCCCGAACCATAGGCTCATTTTCTTCCTAGGGTTAGGGTTAGAGTTATGCCTAGGGTTAGGTTGTTTTTAACCAGAAAGCCCTGAGTTCCAAGAACACAGCAGCTGCGAAGGACTACCCAAGAAGAGCGCAAAAGTACCACAACATGCCTGCCTCCACAGTTTTTTCCTTGGGAACATCCCTAATCCCTGGCTGATTTGCCTTTCTCGTCTTAGGGTTGGGGTTCAGCCTAGGGCTAGGATATTTAAAATCAGGAAGCCCAGACCTCCAGGCACACTGGAGCTGTGAAAGGCATCCAAAAGTGAGTACAAAAGTGCCACAACATGGCTGCTTTCACGGCTTTTTTCCTTAGGAAGAACCCTAATACCTGGCTGGGGTATTACTGTTAGGCTTAGGCTTAGGACTTTGAAAAGCAGGAAGCCCTGTGCTCCAGGCACACTGCAGCTGTTCAAGCCATCCCAAAGGGAGTGCAAAAGTGACACAACTTGGCTGCCTCTGCTGCTATTTCCATGAGACCATCCCGAACCATAGGCTGATTTTCTTCCTAAGGTTAGGGTTAGAGTTACGCCTAGGGTTAGGTTGTTTTTAACCAGAAAGCCCTGAGTTCCAAGAACACAGCAGCTGCCAAGGACTACCCAAGAAGAGCGCAAAAGTACCACAACATGCCTGCCTCCACAGTTTTTTCCTTGGGAACATCCCTAATCCCTGGCTGATTTGCCTTTCTCGTCTTAGGGTTGGGGTTCAGCCTAGGGCTAGGATATTTAAAATCAGGAAGCCCAGACCTCCAGGCACACTGGAGCTGTGAAAGGCATCCAAAAGTGAGTACAAAAGTGCCACAACATGGCTGCTTTCACGGCTTTTTCCTTAGGAAGAACCCTAATACCTGGCTGATTTACCTTCCTAGGGTTACTGTTAGGCTTAGGCTTAGGACTTTGAAAAGCAGGAAGCCCTGTGCTCCAGGCACACTGCAGCTGTTCAAGCCACCCAAGGGGAGTGCAAAAGTGACACAACTTGGCTGCCTCTGCTGCTATTTCCATGAGACCATCCTGAACCACAGGCTCATTTTCCTTCCTAGGGTTAGGGTTAGAGTTGCGCCTAGGGATAGGGTCTTTTAAACCAGAAAGCCCTGAGGTCCATGTACAGAGCAGCTGCGAAGGACTACCCAAGAGGAGCGCAAAAGTACCACAACATGGCTGCCTCCGGCGCTTTTTCCTTGGGACCATCATGGACCCTAGGCTGATTTACTTGCCTCCAGTTGCAGCTATGGTCACGCCAAGGGATAGGGTTTTTAAATCAGGAAACCCTGAGCTCCAGACCCAGTGCAGCTGCGAAAGGCTTCTCAAGGGCAGCCAAAAATTGCCTCAACATGCTCCCTCCAGCGCTTTTTGCCTTGGGAACATCCCTATACCTAGGCTGATTTATCTGCCTAGGGTTAGGGTTAGGGTTCAGCCTAGGGATAGGATTTTTTCAAACAGGAAGCCCTGAGTTCCAGGGGCACTGAAGCTGCCAAAGGCATCCCAAGGGGAAAGCAAATGTGCCACAACTTGGCTGTGTCCAGAGCTTTTTCCTTGGGACCATCCCGAAACGAAGGCTGATTTAGAAGCCTCCAGTTAGGGCTAAAGTTGTGGTTTTTTAAACCAGGAAGCCCTGTGCTCCAAGCACACTGCAGCTGTGAAAGGCATCCCAAGGGGAGCGCAAAAGTGCCACAACATGGCTGTCTCCACAGCTTTTTCCTTGAGATGGTTCCTAAACCCAGGCTGATTTTAATGCCCAGTGTTAGGGTTAGGGTTAGGGTTACGCCTAGGTGTAGAGCTTTTTAAACCAGCAAGCTCTGAGCTCCAGGCACACGGCAGCTGCGAAAGGCATCCCAAGGGGAGTACAAAAGTGCAACAACACGGCAGCTTTCACAGCTTTTTCCTTGGCACCATCCCTATACCTAGGCTGATTTATCTGCCTAGGGTTAGGGTTAGGGTTCAGAATAGGGCTAGGATTTTTTAACCAGGAAGCCCTGAGTTCCAGGCTTATTGCAGCTGTCAAAGGCATCCCAAAGGGAGTGCAGAAGTGCCACAACATGGCTGCTTTCACGGCTTTTTCCTTAGGAAGAACCCTAATACCCAGCTGATTTACCTTCCTAGGGTTACTGTTAGGCTTAGGCTTAGGACTTTGAAAAGCAGGAAGCCCTGTGCTCCAGGCACACTGCAGCTGTTCAAGGCATCCCAAGGGGAGTGCAAAAGTGACACAACTTGGCTGCCTCTGCTGCTATTTCCATGAGACCATCCCGAACCATAGGCTCATTTTCTTCCTAGGGTTAGGGTTAGAGTTATGCCTAGGGTTAGGTTGTTTTTAACCAGAAAGCCCTGAGTTCCAAGAACACAGCAGCTGCGAAGGACTACCCAAGAAGAGCGCAAAAGTACCACAACATGCCTGCCTCCACAGTTTTTTCCTTGGGAACATCCCTAATCCCTGGCTGATTTGCCTTTCTCGTCTTAGGGTTGGGGTTCAGCCTAGGGCTAGGATATTTAAAATCAGGAAGCCCAGACCTCCAGGCACACTGGAGCTGTGAAAGGCATCCAAAAGTGAGTACAAAAGTGCCACAACATGGCTGCTTTCACGGCTTTTTTCCTTAGGAAGAACCCTAATACCTGGCTGGGGTATTACTGTTAGGCTTAGGCTTAGGACTTTGAAAAGCAGGAAGCCCTGTGCTCCAGGCACACTGCAGCTGTTCAAGCCATCCCAAAGGGAGTGCAAAAGTGACACAACTTGGCTGCCTCTGCTGCTATTTCCATGAGACCATCCCGAACCATAGGCTGATTTTCTTCCTAAGGTTAGGGTTAGAGTTACGCCTAGGGTTAGGTTGTTTTTAACCAGAAAGCCCTGAGTTCCAAGAACACAGCAGCTGCCAAGGACTACCCAAGAAGAGCGCAAAAGTACCACAACATGCCTGCCTCCACAGTTTTTTCCTTGGGAACATCCCTAATCCCTGGCTGATTTGCCTTTCTCGTCTTAGGGTTGGGGTTCAGCCTAGGGCTAGGATATTTAAAATCAGGAAGCCCAGACCTCCAGGCACACTGGAGCTGTGAAAGGCATCCAAAAGTGAGTACAAAAGTGCCACAACATGGCTGCTTTCACGGCTTTTTCCTTAGGAAGAACCCTAATACCTGGCTGATTTACCTTCCTAGGGTTACTGTTAGGCTTAGGCTTAGGACTTTGAAAAGCAGGAAGCCCTGTGCTCCAGGCACACTGCAGCTGTTCAAGCCACCCAAGGGGAGTGCAAAAGTGACACAACTTGGCTGCCTCTGCTGCTATTTCCATGAGACCATCCTGAACCACAGGCTCATTTTCCTTCCTAGGGTTAGGGTTAGAGTTGCGCCTAGGGATAGGGTCTTTTAAACCAGAAAGCCCTGAGGTCCATGTACAGAGCAGCTGCGAAGGACTACCCAAGAGGAGCGCAAAAGTACCACAACATGGCTGCCTCCGGCGCTTTTTCCTTGGGACCATCATGGACCCTAGGCTGATTTACTTGCCTCCAGTTGCAGCTATGGTCACGCCAAGGGATAGGGTTTTTAAATCAGGAAACCCTGAGCTCCAGACCCAGTGCAGCTGCGAAAGGCTTCTCAAGGGCAGCCAAAAATTGCCTCAACATGCTCCCTCCAGCGCTTTTTGCCTTGGGAACATCCCTATACCTAGGCTGATTTATCTGCCTAGGGTTAGGGTTAGGGTTCAGCCTAGAGATAGGATTTTTTCAAACAGGAAGCCCTGAGTTCCAGGGGCACTGAAGCTGCCAAAGGCATCCCAAGGGGAAAGCAAATGTGCCACAACTTGGCTGTGTCCAGAGCTTTTTCCTTGGGACCATCCCGAAACGAAGGCTGATTTAGAAGCCTCCAGTTAGGGCTAAAGTTGTGGTTTTTTAAACCAGGAAGCCCTGTGCTCCAAGCACACTGCAGCTGTGAAAGACATCCCAAGGGGAGCGCAAAAGTGCCACAACATGGCTGTCTCCACAGCTTTTTCCTTGAGATGGTTCCTAAACCCAGGCTGATTTTAATGCCCAGTGTTAGGGTTAGGGTTACGCCTAGGTGTAGAGCTTTTTAAACCAGCAAGCTCTGAGCTCCAGGCACACGGCAGCTGCGAAAGGCATCCCAAGGGGAGTACAAAAGTGCAACAACACGGCAGCTTTCACAGCTTTTTCCTTGGCACCATCCCTATACCTAGGCTGATTTATCTGCCTAGGGTTAGGGTTAGGGTTCAGAATAGGGCTAGGATTTTTTAACCAGGAAGCCCTGAGTTCCAGGCTTATTGCAGCTGTCAAAGGCATCCCAAAGGGAGTGCAGAAGTGCCACAACATGGCTGCTTTCACGGCTTTTTCCTTAGGAAGAACCCTAATACCCAGCTGATTTACCTTCCTAGGGTTACTGTTAGGCTTAGGCTTAGGACTTTGAAAAGCAGGAAGCCCTGTGCTCCAGGCACACTGCAGCTGTTCAAGGCATCCCAAGGGGAGTGCAAAAGTGACACAACTTGGCTGCCTCTGCTGCTATTTCCATGAGACCATCCCGAACCATAGGCTCATTTTCTTCCTAGGGTTAGGGTTAGAGTTATGCCTAGGGTTAGGTTGTTTTTAACCAGAAAGCCCTGAGTTCCAAGAACACAGCAGCTGCGAAGGACTACCCAAGAAGAGCGCAAAAGTACCACAACATGCCTGCCTCCACAGTTTTTTCCTTGGGAACATCCCTAATCCCTGGCTGATTTGCCTTTCTCGTCTTAGGGTTGGGGTTCAGCCTAGGGCTAGGATATTTAAAATCAGGAAGCCCAGACCTCCAGGCACACTGGAGCTGTGAAAGGCATCCAAAAGTGAGTACAAAAGTGCCACAACATGGCTGCTTTCACGGCTTTTTCCTTAGGAAGAACCCTAATACCTGGCTGATTTACCTTCCTAGGGTTACTGTTAGGCTTAGGCTTAGGACTTTGAAAAGCAGGAAGCCCTGTGCTCCAGGCACACTGCAGCTGTTCAAGCCACCCAAGGGGAGTGCAAAAGTGACACAACTTGGCTGCCTCTGCTGCTATTTCCATGAGACCATCCTGAACCACAGGCTGATTTTCCTTCCTAGGGTTAGGGTTAGAGTTGCGCCTAGGGATAGGGTGTTTTAAACCAGAAAGCCCTGAGGTCCATGTACAGAGCAGCTGCGAAGGACTACCCAAGAGGAGCGCAAAAGTACCACAACATGGCTGCCTCCGGCGCTTTTTCCTTGGGACCATCATGGACCCTAGGCTGATTTACTTGCCTCCAGTTGCAGCTATGGTCACGCCAAGGGATAGGGTTTTTAAATCAGGAAACCCTGAGCTCCAGACCCAGTGCAGCTGCGAAAGGCTTCCCAAGGGCAGCCAAAAATTGCCTCAACATGCTCCCTCCAGCGCTTTTTGCCTTGGGAACATCCCTATACCTAGGCTGATTTATCTGCCTAGGGTTAGGGTTAGGGTTCAGCCTAGGGATAGGATTTTTTCAAACAGGAAGCCCTGAGTTCCAGGGGCACTGCAGCTGCCAAAGGCATCCCAAGGGGAAAGCAAATGTGCCACAACTTGGCTGTGTCCAGAGCTTTTTCCTTGGGACCATCCCGAAACGAAGGCTGATTTAGAAGCCTCCAGTTAGGGCTAAAGTTGTGGTTTTTTAAACCAGGAAGCCCTGTGCTCCAAGCACACTGCAGCTGTGAAAGGCATCCCAAGGGGAGCGCAAAAGTGCCACAACATGGCTGTCTCCACAGCTTTTTCCTTGGGATAGTTCCTAAACCCAGGCTGATTTTAATGCCCAGTGTTAGGGTTAGGGTTAGGGTTACGCCTAGGTGTAGAGCTTTTTAAACCAGCAAGCTCTGAGCTCCAGGCACACGGCAGCTGCCAAAGGCATCCCAAGGGGAGTACAAAAGTGCAACAACACGGCAGCTTTCACAGCTTTTTCCTTGGTACCATCCCTATACCTAGGCTGATTTATCTGCCTAGGGTTAGGGTTAGGGTTCAGAATAGGGCTAGGATTTTTTAACCAGGAAGCCCTGAGTTCCAGGCTTACTGCAGCTGTCAAAGGCATCCCAAAGGGAGTGCAGAAGTGCCACAACATGGCTGCTTTCACGGCTTTTTCCTTAGGAAGAACCCTAATACCCGGCTGATTTACCTTCCTAGGGTTACTGTTAGGCTTAGGCTTAGGACTTTGAAAAGCAGGAAGCCCTGTGCTCCAGGCACACTGCAGCTGTTCAAGCCATCCCAAAGGGAGTGCAAAAGTGACACAACTTGGCTGCCTCTGCTGCTATTTCCATGAGACCATCCCGAACCATAGGCTGATTTTCTTCCTAAGGTTAGGGTTAGAGTTACGCCTAGGGTTAGGTTGTTTTTAACCAGAAAGCCCTGAGTTCCAAGAACACAGCAGCTGCCAAGGACTACCCAAGAAGAGCGCAAAAGTACCACAACATGCCTGCCTCCACAGTTTTTTCCTTGGGAACATCCCTAATCCCTGGCTGATTTGCCTTTCTCGTCTTAGGGTTGGGGTTCAGCCTAGGGCTAGGATATTTAAAATCAGGAAGCCCAGACCTCCAGGCACACTGGAGCTGTGAAAGGCATCCAAAAGTGAGTACAAAAGTGCCACAACATGGCTGCTTTCACGGCTTTTTCCTTAGGAAGAACCCTAATACCTGGCTGATTTACCTTCCTAGGGTTACTGTTAGGCTTAGGCTTAGGACTTTGAAAAGCAGGAAGCCCTGTGCTCCAGGCACACTGCAGCTGTTCAAGCCACCCAAGGGGAGTGCAAAAGTGACACAACTTGGCTGCCTCTGCTGCTATTTCCATGAGACCATCCTGAACCACAGGCTGATTTTCCTTCCTAGGGTTAGGGTTAGAGTTGCGCCTAGGGATAGGGTCTTTTAAACCAGAAAGCCCTGAGGTCCATGTACAGAGCAGCTGCGAAGGACTACCCAAGAGGAGCGCAAAAGTACCACAACATGGCTGCCTCCGGCGCTTTTTCCTTGGGACCATCATGGACCCTAGGCTGATTTACTTGCCTCCAGTTGCAGCTATGGTCACGCCAAGGGATAGGGTTTTTAAATCAGGAAACCCTGAGCTCCAGACCCAGTGCAGCTGCGAAAGGCTTCCCAAGGGCAGCCAAAAATTGCCTCAACATGCTCCCTCCAGCGCTTTTTGCCTTGGGAACATCCCTATACCTAGGCTGATTTATCTGCCTAGGGTTAGGGTTAGGGTTCAGCCTAGGGATAGGATTTTTTCAAACAGGAAGCCCTGAGTTCCAGGGGCACTGCAGCTGCCAAAGGCATCCCAAGGGGAAAGCAAATGTGCCACAACTTGGCTGTGTCCAGAGCTTTTTCCTTGGGACCATCCCGAAACGAAGGCTGATTTAGAAGCCTCCAGTTAGGGCTAAAGTTGTGGTTTTTTAAACCAGGAAGCCCTGTGCTCCAAGCACACTGCAGCTGTGAAAGGCATCCCAAGGGGAGCGCAAAAGTGCCACAACATGGCTGTCTCCACAGCTTTTTCCTTGGGATAATTCCTAAACCCAGGCTGATTTTAATGCCCAGTGTTAGGGTTAGGGTTAGGGTTACGCCTAGGTGTAGAGCTTTTTAAACCAGCAAGCTCTGAGCTCCAGGCACACGGCAGCTGCCAAAGGCATCCCAAGGGGAGTACAAAAGTGCAACAACACGGCAGCTTTCACAGCTTTTTCCTTGGCACCATCCCTATACCTAGGCTGATTTATCTGCCTAGGGTTAGGGTTAGGGTTCAGCCTTGGGCTAGGATTTTTTAACCAGGAAGCCCTGAGTTCCAGCCTTACTGCAGCTGTCAAAGGCATCCCAAAGGGAGCGCAGAAGTGCCACAACATGGCTGCTTTCACGGCTTTTGCCTTAGGAAGAACCCTAATACCCGGCTGATTTACCTTCCTAGGGTTACTGTTAGGCTTAGGCTTAGGACTTTGAAAAGCAGGAAGCCCTGTGCTCCAGGCACACTGCAGCTGTTCAAGGCATCCCAAGGGGAGTGCAAAAGTGACACAACTTGGCTGCCTCTGCTGCTATTTCCATGAGACCATCCCGAACAATAGGCTGATTTTCTTCCTAGGATTAATGTTAGAGTTACGCATAGGGTTACGGATTTTAACCAGAAAGCCCTGAGTTCCAATCACACAGCAGCTGCGAAGGACTACCCAAGAAGAGCGCAGAAGTACACCAACATGCCTGCCTCCAAAGCTTTTTCCTTGGGAACATCCCTAATCCCTGGCTGATTTGCCTTTCTCGTCTTAGGGTTGGGGTTCAGCCTAGGGCTAGGATATTTAAAATCAGGAAGCCCAGACCTCCAGGCACACTGGAGCTGTGAAAGGCATCCAAAAGTGAGTACAAAAGTGCCACAACATGGCTGCTTTCACGGCTTTTTCCTTAGGAAGAACCCTAATACCTGGCTGATTTACCTTCCTAGGGTTACTGTTAGGCTTAGGCTTAGGACTTTGAAAAGCAGGAAGCCCTGTGCTCCAGGCACACTGCAGCTGTTCAAGCCACCCAAGGGGAGTGCAAAAGTGACACAACTTGGCTGCCTCTGCTGCTATTTCCATGAGACCATCCTGAACCACAGGCTGATTTTCCTTCCTAGGGTTAGGGTTAGAGTTGCGCCTAGGGATAGGGTCTTTTAAACCAGAAAGCCCTGAGGTCCATGTACAGAGCAGCTGCGAAGGACTACCCAAGAGGAGCGCAAAAGTACCACAACATGGCTGCCTCCGGCGCTTTTTCCTTGGGACCATCATGGACCCTAGGCTGATTTACTTGCCTCCAGTTGCAGCTATGGTCACGCCAAGGGATAGGGTTTTTAAATCAGGAAACCCTGAGCTCCAGACCCAGTGCAGCTGCGAAAGGCTTCTCAAGGGCAGCCAAAAATTGCCTCAACATGCTCCCTCCAGCGCTTTTTGCCTTGGGAACATCCCTATACCTAGGCTGATTTATCTGCCTAGGGTTAGGGTTAGGGTTCAGCCTAGGGATAGGATTTTTTCAAACAGGAAGCCCTGAGTTCCAGGGGCACTGAAGCTGCCAAAGGCATCCCAAGGGGAAAGCAAATGTGCCACAACTTGGCTGTGTCCAGAGCTTTTTCCTTGGGACCATCCCGAAACGAAGGCTGATTTAGAAGCCTCCAGTTAGGGCTAAAGTTGTGGTTTTTTAAACCAGGAAGCCCTGTGCTCCAAGCACACTGCAGCTGTGAAAGGCATCCCAAGGGGAGCGCAAAAGTGCCACAACATGGCTGTCTCCACAGCTTTTTCCTTGAGATGGTTCCTAAACCCAGGCTGATTTTAATGCCCAGTGTTAGGGTTAGGGTTAGGGTTACGCCTAGGTGTAGAGCTTTTTAAACCAGCAAGCTCTGAGCTCCAGGCACACGGCAGCTGCCAAAGGCATCCCAAGGGGAGTACAAAAGTGCAACAACACGGCAGCTTTCACAGCTTTTTCCTTGGCACCATCCCTATACCTAGGCTGATTTATCTGCCTAGGGTTAGGGTTAGGGTTCAGAATAGGGCTAGGATTTTTTAACCAGGAAGCCCTGAGTTCCAGGCTTATTGCAGCTGTCAAAGGCATCCCAAAGGGAGTGCAGAAGTGCCACAACATGGCTGCTTTCACGGCTTTTTCCTTAGGAAGAACCCTAATACCCAGCTGATTTACCTTCCTAGGGTTACTGTTAGGCTTAGGCTTAGGACTTTGAAAAGCAGGAAGCCCTGTGCTCCAGGCACACTGCAGCTGTTCAAGGCATCCCAAGGGGAGTGCAAAAGTGACACAACTTGGCTGCCTCTGCTGCTATTTCCATGAGACCATCCCGAACCATAGGCTCATTTTCTTCCTAGGGTTAGGGTTAGAGTTATGCCTAGGGTTAGGTTGTTTTTAACCAGAAAGCCCTGAGTTCCAAGAACACAGCAGCTGCGAAGGACTACCCAAGAAGAGCGCAAAAGTACCACAACATGCCTGCCTCCACAGTTTTTTCCTTGGGAACATCCCTAATCCCTGGCTGATTTGCCTTTCTCGTCTTAGGGTTGGGGTTCAGCCTAGGGCTAGGATATTTAAAATCAGGAAGCCCAGACCTCCAGGCACACTGGAGCTGTGAAAGGCATCCAAAAGTGAGTACAAAAGTGCCACAACATGGCTGCTTTCACGGCTTTTTTCCTTAGGAAGAACCCTAATACCTGGCTGGGGTATTACTGTTAGGCTTAGGCTTAGGACTTTGAAAAGCAGGAAGCCCTGTGCTCCAGGCACACTGCAGCTGTTCAAGCCATCCCAAAGGGAGTGCAAAAGTGACACAACTTGGCTGCCTCTGCTGCTATTTCCATGAGACCATCCCGAACCATAGGCTGATTTTCTTCCTAAGGTTAGGGTTAGAGTTACGCCTAGGGTTAGGTTGTTTTTAACCAGAAAGCCCTGAGTTCCAAGAACACAGCAGCTGCCAAGGACTACCCAAGAAGAGCGCAAAAGTACCACAACATGCCTGCCTCCACAGTTTTTTCCTTGGGAACATCCCTAATCCCTGGCTGATTTGCCTTTCTCGTCTTAGGGTTGGGGTTCAGCCTAGGGCTAGGATATTTAAAATCAGGAAGCCCAGACCTCCAGGCACGCTGGAGCTGTGAAAGGCATCCAAAAGTGAGTACAAAAGTGCCACAACATGGCTGCTTTCACGGCTTTTTTCCTTAGGAAGAACCCTAATACCTGGCTGGGGTATTACTGTTAGGCTTAGGCTTAGGACTTTGAAAAGCAGGAAGCCCTGTGCTCCAGGCACACTGCAGCTGTTCAAGCCATCCCAAAGGGAGTGCAAAAGTGACACAACTTGGCTGCCTCTGCTGCTATTTCCATGAGACCATCCCGAACCATAGGCTGATTTTCTTCCTAAGGTTAGGGTTAGAGTTACGCCTAGGGTTAGGTTGTTTTTAACCAGAAAGCCCTGAGTTCCAAGAACACAGCAGCTGCCAAGGACTACCCAAGAAGAGCGCAAAAGTACCACAACATGCCTGCCTCCACAGTTTTTTCCTTGGGAACATCCCTAATCCCTGGCTGATTTGCCTTTCTCGTCTTAGGGTTGGGGTTCAGCCTAGGGCTAGGATATTTAAAATCAGGAAGCCCAGACCTCCAGGCACACTGGAGCTGTGAAAGGCATCCAAAAGTGAGTACAAAAGTGCCACAACATGGCTGCTTTCACGGCTTTTTCCTTAGGAAGAACCCTAATACCTGGCTGATTTACCTTCCTAGGGTTACTGTTAGGCTTAGGCTTAGGACTTTGAAAAGCAGGAAGCCCTGTGCTCCAGGCACACTGCAGCTGTTCAAGCCACCCAAGGGGAGTGCAAAAGTGACACAACTTGGCTGCCTCTGCTGCTATTTCCATGAGACCATCCTGAACCACAGGCTCATTTTCCTTCCTAGGGTTAGGGTTAGAGTTGCGCCTAGGGATAGGGTGTTTTAAACCAGAAAGCCCTGAGGTCCATGTACAGAGCAGCTGCGAAGGACTACCCAAGAGGAGCGCAAAAGTACCACAACATGGCTGCCTCCGGCGCTTTTTCCTTGGGACCATCATGGACCCTAGGCTGATTTACTTGCCTCCAGTTGCAGCTATGGTCACGCCAAGGGATAGGGTTTTTAAATCAGGAAACCCTGAGCTCCAGACCCAGTGCAGCTGCGAAAGGCTTCCCAAGGGCAGCCAAAAATTGCCTCAACATGCTCCCTCCAGCGCTTTTTGCCTTGGGAACATCCCTATACCTAGGCTGATTTATCTGCCTAGGGTTAGGGTTAGGGTTCAGCCTAGGGATAGGATTTTTTCAAACAGGAAGCCCTGAGTTCCAGGGGCACTGCAGCTGCCAAAGGCATCCCAAGGGGAAAGCAAATGTGCCACAACTTGGCTGTGTCCAGAGCTTTTTCCTTGGGACCATCCCGAAACGAAGGCTGATTTAGAAGCCTCCAGTTAGGGCTAAAGTTGTGGTTTTTTAAACCAGGAAGCCCTGTGCTCCAAGCACACTGCAGCTGTGAAAGGCATCCCAAGGGGAGCGCAAAAGTGCCACAACATGGCTGTCTCCACAGCTTTTTCCTTGGGATAATTCCTAAACCCAGGCTGATTTTAATGCCCAGTGTTAGGGTTAGGGTTAGGGTTACGCCTAGGTGTAGAGCTTTTTAAACCAGCAAGCTCTGAGCTCCAGGCACACGGCAGCTGCCAAAGGCATCCCAAGGGGAGTACAAAAGTGCAACAACACGGCAGCTTTCACAGCTTTTTCCTTGGCACCATCCCTATACCTAGGCTGATTTATCTGCCTAGGGTTAGGGTTAGGGTTCAGCCTTGGGCTAGGATTTTTTAACCAGGAAGCCCTGAGTTCCAGCCTTACTGCAGCTGTCAAAGGCATCCCAAAGGGAGCGCAGAAGTGCCACAACATGGCTGCTTTCACGGCTTTTGCCTTAGGAAGAACCCTAATACCCGGCTGATTTACCTTCCTAGGGTTACTATTAGGCTTAGGCTTAGGACTTTGAAAAGCAGGAAGCCCTGTGCTCCAGGCACACTGCAGCTGTTCAAGGCATCCCAAGGGGAGTGCAAAAGTGACACAACTTGGCTGCCTCTGCTGCTATTTCCATGAGACCATCCCGAACCATAGGCTCATTTTCTTCCTAGGGTTAGGGTTAGAGTTATGCCTAGGGTTAGGTTGTTTTTAACCAGAAAGCCCTGAGTTCCAAGAACACAGCAGCTGCGAAGGACTACCCAAGAAGAGCGCAAAAGTACCACAACATGCCTGCCTCCACAGTTTTTTCCTTGGGAACATCCCTAATCCCTGGCTGATTTGCCTTTCTCGTCTTAGGGTTGGGGTTCAGCCTAGGGCTAGGATATTTAAAATCAGGAAGCCCAGACCTCCAGGCACACTGGAGCTGTGAAAGGCATCCAAAAGTGAGTACAAAAGTGCCACAACATGGCTGCTTTCACGGCTTTTTTCCTTAGGAAGAACCCTAATACCTGGCTGGGGTATTACTGTTAGGCTTAGGCTTAGGACTTTGAAAAGCAGGAAGCCCTGTGCTCCAGGCACACTGCAGCTGTTCAAGCCATCCCAAAGGGAGTGCAAAAGTGACACAACTTGGCTGCCTCTGCTGCTATTTCCATGAGACCATCCCGAACCATAGGCTGATTTTCTTCCTAAGGTTAGGGTTAGAGTTACGCCTAGGGTTAGGTTGTTTTTAACCAGAAAGCCCTGAGTTCCAAGAACACAGCAGCTGCCAAGGACTACCCAAGAAGAGCGCAAAAGTACCACAACATGCCTGCCTCCACAGTTTTTTCCTTGGGAACATCCCTAATCCCTGGCTGATTTGCCTTTCTCGTCTTAGGGTTGGGGTTCAGCCTAGGGCTAGGATATTTAAAATCAGGAAGCCCAGACCTCCAGGCACGCTGGAGCTGTGAAAGGCATCCAAAAGTGAGTACAAAAGTGCCACAACATGGCTGCTTTCACGGCTTTTTTCCTTAGGAAGAACCCTAATACCTGGCTGGGGTATTACTGTTAGGCTTAGGCTTAGGACTTTGAAAAGCAGGAAGCCCTGTGCTCCAGGCACACTGCAGCTGTTCAAGCCATCCCAAAGGGAGTGCAAAAGTGACACAACTTGGCTGCCTCTGCTGCTATTTCCATGAGACCATCCCGAACCATAGGCTGATTTTCTTCCTAAGGTTAGGGTTAGAGTTACGCCTAGGGTTAGGTTGTTTTTAACCAGAAAGCCCTGAGTTCCAAGAACACAGCAGCTGCCAAGGACTACCCAAGAAGAGCGCAAAAGTACCACAACATGCCTGCCTCCACAGTTTTTTCCTTGGGAACATCCCTAATCCCTGGCTGATTTGCCTTTCTCGTCTTAGGGTTGGGGTTCAGCCTAGGGCTAGGATATTTAAAATCAGGAAGCCCAGACCTCCAGGCACACTGGAGCTGTGAAAGGCATCCAAAAGTGAGTACAAAAGTGCCACAACATGGCTGCTTTCACGGCTTTTTCCTTAGGAAGAACCCTAATACCTGGCTGATTTACCTTCCTAGGGTTACTGTTAGGCTTAGGCTTAGGACTTTGAAAAGCAGGAAGCCCTGTGCTCCAGGCACACTGCAGCTGTTCAAGCCACCCAAGGGGAGTGCAAAAGTGACACAACTTGGCTGCCTCTGCTGCTATTTCCATGAGACCATCCTGAACCACAGGCTCATTTTCCTTCCTAGGGTTAGGGTTAGAGTTGCGCCTAGGGATAGGGTCTTTTAAACCAGAAAGCCCTGAGGTCCATGTACAGAGCAGCTGCGAAGGACTACCCAAGAGGAGCGCAAAAGTACCACAACATGGCTGCCTCCGGCGCTTTTTCCTTGGGACCATCATGGACCCTAGGCTGATTTACTTGCCTCCAGTTGCAGCTATGGTCACGCCAAGGGATAGGGTTTTTAAATCAGGAAACCCTGAGCTCCAGACCCAGTGCAGCTGCGAAAGGCTTCTCAAGGGCAGCCAAAAATTGCCTCAACATGCTCCCTCCAGCGCTTTTTGCCTTGGGAACATCCCTATACCTAGGCTGATTTATCTGCCTAGGGTTAGGGTTAGGGTTCAGCCTAGGGATAGGATTTTTTCAAACAGGAAGCCCTGAGTTCCAGGGGCACTGAAGCTGCCAAAGGCATCCCAAGGGGAAAGCAAATGTGCCACAACTTGGCTGTGTCCAGAGCTTTTTCCTTGGGACCATCCCGAAACGAAGGCTGATTTAGAAGCCTCCAGTTAGGGCTAAAGTTGTGGTTTTTTAAACCAGGAAGCCCTGTGCTCCAAGCACACTGCAGCTGTGAAAGGCATCCCAAGGGGAGCGCAAAAGTGCCACAACATGGCTGTCTCCACAGCTTTTTCCTTGAGATGGTTCCTAAACCCAGGCTGATTTTAATGCCCAGTGTTAGGGTTAGGGTTAGGGTTACGCCTAGGTGTAGAGCTTTTTAAACCAGCAAGCTCTGAGCTCCAGGCACACGGCAGCTGCGAAAGGCATCCCAAGGGGAGTACAAAAGTGCAACAACACGGCAGCTTTCACAGCTTTTTCCTTGGCACCATCCCTATACCTAGGCTGATTTATCTGCCTAGGGTTAGGGTTAGGGTTCAGAATAGGGCTAGGATTTTTTAACCAGGAAGCCCTGAGTTCCAGGCTTATTGCAGCTGTCAAAGGCATCCCAAAGGGAGTGCAGAAGTGCCACAACATGGCTGCTTTCACGGCTTTTTCCTTAGGAAGAACCCTAATACCCGGCTGATTTACCTTCCTAGGGTTACTGTTAGGCTTAGGCTTAGGACTTTGAAAAGCAGGAAGCCCTGTGCTCCAGGCACACTGCAGCTGTTCAAGGCATCCCAAGGGGAGTGCAAAAGTGACACAACTTGGCTGCCTCTGCTGGTATTTCCATGAGACCATCCCGAACCATAGGCTCATTTTCTTCCTAGGGTTAGGGTTAGAGTTATGCCTAGGGTTAGGTTGTTTTTAACCAGAAAGCCCTGAGTTCCAAGAACACAGCAGCTGCGAAGGACTACCCAAGAAGAGCGCAAAAGTACCACAACATGCCTGCCTCCACAGTTTTTTCCTTGGGAACATCCCTAATCCCTGGCTGATTTGCCTTTCTCGTCTTAGGGTTGGGGTTCAGCCTAGGGCTAGGATATTTAAAATCAGGAAGCCCAGACCTCCAGGCACACTGGAGCTGTGAAAGGCATCCAAAAGTGAGTACAAAAGTGCCACAACATGGCTGCTTTCACGGCTTTTTTCCTTAGGAAGAACCCTAATACCTGGCTGGGGTATTACTGTTAGGCTTAGGCTTAGGACTTTGAAAAGCAGGAAGCCCTGTGCTCCAGGCACACTGCAGCTGTTCAAGGCATCCCAAGGGGAGTGCAAAAGTGACACAACTTGGCTGCCTCTGCTGCTATTTCCATGAGACCATCCTGAACCACAGGCTGATTTTCCTTCCTAGGGTTAGGGTTAGAGTTGCGCCTAGGGATAGGGTCTTTTAAACCAGAAAGCCCTGAGGTCCATGTACAGAGCAGCTGCGAAGGACTACCCAAGAGGAGCGCAAAAGTGCCACAACATGCCTGCCTCCAGCGCTTTTTCCTTGGGACCATCATGGACCCTAGGCTGATTTACTTGCCTCCAGTTGCAGCTATGGTCACGCCAAGGGATAGGGTTTTTAAATCAGGAAACCCTGAGCTCCAGACCCAGTGCAGCTGCGAAAGGCTTCTCAAGGGCAGCCAAAAATTGCCTCAACATGCTCCCTCCAGCGCTTTTTGCCTTGGGAACATCCCTATACCTAGGCTGATTTATCTGCCTAGGGTTAGGGTTAGGGTTCAGCCTAGGGATAGGATTTTTTCAAACAGGAAGCCCTGAGTTCCAGGGGCACTGCAGCTGCCAAAGGCATCCCAAGGGGAAAGCAAATGTGCCACAACTTGGCTGTGTCCAGAGCTTTTTCCTTGGGACCATCCCGAAACGAAGGCTGATTTAGAAGCCTCCAGTTAGGGCTAAAGTTGTGGTTTTTTAAACCAGGAAGCCCTGTGCTCCAAGCACACTGCAGCTGTGAAAGGCATCCCAAGGGGAGCGCAAAAGTGCCACAACATGGCTGTCTCCACAGCTTTTTCCTTGGGATAATTCCTAAACCCAGGCTGATTTTAATGCCCAGTGTTAGGGTTAGGGTTAGGGTTACGCCTAGGTGTAGAGCTTTTTAAACCAGCAAGCTCTGAGCTCCAGGCACACGGCAGCTGCCAAAGGCATCCCAAGGGGAGTACAAAAGTGCAACAACACGGCAGCTTTCACAGCTTTTTCCTTGGCACCATCCCTATACCTAGGCTGATTTATCTGCCTAGGGTTAGGGTTAGGGTTCAGCCTTGGGCTAGGATTTTTTAACCAGGAAGCCCTGAGTTCCAGCCTTACTGCAGCTGTCAAAGGCATCCCAAAGGGAGCGCAGAAGTGCCACAACATGGTTGCTTTCACGGCTTTTTCCTTAGGAAGAACCCTAATACCCGGCTGATTTACCTTCCTAGGGTTACTGTTAGGCTTAGGCTTAGGACTTTGAAAAGCAGGAAGCCCTGTGCTCCAGGCACACTGCAGCTGTTCAAGGCATCCCAAGGGGAGTGCAAAAGTGACACAACTTGGCTGCCTCTGCTGCTATTTCCATGAGACCATCCCGAACAATAGGCTGATTTTCTTCCTAGGATTAATGTTAGAGTTACGCATAGGGTTACGGATTTTAACCAGAAAGCCCTGAGTTCCAATCACACAGCAGCTGCGAAGGACTACCCAAGAAGAGCGCAGAAGTACACCAACATGCCTGCCTCCAAAGCTTTTTCCTTGGGAACATCCCTAATCCCTGGCTGATTTGCCTTTCTCGTCTTAGGGTTGGGGTTCAGCCTAGGGCTAGGATATTTAAAATCAGGAAGCCCAGACCTCCAGGCACACTGGAGCTGTGAAAGGCATCCAAAAGTGAGTACAAAAGTGCCACAACATGGCTGCTTTCACGGCTTTTTCCTTAGGAAGAACCCTAATACCTGGCTGATTTACCTTCCTAGGGTTACTGTTAGGCTTAGGCTTAGGACTTTGAAAAGCAGGAAGCCCTGTGCTCCAGGCACACTGCAGCTGTTCAAGCCACCCAAGGGGAGTGCAAAAGTGACACAACTTGGCTGCCTCTGCTGCTATTTCCATGAGACCATCCTGAACCACAGGCTGATTTTCCTTCCTAGGGTTAGGGTTAGAGTTGCGCCTAGGGATAGGGTGTTTTAAACCAGAAAGCCCTGAGGTCCATGTACAGAGCAGCTGCGAAGGACTACCCAAGAGGAGCGCAAAAGTACCACAACATGGCTGCCTCCGGCGCTTTTTCCTTGGGACCATCATGGACCCTAGGCTGATTTACTTGCCTCCAGTTGCAGCTATGGTCACGCCAAGGGATAGGGTTTTTAAATCAGGAAACCCTGAGCTCCAGACCCAGTGCAGCTGCGAAAGGCTTCCCAAGGGCAGCCAAAAATTGCCTCAACATGCTCCCTCCAGCGCTTTTTGCCTTGGGAACATCCCTATACCTAGGCTGATTTATCTGCCTAGGGTTAGGGTTAGGGTTCAGCCTAGGGATAGGATTTTTTCAAACAGGAAGCCCTGAGTTCCAGGGGCACTGCAGCTGCCAAAGGCATCCCAAGGGGAAAGCAAATGTGCCACAACTTGGCTGTGTCCAGAGCTTTTTCCTTGGGACCATCCCGAAACGAAGGCTGATTTAGAAGCCTCCAGTTAGGGCTAAAGTTGTGGTTTTTTAAACCAGGAAGCCCTGTGCTCCAAGCACACTGCAGCTGTGAAAGGCATCCCAAGGGGAGCGCAAAAGTGCCACAACATGGCTGTCTCCACAGCTTTTTCCTTGGGATAGTTCCTAAACCCAGGCTGATTTTAATGCCCAGTGTTAGGGTTAGGGTTAGGGTTACGCCTAGGTGTAGAGCTTTTTAAACCAGCAAGCTCTGAGCTCCAGGCACACGGCAGCTGCCAAAGGCATCCCAAGGGGAGTACAAAAGTGCAACAACACGGCAGCTTTCACAGCTTTTTCCTTGGTACCATCCCTATACCTAGGCTGATTTATCTGCCTAGGGTTAGGGTTAGGGTTCAGAATAGGGCTAGGATTTTTTAACCAGGAAGCCCTGAGTTCCAGGCTTACTGCAGCTGTCAAAGGCATCCCAAAGGGAGTGCAAAAGTGACACAACTTGGCTGCCTCTGCTGCTATTTCCATGAGACCATCCCGAACCATAGGCTGATTTTCTTCCTAAGGTTAGGGTTAGAGTTACGCCTAGGGTTAGGTTGTTTTTAACCAGAAAGCCCTGAGTTCCAAGAACACAGCAGCTGCCAAGGACTACCCAAGAAGAGCGCAAAAGTACCACAACATGCCTGCCTCCACAGATTTTTCCTTGGGAACATCCCTAATCCCTGGCTGATTTGCCTTTCTCGTCTTAGGGTTGGGGTTCAGCCTAGGGCTAGGATATTTAAAATCAGGAAGCCCAGACCTCCAGGCACACTGGAGCTGTGAAAGGCATCCAAAAGTGAGTACAAAAGTGCCACAACATGGCTGCTTTCACGGCTTTTTCCTTAGGAAGAACCCTAATACCCGGCTGATTTACCTTCCTAGGGTTACTGTTAGGCTTAGGCTTAGGACTTTGAAAAGCAGGAAGCCCTGTGCTCCAGGCACACTGCAGCTGTTCAAGCCATCCCAAAGGGAGTGCAAAAGTGACACAACTTGGCTGCCTCTGCTGCTATTTCCATGAGACCATCCCGAACCATAGGCTGATTTTCTTCCTAAGGTTAGGGTTAGAGTTACGCCTAGGGTTAGGTTGTTTTTAACCAGAAAGCCCTGAGTTCCAAGAACACAGCAGCTGCCAAGGACTACCCAAGAAGAGCGCAAAAGTACCACAACATGCCTGCCTCCACAGTTTTTTCCTTGGGAACATCCCTAATCCCTGGCTGATTTGCCTTTCTCGTCTTAGGGTTGGGGTTCAGCCTAGGGCTAGGATATTTAAAATCAGGAAGCCCAGACCTCCAGGCACGCTGGAGCTGTGAAAGGCATCCAAAAGTGAGTACAAAAGTGCCACAACATGGCTGCTTTCACGGCTTTTTTCCTTAGGAAGAACCCTAATACCTGGCTGGGGTATTACTGTTAGGCTTAGGCTTAGGACTTTGAAAAGCAGGAAGCCCTGTGCTCCAGGCACACTGCAGCTGTTCAAGCCATCCCAAAGGGAGTGCAAAAGTGACACAACTTGGCTGCCTCTGCTGCTATTTCCATGAGACCATCCCGAACCATAGGCTGATTTTCTTCCTAAGGTTAGGGTTAGAGTTACGCCTAGGGTTAGGTTGTTTTTAACCAGAAAGCCCTGAGTTCCAAGAACACAGCAGCTGCCAAGGACTACCCAAGAAGAGCGCAAAAGTACCACAACATGCCTGCCTCCACAGTTTTTTCCTTGGGAACATCCCTAATCCCTGGCTGATTTGCCTTTCTCGTCTTAGGGTTGGGGTTCAGCCTAGGGCTAGGATATTTAAAATCAGGAAGCCCAGACCTCCAGGCACACTGGAGCTGTGAAAGGCATCCAAAAGTGAGTACAAAAGTGCCACAACATGGCTGCTTTCACGGCTTTTTCCTTAGGAAGAACCCTAATACCTGGCTGATTTACCTTCCTAGGGTTACTGTTAGGCTTAGGCTTAGGACTTTGAAAAGCAGGAAGCCCTGTGCTCCAGGCACACTGCAGCTGTTCAAGCCACCCAAGGGGAGTGCAAAAGTGACACAACTTGGCTGCCTCTGCTGCTATTTCCATGAGACCATCCTGAACCACAGGCTGATTTTCCTTCCTAGGGTTAGGGTTAGAGTTGCGCCTAGGGATAGGGTCTTTTAAACCAGAAAGCCCTGAGGTCCATGTACAGAGCAGCTGCGAAGGACTACCCAAGAGGAGCGCAAAAGTACCACAACATGGCTGCCTCCGGCGCTTTTTCCTTGGGACCATCATGGACCCTAGGCTGATTTACTTGCCTCCAGTTGCAGCTATGGTCACGCCAAGGGATAGGGTTTTTAAATCAGGAAACCCTGAGCTCCAGACCCAGTGCAGCTGCGAAAGGCTTCTCAAGGGCAGCCAAAAATTGCCTCAACATGCTCCCTCCAGCGCTTTTTGCCTTGGGAACATCCCTATACCTAGGCTGATTTATCTGCCTAGGGTTAGGGTTAGGGTTCAGCCTAGGGATAGGATTTTTTCAAACAGGAAGCCCTGAGTTCCAGGGGCACTGAAGCTGCCAAAGGCATCCCAAGGGGAAAGCAAATGTGCCACAACTTGGCTGTGTCCAGAGCTTTTTCCTTGGGACCATCCCGAAACGAAGGCTGATTTAGAAGCCTCCAGTTAGGGCTAAAGTTGTGGTTTTTTAAACCAGGAAGCCCTGTGCTCCAAGCACACTGCAGCTGTGAAAGGCATCCCAAGGGGAGCGCAAAAGTGCCACAACATGGCTGTCTCCACAGCTTTTTCCTTGAGATGGTTCCTAAACCCAGGCTGATTTTAATGCCCAGTGTTAGGGTTAGGGTTACGCCTAGGTGTAGAGCTTTTTAAACCAGCAAGCTCTGAGCTCCAGGCACACGGCAGCTGCGAAAGGCATCCCAAGGGGAGTACAAAAGTGCAACAACACGGCAGCTTTCACAGCTTTTTCCTTGGCACCATCCCTATACCTAGGCTGATTTATCTGCCTAGGGTTAGGGTTAGGGTTCAGAATAGGGCTAGGATTTTTTAACCAGGAAGCCCTGAGTTCCAGGCTTATTGCAGCTGTCAAAGGCATCCCAAAGGGAGTGCAGAAGTGCCACAACATGGCTGCTTTCACGGCTTTTTCCTTAGGAAGAACCCTAATACCCAGCTGATTTACCTTCCTAGGGTTACTGTTAGGCTTAGGCTTAGGACTTTGAAAAGCAGGAAGCCCTGTGCTCCAGGCACACTGCAGCTGTTCAAGGCATCCCAAGGGGAGTGCAAAAGTGACACAACTTGGCTGCCTCTGCTGCTATTTCCATGAGACCATCCCAAACCATAGGCTCATTTTCTTCCTAGGGTTAGGGTTAGAGTTATGCCTAGGGTTAGGTTGTTTTTAACCAGAAAGCCCTGAGTTCCAAGAACACAGCAGCTGCGAAGGACTACCCAAGAAGAGCGCAAAAGTACCACAACATGCCTGCCTCCACAGTTTTTTCCTTGGGAACATCCCTAATCCCTGGCTGATTTGCCTTTCTCGTCTTAGGGTTGGGGTTCAGCCTAGGGCTAGGATATTTAAAATCAGGAAGCCCAGACCTCCAGGCACACTGGAGCTGTGAAAGGCATCCAAAAGTGAGTACAAAAGTGCCACAACATGGCTGCTTTCACGGCTTTTTTCCTTAGGAAGAACCCTAATACCTGGCTGGGGTATTACTGTTAGGCTTAGGCTTAGGACTTTGAAAAGCAGGAAGCCCTGTGCTCCAGGCACACTGCAGCTGTTCAAGGCATCCCAAGGGGAGTGCAAAAGTGACACAACTTGGCTGCCTCTGCTGCTATTTCCATGAGACCATCCTGAACCACAGGCTGATTTTCCTTCCTAGGGTTAGGGTTAGAGTTGCGCCTAGGGATAGGGTCTTTTAAACCAGAAAGCCCTGAGGTCCATGTACAGAGCAGCTGCGAAGGACTACCCAAGAGGAGCGCAAAAGTGCCACAACATGCCTGCCTCCAGCGCTTTTTCCTTGGGACCATCATGGACCCTAGGCTGATTTACTTGCCTCCAGTTGCAGCTATGGTCACGCCAAGGGATAGGGTTTTTAAATCAGGAAACCCTGAGCTCCAGACCCAGTGCAGCTGCGAAAGGCTTCTCAAGGGCAGCCAAAAATTGCCTCAACATGCTCCCTCCAGCGCTTTTTGCCTTGGGAACATCCCTATACCTAGGCTGATTTATCTGCCTAGGGTTAGGGTTAGGGTTCAGCCTAGGGATAGGATTTTTTCAAACAGGAAGCCCTGAGTTCCAGGGGCACTGCAGCTGCCAAAGGCATCCCAAGGGGAAAGCAAATGTGCCACAACTTGGCTGTGTCCAGAGCTTTTTCCTTGGGACCATCCCGAAACGAAGGCTGATTTAGAAGCCTCCAGTTAGGGCTAAAGTTGTGGTTTTTTAAACCAGGAAGCCCTGTGCTCCAAGCACACTGCAGCTGTGAAAGGCATCCCAAGGGGAGCGCAAAAGTGCCACAACATGGCTGTCTCCACAGCTTTTTCCTTGGGATAATTCCTAAACCCAGGCTGATTTTAATGCCCAGTGTTAGGGTTAGGGTTAGGGTTACGCCTAGGTGTAGAGCTTTTTAAACCAGCAAGCTCTGAGCTCCAGGCACACGGCAGCTGCCAAAGGCATCCCAAGGGGAGTACAAAAGTGCAACAACACGGCAGCTTTCACAGCTTTTTCCTTGGCACCATCCCTATACCTAGGCTGATTTATCTGCCTAGGGTTAGGGTTAGGGTTCAGCCTTGGGCTAGGATTTTTTAACCAGGAAGCCCTGAGTTCCAGCCTTACTGCAGCTGTCAAAGGCATCCCAAAGGGAGCGCAGAAGTGCCACAACATGGTTGCTTTCACGGCTTTTTCCTTAGGAAGAACCCTAATACCCGGCTGATTTACCTTCCTAGGGTTACTGTTAGGCTTAGGCTTAGGACTTTGAAAAGCAGGAAGCCCTGTGCTCCAGGCACACTGCAGCTGTTCAAGGCATCCCAAGGGGAGTGCAAAAGTGACACAACTTGGCTGCCTCTGCTGCTATTTCCATGAGACCATCCCGAACAATAGGCTGATTTTCTTCCTAGGATTAATGTTAGAGTTACGCATAGGGTTACGGATTTTAACCAGAAAGCCCTGAGTTCCAAGAACACAGCAGCTGCCAAGGACTACCCAAGAAGAGCGCAAAAGTACCACAACATGCCTGCCTCCACAGTTTTTTCCTTGGGAACATCCCTAATCCCTGGCTGATTTGCCTTTCTCGTCTTAGGGTTGGGGTTCAGCCTAGGGCTAGGATATTTAAAATCAGGAAGCCCAGACCTCCAGGCACACTGGAGCTGTGAAAGGCATCCAAAAGTGAGTACAAAAGTGCCACAACATGGCTGCTTTCACGGCTTTTTCCTTAGGAAGAACCCTAATACCTGGCTGATTTACCTTCCTAGGGTTACTGTTAGGCTTAGGCTTAGGACTTTGAAAAGCAGGAAGCCCTGTGCTCCAGGCACACTGCAGCTGTTCAAGCCACCCAAGGGGAGTGCAAAAGTGACACAACTTGGCTGCCTCTGCTGCTATTTCCATGAGACCATCCTGAACCACAGGCTGATTTTCCTTCCTAGGGTTAGGGTTAGAGTTGCGCCTAGGGATAGGGTGTTTTAAACCAGAAAGCCCTGAGGTCCATGTACAGAGCAGCTGCGAAGGACTACCCAAGAGGAGCGCAAAAGTACCACAACATGGCTGCCTCCGGCGCTTTTTCCTTGGGACCATCATGGACCCTAGGCTGATTTACTTGCCTCCAGTTGCAGCTATGGTCACGCCAAGGGATAGGGTTTTTAAATCAGGAAACCCTGAGCTCCAGACCCAGTGCAGCTGCGAAAGGCTTCCCAAGGGCAGCCAAAAATTGCCTCAACATGCTCCCTCCAGCGCTTTTTGCCTTGGGAACATCCCTATACCTAGGCTGATTTATCTGCCTAGGGTTAGGGTTAGGGTTCAGCCTAGGGATAGGATTTTTTCAAACAGGAAGCCCTGAGTTCCAGGGGCACTGCAGCTGCCAAAGGCATCCCAAGGGGAAAGCAAATGTGCCACAACTTGGCTGTGTCCAGAGCTTTTTCCTTGGGACCATCCCGAAACGAAGGCTGATTTAGAAGCCTCCAGTTAGGGCTAAAGTTGTGGTTTTTTAAACCAGGAAGCCCTGTGCTCCAAGCACACTGCAGCTGTGAAAGGCATCCCAAGGGGAGCGCAAAAGTGCCACAACATGGCTGTCTCCACAGCTTTTTCCTTGGGATAGTTCCTAAACCCAGGCTGATTTTAATGCCCAGTGTTAGGGTTAGGGTTAGGGTTACGCCTAGGTGTAGAGCTTTTTAAACCAGCAAGCTCTGAGCTCCAGGCACACGGCAGCTGCCAAAGGCATCCCAAGGGGAGTACAAAAGTGCAACAACACGGCAGCTTTCACAGCTTTTTCCTTGGTACCATCCCTATACCTAGGCTGATTTATCTGCCTAGGGTTAGGGTTAGGGTTCAGAATAGGGCTAGGATTTTTTAACCAGGAAGCCCTGAGTTCCAGGCTTACTGCAGCTGTCAAAGGCATCCCAAAGGGAGTGCAGAAGTGCCACAACATGGCTGCTTTCACGGCTTTTTCCTTAGGAAGAACCCTAATACCCGGCTGATTTACCTTCCTAGGGTTACTGTTAGGCTTAGGCTTAGGACTTTGAAAAGCAGGAAGCCCTGTGCTCCAGGCACACTGCAGCTGTTCAAGCCATCCCAAAGGGAGTGCAAAAGTGACACAACTTGGCTGCCTCTGCTGCTATTTCCATGAGACCATCCCGAACCATAGGCTGATTTTCTTCCTAAGGTTAGGGTTAGAGTTACGCCTAGGGTTAGGTTGTTTTTAACCAGAAAGCCCTGAGTTCCAAGAACACAGCAGCTGCCAAGGACTACCCAAGAAGAGCGCAAAAGTACCACAACATGCCTGCCTCCACAGTTTTTTCCTTGGGAACATCCCTAATCCCTGGCTGATTTGCCTTTCTCGTCTTAGGGTTGGGGTTCAGCCTAGGGCTAGGATATTTAAAATCAGGAAGCCCAGACCTCCAGGCACACTGGAGCTGTGAAAGGCATCCAAAAGTGAGTACAAAAGTGCCACAACATGGCTGCTTTCACGGCTTTTTCCTTAGGAAGAACCCTAATACCTGGCTGATTTACCTTCCTAGGGTTACTGTTAGGCTTAGGCTTAGGACTTTGAAAAGCAGGAAGCCCTGTGCTCCAGGCACACTGCAGCTGTTCAAGCCACCCAAGGGGAGTGCAAAACTGACACAACTTGGCTGCCTCTGCTGCTATTTCCATGAGACCATCCTGAACCACAGGCTCATTTTCCTTCCTAGGGTTAGGGTTAGAGTTGCGCCTAGGGATAGGGTCTTTTAAACCAGAAAGCCCTGAGGTCCATGTACAGAGCAGCTGCGAAGGACTACCCAAGAGGAGCGCAAAAGTACCACAACATGGCTGCCTCCGGCGCTTTTTCCTTGGGACCATCATGGACCCTAGGCTGATTTACTTGCCTCCAGTTGCAGCTATGGTCACGCCAAGGGATAGGGTTTTTAAATCAGGAAACCCTGAGCTCCAGACCCAGTGCAGCTGCGAAAGGCTTCTCAAGGGCAGCCAAAAATTGCCTCAACATGCTCCCTCCAGCGCTTTTTGCCTTGGGAACATCCCTATACCTAGGCTGATTTATCTGCCTAGGGTTAGGGTTAGGGTTCAGCCTAGGGATAGGATTTTTTCAAACAGGAAGCCCTGAGTTCCAGGGGCACTGAAGCTGCCAAAGGCATCCCAAGGGGAAAGCAAATGTGCCACAACTTGGCTGTGTCCAGAGCTTTTTCCTTGGGACCATCCCGAAACGAAGGCTGATTTAGAAGCCTCCAGTTAGGGCTAAAGTTGTGGTTTTTTAAACCAGGAAGCCCTGTGCTCCAAGCACACTGCAGCTGTGAAAGGCATCCCAAGGGGAGCGCAAAAGTGCCACAACATGGCTGTCTCCACAGCTTTTTCCTTGAGATGGTTCCTAAACCCAGGCTGATTTTAATGCCCAGTGTTAGGGTTAGGGTTAGGGTTACGCCTAGGTGTAGAGCTTTTTAAACCAGCAAGCTCTGAGCTCCAGGCACACGGCAGCTGCCAAAGGCATCCCAAGGGGAGTACAAAAGTGCAACAACACGGCAGCTTTCACAGCTTTTTCCTTGGCACCATCCCTATACCTAGGCTGATTTATCTGCCTAGGGTTAGGGTTAGGGTTCAGAATAGGGCTAGGATTTTTTAACCAGGAAGCCCTGAGTTCCAGGCTTATTGCAGCTGTCAAAGGCATCCCAAAGGGAGTGCAGAAGTGCCACAACATGGCTGCTTTCACGGCTTTTTCCTTAGGAAGAACCCTAATACCCGGCTGATTTACCTTCCTAGGGTTACTGTTAGGCTTAGGCTTAGGACTTTGAAAAGCAGGAAGCCCTGTGCTCCAGGCACACTGCAGCTGTTCAAGGCATCCCAAGGGGAGTGCAAAAGTGACACAACTTGGCTGCCTCTGCTGCTATTTCCATGAGACCATCCCGAACCATAGGCTCATTTTCTTCCTAGGGTTAGGGTTAGAGTTATGCCTAGGGTTAGGTTGTTTTTAACCAGAAAGCCCTGAGTTCCAAGAACACAGCAGCTGCAAAGGACTACCCAAGAAGAGCGCAAAAGTACCACAACATGCCTGCCTCCACAGTTTTTTCCTTGGGAACATCCCTAATCCCTGGCTGATTTGCCTTTCTCGTCTTAGGGTTGGGGTTCAGCCTAGGGCTAGGATATTTAAAATCAGGAAGCCCAGACCTCCAGGCACACTGGAGCTGTGAAAGGCATCCAAAAGTGAGTACAAAAGTGCCACAACATGGCTGCTTTCACGGCTTTTTCCTTAGGAAGAACCCTAATACCTGGCTGATTTACCTTCCTAGGGTTACTGTTAGGCTTAGGCTTAGGACTTTGAAAAGCAGGAAGCCCTGTGCTCCAGGCACACTGCAGCTGTTCAAGCCACCCAAGGGGAGTGCAAAAGTGACACAACTTGGCTGCCTCTGCTGCTATTTCCATGAGACCATCCTGAACCACAGGCTCATTTTCCTTCCTAGGGTTAGGGTTAGAGTTGCGCCTAGGGATAGGGTCTTTTAAACCAGAAAGCCCTGAGGTCCATGTACAGAGCAGCTGCGAAGGACTACCCAAGAGGAGCGCAAAAGTACCACAACATGGCTGCCTCCGGCGCTTTTTCCTTGGGACCATCATGGACCCTAGGCTGATTTACTTGCCTCCAGTTGCAGCTATGGTCACGCCAAGGGATAGGGTTTTTAAATCAGGAAACCCTGAGCTCCAGACCCAGTGCAGCTGCGAAAGGCTTCCCAAGGGCAGCCAAAAATTGCCTCAACATGCTCCCTCCAGCGCTTTTTGCCTTGGGAACATCCCTATACCTAGGCTGATTTATCTGCCTAGGGTTAGGGTTAGGGTTCAGCCTAGGGATAGGATTTTTTCAAACAGGAAGCCCTGAGTTCCAGGGGCACTGCAGCTGCCAAAGGCATCCCAAGGGGAAAGCAAATGTGCCACAACTTGGCTGTGTCCAGAGCTTTTTCCTTGGGACCATCCCGAAACGAAGGCTGATTTAGAAGCCTCCAGTTAGGGCTAAAGTTGTGGTTTTTTAAACCAGGAAGCCCTGTGCTCCAAGCACACTGCAGCTGTGAAAGGCATCCCAAGGGGAGCGCAAAAGTGCCACAACATGGCTGTCTCCACAGCTTTTTCCTTGGGATAGTTCCTAAACCCAGGCTGATTTTAATGCCCAGTGTTAGGGTTAGGGTTAGGGTTACGCCTAGGTGTAGAGCTTTTTAAACCAGCAAGCTCTGAGCTCCAGGCACACGGCAGCTGCCAAAGGCATCCCAAGGGGAGTACAAAAGTGCAACAACACGGCAGCTTTCACAGCTTTTTCCTTGGTACCATCCCTATACCTAGGCTGATTTATCTGCCTAGGGTTAGGGTTAGGGTTCAGAATAGGGCTAGGATTTTTTAACCAGGAAGCCCTGAGTTCCAGGCTTACTGCAGCTGTCAAAGGCATCCCAAAGGGAGTGCAGAAGTGCCACAACATGGCTGCTTTCACGGCTTTTTCCTTAGGAAGAACCCTAATACCCGGCTGATTTACCTTCCTAGGGTTACTGTTAGGCTTAGGCTTAGGACTTTGAAAAGCAGGAAGCCCTGTGCTCCAGGCACACTGCAGCTGTTCAAGCCATCCCAAAGGGAGTGCAAAAGTGACACAACTTGGCTGCCTCTGCTGCTATTTCCATGAGACCATCCCGAACCATAGGCTGATTTTCTTCCTAAGGTTAGGGTTAGAGTTACGCCTAGGGTTAGGTTGTTTTTAACCAGAAAGCCCTGAGTTCCAAGAACACAGCAGCTGCCAAGGACTACCCAAGAAGAGCGCAAAAGTACCACAACATGCCTGCCTCCACAGTTTTTTCCTTGGGAACATCCCTAATCCCTGGCTGATTTGCCTTTCTCGTCTTAGGGTTGGGGTTCAGCCTAGGGCTAGGATATTTAAAATCAGGAAGCCCAGACCTCCAGGCACACTGGAGCTGTGAAAGGCATCCAAAAGTGAGTACAAAAGTGCCACAACATGGCTGCTTTCACGGCTTTTTCCTTAGGAAGAACCCTAATACCTGGCTGATTTACCTTCCTAGGGTTACTGTTAGGCTTAGGCTTAGGACTTTGAAAAGCAGGAAGCCCTGTGCTCCAGGCACACTGCAGCTGTTCAAGCCACCCAAGGGGAGTGCAAAAGTGACACAACTTGGCTGCCTCTGCTGCTATTTCCATGAGACCATCCTGAACCACAGGCTCATTTTCCTTCCTAGGGTTAGGGTTAGAGTTGCGCCTAGGGATAGGGTCTTTTAAACCAGAAAGCCCTGAGGTCCATGTACAGAGCAGCTGCGAAGGACTACCCAAGAGGAGCGCAAAAGTACCACAACATGGCTGCCTCCGGCGCTTTTTCCTTGGGACCATCATGGACCCTAGGCTGATTTACTTGCCTCCAGTTGCAGCTATGGTCACGCCAAGGGATAGGGTTTTTAAATCAGGAAACCCTGAGCTCCAGACCCAGTGCAGCTGCGAAAGGCTTCTCAAGGGCAGCCAAAAATTGCCTCAACATGCTCCCTCCAGCGCTTTTTGCCTTGGGAACATCCCTATACCTAGGCTGATTTATCTGCCTAGGGTTAGGGTTAGGGTTCAGCCTAGGGATAGGATTTTTTCAAACAGGAAGCCCTGAGTTCCAGGGGCACTGAAGCTGCCAAAGGCATCCCAAGGGGAAAGCAAATGTGCCACAACTTGGCTGTGTCCAGAGCTTTTTCCTTGGGACCATCCCGAAACGAAGGCTGATTTAGAAGCCTCCAGTTAGGGCTAAAGTTGTGGTTTTTTAAACCAGGAAGCCCTGTGCTCCAAGCACACTGCAGCTGTGAAAGGCATCCCAAGGGGAGCGCAAAAGTGCCACAACATGGCTGTCTCCACAGCTTTTTCCTTGAGATGGTTCCTAAACCCAGGCTGATTTTAATGCCCAGTGTTAGGGTTAGGGTTAGGGTTACGCCTAGGTGTAGAGCTTTTTAAACCAGCAAGCTCTGAGCTCCAGGCACACGGCAGCTGCCAAAGGCATCCCAAGGGGAGTACAAAAGTGCAACAACACGGCAGCTTTCACAGCTTTTTCCTTGGCACCATCCCTATACCTAGGCTGATTTATCTGCCTAGGGTTAGGGTTAGGGTTCAGAATAGGGCTAGGATTTTTTAACCAGGAAGCCCTGAGTTCCAGGCTTATTGCAGCTGTCAAAGGCATCCCAAAGGGAGTGCAGAAGTGCCACAACATGGCTGCTTTCACGGCTTTTTCCTTAGGAAGAACCCTAATACCCGGCTGATTTACCTTCCTAGGGTTACTGTTAGGCTTAGGCTTAGGACTTTGAAAAGCAGGAAGCCCTGTGCTCCAGGCACACTGCAGCTGTTCAAGGCATCCCAAGGGGAGTGCAAAAGTGACACAACTTGGCTGCCTCTGCTGCTATTTCCATGAGACCATCCCGAACCATAGGCTCATTTTCTTCCTAGGGTTAGGGTTAGAGTTATGCCTAGGGTTAGGTTGTTTTTAACCAGAAAGCCCTGAGTTCCAAGAACACAGCAGCTGCAAAGGACTACCCAAGAAGAGCGCAAAAGTACCACAACATGCCTGCCTCCACAGTTTTTTCCTTGGGAACATCCCTAATCCCTGGCTGATTTGCCTTTCTCGTCTTAGGGTTGGGGTTCAGCCTAGGGCTAGGATATTTAAAATCAGGAAGCCCAGACCTCCAGGCACACTGGAGCTGTGAAAGGCATCCAAAAGTGAGTACAAAAGTGCCACAACATGGCTGCTTTCACGGCTTTTTTCCTTAGGAAGAACCCTAATACCTGGCTGGGGTATTACTGTTAGGCTTAGGCTTAGGACTTTGAAAAGCAGGAAGCCCTGTGCTCCAGGCACACTGCAGCTGTTCAAGGCATCCCAAGGGGAGTGCAAAAGTGACACAACTTGGCTGCCTCTGCTGCTATTTCCATGAGACCATCCTGAACCACAGGCTGATTTTCCTTCCTAGGGTTAGGGTTAGAGTTGCGCCTAGGGATAGGGTGTTTTAAACCAGAAAGCCCTGAGGTCCATGTACAGAGCAGCTGCGAAGGACTACCCAAGAGGAGCGCAAAAGTGCCACAACATGCCTGCCTCCAGCGCTTTTTCCTTGGGACCATCATGGACCCTAGGCTGATTTACTTGCCTCCAGTTGCAGCTATGGTCACGCCAAGGGATAGGGTTTTTAAATCAGGAAACCCTGAGCTCCAGACCCAGTGCAGCTGCGAAAGGCTTCTCAAGGGCAGCCAAAAATTGCCTCAACATGCTCCCTCCAGCGCTTTTTGCCTTGGGAACATCCCTATACCTAGGCTGATTTATCTGCCTAGGGTTAGGGTTAGGGTTCAGCCTAGGGATAGGATTTTTTCAAACAGGAAGCCCTGAGTTCCAGGGGCACTGCAGCTGCCAAAGGCATCCCAAGGGGAAAGCAAATGTGCCACAACTTGGCTGTGTCCAGAGCTTTTTCCTTGGGACCATCCCGAAACGAAGGCTGATTTAGAAGCCTCCAGTTAGGGCTAAAGTTGTGGTTTTTTAAACCAGGAAGCCCTGTGCTCCAAGCACACTGCAGCTGTGAAAGGCATCCCAAGGGGAGCGCAAAAGTGCCACAACATGGCTGTCTCCACAGCTTTTTCCTTGGGATAATTCCTAAACCCAGGCTGATTTTAATGCCCAGTGTTAGGGTTAGGGTTAGGGTTACGCCTAGGTGTAGAGCTTTTTAAACCAGCAAGCTCTGAGCTCCAGGCACACGGCAGCTGCCAAAGGCATCCCAAGGGGAGTACAAAAGTGCAACAACACGGCAGCTTTCACAGCTTTTTCCTTGGCACCATCCCTATACCTAGGCTGATTTATCTGCCTAGGGTTAGGGTTAGGGTTCAGCCTTGGGCTAGGATTTTTTAACCAGGAAGCCCTGAGTTCCAGCCTTACTGCAGCTGTCAAAGGCATCCCAAAGGGAGCGCAGAAGTGCCACAACATGGCTGCTTTCACGGCTTTTGCCTTAGGAAGAACCCTAATACCCGGCTGATTTACCTTCCTAGGGTTACTGTTAGGCTTAGGCTTAGGACTTTGAAAAGCAGGAAGCCCTGTGCTCCAGGCACACTGCAGCTGTTCAAGGCATCCCAAGGGGAGTGCAAAAGTGACACAACTTGGCTGCCTCTGCTGCTATTTCCATGAGACCATCCCGAACAATAGGCTGATTTTCTTCCTAGGATTAATGTTAGAGTTACGCATAGGGTTACGGATTTTAACCAGAAAGCCCTGAGTTCCAATCACACAGCAGCTGCGAAGGACTACCCAAGAAGAGCGCAGAAGTACACCAACATGCCTGCCTCCAAAGCTTTTTCCTTGGCGACATCCCTAATTCCTGGCTGATTTGCCTTTCTCGTCTTAGGGTTGGGGTTCAGCCTAGGGCTAGGATTTTTAAAATCAGGAAGCCAGACCTCCAGGCACACTGGAGCTCTGAAAATGGGTACAAAAGTGCCACAACATGGCTGCTTTCACGGCTTCTTCCTTGGGTAGAAGCCTAACACCACGCTGAATTACCTTAGCCAGGGTGTTAGGCTTAGGCCTAGGGCTAGGGTTTTTAAAACAAGGAAGCCCTGTGCTCCAGGCACACTGCAGCTGTTCATGGCAAAGCAAGAGGGCCGCAAAAGTGACAAAACTTGGCTTGCTCTGCTGCTATTCTCATGAGACCATCCCGAACCATAGGCCGATTTACCTTCCTAGGGTTATGGTTAGAGTTACTCCTAGGGCTAGGATTTTTTAGCCAGGAAACCCTGAGTTCCAGGCTTACTGCAGCTGCCAAAGGCATCCCAAAGGGAGCGCAGAAGTGCCACAACATGGCTGCTTTCACGGCTTTTTCCTTAGGAAGAACTCTAACACCCGGCTGATTTACCTTCCTAGGGTTACTGTTAGGCTTACGCCTAGGGCTAAGATTTTTAAAACTAGGAAGTCCTGTGCTCCAGGCACACTGCAGCTGTTCAAGGCAACCCAAGGGGGCCGCAAAAGTGACACATCTTGGCTGCCTCTGCAGCTATTCTCATGAGACCATCCTTAACCATTGGCTGATTTTCCTTCCTAGGGTTATGGTTAGAGTTACTGCTTGGGCTAGGATTTTTTAGCCAGGAAACCCTGAGTTCCAGGCTTACTGCAGCTGCCAAAGGCATCCCAAAGGGAGCGCAGAAGTGCCACAACATGGCTGCTTTCACGGCTTTTTCCTTAGGAAGAACTCTAACACCCGGCTGATTTACCTTCCTAGGGTTACTGTTAGGCTTAGGCCTAGGGCTAAGATTTTTAAAACTAGGAAGTCCTGTGCTCCAGGCACACTGCAGCTGTTCAAGGCAACCCAAGGGGGCCGCAAAAGTGACACATCTTGGCTGCCTCTGCAGCTATTCTCATGAGACCATCCTTAACCATTGGCTGATTTTCCTTCCTAAGGTTATGGTTAGAGTTACTGCTTGGGCTAGGATTTTTTTAGCCAGGAAACCCCGAGTTCCAGGCTTACTGCAGCTGCCAAAGGCATCCCAAAGGGAGCGCAGAAGTGCCACAACATGGCTGCTTTCACGGCTTTTTCCTTAGGAAGAACTCTAATAACTGGCTGATTTACCTTTGTAGGGTTACTGTTAGGCTTAGGCCTATGGCTAGGATTTTTAAAACTAGGAAGCCCTGTGCTCCAGGCACACTGCACCTGTTCAAGGCAACCCAAGAGGAGTGCAAAAGTGGCACAATTTTGTTGCCTCTGCTGCTATTTCCATGAGACCCTCCTGAACCATAGGCTGATTTTCTTCCTAGGGTTAGTATAAGAGTTACGCCTAGGGTTAGGGTTCTTTTAACCAGAAAGCCGAGTTCCAAGAACACAGCAGCTGCGAAGGACTACCCAAGAAGAGCGCAAAAGTACCACAACATGCCTGCCTCCACAGTTTTTTCCTTGGGAATATCCCTAATCCCAGGCTGATTTGCCTTTCTCGTCCTAGTGTTGGGGTTAGGCCTACGGCTAGGATTTTTAAAACCAGGAAGCCCAGACCTCCAGGCACACTGGAGCTGTGAAAGGCATCCAAAAGGGAGTGCAAAAGTGCCACAACATGGCTGCTTTCACGGCTTTTTCCTTAGGAAGAACCCTAATACCCGGCTGATTTACCTTCCTAGGGTTGCTGTTAGGCTTAGGCTTAGGACTTTGAAAACCAGGAAGACCTGTGCTCCAGGCACACTGCAGCTGTTCAAGGCATCCCAAAGGGAGTGCAAAAGTGACACAACTTGGCTGCCTCTGCTGCTATTTCCATGAGACCATCCCGAACCATAGGCAGATTTTCTTCGTAGGGTTAGGGTAAGAGTTACACCTAGGGTTAGGGTTTTTTAACCAGAAAGCCCTGAGTTCCAAGAACACAGCAGCTGCGAAGGACTACCCAAGAAGAGCGCAAAAGTACCAAAACATGCCTGTCTCCCCAGCTTTTTTCTTGGGAACATCCCTAATCCCTGGCTGATTTGCCTTTCTCGTCTTAAAGTTGGGGTTAGTCCTAGGGTTATGATTTTTAGAATCAGGAAGCCCAGACCTCCAGGCACACTGGAGCTGTGAAAGGCATCCAAAAGTGAGTACTAAAGTGCCACAACCTGGCTGCTTTCACGGCTTCTTCATTGGGTAGGAGCCTAACACCAGGCTGATTTACATTCCCATGGTAAGTGTTAGGCTTAGGCCTAGGACTTTGAAAACCAGGAAGCCCTGTGCTCCAGGCACACTGCAGCAGTTCAAGGCATCCCACGGGGAGTGCAAAGTGACACAACTTGGCTGCCTCTGCTGCTTTTTCCATGAGACCATCCCGAACCATAGGCTGATTTTCTTCCTAGGGTTAGGGTAATAGTTACGCCTAGGGATAGGGTCTTTTAAACCAGAAAGCCCTGAGGTCCATGTACAGAGCAGCTGCGAGGGACTACCCAAGAGGAGGGCAAAAGTGCCACAACATGCCTGCATCCAGCGCTTTTTCCTTGGGACCATCATGGACCCTAGGCTGATTTACTTGCCTCCAGTTGCAGCTATGGTCACGCCAAGGGATAGGGTTTTTAAATCAGGAAACCCTGAGCTCCAGACCCAGTGCAGCTGCGAAAGGCTTCTCAAGGGCAGCCAAAAATTGCCTCAACATGCTCCCTCCAGCGCTTTTTGCCTTGGGAACATCCCTATACCTAGGCTGATTTATCTGCCTAGGGTTAGGGTTAGGGTTCAGCCTAGGGATAGGATTTTTTCAAACAGGAAGCCCTGAGTTCCAGGGGCACTGCAGCTGCCAAAGGCATCCCAAGGGGAAAGCAAATGTGCCACAACTTGGCTGTGTCCAGAGCTTTTTCCTTGGGACCATCCCGAAATGAAGGCTGATTTAGAAGCCTCCAGTTAGGGCTAAAGTTGTGGTTTTTTAAACCAGGAAGCCCTGTGCTCCAAGCACACTGCAGCTGTGAAAGGCATCCCAAGGGGAGCGCAAAAGTGCCACAACATGGCTGTCTCCACAGCTTTTTCCTTGGGATAATTCCTAAACCCAGGCTGATTTTAATGCCCAGTGTTAGGGTTAGGGTTAGGGTTACGCCTAGGTGTAGAGCTTTTTAAACCAGCAAGCTCTGAGCTCCAGGCACACGGCAGCTGCCAAAGGCATCCCAAGGGGAGTACAAAAGTGCAACAACACGGCAGCTTTCACAGCTTTTTCCTTGGCACCATCCCTATACCTAGGCTGATTTATCTGCCTAGGGTTAGGGTTAGGGTTCAGCCTTGGGCTAGGATTTTTTAACCAGGAAGCCCTGAGTTCCAGCCTTACTGCAGCTGTCAAAGGCATCCCAAAGGGAGCGCAGAAGTGCCACAACATGGCTGCTTTCACGGCTTTTGCCTTAGGAAGAACCCTAATACCCGGCTGATTTACCTTCCTAGGGTTACTGTTAGGCTTAGGCTTAGGACTTTGAAAAGCAGGAAGCCCTGTGCTCCAGGCACACTGCAGCTGTTCAAGGCATCCCAAGGGGAGTGCAAAAGTGACACAACTTGGCTGCCTCTGCTGCTATTTCCATGAGACCATCCCGAACAATAGGCTGATTTTCTTCCTAGGATTAATGTTAGAGTTACGCATAGGGTTACGGATTTTAACCAGAAAGCCCTGAGTTCCAATCACACAGCAGCTGCGAAGGACTACCCAAGAAGAGCGCAGAAGTACACCAACATGCCTGCCTCCAAAGCTTTTTCCTTGGGAACATCCCTAATCCCTGGCTGATTTGCCTTTCTCGTCTTAGGGTTGGGGTTCAGCCTAGGGCTAGGATATTTAAAATCAGGAAGCCCAGACCTCCAGGCACACTGGAGCTGTGAAAGGCATCCAAAAGTGAGTACAAAAGTGCCACAACATGGCTGCTTTCACGGCTTTTTCCTTAGGAAGAACCCTAATACCTGGCTGATTTACCTTCCTAGGGTTACTGTTAGGCTTAGGCTTAGGACTTTGAAAAGCAGGAAGCCCTGTGCTCCAGGCACACTGCAGCTGTTCAAGCCACCCAAGGGGAGTGCAAAAGTGACACAACTTGGCTGCCTCTGCTGCTATTTCCATGAGACCATCCTGAACCACAGGCTCATTTTCCTTCCTAGGGTTAGGGTTAGAGTTGCGCCTAGGGATAGGGTGTTTTAAACCAGAAAGCCCTGAGGTCCATGTACAGAGCAGCTGCGAAGGACTACCCAAGAGGAGCGCAAAAGTACCACAACATGGCTGCCTCCGGCGCTTTTTCCTTGGGACCATCATGGACCCTAGGCTGATTTACTTGCCTCCAGTTGCAGCTATGGTCACGCCAAGGGATAGGGTTTTTAAATCAGGAAACCCTGAGCTCCAGACCCAGTGCAGCTGCGAAAGGCTTCCCAAGGGCAGCCAAAAATTGCCTCAACATGCTCCCTCCAGCGCTTTTTGCCTTGGGAACATCCCTATACCTAGGCTGATTTATCTGCCTAGGGTTAGGGTTAGGGTTCAGCCTAGGGATAGGATTTTTTCAAACAGGAAGCCCTGAGTTCCAGGGGCACTGCAGCTGCCAAAGGCATCCCAAGGGGAAAGCAAATGTGCCACAACTTGGCTGTGTCCAGAGCTTTTTCCTTGGGACCATCCCGAAACGAAGGCTGATTTAGAAGCCTCCAGTTAGGGCTAAAGTTGTGGTTTTTTAAACCAGGAAGCCCTGTGCTCCAAGCACACTGCAGCTGTGAAAGGCATCCCAAGGGGAGCGCAAAAGTGCCACAACATGGCTGTCTCCACAGCTTTTTCCTTGGGATAGTTCCTAAACCCAGGCTGATTTTAATGCCCAGTGTTAGGGTTAGGGTTAGGGTTACGCCTAGGTGTAGAGCTTTTTAAACCAGCAAGCTCTGAGCTCCAGGCACACGGCAGCTGCCAAAGGCATCCCAAGGGGAGTACAAAAGTGCAACAACACGGCAGCTTTCACAGCTTTTTCCTTGGTACCATCCCTATACCTAGGCTGATTTATCTGCCTAGGGTTAGGGTTAGGGTTCAGAATAGGGCTAGGATTTTTTAACCAGGAAGCCCTGAGTTCCAGGCTTACTGCAGCTGTCAAAGGCATCCCAAAGGGAGTGCAGAAGTGCCACAACATGGCTGCTTTCACGGCTTTTTCCTTAGGAAGAACCCTAATACCCGGCTGATTTACCTTCCTAGGGTTACTGTTAGGCTTAGGCTTAGGACTTTGAAAAGCAGGAAGCCCTGTGCTCCAGGCACACTGCAGCTGTTCAAGCCATCCCAAAGGGAGTGCAAAAGTGACACAACTTGGCTGCCTCTGCTGCTATTTCCATGAGACCATCCCGAACCATAGGCTGATTTTCTTCCTAAGGTTAGGGTTAGAGTTACGCCTAGGGTTAGGTTGTTTTTAACCAGAAAGCCCTGAGTTCCAAGAACACAGCAGCTGCCAAGGACTACCCAAGAAGAGCGCAAAAGTACCACAACATGCCTGCCTCCACAGTTTTTTCCTTGGGAACATCCCTAATCCCTGGCTGATTTGCCTTTCTCGTCTTAGGGTTGGGGTTCAGCCTAGGGCTAGGATATTTAAAATCAGGAAGCCCAGACCTCCAGGCACACTGGAGCTGTGAAAGGCATCCAAAAGTGAGTACAAAAGTGCCACAACATGGCTGCTTTCACGGCTTTTTCCTTAGGAAGAACCCTAATACCTGGCTGATTTACCTTCCTAGGGTTACTGTTAGGCTTAGGCTTAGGACTTTGAAAAGCAGGAAGCCCTGTGCTCCAGGCACACTGCAGCTGTTCAAGCCACCCAAGGGGAGTGCAAAAGTGACACAACTTGGCTGCCTCTGCTGCTATTTCCATGAGACCATCCTGAACCACAGGCTCATTTTCCTTCCTAGGGTTAGGGTTAGAGTTGCGCCTAGGGATAGGGTCTTTTAAACCAGAAAGCCCTGAGGTCCATGTACAGAGCAGCTGCGAAGGACTACCCAAGAGGAGCGCAAAAGTACCACAACATGGCTGCCTCCGGCGCTTTTTCCTTGGGACCATCATGGACCCTAGGCTGATTTACTTGCCTCCAGTTGCAGCTATGGTCACGCCAAGGGATAGGGTTTTTAAATCAGGAAACCCTGAGCTCCAGACCCAGTGCAGCTGCAAAAGGCTTCTCAAGGGCAGCCAAAAATTGCCTCAACATGCTCCCTCCAGCGCTTTTTGCCTTGGGAACATCCCTATACCTAGGCTGATTTATCTGCCTAGGGTTAGGGTTAGGGTTCAGCCTAGGGATAGGATTTTTTCAAACAGGAAGCCCTGAGTTCCAGGGGCACTGAAGCTGCCAAAGGCATCCCAAGGGGAAAGCAAATGTGCCACAACTTGGCTGTGTCCAGAGCTTTTTCCTTGGGACCATCCCGAAACGAAGGCTGATTTAGAAGCCTCCAGTTAGGGCTAAAGTTGTGGTTTTTTAAACCAGGAAGCCCTGTGCTCCAAGCACACTGCAGCTGTGAAAGGCATCCCAAGGGGAGCGCAAAAGTGCCACAACATGGCTGTCTCCACAGCTTTTTCCTTGAGATGGTTCCTAAACCCAGGCTGATTTTAATGCCCAGTGTTAGGGTTAGGGTTAGGGTTACGCCTAGGTGTAGAGCTTTTTAAACCAGCAAGCTCTGAGCTCCAGGCACACGGCAGCTGCCAAAGGCATCCCAAGGGGAGTACAAAAGTGCAACAACACGGCAGCTTTCACAGCTTTTTCCTTGGCACCATCCCTATACCTAGGCTGATTTATCTGCCTAGGGTTAGGGTTAGGGTTCAGAATAGGGCTAGGATTTTTTAACCAGGAAGCCCTGAGTTCCAGGCTTATTGCAGCTGTCAAAGGCATCCCAAAGGGAGTGCAGAAGTGCCACAACATGGCTGCTTTCACGGCTTTTTCCTTAGGAAGAACCCTAATACCCAGCTGATTTACCTTCCTAGGGTTACTGTTAGGCTTAGGCTTAGGACTTTGAAAAGCAGGAAGCCCTGTGCTCCAGGCACACTGCAGCTGTTCAAGGCATCCCAAGGGGAGTGCAAAAGTGACACAACTTGGCTGCCTCTGCTGCTATTTCCATGAGACCATCCCGAACCATAGGCTCATTTTCTTCCTAGGGTTAGGGTTAGAGTTATGCCTAGGGTTAGGTTGTTTTTAACCAGAAAGCCCTGAGTTCCAAGAACACAGCAGCTGCGAAGGACTACCCAAGAAGAGCGCAAAAGTACCACAACATGCCTGCCTCCACAGTTTTTTCCTTGGGAACATCCCTAATCCCTGGCTGATTTGCCTTTCTCGTCTTAGGGTTGGGGTTCAGCCTAGGGCTAGGATATTTAAAATCAGGAAGCCCAGACCTCCAGGCACACTGGAGCTGTGAAAGGCATCCAAAAGTGAGTACAAAAGTGCCACAACATGGCTGCTTTCACGGCTTTTTTCCTTAGGAAGAACCCTAATACCTGGCTGGGGTATTACTGTTAGGCTTAGGCTTAGGACTTTGAAAAGCAGGAAGCCCTGTGCTCCAGGCACACTGCAGCTGTTCAAGGCATCCCAAGGGGAGTGCAAAAGTGACACAACTTGGCTGCCTCTGCTGCTATTTCCATGAGACCATCCTGAACCACAGGCTCATTTTCCTTCCTAGGGTTAGGGTTAGAGTTGCGCCTAGGGATAGGGTGTTTTAAACCAGAAAGCCCTGAGGTCCATGTACAGAGCAGCTGCGAAGGACTACCCAAGAGGAGCGCAAAAGTGCCACAACATGCCTGCCTCCAGCGCTTTTTCCTTGGGACCATCATGGACCCTAGGCTGATTTACTTGCCTCCAGTTGCAGCTATGGTCACGCCAAGGGATAGGGTTTTTAAATCAGGAAACCCTGAGCTCCAGACCCAGTGCAGCTGCGAAAGGCTTCTCAAGGGCAGCCAAAAATTGCCTCAACATGCTCCCTCCAGCGCTTTTTGCCTTGGGAACATCCCTATACCTAGGCTGATTTATCTGCCTAGGGTTAGGGTTAGGGTTCAGCCTAGGGATAGGATTTTTTCAAACAGGAAGCCCTGAGTTCCAGGGGCACTGCAGCTGCCAAAGGCATCCCAAGGGGAAAGCAAATGTGCCACAACTTGGCTGTGTCCAGAGCTTTTTCCTTGGGACCATCCCGAAACGAAGGCTGATTTAGAAGCCTCCAGTTAGGGCTAAAGTTGTGGTTTTTTAAACCAGGAAGCCCTGTGCTCCAAGCACACTGCAGCTGTGAAAGGCATCCCAAGGGGAGCGCAAAAGTGCCACAACATGGCTGTCTCCACAGCTTTTTCCTTGGGATAATTCCTAAACCCAGGCTGATTTTAATGCCCAGTGTTAGGGTTAGGGTTAGGGTTACGCCTAGGTGTAGAGCTTTTTAAACCAGCAAGCTCTGAGCTCCAGGCACACGGCAGCTGCCAAAGGCATCCCAAGGGGAGTACAAAAGTGCAACAACACGGCAGCTTTCACAGCTTTTTCCTTGGCACCATCCCTATACCTAGGCTGATTTATCTGCCTAGGGTTAGGGTTAGGGTTCAGCCTTGGGCTAGGATTTTTTAACCAGGAAGCCCTGAGTTCCAGCCTTACTGCAGCTGTCAAAGGCATCCCAAAGGGAGCGCAGAAGTGCCACAACATGGCTGCTTTCACGGCTTTTGCCTTAGGAAGAACCCTAATACCCGGCTGATTTACCTTCCTAGGGTTACTGTTAGGCTTAGGCTTAGGACTTTGAAAAGCAGGAAGCCCTGTGCTCCAGGCACACTGCAGCTGTTCAAGGCATCCCAAGGGGAGTGCAAAAGTGACACAACTTGGCTGCCTCTGCTGCTATTTCCATGAGAACATCCCGAACAATAGGCTGATTTTCTTCCTAGGATTAATGTTAGAGTTACGCATAGGGTTACGGATTTTAACCAGAAAGCCCTGAGTTCCAATCACACAGCAGCTGCGAAGGACTACCCAAGAAGAGCGCAGAAGTACACCAACATGCCTGCCTCCAAAGCTTTTTCCTTGGGAACATCCCTAATCCCTGGCTGATTTGCCTTTCTCGTCTTAGGGTTGGGGTTCAGCCTAGGGCTAGGATATTTAAAATCAGGAAGCCCAGACCTCCAGGCACACTGGAGCTGTGAAAGGCATCCAAAAGTGAGTACAAAAGTGCCACAACATGGCTGCTTTCACGGCTTTTTCCTTAGGAAGAACCCTAATACCTGGCTGATTTACCTTCCTAGGGTTACTGTTAGGCTTAGGCTTAGGACTTTGAAAAGCAGGAAGCCCTGTGCTCCAGGCACACTGCAGCTGTTCAAGCCACCCAAGGGGAGTGCAAAAGTGACACAACTTGGCTGCCTCTGCTGCTATTTCCATGAGACCATCCTGAACCACAGGCTCATTTTCCTTCCTAGGGTTAGGGTTAGAGTTGCGCCTAGGGATAGGGTCTTTTAAACCAGAAAGCCCTGAGGTCCATGTACAGAGCAGCTGCGAAGGACTACCCAAGAGGAGCGCAAAAGTACCACAACATGGCTGCCTCCGGCGCTTTTTCCTTGGGACCATCATGGACCCTAGGCTGATTTACTTGCCTCCAGTTGCAGCTATGGTCACGCCAAGGGATAGGGTTTTTAAATCAGGAAACCCTGAGCTCCAGACCCAGTGCAGCTGCGAAAGGCTTCCCAAGGGCAGCCAAAAATTGCCTCAACATGCTCCCTCCAGCGCTTTTTGCCTTGGGAACATCCCTATACCTAGGCTGATTTATCTGCCTAGGGTTAGGGTTAGGGTTCAGCCTAGGGATAGGATTTTTTCAAACAGGAAGCCCTGAGTTCCAGGGGCACTGCAGCTGCCAAAGGCATCCCAAGGGGAAAGCAAATGTGCCACAACTTGGCTGTGTCCAGAGCTTTTTCCTTGGGACCATCCCGAAACGAAGGCTGATTTAGAAGCCTCCAGTTAGGGCTAAAGTTGTGGTTTTTTAAACCAGGAAGCCCTGTGCTCCAAGCACACTGCAGCTGTGAAAGGCATCCCAAGGGGAGCGCAAAAGTGCCACAACATGGCTGTCTCCACAGCTTTTTCCTTGGGATAGTTCCTAAACCCAGGCTGATTTTAATGCCCAGTGTTAGGGTTAGGGTTAGGGTTACGCCTAGGTGTAGAGCTTTTTAAACCAGCAAGCTCTGAGCTCCAGGCACACGGCAGCTGCCAAAGGCATCCCAAGGGGAGTACAAAAGTGCAACAACACGGCAGCTTTCACAGCTTTTTCCTTGGTACCATCCCTATACCTAGGCTGATTTATCTGCCTAGGGTTAGGGTTAGGGTTCAGAATAGGGCTAGGATTTTTTAACCAGGAAGCCCTGAGTTCCAGGCTTACTGCAGCTGTCAAAGGCATCCCAAAGGGAGTGCAGAAGTGCCACAACATGGCTGCTTTCACGGCTTTTTCCTTAGGAAGAACCCTAATACCCGGCTGATTTACCTTCCTAGGGTTACTGTTAGGCTTAGGCTTAGGACTTTGAAAAGCAGGAAGCCCTGTGCTCCAGGCACACTGCAGCTGTTCAAGCCATCCCAAAGGGAGTGCAAAAGTGACACAACTTGGCTGCCTCTGCTGCTATTTCCATGAGACCATCCCGAACCATAGGCTGATTTTCTTCCTAAGGTTAGGGTTAGAGTTACGCCTAGGGTTAGGTTGTTTTTAACCAGAAAGCCCTGAGTTCCAAGAACACAGCAGCTGCCAAGGACTACCCAAGAAGAGCGCAAAAGTACCACAACATGCCTGCCTCCACAGTTTTTTCCTTGGGAACATCCCTAATCCCTGGCTGATTTGCCTTTCTCGTCTTAGGGTTGGGGTTCAGCCTAGGGCTAGGATATTTAAAATCAGGAAGCCCAGACCTCCAGGCACACTGGAGCTGTGAAAGGCATCCAAAAGTGAGTACAAAAGTGCCACAACATGGCTGCTTTCACGGCTTTTTCCTTAGGAAGAACCCTAATACCTGGCTGATTTACCTTCCTAGGGTTACTGTTAGGCTTAGGCTTAGGACTTTGAAAAGCAGGAAGCCCTGTGCTCCAGGCACACTGCAGCTGTTCAAGCCACCCAAGGGGAGTGCAAAAGTGACACAACTTGGCTGCCTCTGCTGCTATTTCCATGAGACCATCCTGAACCACAGGCTCATTTTCCTTCCTAGGGTTAGGGTTAGAGTTGCGCCTAGGGATAGGGTCTTTTAAACCAGAAAGCCCTGAGGTCCATGTACAGAGCAGCTGCGAAGGACTACCCAAGAGGAGCGCAAAAGTACCACAACATGGCTGCCTCCGGCGCTTTTTCCTTGGGACCATCATGGACCCTAGGCTGATTTACTTGCCTCCAGTTGCAGCTATGGTCACGCCAAGGGATAGGGTTTTTAAATCAGGAAACCCTGAGCTCCAGACCCAGTGCAGCTGCGAAAGGCTTCCCAAGGGCAGCCAAAAATTGCCTCAACATGCTCCCTCCAGCGCTTTTTGCCTTGGGAACATCCCTATACCTAGGCTGATTTATCTGCCTAGGGTTAGGGTTAGGGTTCAGCCTAGGGATAGGATTTTTTCAAACAGGAAGCCCTGAGTTCCAGGGGCACTGCAGCTGCCAAAGGCATCCCAAGGGGAAAGCAAATGTGCCACAACTTGGCTGTGTCCAGAGCTTTTTCCTTGGGACCATCCCGAAACGAAGGCTGATTTAGAAGCCTCCAGTTAGGGCTAAAGTTGTGGTTTTTTAAACCAGGAAGCCCTGTGCTCCAAGCACACTGCAGCTGTGAAAGGCATCCCAAGGGGAGCGCAAAAGTGCCACAACATGGCTGTCTCCACAGCTTTTTCCTTGGGATAGTTCCTAAACCCAGGCTGATTTTAATGCCCAGTGTTAGGGTGAGGGTTAGGGTTACGCCTAGGTGTAGAGCTTTTTAAACCAGCAAGCTCTGAGCTCCAGGCACACGGCAGCTGCCAAAGGCATCCCAAGGGGAGTACAAAAGTGCAACAACACGGCAGCTTTCACAGCTTTTTCCTTGGTACCATCCCTATACCTAGGCTGATTTATCTGCCTAGGGTTAGGGTTAGGGTTCAGAATAGGGCTAGGATTTTTTAACCAGGAAGCCCTGAGTTCCAGGCTTACTGCAGCTGTCAAAGGCATCCCAAAGGGAGTGCAGAAGTGCCACAACATGGCTGCTTTCACGGCTTTTTCCTTAGGAAGAACCCTAATACCCGGCTGATTTACCTTCCTAGGGTTACTGTTAGGCTTAGGCTTAGGACTTTGAAAAGCAGGAAGCCCTGTGCTCCAGGCACACTGCAGCTGTTCAAGCCATCCCAAAGGGAGTGCAAAAGTGACACAACTTGGCTGCCTCTGCTGCTATTTCCATGAGACCATCCCGAACCATAGGCTGATTTTCTTCCTAAGGTTAGGGTTAGAGTTACGCCTAGGGTTAGGTTGTTTTTAACCAGAAAGCCCTGAGTTCCAAGAACACAGCAGCTGCCAAGGACTACCCAAGAAGAGCGCAAAAGTACCACAACATGCCTGCCTCCACAGTTTTTTCCTTGGGAACATCCCTAATCCCTGGCTGATTTGCCTTTCTCGTCTTAGGGTTGGGGTTCAGCCTAGGGCTAGGATATTTAAAATCAGGAAGCCCAGACCTCCAGGCACACTGGAGCTGTGAAAGGCATCCAAAAGTGAGTACAAAAGTGCCACAACATGGCTGCTTTCACGGCTTTTTCCTTAGGAAGAACCCTAATACCTGGCTGATTTACCTTCCTAGGGTTACTGTTAGGCTTAGGCTTAGGACTTTGAAAAGCAGGAAGCCCTGTGCTCCAGGCACACTGCAGCTGTTCAAGCCACCCAAGGGGAGTGCAAAAGTGACACAACTTGGCTGCCTCTGCTGCTATTTCCATGAGACCATCCTGAACCACAGGCTCATTTTCCTTCCTAGGGTTAGGGTTAGAGTTGCGCCTAGGGATAGGGTCTTTTAAACCAGAAAGCCCTGAGGTCCATGTACAGAGCAGCTGCGAAGGACTACCCAAGAGGAGCGCAAAAGTACCACAACATGGCTGCCTCCGGCGCTTTTTCCTTGGGACCATCATGGACCCTAGGCTGATTTACTTGCCTCCAGTTGCAGCTATGGTCACGCCAAGGGATAGGGTTTTTAAATCAGGAAACCCTGAGCTCCAGACCCAGTGCAGCTGCGAAAGGCTTCTCAAGGGCAGCCAAAAATTGCCTCAACATGCTCCCTCCAGCGCTTTTTGCCTTGGGAACATCCCTATACCTAGGCTGATTTATCTGCCTAGGGTTAGGGTTAGGGTTCAGCCTAGGGATAGGATTTTTTCAAACAGGAAGCCCTGAGTTCCAGGGGCACTGAAGCTGCCAAAGGCATCCCAAGGGGAAAGCAAATGTGCCACAACTTGGCTGTGTCCAGAGCTTTTTCCTTGGGACCATCCCGAAACGAAGGCTGATTTAGAAGCCTCCAGTTAGGGCTAAAGTTGTGGTTTTTTAAACCAGGAAGCCCTGTGCTCCAAGCACACTGCAGCTGTGAAAGGCATCCCAAGGGGAGCGCAAAAGTGCCACAACATGGCTGTCTCCACAGCTTTTTCCTTGAGATGGTTCCTAAACCCAGGCTGATTTTAATGCCCAGTGTTAGGGTTAGGGTTAGGGTTACGCCTAGGTGTAGAGCTTTTTAAACCAGCAAGCTCTGAGCTCCAGGCACACGGCAGCTGCCAAAGGCATCCCAAGGGGAGTACAAAAGTGCAACAACACGGCAGCTTTCACAGCTTTTTCCTTGGCACCATCCCTATACCTAGGCTGATTTATCTGCCTAGGGTTAGGGTTAGGGTTCAGAATAGGGCTAGGATTTTTTAACCAGGAAGCCCTGAGTTCCAGGCTTATTGCAGCTGTCAAAGGCATCCCAAAGGGAGTGCAGAAGTGCCACAACATGGCTGCTTTCACGGCTTTTTCCTTAGGAAGAACCCTAATACCCGGCTGATTTACCTTCCTAGGGTTACTGTTAGGCTTAGGCTTAGGACTTTGAAAAGCAGGAAGCCCTGTGCTCCAGGCACACTGCAGCTGTTCAAGGCATCCCAAGGGGAGTGCAAAAGTGACACAACTTGGCTGCCTCTGCTGGTATTTCCATGAGACCATCCCGAACCATAGGCTCATTTTCTTCCTAGGGTTAGGGTTAGAGTTATGCCTAGGGTTAGGTTGTTTTTAACCAGAAAGCCCTGAGTTCCAAGAACACAGCAGCTGCAAAGGACTACCCAAGAAGAGCGCAAAAGTACCACAACATGCCTGCCTCCACAGTTTTTTCCTTGGGAACATCCCTAATCCCTGGCTGATTTGCCTTTCTCGTCTTAGGGTTGGGGTTCAGCCTAGGGCTAGGATATTTAAAATCAGGAAGCCCAGACCTCCAGGCACACTGGAGCTGTGAAAGGCATCCAAAAGTGAGTACAAAAGTGCCACAACATGGCTGCTTTCACGGCTTTTTTCCTTAGGAAGAACCCTAATACCTGGCTGGGGTATTACTGTTAGGCTTAGGCTTAGGACTTTGAAAAGCAGGAAGCCCTGTGCTCCAGGCACACTGCAGCTGTTCAAGGCATCCCAAGGGGAGTGCAAAAGTGACACAACTTGGCTGCCTCTGCTGCTATTTCCATGAGACCATCCTGAACCACAGGCTGATTTTCCTTCCTAGGGTTAGGGTTAGAGTTGCGCCTAGGGATAGGGTCTTTTAAACCAGAAAGCCCTGAGGTCCATGTACAGAGCAGCTGCGAAGGACTACCCAAGAGGAGCGCAAAAGTGCCACAACATGCCTGCCTCCAGCGCTTTTTCCTTGGGACCATCATGGACCCTAGGCTGATTTACTTGCCTCCAGTTGCAGCTATGGTCACGCCAAGGGATAGGGTTTTTAAATCAGGAAACCCTGAGCTCCAGACCCAGTGCAGCTGCGAAAGGCTTCTCAAGGGCAGCCAAAAATTGCCTCAACATGCTCCCTCCAGCGCTTTTTGCCTTGGGAACATCCCTATACCTAGGCTGATTTATCTGCCTAGGGTTAGGGTTAGGGTTCAGCCTAGGGATAGGATTTTTTCAAACAGGAAGCCCTGAGTTCCAGGGGCACTGCAGCTGCCAAAGGCATCCCAAGGGGAAAGCAAATGTGCCACAACTTGGCTGTGTCCAGAGCTTTTTCCTTGGGACCATCCCGAAACGAAGGCTGATTTAGAAGCCTCCAGTTAGGGCTAAAGTTGTGGTTTTTTAAACCAGGAAGCCCTGTGCTCCAAGCACACTGCAGCTGTGAAAGGCATCCCAAGGGGAGCGCAAAAGTGCCACAACATGGCTGTCTCCACAGCTTTTTCCTTGGGATAATTCCTAAACCCAGGCTGATTTTAATGCCCAGTGTTAGGGTTAGGGTTAGGGTTACGCCTAGGTGTAGAGCTTTTTAAACCAGCAAGCTCTGAGCTCCAGGCACACGGCAGCTGCCAAAGGCATCCCAAGGGGAGTACAAAAGTGCAACAACACGGCAGCTTTCACAGCTTTTTCCTTGGCACCATCCCTATACCTAGGCTGATTTATCTGCCTAGGGTTAGGGTTAGGGTTCAGCCTTGGGCTAGGATTTTTTAACCAGGAAGCCCTGAGTTCCAGCCTTACTGCAGCTGTCAAAGGCATCCCAAAGGGAGCGCAGAAGTGCCACAACATGGCTGCTTTCACGGCTTTTGCCTTAGGAAGAACCCTAATACCCGGCTGATTTACCTTCCTAGGGTTACTGTTAGGCTTAGGCTTAGGACTTTGAAAAGCAGGAAGCCCTGTGCTCCAGGCACACTGCAGCTGTTCAAGGCATCCCAAGGGGAGTGCAAAAGTGACACAACTTGGCTGCCTCTGCTGCTATTTCCATGAGACCATCCCGAACAATAGGCTGATTTTCTTCCTAGGATTAATGTTAGAGTTACGCATAGGGTTACGGATTTTAACCAGAAAGCCCTGAGTTCCAATCACACAGCAGCTGCGAAAGACTACCCAAGAAGAGCGCAGAAGTACACCAACATGCCTGCCTCCAAAGCTTTTTCCTTGGCGACATCCCTAATTCCTGGCTGATTTGCCTTTCTCGTCTTAGGGTTGGGGTTCAGCCTAGGGCTAGGATTTTTAAAATCAGGAAGCCAGACCTCCAGGCACACTGGAGCTCTGAAAATGGGTACAAAAGTGCCACAACATGGCTGCTTTCACGGCTTCTTCCTTGGGTAGAAGCCTAACACCACGCTGAATTACCTTAGCCAGGGTGTTAGGCTTAGGCCTAGGGCTAGGGTTTTTAAAACAAGGAAGCCCTGTGCTCCAGGCACACTGCAGCTGTTCATGGCAAAGCAAGAGGGCCGCAAAAGTGACAAAACTTGGCTTCCTCTGCTGCTATTCTCATGAGACCATCCCGAACCATAGGCCGATTTACCTTCCTAGGGTTATGGTTAGAGTTACTCCTAGGGCTAGGATTTTTTAGCCAGGAAACCCTGAGTTCCAGGCTTACTGCAGCTGCCAAAGGCATCCCAAAGGGAGCGCAGAAGTGCCACAACATGGCTGCTTTCACGGCTTTTTCCTTAGGAAGAACTCTAACACCCGGCTGATTTACCTTCCTAGGGTTACTGTTAGGCTTACGCCTAGGGCTAAGATTTTTAAAACTAGGAAGTCCTGTGCTCCAGGCACACTGCAGCTGTTCAAGGCAACCCAAGGGGGCCGCAAAAGTGACACATCTTGGCTGCCTCTGCAGCTATTCTCATGAGACCATCCTTAACCATTGGCTGATTTTCCTTCCTAGGGTTATGGTTAGAGTTACTGCTTGGGCTAGGATTTTTTAGCCAGGAAACCCTGAGTTCCAGGCTTACTGCAGCTGCCAAAGGCATCCCAAAGGGAGCGCAGAAGTGCCACAACATGGCTGCTTTCACGGCTTTTTCCTTAGGAAGAACTCTAACACCCGGCTGATTTACCTTCCTAGGGTTACTGTTAGGCTTAGGCCTAGGGCTAAGATTTTTAAAACTAGGAAGTCCTGTGCTCCAGGCACACTGCAGCTGTTCAAGGCAACCCAAGGGGGCCGCAAAAGTGACACATCTTGGCTGCCTCTGCAGCTATTCTCATGAGACCATCCTTAACCATTGGCTGATTTTCCTTCCTCAGGTTATGGTTAGAGTTACTGCTTGGGCTAGGATTTTTTTAGCCAGGAAACCCCGAGTTCCAGGCTTACTGCAGCTGCCAAAGGCATCCCAAAGGGAGCGCAGAAGTGCCACAACATGGCTGCTTTCACGGCTTTTTCCTTAGGAAGAACTCTAATAACTGGCTGATTTACCTTTGTAGGGTTACTGTTAGGCTTAGGCCTATGGCTAGGATTTTTAAAACTAGGAAGCCCTGTGCTCCAGGCACACTGCACCTGTTCAAGGCAACCCAAGAGGAGTGCAAAAGTGGCACAATTTTGTTGCCTCTGCTGCTATTTCCATGAGACCCTCCTGAACCATAGGCTGATTTTCTTCCTAGGGTTAGTATAAGAGTTACGCCTAGGGTTAGGGTTCTTTTAACCAGAAAGCCGAGTTCCAAGAACACAGCAGCTGCGAAGGACTACCCAAGAAGAGCGCAAAAGTACCACAACATGCCTGCCTCCACAGTTTTTTCCTTGGGAATATCCCTAATCCCAGGCTGATTTGCCTTTCTCGTCCTAGTGTTGGGGTTAGGCCTACGGCTAGGATTTTTAAAACCAGGAAGCCCAGACCTCCAGGCACACTGGAGCTGTGAAAGGCATCCAAAAGGGAGTGCAAAAGTGCCACAACATGGCTGCTTTCACGGCTTTTTCCTTAGGAAGAACCCTAATACCCGGCTGATTTACCTTCCTAGGGTTGCTGTTAGGCTTAGGCTTAGGACTTTGAAAACCAGGAAGCCCTGTGCTCCAGGCACACTGCAGCTGTTCAAGGCATCCCAAAGGGAGTGCAAAAGTGACACAACTTGGCTGCCTCTGCTGCTATTTCCATGAGACCATCCCGAACCATAGGCAGATTTTCTTCGTAGGGTTAGGGTAAGAGTTACACCTAGGGTTAGGGTTTTTTAACCAGAAAGCCCTGAGTTCCAAGAACACAGCAGCTGCGAAGGACTACCCAAGAAGAGCGCAAAAGTACCAAAACATGCCTGTCTCCCCAGCTTTTTTCTTGGGAACATCCCTAATCCCTGGCTGATTTGCCTTTCTCGTCTTAAAGTTGGGGTTAGTCCTAGGGCTATGATTTTTAGAATCAGGAAGCCCAGACCTCCAGGCACACTGGAGCTGTGAAAGGCATCCAAAAGTGAGTACTAAAGTGCCACAACCTGGCTGCTTTCACGGCTTCTTCATTGGGTAGGAGCCTAACACCAGGCTGATTTACATTCCCATGGTAAGTGTTAGGCTTAGGCCTAGGACTTTGAAAACCAGGAAGCCCTGTGCTCCAGGCACACTGCAGCAGTTCAAGGCATCCCACGGGGAGTGCAAAGTGACACAACTTGGCTGCCTCTGCTGCTTTTTCCATGAGACCATCCCGAACCATAGGCTGATTTTCTTCCTAGGGTTAGGGTAATAGTTACGCCTAGGGTTAGGGTTTTTTTAACCAGAATGCCCTGAGGTCCAAGAACACAGCAGCTGCGAGGGACTACCCAAGAGGAGGGCAAAAGTGCCACAACATGCCTGCCTCCAGCGCTTTTTCCTTGGGACCATCATGGACCCTAGGCTGATTTACTTGCCTCCAGTTGCAGCTATGGTCACGCCAATGGATAGGGTTTTTAAATCAGGAAACCCTGACCTCCAGACCCAGTGCAGCTGCAAAAGGCTTCTCAAGGGCAGCCAAAAATTGCCTCAACATGCTCCCTCCAGCGCTTTTTGCCTTGGGAACATCCCTATACCTAGGCTGATTTATCTGCCTAGGGTTAGGGTTAGGGTTCAGCCTAGGGATAGGATTTTTTCAAACAGGAAGCCCTGAGTTCCAGGGGCACTGCAGCTGCCAAAGGCATCCCAAGGGGAAAGCAAATGTGCCACAACTTGGCTGTGTCCAGAGCTTTTTCCTTGGGACCATCCCGAAACGAAGACTGATTTAGAAGCCTCCAGTTAGGGCTAAAGTTGTGGTTTTTTAAACCAGGAAGCCCTGTATTATCAGGCCTGAGTGGGCGCGGCTGGTGAGAGAGAGACGGTGAATCTTGTTTCTTGATCAGTAGGCTTGATTTATTAAATATTATATATAATACATTATGACTTTACTGTTAGAATATAGAGAGAGGTTTGCAGCGCTGCTAGCTAAGCTAAGATTAGGTAGAAAAGAATCCCAAACAAAGTTGTGTCCAGGGACTCAGTCCCCTAGCTTGCACTGGTGATTCGCCCTTAATTATAAACATAGGAAATGAACGAATCAAGGTGTCCCTCTTGCATTCCACAGCAGCTGATAATAATTGTTTACCTTCTTTCGGAGGCCTCTGGCCTTCCGAAGACGCAGAAATCCAAATGAAAGGATTTCTGTGGAGAAATGTCTGCGACATCTCACCTTTCTAAATTGTATAAAATAAAAGAAAATGCTGATGTGGAATGAACAGGAAATTTCTTCACCTATAGAATATAGAATACTAACAATTCACTAAAACAATGCTATAATATAAGAAAAATGCAAAATACAATGTAAGGAGAATTTGAGTCCATGCAGCTGAATTTCAGGAACAGTCCATCTGCTGAAGTTGTTTCTTTTGGACATCTGAGAGTCCTTAGAGTCCTTTTTGTCCTGAAACAGCATAACAAAATTTTAAACAATTTAAAACAATTTGAACAATTTTTACACTGTCCTTTTCTGGCCCTTCAGTGCTTTCAGTGCTTCAGCGCTTCAGAGCTGCTGCCCAGTATTTTCAATCTTTTTTACTTAATTTTTAAATTTTTTTTTTTTTTTTTTTGATCGAAAAGCAAAAGAGCAGCAGCCAGGCAGAGCAGTGCCAGAGAAGGAAAGGCCCTGGGGGCCCTGGCCCATGCTGGACCAGGAACCCCAAAACTGGCTCACACAGGGGGACCCAGACCGGTAGTACAAACCAGAATCCTCAAAAACATAAGGAGGCCAAGTGATGGCCCTGGCCCAGGAACCTCCTGAGCCCAATGGCCCAGGCAAAACTCATAAGGAAGGCTCTGCATATCCACAGGCCTGAACCCTGCTGCGAGCACAATGGCAGCATGGGTAGTGAGACACTTCCTTTCCCCTAAACCACTGAGGCATGCCAGCAGCAGGGAAATAGAAGCCTTCCCCAGCAATCCCATCTGGGGTCTGGAGATGTTTGTTTCCCACAGCAAACCAGCTATGGTCTCCTCCAACTGTGCCCTCTCCCTCTGCAATGCATCGGGTTTGTCTCTCATCCGCCCCGTGGCATCATCCCCTTCCCTTCCGGGCTGGGGATCAGAGGCAGAACTCTTGGGATGCACCTTCCCCCCCATGCCACTAGGGCACAAGAGAGGCGGCGGCCTCCATGGGACAATCCCCGAAAAACCACCCCCAAAACCGCCGAGAATGCTGATCTTAAAAACAGGCAGCTGGACTGCCACAACAGTGAGTTGGCGGGCAGCCCCCGCTCCACGGAAGGAGAGACCCCCCGCCGGAGCGACTGCTGGGACGTCCGGTGGAAGCAGCGGGCAGGGAGCCGGAAGTGGGGAGGGAACCACTCTGATCGGGGGATCCGCCGGGGGCTGCTCCGAGGGTCCCGCAGGTTCAACGCCGTTTTCTGCTGCTGACTCTGGGGTCCGCTGCGGAGGCGGCGGGGACGCGCGGGAACACGCTGTTGCTGTGTCCCTTGGCTCTGAAAGCGGCGGCAGGCACGGCACGGGCAGCAATGGAGTCGGGAGGAGCGGCGGAGCGTCGCTGTTGCTTAGCAACAGGTCAATCGCCAAAGGTGCTGTCTCTTCTGCCTTCTCCGACACAGGCGCTGGCGGGGGCCGGGAGGCCAGTGAAACCGCGGGCGGGACCTCCTGGAGAGGGGGAGACGGGATCTCCTGGAGTGATGGCTCTGGCAGGGGCATGGACGAAACCTCAGAGACCGGTGCCGCCCCCATGTCTGAAGGCGGAGTCTGAGAGGCCAGCGCTGGCTTGAGCGGCCACTCCCATCCCCCCGGAGAGAGAGAAGGGGGGGAAGGAGAAGACTCCATCTGAGCATGCTCCGGAGCAAGAGTAAAAAAACTTCTTCGGGCCGCGAAGTTTCAGCCCCCCCCGCCGCGAAGCAGGGGGGGAAAAAAACCCAAAGCCATCACCCACCGGGTCTTCTGCCAAGGGTGGTGGAAACGGAGCTTGGCCATAACAGTTAGAAATCCATTGAAAACAAGCTGCTTTGCGTTTCAGAACTGGGAAAAGCTTTATAAATGCTGGGTAGATGGAAGGCAACACGCGTCCCTTACTGAAGACGCGCTGGATAATCGAGTCCATGCACTCCCAGACAAAAGCATCTAAAGCATATAAGACATCAGCAAAGAACCCAAAAAGCTTTGCCCATCGAAAGAATTCATAGATATCTGTTTCTGACAAAAAGAAACCGTCTTCTCTGCACCAATATTTCCAGAGGGCTATCAATTTCTCCTCTGAAGGGGAGAATTGAATCTCTTCTGGAAAGGCATGGGTCTGCCATACGAACAGCCACAAGCTACGAAGGGCTGGTTCATCAGGGATAGAAAAGTGAACAGTACCTTTTGAAAGAGTCCAGCTTTCTCTGGCCAGCTCTGCAGGTGTGCTGTTCTTGTCTACCATGTTTCCTGATGATTTTCCAGAAGAAAGTTCTGTTGTGGTCAGCCTTGGCTGTGAACTCTGTCCATATCAGTATCTTCCGTTCTTCAGCTCCTGGCTTGAATCCACTTCTGTGGTCACTTCAAAGCAACCCTCAAATGCTACACATGCAGGATTTTTACCCAGTGCAGCAATTTTTGCTCCTCTGGTCTTATTAGATTAATTTTTGCTCTTACACGAGGGGTCACCAGATATTACAGTGACCTGTGTGGGCGCTGCTGGTGAGAGAGAGGCGGTGAATCTTATTTCTTGATCAGAAGGCTTGATTTATTAAGATAATATATATATAATACATTATGACTATACTAAATAGAACATAGAGAGAGGTTTGCAAAGCTGCTAGCTAAGCTAAGAATAGATAGAAAAGAATCCCAAACAAAGCTGTGTCCAGGGACTCAGTCCCCTAGCTTGTACTGGTGATTGGCCCTTAATTATAAACATAGGAAATGAACCAATCAAGGTGTCCCTGTTGCATTCCACAGCAGCTGATAATAATTGTTTACCTTCTCTTCGGGGGCCTCTGGCCTCCAGGAGACGCAGAAATCCGAAAGAAAGGATTTCTGTGGAAAAATGTCTGCGACAGTTGGGTACCCCAGAGCAGGTGTGAGGGAGGGCTGCAGGGTGCCAGGTAGTGTAGGGGACCTGAGGCATCTGTGGGGGTTCCCCGTGCCCATCCCCACACTCACTGCTCCGTAACACGGAGCTGGGCACTGCTCTTTCACACGGCCCCACCCTCGGATTGCACTTCACAGCTGTAATTACCTGAGTGGGAGACCCCCCCGGCAATCACCAGCAGCTGCGGGGACCCCTGCAGGCCCCCCACTACCTGCCTTCCCAGCAGAACACGTGCAGGAGCGGGGCTCGGGGCCGCAGGGGGCTGGGGGTCCTGAGGCAGCTGACTGCCAGGGGGGACCCCACGGTGAGCTCGGGGGGACCCTTCAGCACTGGCACCGAGAAGAGCTCTGGGAAGGAGAGGGGAGGGGGACTTGTGAGCCTGAATCCCTGGGGAGGGGCTGTGGGGGTGTCGGGGTTGGGGCTGTGGAGTGCTCACCGTGCACTATCACTGTCACTGGCACTGATCACAACAACTTCTCTGATGTGCCGAATTTCATCCGGCCCTCGCAGCTGTAGCTGCTGCTGTGTTTCAGCTGCAGAGGGGGCAGGGACAGCTCGGTGCCATAGCGGAGCCTCCCCAGTTCCTTCCCCTTTCGGTAGAAGGATGCTGAGGTGACTGTTCTATTCCAGGAGCCCCGGTAGTGCAGTGTCACCGTGTCCCCTCCAGCAGCACACGCCCCGGCACCTGCAGCACCAGCCAGGCTGGGGGACAGTGGGGACCTGTCACACCTGATGGCACCAGGACCCCCCATTGTGTCACACCCAGGGCACCAGGGGTCCCCAGTTACCACACGGTTTCCTCCCCTCTGGAATCCTCTGGGATGTCCCCAGAGCAGGGGACAGGCTCTGGTCACACAGGAAGTGACCCATGGAGCGGAGCCCACCCAGAGCCCTCAGAGTCCCCGTGGGTGCCAGGCTTACGTTGGCACCCAAACCCCCCTTACGTTGTAAGACTATCACGAGGGGGCTGCGTCCGGTGCCGGGTCTGTCACACCAGTAGGTGCCACTCTCGGTGACAGTGAAGCGTTCCTGTCTCTCCTGCCACAAGTGCCGCCTGTCCTTGTACCAGGTGGTGGCATCGGAGGTCCCCGAGCCCTGGCAGGTCAGTGTCACCTGGTCCCACAGCACCAGTGGTGTCCAGGAGGGCTCCACCAGGATCTGGGTGGTCAGGGCACCGGTGGGTGACTGGGGACAGCAGCCTACCAGGGCCACCAGGGAGCTGGGGACAGCGGGGTGGGGCCATGGCATCCCCTGAGGACTCACCAGCGAGGCCAAGGGTCTGGGCTGGAAGGGAGAAGGGACAAGGTTGGGTGAGGGTGCCACTGCAGGAACAGTAGCACGGGGGCATGGAGTGTGGGGCTGTTCCCGAAAGGTCTCACTGGGGGCAATGGTGTGGCACAGATGTCTTGAGGACAGGGACACAGCCAACCCTTGCTCAGGCATGGAGACGCTGTCACCCCTGCCAGCCCCACAGCCCCATCCCCATGGCCTTGTGCCCATGGTCCATTTCCGATGGCACCTGTCCCCATGGCCCATCCACATGGTGTTTGTCCCCTTGTCCCTGTCCCTGGATTCCTGTGTTCCTGTCCTGGTCCCCACAGCTGTCCCAGCCCCAAGGTTCCTTCTGCCACATCCTTGTCCCCCCCCCATCTTCATCCCCCTGTCCCCTCATACCTGTCTTCTGTTTCTGTCCCAAAAGCTACCCCACAACTCTGGTCACACTTGGCTCCATGCCCTGCTGGCTTTGGGGACCTCAGGGAACCCCACAGCCCCCTTTTGCCCCTCCTCTCCCCATCCCCGGGATGTCAGGCCCATGCCCAGGGCACACACCCCACAGGAGCAGCGCCACCTTTCCGGCCATCCCGGTGTCCCCAGCCATGTGGACTGGCTGTCACTCACTGCCAGGGGTGGCTGTCCCCTGGGTGGTGGCTCTTTGGCAAAAGAAAGGAAAGGAAGCGAGGTCAGGTCTCATCCTCATGTGTACGTGGCACCTGGTGGAGGCAGAGTGGCCACAAGCTGGGAACAGGCTGTGGGCATGGTGGGGACAAGGCTGGGTGGGACACAGTGGGACATGAGGTTCCCAGAAGTGAGGGGCTCAGGGGGGGATGTGGGGCTGGCTGTCCAGGGGAATGGGGGATCCCAGGGACGGGGCCCGTGGGAATGAGGGTGCTGAGGAGGGGAAGTCACTGGGAATGGGGGTCCCCACGGCTGAGGGGATTCAGGGATGGGAGTGCCAGAGGAACATGAGTTCCAGGCATTTGGAGTCATGGGATGGGGATGCTGGGGGAATGGGGGATCCTGTGGGAATGGGGGTCCTGTGAAAATCATGGTCCTGTGGGAAGGGAATGTTAGGGATGGAATGAACTGGAGAGGGTTCCTTGGGAATGAGGGGTCCTGGGCCATGTAGATCCTGGGGAATGTGAGTACTGGGATACAGGTTCCAGAGAGGGGGAGACATAAGAAATGGGGTACCCATGATTTGAATTCTAGGGGAATGGAGGTGCCAGGGATGGGCAGTGGCTGGATGGGCCCACAGGTTCCAGATTTTTCCCTGGGTGCCTCAGATATTTGGGTGACCCAGGGCCCAGCCCAGCCCCCACAAGGTGCTGGAGGCCTGAGGGTCACCCTAGACAAATTCTGAGGGGCTCTGGCTCTGTAGAGCTGCTGCAGAGGTGAGAATTCTGTGGGGGAAAAAGGCCGGCCTCTAGTTTGCTCAGCCCTGCAAGAAGCACAGACCCCAAAGGGAACCCAAGCAGTTACTCTGCGAGAGCCTTTGGTGCTTTTCAGAACAGGGCTGGCTGGAAACCCCACCTTCAGGGGCAGCTGAGAGGGAACGAGTTCAGAAATGTAGCAATTGATCATTTGTTCCTCTTTGTAAGGGACCGAGAGAACCACAAAACTACCGCACAACCCGCAACATTCTGCTCAACATCCTGACCTGGACCCTCCTTCTTGAAGAAAGCCTGCAGCCTTCTGGAACCTCATGGAAAGAATGTTTGGGTTTGCGAGGTGTCTGCCAGATAAGAGGGAAAAGTGTGGAAATACCAAGCAGGGGCTCTGCCCCCGGCCATGGTGGGGCTCTGGGGAGTAACTCTGTGTGGATTCCAGGTGTCCCCAAAGCTGCTCCATCTTTACTGTATCGATATCAATTACTGTTCCAATTTTTATCAGCATGAATCATACCTATTTATCACACTACCCTCCTCACCTGAGTGAAAGGCTGAGGGTTGGCAGGAATTGCGGTGTAAAGCCACCAGAGGGGCTGCTATGGACCCAAGACCTGCCTGGGGTCAGGCGCTGCCTTCCTTCCATTCAGGATCAGGGAGAGCGGTCACTGGTGTTGCGCAGGGCATGTGCCTGGCCCTGGGACACTGCTACGCTGCCAGTGGGACCTGGGATCCAACCTGCTGCCTTGGCGGCTTCTGCCCGCTGCCGGTGGTGGTGCCGGGAGCGATTGGTGCCCGTGAGTTTGCAAAAGGAGCGATTTCCCCTCCTCCCTCCCGTCCGAAGCCGCCATGGCACCTGAGGGGATGGAGTTGGACCAGGGCGCCCCCTGCTGGCCGGGAGTACTCCCTGCAGCGCCCCCTGCTGGCCGGGAGTGCTCCCTGCAGCGCCCCCTGATGGCCACGGTTATAACTGCTGCAAAAACCAACAGCCCTGAGCGGGAGGGAAAGTTCTGGGTTTCTGTTGTTTGTTCTGTTCTGGTTTATAAATTTCCCAGTAAAAAGCTGTTATTCATTCTCCAACACTTTGACCTGGTATCCCCATAATCTTGGAAATTAAAAGAAGTTTAGAGATGGGTCTTCTTTCCATTCCAGGAACATTCTCACTTTCCTTGGCAGATATTCCTCATTTAAATGAGTTACCACCTCCTGGGTTCCAGGGATTTGGCCACCTCATGCTCTGCCTTTTAAGCCAGTTGGGACACCAAGGGCCCTCTCCTCAGATGGCACTTCTGGTCCCCCGACCACTCAGGAGCTGGCTTTGTCAAAGCGTCACACTGTCCCCGGTGTGCCACGGCTGACAGACTGATGGACAGATGGGGCCCTGTCTCACCAAAAGCAAGGCCTGACCCACCCCTGCCACACACAGGTGTTCCAAAATGTCTCCAGACATGAAACTTCCTGTCTCTGACACCCCACCGTAGCTCATGGCCTGAACCCAACTGCCCTGGCAAAAGGGCAGGCTCTGGAACCCCCACAGGACCTTTGTGACATCCTCGTGTGGGGAACATGACAGAGGAGGGGTTTGTGACCGGGGACAAGAGAATCCAGAGCCTCCTGAAGGCTGCTTTGGCCATCAGAGCAAGGAAGGTCCAGGGCCCTGCCAGGTTCCTCTGGTGGAGGTAACGTGCTGGGGGGAGTGTTCGGGGTTTGTTCCTTTTTGGGCGCTTTCCCTGGAAATCTTTCCTTGTGTGACCCTTAGGACTCTGAACCTTGTTGCTGTTGATGTTGGTTTTATTCTCTCTCATTGCTGTTTCAGGAAATTGTTCTTCTCTCAGCCCTTTGGGATCTTTGTGCCCCCACAGGGAGGCAGAGGGGCAGTTTTAGTGGCAGCACACATACAAGTGGGTGTCCATGGGTGGGGACCCCCAGTGCCCCCCAGTGTCACAGCACATTCCTGTAGATGTCACCGAGTTCCTGCAGTTGCCCCTGGGGTCCCCGCAGCTTCACGTAGGTCACCTGGGGATCCTGGACGCTGGTGGCAAAGGAGGACGCTGCGAGAGACACGGGCTGTGGGATGTGGGTGGGGTGACACTCGTGGGTGAGGTGTCCCTCTGTGTGTGTCCCCCGTACTCACCCCCTGCCCTCTTGGTGACCACGACGTGGGTGTACAGCACCTCCCCCTCCTCTAGGGGGGCCAGGAGATCTGGAGGGGCCCTGAGGGAACAAAGGGGTTGTGGGGGAGGGGATGGGAGGTCTTGGGGGTTGGGATAAAAGGGGAGAGTGTGGGTTGAGCCCCCTACTCACCTTTCCTGCTTCTTCCTGGCGGCTGCAATGGAAGCAGGGGAGGACTGACTGTGGGGTCCCAGGGCCCTGACCCCTCTCAGGATTCCTGAACCCCTTCAAGACCTCCAAGTATCCCTGAAGCTCGCCAGAATCCATGAGCCTCCCCAGTGTCCCCAAACAACTCACACTCAAGAACCCAAATCCCAGGAGGGACAGAGACTCCCCCAAAATACCCCAGGGCCTTGGAAAGAATCCCCAACATCCCTGCAGGACCATCCAGCACCTCCCAAAACCCTACAGGACCCCTAGCCAAAGTCACAATTGTGGTGCTGTGGATATTTCCCTATGGTTTCTCCAATTGTGTGGGCCTCTACAGCTCCCTGTAGAGGATCCCCCCATTGTCACCCACCCACACTGTGCCACAGGTGCCAGGTCACACTGACACGCAGGAGCAGGAACAAAAGGGCCCCACCGACCCCTGTGGCCACTGCAAGAAACAGAGGGGGTCACATCAGGGTCACCTATCACCCCAGGGGTCCTGCACTCCCTGGTGACCCCACCTATGTCACCTCACCTGTGACCCAGGGTGAGCCAGGTGTCACCTCCAGGGACAGCTCTGGGCTCAGTGCCCAGAACACGCGGTGCCCGTCCTGTCCCAGCTGGTTGGTGGCCATGCACTGAGAGGTGCCCGAATGTCCCACATTGATGGCCCTGAGCTCCAGGAGGGGACCCTGGGCGACCTCCTGCCCATTGTGCAGCCAGGTGAAGGTGACAGGGGCTGAGCCCACCTGCACCGAGCAATGCAGGGTCACGTTGTCACCTGTGCGCTCCTGGTGTAACAGGGGACCGAGCATGATGGTGGCATTGGCCACGGGCACTGCAGGGACAGAGACGCGGCTGGCACATGGCGAGGTGGATGGGGGTGCCATGGGTGGGGTCATGCCCAGATCGAGGGTCCCGCTCACGGAGGACAGTGACATTCAGGAGGACACTCTCGGCCACGCTGTCCCCATCGCTTACCCGGCACCGGTACTGGCCGCTGTCATTGTCCCCAACGTGGTGCAACACCAGGCAGGGGCCAGTGCCCGACAGTGCCCCTGAGCCCTCCCGGTGCCAGGAGAAGGACAGGGGACCTGTCCCCATGGCCACCGCACAGCTCAGCATTAGTCGGTCCCCCAGTGCCACCTGTACCCTTGGGGGCTGTGCTGACAGGGACACCCCCGAGGGCGGGACCCCTCTGGGAGAGGGGGACACCAGGGGACAGTGAGAGACCCGGGGGGTGTCAGGGAGGGGCAGGAGAACTCTAGTGAAGGAGAGGGTGTGCAGAGATTGGGGGAGGGAGGGTTAGAAAGGAACATCGAGGGATGATGGGGGGTCAGGGAGGGAACACCTGGAGAGGAAGATGAGCAACACCAGGAAGGGTACAGGGACCCAGGGAGGGGGTGGTGTCACCTGGGGAATGTGTGGAGACTGCAGAGCGGGGTGACGGGACCCAGGGAGGGGTGAGGGGACCTGCCCTGTTCTCGACTGTTCTAATGGCCTGGAAAGGCTCGGCATGGCCTTGGGGCTGCCTGCGCTCCAAAGGACGAAATGAGTCTTGAATTTTTTCTGTTCTTCAGTGTTGTTTATTAATTCTTGTCTACAATATTTTCTCCCGGCCCGACAGAGATCCGCACAGCAAGCCAGCCATGAGCACACTGACTGCCCTTGGGGCGGTCACTTATCTTTATACAAAAAACTACGTGTCAGATATTTGCTTTTTCTCCCCAATACCTTTCACCCTTATTGACAAGTGCACATTCAGTAAGAACCAATCTCAAAGTGCCACTATCACCACCGAAGATGGATGACAAGAAGAAGAAAAAGAAGGACAGGACACGCCCTAATTCCTCCATTTTGTCTCCTAGAACCCCCCTGTATGGGGATTCTAAAACTTGTGTTTTCACATTATAACTAATCTATCCCTTCACCATTTATCCCCGTGTGATCCTCCCATCCTCATACAGGTGTTGTTTCCTGTGCAGGATCCAAGTCTAACCACCAAACACTTCTGGCAATGTTCCAGGACCTCCGAATCCCCCAAGGGTTGTCTCGGTAACTCTGCACATCAGGAATGTGCTGAGTTCCCACAGGGACCCAATGAGGGATGGAGGGAAACATGAGCCAGGAATAGGGGGACCTTGGGAGGGACCTGCAGCAAGGATTGCAGGAGATGGCAAAGGTGTCAGAGAAGGATGGGAGTACCCATGTAGGGGCTGGAGGTCCCAGGGAGGGACCTGAGAAAGGATATTGGAAGCCAGGGAGTGATCTGGGAAAGGTTGGGTGGCCCAGAGCAGGCGTCAGGGAGGGCTGGGGGGTTCCAGGCAGGGTGGGGGACCTGAGGCATCTGTGGGGGCTCCCCGTGCCCATCCCCTCACTCACTGTGCACCGTGACACGGAGCCGGGTGCTGCTCTTCCACACGGCCCCCGCCCCAACACTGCACCTCACAGACATAATTCCCCAGTTGGGACACACCCATGGTGGGCACCAGCAGCTGCGGGGACCCTGTGGGTCCCCCACCACCTGCCTGTCCTGGTAGAACACGTGCAGGAGAGGGGCTCGGGGCCGCAGGGGGCTGGGGGTGCTGAGGCAGCTCAGAGTCAGGGGGGAACCTACAGTGAGCTCGGGGGGACCCTCCAGCACCAGCACCTGGAAGAGTGAAGAGCTCTGGGAAGGTGAGGGGAGGTGAGGACTGTGACTCTGAGTCTGCTGGGAAGTGGCTTTGGGATTGTCAAGATATTGGAGTTTCAGCCACAGGGGTGCTCACTGTGCACTTTCACTGTCACTGGTGCTGCTAGCCGTGACTGCCAGGACCCCACCAAGCCCTCACATCTGTAGCGGCCACTGTGGTGCAGCTGCAGAGGTGAAAGGGACAGTGTGGTCCCCTTTAGGGACCTCCCAAGATCCTTCTCTTCTCGGTAAAACTGCACCCTGGTGAGATGGTTGTCCTGCCGGCAGCGGCAGCGCAGTGTCAAGGTGTGCCCCTCTAGCAGTGCCTGTGCTGGCACCTGCAGCACCAGTGGGCTCTGGGAGAGGAAGGTCACATCTCACTGATGAGACCGGGCTGAGGTGGGTGCCAATAGCACTGGGGACATCCGGGTGCTCTGGGTGCTCTGGGGTGCACTGGGATGTCCCTGTGTGCAGGGCACAGGCCCTTGCCACACGAGGGATGTGAGGCCACTCATGAAGCGGAGCCCACCCTGTCCTCTCAGGGGCCATGCTGATCTTTAAAGATCCCCCTCATCATCTAAGACTGTCACAGGGAGGCTGAGCCCGGTTCTCAGTCTGTCACACGTGTAGGTTCCTCTCTCAGTGACACTGAGGCGGTGCTGTCCCTCCTGCCACCAGCACTGCCTGTCCTTGTACCAGGTGGTGGCACAGGCGGTCCCCGAGCTCTGGCAGGTCAATGTCACCCGGTCCCACAGCACTGCCGGCCTCCAGGGAGGCTCCACCAGGAGCTGGGTGGTCTGGGCACCTGTGGGTGACAGAGGACACCAGCCTGCCAAGGCCAGTGTGGGGCTGGGGACAGCGGGATGGGGCCATGACATCCCCCGAGGACTCACCAGTGAGGCCGAGGGTCTGGGCTGGAAGGGAGAAGGGACAGGGCTGGATGGGGGTGGCACCATTGGGGAAAGCACCACATGGGGTATGGGGGATGGGGGCTGTCCCCAAAGTGCCCTTGTGTGACATAGACCCCTTGGGGACAGAGACACTGCAGGCACTCCTTGCTCAGGCAGGACACTGGGTCACACTGTGGACACCCCTGAACTGGGGACGCCATGGTCACCCCATGCTGGCACAGGTCACCCCCACCAGGCCCATGATGCCTCTGCAAATCCTTGCCCCAACATTTTTGTCCCTACATTCCTGTCCCTTGTTCCCATCCCCTCGGCCACCCCATGGCTCCGGTCACCTCATGCTCTGGCTCTGCTGGCATTGGGGGCCTCAGGGGACCCTGCAGCCCCCCTGTGCCCCCTGCCCTCCCCATCCCCAGGGTGTCAGGTCTGTGCCTGGGGCACTCACCCCACAGGAGCAGCGTCACCTTCCCGGCCATCCCAGTGTCCCCAGCCATGTGCACTGGCTGTCACTCATTGCTGTGGCCACCGCTCCCCTGGCTGGCTTCTCTTTGAATCCAGTGGAAGGAAGCGAGGTCACATTTTGTCCCCACGTGTAGGTAGCCCTTGGTGGGGGCAGGGTGGCCACAAGCTGGGGACAGGCTGTGGGTAGGGTGGGGACAGGATGGGGACAAGGCTGGGGATGACATGGTGGGACATGGTGTTTGCAGGACTGGGGGGCTCAGAGGGTTTGAGGAGCCAGGGCTGGGTGTCCATGGGAACGAGGGATCCCAGGGGAATGGTGTCCCTGGGAATGGGGGTCTGTCATGGTTTAGGCCATGGTCCTGGAGAGAACCAAGGTCCTGGGGGAAGGGAGAATTCAGGGGTTGGAATTAACAGGAGGGGGTTCCTCGGGAATGGGGCGCTTGACCATGGAGATCCTGGGCAATGTCAGTACTGAGATGGGGGTTGCAGAGAGGGTGGGACATAAGGGATGGGGGTCCCATGGTTTTCCAGGGGAATGAGGGTGCCAGGGATGGGCAGTGGCTGGGTGAGCCCGTGGGTCTCAGCTGCTTTATGGGGTGCTTCAGATTTTGGGGTGACCCAGAGCCAGCTCATCCCCCACAAGGTGCCGGAGGCCTGGGGGTTGCCTCAGACAGATTCCGAGGGACACTGGGTCGGTGTCCCCACACGCCCAGTGACTCTGCCCTCTCTTCATTTCCATTTCCATAATTTTATCCCTCAATTTCACAACCCCCTGAGTATGTGGCTTGATGATCCTGAGCAGGCCCCGAGCAGAGAATGGGTTGGGGGAATCCCAGGGTGGGGCAAGCAAGACTGAGGCGTTTGCAGGGAGGGTTGGGGAGGCTGTGAGGGGTGAGGGTATCTGGCTGTGCCTCCCCAACATTTTCATTTTCCTGCAGCAGAAGAAAGAGGCCGTTTGTGCTGAGTGTCACATGTTGGAGGGGGAAGGGTCTTTCCTGGGGAGCACATCCAGGGGTCTCCTGTCCTGGGGGGATCCTGTCCCAGGGGGGACACATGCTGGACAAGAGGGTCCTGTCCTGGAGCATGGCAGCTCCGGGGGGCTCCAGACTTCTCCATTCTTGCTCGTCCCCTGCAGGATCTGAGCCGGCAAGAGCAGCTGGGGAATGGAGCCCTGGCCAGGAAGGAGCTCCCAAACTCCTGCGCCTTGAAGCCAGTGGCCATCCAAGGGTGGGGCCCAGCCATGGCCCAGCCCCACTGCACAGGGATGGCCATTGCCCAGCCCTGCTCTGGCCAGCCCCAGGTGGCAGCCAGCACCTGAGGGTCCCCCTGCCCCCTTGGCTTTGATTCTGGCAGCTCTAGGGCTGCTGCAGATGTAAGAATTCTTTGGAGGAAAAAGGCCTGCCTGTGGTTTCCTCAGCTCTGCAAGAAGTAGAAACCCTGATGGGAGCCCAAGCAGTGGCTCTGTGAGGGCCTTTAATGGTATTCAGAGCAGGGCAGGCTAGAAACCCACCCTGCAGGGGCAGCTGTGGGGAAACCAGTCTGGAAATGCAGCAATATATAATTTTGTCCCTGTGCCCAAGGGACTGAGAGAGCTCCAGCATTACTGCAAATCCCACACCAATCTGCTCAACAGCCTGACCTGGACCCTCCTCCTCCTCCCTGCCTTGCCGTGCATGGACAGTGGCTGGATGCCCCGCACCCACCACAGCCGCTCTCTCACTGCCCTCCACACCTGGATGGGAGAGAAAATTGAGCAAAGGGTTCCTGGGTTGAGACAAGGACCAGGAGAGATCACTCATCAAATACTGTAATGGGAAAAACTGCCTCGGAATTAGAGATATGAGTTGAATTTATTGCTGACAAAATCAGAGCAGGATAAGGAGAAGTCAAATAAACTCCTCAGTACACCTTCCCCCTGTTGTGAATGACAGCGTAGTCATTGGCTTTCACTACTATATTGGTTATTGCAAATTATTTTGATATGATACAGTTTGTAATCACTTTTTAACTGCTTTTGATAGACCACAGTTTGTCAGCCTTTTTAACCTAATCCCTGTGTAGAATATATATTTATAGCATGATAAATATATTATAGTTTAGACACTCATAAAATATCAAGATAGAGACAATGTGCTGTGTATTACAACATTAATTATTGCAGAAGTAGCTAATGCCTTATTTGTGTAACTAAGTGACAATTATGAGAATAACTCAGATAATTACGTGAAATAGCACATTGTGAAATGTTCATATAATGTACTGGTGGAGTATCTTATCTGTATGATAGGAACACATTGAAATGTAGCAAGTAAATAAACATCAAAAGAGAGAATGCGAAGACGAATTTACCACTGACCATTCAGTTATCAAGAACTGTCAAACCACAGAACAGGGGGGCCTTGTGAGGACATAAAATATATAAATTTAATCTGAAGTATGGCATGTATTTTATGAAAATGAATCAAGGGTCAAATCCAGCAAAAAATTCCCAGAATATGTAAATTGGAAAGAATGTTTGAATATATATAACCCTCCTGAGTATGTATTTACCAAATACAAATGAAAAGGTACATAAGGAGAATTGTTTTAGTTAACTGTGTGCCTCTGGCAGTTGCCAACCACCCAGCATGCTGTTTGCTGTCATTTTTATCCATTATTAAACATTTACAAATTTTAAAGAGTGAGTCCTGTTTCTCACACAGTTTAATCAAAAACCATTATTTTGGGTACAATAAGAGAGAAAAATGTGTGTGCACTTCCCCAGCACTGGCAGGGGGAATGAGGAGCCCCATGGGGAGCTGTGAAGAGGAAGAAGGGACCCCTGAAGGGAATCAATGCCCCCAGTGCCCCCCAGTGCCCCCAGTGTCACAGCACGTCATCGTAGTCACAGGGGTCCCGCTGTCCCTCATGGGGTCCCAACAGCTCCGCATTGGTCACTTGTGGATCTTGAGGTGGGGCAGGGGTGAGAGACACCCGTGGGAGTCCTGAAAGTGACACTGGTTATGGGGACCTGGATGGGGGTGACACTTGTGGATGACGTGTCCCTGTCCCCCCCTGCACTCACCCTCTGCCCACTCGGTGCCCATGATGAGGGTGTTGAGCACTGTCCCCTCCTCCGGGGGAGTCCTGGGGGGGAGGGGGGGGTCTGGGTGGTGTCTGGGGAGGGAAAAAGGGATGTCCCAGCCCAAGATACCCACTCACCTGTCCTGTGGCTTCCGAGCAGCTTCAAGGAAAAAGGGAGGGGGTGACTGTGGGAACCCCGGGGCCCCTGAACCTTCCTGGGACCTCAGCATCTCCAACCACCAATGGGACACCCAAATCCCCACAGCAGTCCTGATTCCCAATGGATCCCTGATCTCTGCCCTCACTCTGGTGCCTCCCCCTTACTCCAGGACCCCCATCACACCCCCCTGTCACCCACCCCAGCAGTGCCACCAGTCACAGTCCCCGATGACAGCCAGGAGCAGGAGCAGGAAAAGGAGGGTCCTGCCGACATTCACAGCCACTCCTGGGGACAGAGGGGACACGGTGTCAGGGTCACGCTGAACCCTAGGGGTCCTGAACCACCTGGCGACACCATGTGACCCCACCTGTGACCCAGGGTGAGCCAGGTGTCATCTCCAGTGCCACCTCTGGGCTGAGTGCCCGGAACACGCGGTGCCCATCCTGTCCCAGCTGGTTGGTGGCCACGCACTAAGAGGTGCCCGAATGTCCCACATCGATGGCCCTGAGCTCCAGGAGGGGACCCTGGGCGACCTCCTGCCCATTGTGCAGTCAGGTGAAGGTGACAGGGGCTGAGCCCACCTGCACCGAGCAGTGCAGGGTCACGTTGTCACCTGCACGCACCTGGTGTGACAGGGGACTGAGGGTGATGGTGGCAACGACCACGGGCACTGTGGGGACACAGACAGGGCTGAGGGCACAGGGAGGGGCTGGCAGCCGGTGTGTGGGAATAGGGAGAAGGGGGGATGGGTGTGATGGATAATGTTGGGGATGGGCCACACCACAGAGGGGTGTGGGGACTCAGGGCAGAGGTGGAGGAACCCAAGAAAGGTGTCTGGGGGTCACAGAGGTCCCCAGGAAGGGGACCTGAGGGGTCTCTGGGGGTCCCCATGCCCATCCCTGCACTCACTGGGCACTGTGACGAGGAGCCGGGCACTGCTCTTCTGCACAGCCCCCCCTCAGAGCGCACCTGGCAGCTGTAATTCCCTGAGTGGGAGACCCCCACAGTAGGCACCAGCAGCTGCAGGGACCCTGTGGACCCCCCACCACCTGCCCGTCCCGGTAGAACACGTGCAGGAGGGGGGCTCGGGGCTGCATGGGCCTGGGGGTGCTGAGGCAGCTGAGAGTCAGGGGGGACCCATTGGTGGGCTCAGGGGGACCCTCCAGCACCGGCACAGGGAAGAGCTCAGGGAAGGAGAGGTGAGGTGAGGACTGTGGCTCTGAGTCTGTGGGGAAGTGGTTTTGGGGGTGTCAGGAGATTAGAGTTCCAGCAGTGGGGATGCTCACCGTGCACTGTCACTGTCACTGCTGCTGACCATGACTGCCAGGACCCCACCCAGCCCTCACATCACTAGCGGCTGTTGTGGCTCAGTTGCAGAGGGGACAGGGACAGCTCAGGCTCATCACGGACCCCCTCCAGTTTCTTCCCATCACGGTAGAAGGACACTGAGGCAACTGTGCTGTCCTGCCAGCCCCCGGCACCGCAGTGTCACTGTGTCCCCCTCCAGCAGTGCCCCCGCCGGCACCTGCAGCACCAGCCAGTCTGGGGGACAGAGAGGTCCTGTCACACCCGATGGCACCGGGACCCCTGGTCACACCCAGTGCACCAGGGGTGCCCAATTCCAACATGGGGTTCCCCCACACTGGGATGCTCTGGGATGTCCCCAGAGCAGGGGATGGGCTGTGGTCACACCAGGAGGTGACCCATGGAGTGGAGCCCACCACCAGGAGCCCTCGAGGTCCCTGTGGGTGCCAGGCGGGGGACAGCCAAACAACCTTACCCTTTAAGACACTCACGGAGGGGCTGAACTTGGTGCCAGGTCTTTCACACGTGTAGGTTCCTCTCTCGGTGACAATGAGGTGATCCTGTCCCTGCTGCCATCGGCGCCACCCATCCTTGTACCAGGTGGTAGCACTGGCAGTCCCCGAGCCCTGGCAGGTCAGTGTCACCCGGTCCCACAGCACTGCCAGCCTCCAGGGGGGATCCACAACGAGCTGGGTGGTCTGGGCACCTGTGGGTGACAGGAGGACACCAGACTACCAGGGCCAGTGCAGGGCTGAGGAGAGCAGGGTGGGGCCATGGCATCCCCCGAGGACTCACCAGCGAGGCTGAGGGTCTGGGCTGGAAGAAAGAAGGGACAGGGCTCAGTGCAGACAGGGGCAGAGGCACAGGGGCATGGGGTGTCAGGGATGTTCCCAAAGTGCCCTTGTGTGACATAGACCCCTTAGGGAAAGGGACACTGCAGCCATCCCTTGCTCAGGCAGAACACTGGGTCACACTGTGGACACCCCTGAACTGGGGACGCCATGGCCACCCCATGCTGCCAAAGGTCACCCTACTAGCCCCCTGATGCCTCCCCAAATCCTTGCCCCGACATTTTTGTCTCCACATTCCAGTCCCCCTTCTCCTGTCTCCACAGCCACCCCATGGCTCCAGTCACCTCATGCTCTCTCTCTGCTGGCACGTGGGACCTCAGGGGACTCCACAACCCCCCCTGTGCCCCCTCCCCATCCCGAGGGCGTCAAGCCGGTGCCCAGGGCACTCACTCCACAGGAGCAGCGCCACCTTCCTCGCCATCCCAGTGTCCCGAGCTGTGTGGACTGGCTGTCGCTCGCCGCTGGGCGTGGCTGTCCCCTGGGTGGTGGCTCTTTGGCCAAAGGGGAAGGAAGCGAGGTCAGATCTTGTCCTCACTTGTTGGTGGACCTTGGTGGGGGCAGGGTGGCCTCAAGCACAGGATCATGGGGATGTGGCCATGGGGACAGGCTGTGGGATGGGTGGGAACAACCTGGGGACAAGGGTGGGTAGGGACAAGGTGGGACATGGGGTTCCCAGGAGCAGAGGGATTGGTGGGTTTGGGGACCCAGGGATGGGGTCTGTGGGAACGGGGGTCCCAAAGAGGGGGAATCATTGGGGATGGGGGGGCCTATGTGAATGGGAGTGCCCAGGGCTGGGGGGGTCTCAGGGATGGGAATCCCAGGGGAACGTGGGCTCCAGAGATTTTGGGTCATGGGATGGGGATGCTGGGGGAATGGGGGGGTCCCACGGGAATGGGGGTCCTGGGAGAATCATGGTCCTGCAGGAACGAGGGTTTCAGGGTATGGAACAGGAGAGGGTTCCTTGGGAATGAGGGATGCTGGGCCATGGAGATCCTGGGGAAGGTCAGTATTAGGATAGAGGTCCCAGGCAAAATGGGACATAAGGAATGGGAGTCCCATGATTTGATTTCCAGGGAAATGGAGGTTCCAAGGATGGGCAGTGGCTGGATGGGCCTGTGGATCTCAGCTCCTTCCCTGGATGCCTCAGATTTTTGGGTGATCCAGGGCCCAGCACAGCCCCCACAAGGTGCTGGAGGCCTGAGGGTCACCCTAGACAAATTCCGAGGGGCTCTGGCTCTGTAGAGCTGCTGCAGAGGTGAGAATTCTGTGGGGGAAAAAGGCCGGCCTCTAGTTTGCTCAGCCCTTCAAGAAGCACAGACCCCAAAGGGAGCCCAAGCAGTTACTCTGCGAGAGTCTTTGGTGCTTTTCAGAACAGGGCTGGCTGGAAACCCCACCTTCAGGGGCAGCTGAGAGGGAACCAGTTCAGAAATGTAGCAATTGATCATTTGCTCCTCTTTGTAAGGGACAGAGAGAACCACAAAACTACTGCAAATCCCACAGCAATCTGCTCAATGTCACCTGGACTCTCCTGGATCAAAACCTGCAGCCTTCTGGAACCTCATGGAACGAATTCTTGGATTCTGACTTTGGTCACAAAATTAGAAAGAAATGTGAGTAAATATCCATCAGAGGCTCTTCCTGAGGCCATTGTGGAGCTCTGGGGAGTGACCCTGTGTGGATTCCAGGTATCCCCAAAGCTGCTCCATCCCTGCCCTCCTCACCTGAGTGAAAGGCTGAGGGTTGGCAGGAATTGTGGTGTAAAGCCACCAGAAGGGCTGCTGTGGACCCAAGACCTGCCTGGGGTCAGGTGCTGCCTTCCTTCCATTTGGATTCATGGACAGCCCTCACGGGCGTTGTGCAGGGCATGTGCCTGAGTCCAGGACACTGCTACGCTGCCGGTGGGCACTGGGATCCAACCTGCTGCCTTGGCAGCTTCTGCCCGCTGCCGGTGGTGGTGCCGGGAGCGATTGGTGCCGGTGAGTTTGCAAAAGGAGCAATTTCCCCTCCTCCCTCCCGTCCGAGGCTGCCACGGTCCCTGAGGGGATGGAGCTGGACCAGGGCGCCCCCTGCTGGCCGGGAGTGCTCCCTGCAGCGCCCCCTGATGGCCATGGTTATAACTGCCACAAAAACGAACAGCGCTGAGTGGAAGGGAAAGTTCTGGGTTTCTGTTGTTTGTTCTGTTCTGGTTTATAAATTTCTTAGTAAAGAGCTGATATTCCTTTTCCTACACTTTGGCCTGGAAGCCACATAATTTTCCAAATTTAAAAATGTACGAGATGGGTCTTCTTTCCATTCCAGGAATGTTCCCACTTTCCTTGGCTGACATTTCTAATTTAAATGTCAGTTAAAGAGTTGCCAACTTCTGGGTTCCAGAGTTGATGGGACAGAGACCTCAAGAGGAGACATGGTCAAGGACTTGACCGTCTCATGCTCTTCCTTTTAAGCCAGTTGGGACACCAAGGGCCCTCTCCCCAGATGGCACTTCTGCTCATGTCGTCGCACAGGAGCTGGCTTTGGTAGAATGTCATACTATCCCCAGTGTGCCATGGCTGACAGACTGATGGACTGTCTCGCACCAAAAGCAAGGCCTGACCCACCCCTGCCACACACAGGTGTTCCAAAATGTCTCCAGACATCACACTTTTCCTGTCTCTGACACCCCACCATGTGCCATGGTCTGATCCTAACTGCTCTGGCAAAGGGGCAGGCTCCAGAACCCTCACAGGGCCTTCATGGCATCATTGTGGGATGATCACGGGAGAGGAGGGGTTTGGGAGGGGAGAAGAGGAGGGGAGAAGAGAATCCCGAGCCTTCTGAAGGCTGCTTTGGCCATCAGAGCGAGGAAGATCCAAGGCCGTGCCAGGTTACTCTGGGGTGTGAAACATGCTGGGAGGAATGTTCAGGGTTTCTTACTTGTTGGGGGCTCTCCTAGGAAATTGTTCTTTTTGTGACTCTTTGGACTCTGAAACTTGTTGCTATTGCTGGTGGTTTCATTCTCTCTTGTTGCTGTTTCAGGAAATTGTTCTTCTCTCAGTCCTTTGGGATCTTTCTCCCTTCACAACGAGGTTGAGGACCAATTTTTTAGTGGCAGCACACACAAGAGTGGGTGTCCATGGGTGGGCACCCCCAGTGCCCCCCAGTGTCACAGCACATTCCCGTAGATGTCACCGGGTTCCTGTGGTCGCCCCTGGGGTCCCCGCAGCTCCGCGTAGGTCACCTGGGGATCCTGAAGGGTGGTGGCACGGGGGGACACTGCGAGACACACAGGCTGTGGGATCTGGGTGGGGTAAAACTCATGGGTGACGTGTCCTCCTGTGTGTGTCCTCCCCGTACTCACCCCCTGCCCTCTTGCTGGACAATGTTGGGTTCCCAGGGGAAGGGGGGTGCCAGGGATGGGCAGTGGCTGGGTGGGCACAGGGGTCAAAGCTCCTTCCTGGAGTGCCTCAGATTTTGGGGTGACCCAAGGCCCAGCACAGCCCCCACCCTGGGGCACCCCAGGGCTGTCCTGGGAGTTTCTGTGTCCCTGCTCCACACACCCCTGGGTCAGGTCCCCCCATTTGCTCTTCCATCTCAGGCAACACCTGATGCCAAATTGCTTGAGACAAAATTATACATCTATAGAATAAAAGCAAAAGCATTATTTTCCCAAGAAAGAACAAACTCATCAAAAATCAATCTGACAAGGTATATAGTGGTCTGGTTTATAGAATCCATTGCTTTCCCAACAAATCCCTCACAATAAAAACACAAACAAATCACAATGAAATGATAAGTTTTGGTTCTCTTGCTGCATCCCACAGCAGCTTTATCTCCCTGAGTGTCCAACAGCTCCATGGGATTATTCCCTGCCTGCTGGGCAGCAACCCAGCCCATAAGGAAACCTTTTCTTGACCCATATTTAGGAACTCTCCCTGTGTTTCTCATTTCCACCCTGAAACCTGATTGACTTCCCATTGAAGAAGGGGAGAAGCTCTGTCTATCCTTGGGACAGTACACAGGAATCTGTGGAAATGCCTGTGTGTGCCCCAGGGTCTGATTCCCTGGTAAATCCACTCCAGCCTGCCCTGAATTCCCCTGCATGGACACTCCCTGCTCCTGCTGTGACACCCCTGTTCCCCAGCCCCTCGTGTGCAGCCCCTGCTCAATATTTCCACGCTTTCCCCTCTCTTCTGGTGTACACATCCAGAACACACACATTCTTTCCATGAGGTTCCAAAGGGCTGCAGGTTTTGTTCAAGAAGGAGGGTCCAGGTCAGGTTGTTGAGCAGATTGTGTTGTCCTTGCAGTAGTTTTGTGGTTTTTCTCAGTCCCTTGGGCAAAGGGACAAAGTGATCAATTGTTGCATTTCTGGACTGTTTCCCTCTCAGCTGCCCCTGCAGGGAGAGTTTCCAGCCTGCCCTTCTCTGAAAACCATCAAAGGCCCTCTCAGAGCCATTGCTTGGCCTGTCTTTGGGTCTTGTGCTTCTTGCAGGGCTGAGGAAACCACAGGCAGGCCTTTTTCCACCCACAGAATTCTCACCTCTGCAGCAGCTCTAAATCTGCCAGAATAAAAGCCAAGGGGGCAGGGAAGACCCTCAGGTCCTGACTGTCACCTGGGGCTGGCCAGAGCAGGGCTGGGCAATGGCCATCCCTGTGCAGAGGGGCTGGGCCATGGCTGGGCCCCACCCTTGCATTGACAGGGGTCCCCAGGATGTGCCACCCCTGGGAAAGGCACCCTGCCAGGAACGTGCAGGGACATTTCTGGAACTGCCACCCTCTGGGACAGGACCCCCCATGCCAGGATACGTCACCCCCTGGGACAGGATTCTCTCAGGACAGGACCCCCTGGATGTGTCCCCCAGGACAGAACCCCGCCCCTTTCCCATCAGAAACTGAGCACAAATGGCCTCTTCCTTCTTGTCTAGGAAAAAGAAAGTGTTGAGGGGACACAGCCCAACACCCCCATCCCCCACAGCCTGCCCACCCTTTCCTGCGTCCCCCACTCCCCATCTTCCCTCTCTCCTGGGTGCCCCCAACCTGTTCTTTGCTCAGGTGTTTCCCAGGATTGCTGTGTCAGGAACTGGGGATGGGGGTACATGGCACAAAAGTGAGGAAAATAGGGAAATAAGAGAAATAAAGAGAGGAAAAAGTCAAGGGCAGGGGTGGGCACAGAGGCACAGCAACCCAGGACCCCCATGTGATACTTCCCCAGGAAATGAGCACCCCAGGGAGGCAGCGCTGGGCCCTGGGTCACGCCGATTTCTGAAGCACCCTGGGAAGGAGCTGTGACCCCTGTGCCCACCCAGCCACTGCGCATCCTTGGCACCCCCATTCCCCTGGGAACCCAACCATGGGACCCCCATTGCCTTGGTCTCTCCTCCCTGGGGACTTCTATCCCAGAACTGCCATTGCCCAGCACCACCATTGCCTTGAGCCCATCCCATGGGCTGCTTCTTCCCCCAGAACCCCTATTTCCAAGGGTCCCCTTTTTCCCCCTGCACCCCCAACTCCGGCACCCACATGCCATGACACCAAATCCTTGGGGACCTTGTTTCCACAGCACTCCCATCCCTGAATCCCCCTAGGCATGGAGACCCCAATTCCCCTGGACACCCACCCTTGGTTCCCCACATCCCCTGAGCCCCCCACTCCTGGCAACACCATCGCCAACCATGTCCCCAGACTATCCCAGAATGTCCCTGGCCTGTGCCCAGCTTGTGGCCACCCTGCCCCCACCAAGGGCTACCTACACGTGGGGACGGACGTGACCTCGCTTCCTTCCCCTTCATCCGAAGAGTCACCAGCCAGGGGAGTGGTAGCCACAGCAATGAGTGACAGCAAGTGCACATGGCTAGGGACACCGGGATGGCTGGGAAGGTGGCGCTGCTCCAGTGGGGTGAGTCCCCTGGGCATGGGCCTGACACCCCGGGCATGGGGAGAGGACAGGGCACAGGGGAGCTGTGGGGTCCCCTGAGGTCCCCAGGGTCAGCAGAGCATTGAGCCCAGTGTGACCAGAGTCCTGGGGTGGCTTTTGGGGACAGGAACAGGGCTCAGAAATAGGGGAACTGGGATGTGGGGACAGGGGATAGAGATGTTGGGACAAGGATGTTGAAGAAGGAACCTTGGGGCTGGGGCAGCTGTGGGGACAGGGAAACAGTGATGCAGGGACAGGGACAAGAGGACAAGCACCACGCTGATAGGCCATGGAGACAGGTGCCAATGGAATGGGACCATGGGTGCAGGGCCATGGGGATGTGGCTTTGGGGCTGCTGATGTTGACCAGTGTCAGCACAGGGTCCTTGAGACATCTGTGCCACACCAATGCCCTCATGGAGACCTTTTGGGGACAGCCCCAACACCCCATATTCCTTGTGCTGCTGTCCCTGCAGTGCCATCCCCCATCCAGCCCTGTCCCTTCTCCCCTTCAGCCCAGACCCTCAGCCTCGCTGGTGAGTCCTCGGGGGATGCCATGACCCGACTCTGCTGTCCTCAGCCCTGCACTGGCCCTGGTAGTCTGGTGTCCTCCTGTCACCCACAGGTGCCCAGACCACCCAGCTCATTGTGGAGTCCCCGTGGAGGCCGGCAGTGCTGTGGGACAGGGTGACACTGACCTGCCAGGGCTCGGGGACTGCCAGTGCTACCACCTGGTACAAGGACAGGGAGCGCTGGGTGCAGGACGGACAGGAAAACATCACTGTCACCAAGAAAGACACCTACCGGTGTGTCAGACCTGGCACCAGGCGCAGTACCCCCCTGAGAGTCTCAAATGGTGAGGGATGTTTAGGTGTCCCCAGACTGGGACCCACGAGATCCCTGAGGGCCCCTGGTGGTCTTTGCTCCATAGGTCACCTCCTGTGTTACCAGAGCCTGTCCCCTGCTCTCGGACATCCCAGAGCATCCCAGAGTGAGAGGATCCTGTTGATGGAATTGATGACCTCTGGTGCACTGAGTGCGACCCAGTGGGGGTCCCGATTTCACCAGGACCCTCCAGATCCCTGTCATGTGATGTGATGTGATGTGATGAATCCTCTCTGTCTCCGAGACTGGCTGGTACTGCAGGCACTGGGGCAGGCGCTACTGGAGGGGGACACAGTGACACTGTGCTGCCAGGGCTGGTGGAACAACACGGTCACCTTGGTGTCCTTCTACCAAAAGGAGACAGATCTGGAGTTGTTCTCCAATAGCACCGAGCTGTCCCTGTCCCCTCTGCAGCTGAACCACAGTGGCCACTACAGCTGCAAAGGCCAGGTGGAATACTGGGTGTGGAAGGAGTCTGCGCTGGTGACAGTGACAGTGCATGGTGAGCATCCCAGAGCTGCCACCCTGACACCTCCAGCCCCTTCCAGGGAACTTGGGGTCACAAATCTCCCTCCCCTCTCCTTCCCTGAGCTCTTCATGGTGCAAGTGCTGGAAGGTCCCCCTGATCTCACCGTAGGTTCCCCCCTCACTCTCAACTGCCTCAGCATCTCCAGGCCCCTGCGGCCCTGAGCCCCCCTCCTGCACGTGTTCTACCAGGACGGGCAAGTGGTGGGGGGCCTGCAGGGGTCTTCGCCCGCTGTGGGGGTCTCCCACTCGGGGAATTACAGCTGCCAGGTGCTCTCCAAGGGGAGGCCATGTGGAAGAGCAGTGCCCGGCTCTGCGTCACGGTGCGCAATGAGTGCTAGGATGGGTACAGGGAGCCCCAAGAGACCCCTTGGGTCTCCTGCCTGGGCACCTCCATGGCCCCCGGACACCTTGCTTGTGTCCCCCCACCTCTGCCCTGTGTCCTCTCACCCCTCCATGGTGTGACCTCATCCCCGACATCCCCCATCACACCCATCCCCCCCTGTCCGTACCCACCCACACCGGCTGCCAGCCCCTCCCTGTGCCCTCAGCCCTGTCTGTGTCCCCACAGCGCCCGTGGCCAATGCCACCATCACCCCCAGTCCCCTGTCACACCAGGTGCGTGCAGGTGACCCCATGACCCTGCGCTGCTTGGTGCAGGTGGGTTCAGCCCCTGTCACGTTCACCTGACTGCACAATGGGCAGGAGGTTGGCTGGGGTCCCCTCCTGGAGCTCAGAGCCATCAATGTGGGACATTCGGGCACCTACAAGTATGTGGCCACCAACCAGCTGGGACAGGACGGCACCGCGTGTTCTGGGCACTCAGCCCTGAGCTGGCACTGACAGTGAAAACATGGGGACACAGGGACACAGGCGGCGACGCACAGGGTCACCAGGGAGTGCAGGACCCTGGGAATGATGGGTAACCCTGACACCGTGTCCCCCTCTGTTTCTTGCAGTGGCTGCAGGGGTCGGTTGGGCCCTTTTGTTCCTGCATCTGCTTGTGGGTGTCATTGTGACCTGGCACCATATGGGTGGATGACAATGGGGAGACAGGGGTCCCAGGGAGCTATAGAGTTGAGGAGCAATTAGACAGCACCCACAGCCCCAGAACTGTGACCTTGTCTGGGGGTCCTTTAGGGTTTGGGGAGGTGCTGGAGGGTCCTGCAGGGATATTGGGGGTTCCCTTGGGGGTGTTTGGGTGTCTCTGTCTCTGCCGGGCTTTGGGTTCTTGAGGCTGAGTTCGTCGGGGGCACTGGGGATGTTCATGAATTCTGGGGGACCTCAGGGATGCTTGGGGGTCCTGTGGGAAATTGAGGGCCCCTTGGCTGTTCAGGATTCCTAAGAGGGGTCATAGCCCTCAGATCCCACAGTCACCCCTCCCCTCTTTCCTCTGCAACTGCCAGGAAGCAGCAGGAAAGGTGAATGGGGGCTCAACCCACACTCTCCCCTTTTACCCCTACCGCCACGACCTCGCATTTCTTCCCCCACATCCCCTTTGTTCCCTCAGGGTCTCCCCGGATCCCCCAGCCCCCCCAGAGGAGGGAGAGGTGCTGTACACCCACACCATGGTCACCAAGAGAGCAGGGGGTGAGTACGGTGGGGACACACACAGAGGGACACCTCACCCACGAGTGTCACCCCATCCAGATCCCACAGCCCGTGTGTCTCGCAGTGTCCCCCCGTGCCACCACCCTCCAGGATCCCCAGGTGACCTACGCGGAGCTGCGGGGACCCCAGGGGCGACCACAGGAACCTGGTGACATCTACGGGAATGTGCTGTGACACTGGGGGGCACTGGGGGTGCCCACCCATGGACACCCACTCTTGTGTGTGCTGCCACTAAAAAATTGCTCCTCAACCTCGTTGTGAAGGGAGAAAGATCCCAAAGGACTGAGAGAAGAACAATTTCCTGAAACAGCAACAAGAGAGAATGAAACCACCAGCAATAGCAACAAGTTTCAGAGTCCAAAGAGTCACAAAAAGAACAATTTCCTAGGAGAGCCCCCAACAAGTAAGAAACCCTGAACACTCCTCCCAGCATGTTTCACACCCCAGAGTAACCTGGCACGGCCTTGGATCTTCCTCGCTCTGATGGCCAAAGCAGCCTTCAGAAGGCTCAGGATTCTCTTCTCCCCTCCTCTTCTCCCCTCCCAAACCCCTCCTCTCCCGTGATCATCCCACAATGATGCCATGAAGGCCCTGTGAGGGTTCTGGAGCCTGCCCCTTTGCCAGAGCAGTTAGGATCAGACCATGGCACATGGTGGGGTGTCAGAGACAGGAAAAGTGTGATGTCTGGAGACATTTTGGAACACCTGTGTGTGGCAGGGGTGGGTCAGGCCTTGCTTTTGGTGAGACAGGGCCCCGTCTGTCCATCAGTCTGTCAGCCATGGCACACTGGGGACAGTGTGACACTCTGCCAAAGCCAGCTCCTGAGTGGCTGTGTGAGCAGAAGTGCCATCTGGGGAGAGGGCCCTTGGTGGCCCAAGTGGCTTAAAGGGCAGAGCATGACGTGGCCAAGTCCCTGATCCTGTCTTCCCTATAGGTGTCTGTCCCATCCACACTGCAGCTCAGGAGCTGACATCTCGTTTATAAGCAATATGAGCCAAGAAAGTGGGAATGTTCCTGGAATAGAATGAAGACCCATGTCAAAAATGTTTTCTAATTTCAAAAATGGTGGGGCTTCCAGGCCAAAGTGTAGGAAAAGGAATAACAGGTCTTTACTGGGAAATTTATAAACCAGAACAGAATAAACAACAAAAACCCAGAACTTTCCCTCCCGCTCAGGGCTGTTGGTTTTTGTGGCAGTTCTAACTGCGGCCATCAGGGGGCGCTGCAGGGAGTACTCCCGGCCAGCAGGGGGCGCCCTGGTCCAGCTCCATCCCCTCAGGGGCCATGGCGGCCTCAGACGGGAGGGAGGAGGGGAAATCGCTCCTTTTGCAAACTCACGGGCACCAATCGCTCCTGGCACCACCACCAGCAGCGAGCAGAAGCTGCCAAGGCAGCAGGTTGGATCACAGAGCCCACTGGCAGCGTAGCAGTGTCCCAGGGCCTGGCACACGCCCTGTGCAACACCTCCAACTGCTCTCCCTGATCCTGAATGGAAGGAAGGCAGCACCTGACCCCAGGCAGGTCTTGGGTCCATAGCAGCCCCTCTAGTGGCTTTACACCGAAATTCCTGCAAACCCTCAGCCTTTCACTCCGTTTTCTTCCTTCAGCCCTGGCACAGCCACTCTGGAAATGTTGAATTACCCTGGCACTTTGAGGAAAGCTGGTACTCGGTGCTGACTCTGCCAGGGCTCCTCAGGGGGCTCCAGAGCACGTTTGGAGTTCCTGCTCTTCCGGGGCCACTGCTGGTCCCTACACAGAAGCCACAGGGGGAGGAGGAGAAGGAGAGCAGAGCCGCAGCTCTGAGGGCTCTACAGCTGCAGCTGGAGCACAGGGGCAGCCTAGGCTGGAAGCAGTGCCTTGGGAGGGCAAAATGGGGCAAAATTGGAGCTGATTGGGCCAATGCCCCAGTTCTGCTCTGGGTGCTGCAGACCATTAAGGAGACATTGTAATTAGGGCCGGGGTTCCTAAATTTCAGCCATGGTTCTAAAGCATCCCAGTGCACAAACATCCAGTGCCTCTACTGGCGATTTTGGGCTACACAAGGCAGCACTGGACACAATTTGGGGGTCCGATGCTGCCAGCTCTGCCCACAAGGAGCTTTTTTGGCTGTCTGTGTTATGTTTGCCCAATATTCCCATCATAAAAAAAAGCCAAACAATATTTGATATAGCAGCAATTTTAATTGAATAGCTGAGGAAATATATAAATAAGGGATAATTTGGTTCAAATAATAGCGCATAAGCAAAAAAAATGTGGGGTACAGAGTGAAGGGCTCTTGGACCTGTGCCACCTCACATATGAGCTTGCCGAGTGAAAATTACCCCCTTACATGCCATGTGTTAATACCATCTCCTCCCATTTTTGGTTTGTCATATTTCTATCTCCACCCTCATTATCACCTTTTCCGCGCATGCGCCACCACTCAGTTTGGTGGTCGCACAAGTCTTTTGGAGGTCGTCTGATGAAGATTTTGTAGTCTTCCTGTTGTTGCCCGATTGATAAATGACACAAAACTCGGATAAGTTTTGTGGGTGCTTTATTAAGGCCCGGGGAACTGGGGGACTCACGTCCCAAAATCCGAGCCCCCCAAATTCACGTATGGGTGCTTCCCTCTTATACATGCAATTCACAACAAAGTCTCCAAGAAACAGTTTCCCCGTTCCCCTTGCCTGGTCACAGACCCCTTGTGATACATTCCTGGGTTCACAAACAAGATCATTAATCCTCTGCTTATCTTATTCTAAGAGCATTGTATGCTGCCTCCAGACAGGTTAGCATTCTTACTTTCCTGCACTAGTTTAATTATTTATTAAATCCCTAAGACTACCTCCTAGGTTACACACAAAACTCAACACACTTTTCAACGGCTACAAAACTACTTTTTAACAAACCAGTTCACACACAACTCACTATAATTAAATATTTTGCTAAATTTCATTTCTTTTCCAACATTTCCCCCCCTTTTGAGCATCCTTCAGTCCTGCTGCAAGGATGCTCAATCAACAGTAACATCTTCATAACGAGGTGGGGAGTGTTCTTCATTCTGCCGCCCGTGGGTCATCGCCTTCAGCAACCGGAGAGATCGCCTCTTTTCCTTTTTGATCACACCTAAGAGGCATCTATATACAATCCATATAGTCACTAAAAATACTAAAAACATTAGTACATATTTATAGCAGATGTAATCCAGCCAGACAGGTGAAGCCCCAAAGAATCAAATACTGCTCCTATCCAATTATGCTGTGCTTCCTTTTCAATTTCCTTGGTTTTTGTTTCCACTTCTGCCAGTTGAGAAATATCTTTCTCAACTTCAAGTGTAACATTTGGAATGTGTACACAGCAATGATCTATTCTCCTACTCAGGTAACCACAAACTCCATGTTCCTTTAACAGTAGCAAATCCAATGCCATTCTGTTTTGTAGGGTCATTCTTGATGTAGCTTGCAATTGCAAATTTAGATCTTTAAATCCCTTCTTAGTAGCTGCTGCCAACCTTTCTGTCTGTCCTAACAAATTGTTGAGCATTTCCCTGTTTCGATATGTCGCTACCGGAGGGAATAATGACTCCAATATCCATCCAAATTGTACTCCTGAGCCAGGTTCATGCCACTGCTCCTCTAGGGATTCTTCCCTCTTTCTGAGTCCTTTCCGTTGGACCAATCTATTTTGTTTCCAGTATGGACACAATGTGGGAACCCCTAGGGTGATTTGTGTTACTGATCCATCTAGAGGTAAATGTGTGGTCCACTGTCCCTGTCCCAACACCCAGACTAAATTTCCAGGGCTGTGCACAGTAGTATATCTGCAATCTATAGGTCCATCCATGGACTCTCTGCTAACCGTGTGATCATACCCCCTACACTCGCATCCCCACTTTAATGCCATTTTCACCAGTACCAATCCAATTCGGTCTTCCGGTGTATCACATGTAAAAACCTCAGTAAAATTCCAATCCTCTTTCTGCGGTCTGAACTCTCGGGAAGATGTAGACGTGATAAGGGCCCTATAATGTGACTGATTCTTTACTCCTGACCATTGGATGCACCATTGTACTTCCCCAAGGTAATTATAGTGTTCCAAAACACTAGGTCCCCATAATGTCTTCCAACTATTCCAGGTGTCAAAATTCTGTGTGACATTCTGGCAACTCATCTCATTTCGTTGGGATTTCGTTCTTATTCGTACTGTATTGCATGGCTCATCTATTGGGGTTGCAATTAAACACCTCCTGGTATTTTGAATCCAACCATAATGATTGGATTTCTTTTCACATTCCTCTCTAGTCATAGCCCGAATGGTCATACACGAATCCCTCCATACATCTACTGGTTTGGGAACTGACTGGCAGGACCATGAAACATTCTTGAATGTTTCAGGCATTTTGGTTACCGGTATTATTCCCCAGGGAATTGGTTCACCTGCAGCCTGTGGTAATGGCAGGCAAGCTGTTATTTTAGTCACATTCTGCATGATCCCAAAATCTCTGATTAATCTTACTACTAAATTTTCCTGCTCAGTATTTCGTTCTATTGTATCATTAACCTCCCATCTACTCCTTCTACCGTGTCTCTGTAAGGATAACATCATTCTGTCATGCCTCCACCATGCATTTCCTATTCTAGGATTAGTGACATTTGACCACCCACAAGCTTTGCCTTCCTTCCCCCACCAACTGGTCCCGTCCTCTATTCTGTCCCAGGTCAGTTCCCTATTTTGCTTCCACCATTTGACCCGAAGGTTCCTTTGATATCTTGATCTTACTAGGAAGGAACAATTTATTCTGAGAGGTGGCCCATCCCACATGTCCACTGCCATTGATACTGGATTAACCTTTATGTTTTCAGCACGATCCCCTGTCCATGGCAAAACCCTCATACTCACTCTTTTGTAATCAAAACTATCCCGTATTTTGACCAAACATGTATATTCTCCCGTATCGTTTGTGGTTACCTTGGTAAGATTCAGTACCGTGTTTCCTTGTTGTTTATCCTGATCCCAACCGACTCCTATCTTGCCTCGGCTTCTTTCAGACCCCCGTTGCCATATTGCAATAACTTCACCGGCCTCAACTTTCTGGCTGTCAAAGATAACACAAGTTAATTGAACATCCATCCCTTCCATGACTGTAACCTTTGTTTCTTCAACCTGTACTAGAGTAGACCCTTGAACGGGTAATAGTCTCATGATCACTAGCAGTAATATAATTAAGAAGGCGGCTTTGAGCGGAAGATCATCCGGGTTGGAGACACTATCTGGGTTTCCCATTGGAACGGTGCCTTCTTTACCCTGGTGTAATGGATCCAAGCATCCATCCCCTGGACCTTCACCGCCGTGTAGGTCGCCATCATCACCTGGTGGGGTCCGCTCCATGATTCCTGTAGCGGATCCGTGATCCACTTCTTGACATACACCTGGTCCCCAGGCTGGATGTCGTGGACAGAATTCTCCAGCGTGAGCGGTCTATTCCACTGTAATGTATTTCTTAAAGAATTCAAGATCCTATTAAGTGACATAACATACTCTGCAATCGCCTGGTCCCCACTCACATGTACCTCCCCTTTTAATACAGTTGCATGATATGGTTTGCCATATAATATCTCATATGGACTTACGCCTACCTTTTCCCTTGGTTTAATTCGAATCCTGAGTAGGGCCAAAGGCAAAGCTTGGGGCCAGTGCAGTTTAGCTTCCTGGCAAATCTTTTTGATTTGTCCTTTCAGGGTTTGATTCATCCTTTCCACCTGCCCACTAGACTGAGGTCTCCAGGGGGTATGCAAATTCCAGGTCATATCTAACATTCGTGTTAATTCCTGCACTACCCCAGCTATAAAATGCGGACCCCTATCTGATGACAATCCTAAAGGTACTCCAAATCTTGGTATTATTTCTTTTAACAAGGTTTTTACCACCTCCTTAGCCTGATTAGTTCTACATGGAAAAGCTTCTGGCCATCCTGAGAACGTACATACGTACACTAACAAGTATCTGTATCCCTGTGCCCTAGGCAATTCGGAAAAATCAACTTGCCAGTAATCTCCTGGTTGTGGCCCAACTTGCAACTTTCCCATTTGTATTTGTCTCCTAACTACTGGATTATTTTTCAAACATACCGGGCACATTGCATTAACTCTTTTTGCCATTGTTAACATCTGATTAGAGATTATCTCATTCTTCAAAAATTTTACCAATACTTCTGCCCCCCAATGACATTTATTATGTTCTGATTCCAAAATAAATTTCATTATGCGGGTAGGTACCACTATTTGTCCCATTGGTGTAACATACCACCCAAGTTGATTCTTCTGTGCCCCTAGCAAGTTTATTAGTTTTCCATCTTCTATTGAATATTTGGGCTCCTGATTCAGGTATGGGGTAGCCGGATTTGTTCTTACCGGTACCAATGCCATTTGAGTCCATACTTCCCGTGCCACTTGCTGTGCTGTAACATCAGCAAATCGATTTCCTCTGTAAACGTCTCCTTCCGCAGTCTGATGTCCTCTAACATGCATTACTGCAACTGCTTTGGGACTGTGTGCCGCATCCAGTAGCTGTAGCACTTCTTCCTGGTGCTTGATGTTGGTTCCCTGTGAATTCAAAAGCCCCCTTTCCTTCCATAACGCCCCATGTACATGAACCACACCAAAGGCATATTTAGAATCTGTCCAGATATTAACCCTTTTGTCCTTGCTCAAATACAGGGCTCTGGTGAGTCCAATCACCTCTGCCTTCTGGGCCGAAGTTCCAGGTAACAAAGCCTTTGCCTCTATTACCTGATCCAATGTTACCACTGCATACCCGGCATAGCGAGTCCCATTCTCGACAAAACTGGATCCATCAGTGTATAGTTCCCATTCAGGTTCTTCCAATGGTTCATCCTTTAGGTCGAGTCTGCTGGCATATACTTGTTCAATTACCTCTACGCAATCGTGCACCAGTCCCCCAGCCTCCTGGTCACGGCGTAAAAACTCTGCTGGATTAACATGATTAATAGTCCTTATTTCAATATCATCCTGTTCTCTCAGGATGGCCTGGTATTGCAACATTTGACTGGATGATAGCCAGTGACCCCCCTTTTGCTCCAAAACGGCCATGACCATATGGGGAACAAACACTTTCATTTTTGCCCCCAAAGTCAATTTCCGGGCCTCTTGAATAAGAATTATTTTTGCCTCCACGGCTCGTAAACATGAGGGCCACCCGGAACTTACCGAACTTACCAGTTGTTTAGAGAAGTATCCCACTGGCCTCTTCCAGGATCCCACCTTCTGGGTGAGGACCCCCATGCCAGTTTTTGCCTCTCATTCACGTACAACTGGAATTCCTTGGTCAGGTCAGGGAGTCCTAGGGCTGGGGCCTCCTTTAGTGCCTGCTTCAATTCCTGGAAGGCCTTCTTTTGCTGTGTCGTCCACTCCAACCGATGCTGCTTCAAGGCCTCATACAGTGGCTTGGCTAGGAGACCGAAATTCATGATCCACAGTCGACACCATCCCACCATTCCTAGAAAAGATCTCAATTCCTGATGGTTACGAGGCAAAGGAATAGCACATATTGCCTCTATTCGGTTTACTCCCAAATGTCTCTGCCCTTGTGTGATCTCACAACCGAGGTAAATAATGCTATTTTTGACCAATTGAGCTTTTTCCTTTGAAACCTGATACCCTGCTTGGCCAAGCATGTTGAGTAATTTAATTGTTAATTCCACGCACATTTCCCTTTCCTTAGTAGCCAGAAAAATGTCGTCCACGTACTGCAGGACTACATACAAGGATGGGGATATTGTTACCTGGGTTATCTTCCATTCCTCCAGCTCCTTGGCCAGTTGGTTTCCAAAAATAGTAGGGGAGCATTTAAATCCCTGTGGGAGTCTCATCCACGTAAGCTGCTTCTTTCTCCCAAAATCAGGACTCTTCCACTCGAAGGCAAAATATTTCCTACTCTCTACTGGCAGTGGGATGCAGAAGAAGGCATCTTTAAGGTCAATCACTGAGAACCATTTAAACTCCTCAGATACAGATGTTAACAAGGTATAAGGATTAGCAACAACTGGATGTATGTCTTTCACTATTTCATTAATAGCCCTTAAGTCCTGTACCAAACGGTACTTACCATTAGGTTTCTTTACTGGAAAAATTGGAGTATTATACTCTGATTCACATTCCTGTAATATTCCTTGAACCAAAAATTGTTTAATTAACGGGGCTACTCCCCTCCTTGCCTCAAGCTTCAAGGGGTATTGCTTTATCCTCACTGGTCGGGCCCCTTCCTTTAGTTCCACCTTTACTGGCTGCGCAGCTTTAGATTTTCCAGGGACCCCTGACTCCCATACCCAGGGTACTACAGCCTGCTCAATTTCTTCTGGAATAGGAGAGGCATCCACTTCCTTGATCACAAAAATGCCTGCTATTTGTTCCTCAGGTATTTCCAATTTCACCCTTCCCCCTTCAAATATTATTTTCACATTAAGTCGGGACAACAGGTCTCTGCCAAGAAGGGGTGTGGGGCAGTTTGGCATATACAAAAATTGGTGATCTAATTCCTTCCCCCCAAACCTAAGATTTAAAGGTTGTAAAAATGGTTGTTCCTCTAGCTTCCCTGTTGCCCCCACCACCTGTACCGTTGTGTCACTCAAAGGTCCCAATCGTCTATTGAGAACAGAATAAGTAGCTCCAGTGTCTACCATAAATTCTTGATCCTTTCCATCTATTTCTAAAACTACCCTTAAATACTTTTCTAGTCAGCTTTGATTCTGATAGTTTCCCAAAACTAGTGCTTGAGCGACTTCTGCTGGTCCTCCCGTGAATCCTCCCACAGGAGCATTCCCCATTGGACCTGTCCTTAATCCCATGTTTCCCATGCCCATACCTCCTCTAACCGGGCATTCATTTTTCCAGTGCCCCAATTGTTGGCAAAACGCACACTGGTTTGGATCCAACCTCCCCATGTTATAGTATCTAATAATACCTGTAAATCATTCCAGTACGGATTCTGAGTCTTTATTACCATTTTAACCACCCTTGCCACCCTTTCAGAATCCTCCTGATAACTGCCCGCTGATTGCTTCCATATTACCAAATCCCCGGGGGATAAAGGCACCTTTATAAGTATCCTTTCTCCCTGCGGTCCCACAGCTTCCCTGAACGGCGCATTAACTGTGGCCCCTTCTGCCCCTTCCTTCCCTTGTGAGTCCGCCCTGCTAACGGAGTTCTTTTAACACTCTCATTCTTTTCACCATCACCATGAGAGTGATACCATCAGTATCACTCTCACTAGATCCCATTTTTATAGATATATCCGCAGGGGGAGCAGGGGGCATATTAGGAGCAACTGGAACCCTTGGAAGTGCTATACAATAAGACAAATCTTCCTCAACTGAAGGATACAAATTACTCTCCTTTCTTTCTTTACATCCCACACACTCCCTTTCATCATTCACTTCTAAAACCAAGATACCACATTCCTTTTGCCATTCCTCTTTCCGATATAAAACGAAAAACAAATCCAAAAATGGTATTTCATCCCATTTCTCATTTCTCCTTAAAAATGGCATCAAAGATTCCATTATCCCCAATTCCAGTGTACCATTCACCGGCCATCCCGCTTCCCCAATCTCATATTCAGGCCACCAATGATTACAATAATCTATCATTTTACTTTTATCCAATTCTTGATAAAACCCCTCACTTTTCCACCGTTTCAATATACAACCTAATGGTGTATTTCCAGGTATTTTAACATTGGCTTGCACTAAGGTTTTAAAAGTTTTAAAAGACATCATATTACAACCTTTAATTCCACTATTAATCCCAATAAACCAATATACCTTAAACCAATATACCTTCTCGCAGTCCTTCCCTAAAACAAACAGGAGGCGAGTTCTGGTCCTGCGTCCTTAGACGTCTTATGGCCTGAGCCTAGGCTTTTTTTTACCAACCACCAAATCCAAATCCAAATCCAATTATCACCTTTTTCCAATATAAAGCACCTTCGGGCTTACCTTGGCAGTTGTCCAACAGGCGCGGGGTGTGGGAAACGACCGATGACTCCCCAAGAAGTGCTCGGTGCCGGCTTGGAGTGGATCGGGACGCAAACCGCCCCAGCAGCCCTTGGAGTCCTGCCGCGATCGCCAGAAAACTGTTGCCCGATTGATAAATGACGCAAAACTCGGATAAGTTTTGTGGGTGCTTTATTAAGGCCCGGGGAACTGGGGGACTCACGTCCCAAAATCCGAGCCCCCCAAATTCACGTATGGGTGCTTCCCTCTTATACATGCAATTCACAACAAAGTCTCCAAGAAACAGTTTCCCCGTTCCCCTTGCCTGGTCACAGACCCCTTGTGATACATTCCTGGGTTCACAAACAAGATCATTAATCCTCTGCTTATCTTATTCTAAGAGCATTGTATGCTGCCTCCAGAAAGGTTAGCATTCTTACTTTCCTGCACTAGTTTAATTATTTATTAAATCCCTAAGACTACCTCCTAGGTTACACACAAAACTCAACACACTTTTCAACGGCTACAAAACTACTGTTTAACAAACCAGTTCACACACAACTCACTATAATTAAATATTTTGCTAAATTTCATTTCTTTTCCAACACTGTGTGTCTTTTAATTCACCTTTGGGTTACACATGCGCCACCAAGCCAGTACAATGTAAGCCAAGACTAACATATCACTACATCTACATATCAAGGCAATAAATCCCTTATAATTAACATTTTTCTGGGACCCAACCAGAGTGTCCCTTCTGTATTAATTTTTAGCAACTGTTATCTCTTGCTTTCCTCCTGTTCCTGAACATCTGCAGGGAGGGGGGGTGGAGCCCCTCTTCTCCCTTTCTTCTTTGGCATTACAATTTTTAACTGTTTTATTATCCACAAATATTAATTACTGTATTAATATTGATACCTGTTTCAATTTTTATCAGCATGAATCATACCTATTTACCACAAATCCCCCATTTCTCTTCTTGATCATTATGATCTGTGCTTTATTAAAAATCTATGCCCTGATATCCTTTATATTCCTCAGAATTTTGATTTTCTTGTTGTCTCTTTTCAGCTTCAAATTTCTCCAGCATTTCTGTTGCTGCCTCTAATTTTCCACACTTTTTTCAAATTTGGTTAGCATTTCCTGGGCTATTTCAATCTGTTTAGGTCCTTATTATTTAACATGGGTTGATTCAGCTGTTAGTACCATCACAGATTTTGGTTTTCCTCTTTCTACTGATTCTGAATCTAGAGATATTATTGTAATCTGCATCTCCTGAATCACTGAGCGAATTAGCCTAATAAAACATGGAATCATACAAGGCAGAAACAAAAGTCTCAAAATTGAACAAAACAACATGAACTCTAACTTTTTCTACCAAACACCTCCAAAGAGGTTATCTCACCAATCTGCTTTCTAGATTGAATTCCACTTTTGTACTGGCACATGAGCCACCCTTTTAATTTCCTCCACAGGTTCGGTGATAGCTTCTCCATAATCTTCAATTTCTATACAGCAGTAAAATTTGTTAAATCTCCCACAAACTCTTCCTTCTTCTGCTAACAGATAGTCTAGGGCAATCCTGTTTTGGTACACAAATGCTCGCATTTGTGTATATTGCCTGGCCAACATTTTTAAGGCACCGGTGGTGTGATTTGACACCACTTCCACTACTACTTGGGGCCCTATCACTCGATTCAACAGGCAAATTAGGGTCCTATACCCCCATGACCAATCCTGAGCCATTGATAGATTGGTAGTGGTTAGCTCCAGGACTTCTGTACCAGCATAAATCAATCTGTTCATCCCATTCACAGTTTATTTTTTATTGGTCTCTAATATCCAACAGGGGTTTCAGGTCACCAAACTTTTGAACAATTATCCATATTGACCACCAATGTGGATTTACAAGGAGTATGCCCCACTACTTTATTACATTTTCTTCCTTCTTGAGTTATACAAATGATTTCAATTACTTGATAGCTTAGAATCTATCTTTCAAGTCTCTTCAATGTTGTAGAAATTTGGCTATGGTTCCATTTTAAAAATTGTTCTGGAGCTAAGCTCTCACTTTTCCACGGCCATCTTTTCAGCTATTTTTAGACCTCCACAAATCCAACATTTGGATAATCCCAATTCTGTAGCAATCTCTTGCATCAACCTCACAAACAGATTCTTATTCAAGACTGGCAGGTTCCAATCTTTGTAGTGCTGTTTAAGTTATTTATACAATTCAGCCAGTTCTTTTGACTCTTTTCTCTTGTTCTTTCCTCTATTCTCCTTTGTTTCTTTCTCTTCTTTTATTTTCTCTTTCAATTTTTCTCTTAGTGCCTGGTTTCCCATGCTTATACTTGGATCATCTCTTTCAAAACAAAAGAACTTTTCATACTGGGGGCAAATCTGATTACCATGGGGATGAGGAGCTCGTCCATTATAGTTTAAATTTTTCCCTACCCAATGCATCTTTCTTTCTTTAACACAAACATCTATAAAGTGGTTGCGATTGTAGCAAGCAGAACTAACATATGGGTGTGTCACAAACACAGATCCCATCTTGTCCTTAATCTTCATAGGGTGATTGCAATAGTCACAAATATTGAAATTGCTGGGACTTGGTTTTTGCCCTGTTTGCTTTTTTATTGATGAAACTCTGTCAGGTGTGGCTCTCTGGCTTTGGCCAACCGTCCAGGGTACCAGAATGATCACAGTGAAAATAATATAATAGATTTCTTTAGGAAATCTACCTTTCTACCTTTCTCAAGGCCCCTTGGGTTGCAACCAAGGGCCGAGATGCTAGTCTTCTCAGTAGGAAAGGTAATATCTAGGGATCTAGTCACTGGTGTTTTTAGTTTCTCTGGTACCCATAGCCCCACAGTTTGCTTGTCCCCTCTTAAATGCCATTTCTCAGTTCTGGCTGGTTAAGAAGAAATAATTAAAACGACAAGAACAGGGGAAAGGTTAGGCTGGAATACCATAAAACTTAATTTTCCAAAATTTTAGGGATGTGTCAACCACAATAAGATTTCACTAAATATTTTCTACTTCAAGTGCAAGAAGTGCATTAAATCGCAGCCTCCAATAGGCACACTCGCCAGGCCAATATGCCCCTGGAATGCGCTTATGATGTGATATATAGACTTCTTCTCCACAACAACTATCGATTATGAGACACTGGTCTATAATATTATAAATTGCTCGTTCTCTTATTTGTGCTACAGCCAATATGGCAAGAACCAATTGATCTAAGTTCTCTATTAATCCAATTGCTCCTGGAAGGGTCCCGTCTCCCAGTCTCATTGGTATCTAAAAAAAATCACTAGCAATGCGTTCTATAGTTAGCTGTCTAAATACATAACTATAGCAAAGCAAGCAAATCAATTGTTTCTCCTTCTCTTCCCTCTTAGTTACTCTCCACCATGAGTTAAAGCAAAGTGTGCAAACAATACATATCCAGGGATGACACCCTAAACCATGTTTACTGCACTCTCAACGTTTTAGTTGTCTCTGGACTCTTTCAACAGCAGGTGTTATCAATCTCAGTTTCTGGAATTGCAGTTTTGTAATAAATTCTAATAATGTTGCTGGTGGGTAACCCTGGAGGAGATCTTTGATCCTTTTAGGCTGTTCCCACTGATTCAGAAAGTCTTTTATTCTTTTCCACCAGCGTTCTTCTGCCTCTGAGCTCAAGGGAATTGCGGTCGGCAGCCACGCCAGGATGCTTAGTTCATTCTTACTAAATCAGGGTTAATATAAATCCACTTAAATCCCACCATATTATCACATTGTTGGAATTACATGTTCCAACAATATTTTAGCCTCCGTTTGAACTGTAGTCCGAGCTGCTGGAAATGCTTCAACTCACTGAGTTAATTGATCTATTATAACTAACAAATATTTCCACCGACTCACTTTAGGCAATTCTGTAAAATCAACCTGGATCTTTTCAAATAGCCCGTAGGCTGTTTTGCATCCTCCAGAGAGAGGGCTTCTTAACGCCTTCTTAGTTACTTTTTGACAGGTGAGACACCACTGGGTAATTTGCTTTCCAATTTCAAATATCCTTATACACCCATAAAATTTTAAAAAGTGATCACAAAGGGCTCTTGTTTCCCAGTGTGTCCATCTATGCAAGTTATCTAAGACCTAATGTGCCACTGGTTTTGGCATCATAATCTTGCTATCAAGAAAAACCCACTTTCCCTCCTTAAATGTTGCTCCTAATTTCCTTATAGCTGCCAGTTCTGCTAGCGAAAGAGAAAGTGTCCCCTGCTGAATTCTGTTTCTTGTAAGGTCATGATTTCAGTATTTTTGCTTTGGGTTTTTTTTTCCTTAAGGTCGCTCTTTTTGCTTCTTTGTCGGCCAAATTATTCTCTCTGACTCTAATATCCCTGTCTCTCTGGTGTCTCTTTGCATGAACTACTGCTATTTTCTTTGAGCTTTTTAAAGCTTCAAGTATCTGAATTATCAATTCCCCATGTACTAACCCTTTCTCTTGAGTGTTTATAAGTCCCCTTTCCCTCCAAATTTTTCTAAAAGTATGTACTACACTAAAAGCATATTTGGAGTCTTTTTAAATAGTCCCTTCTTGCTCTTTTAGTATGAATAATGCACGGAGTAATGCATAAAGTTCACAGGCTTGTGCTGACCAGGAGGGACTAAGGGGACCAGATTCCTTTACCCCAAGCTCTTCCCCACTTCACTCAAATGCCAACCCGTATCATTAATTTCCAGATTATCTTCTTCAGTTAAAGAATAATTTTTTAGTTTTCCTTCCCAGGGTTTTATCTGTAAATTTAAGGCTATTACTAGATCTCTGCTTAATAAATTATTCTCGGCTTCTGGTATCAACAATAAATCATTTACTCCAAATTTGTCACCTGTTTAAATTTGCACCCCTTTAATTACAGGAACTGGAAAAGCCTCTCTTGTAATTCTAACTACTGGAACTTGCTCACAACTTATCTCACATCCCTGGGGTAATTTTGTCATTGTCGACTGAGAAACTCCTGTATTGACTAAGAATATAACTTATCAACACACTTCTGGTGGTGTTTTTCAGTCCCCTTCATTAAACAGAGCCCCTGACCTCCATTAAAAGTTTCCTCATCTTGCTCTTTCTTCCTGCAACTTTTTTTGTCTCTGACACTTTTTATGATAGTAAAAACAAGTAGGATCTGCACCCTTTAAGGTAGGGCAAGAATTTTTTTAGGTGCTCTTTCTTGTAGTGGGAAAAACACACAGGTCTTGTGTTCCTAAAGATAGATCTTGACATCTGCTCTTTGTTTTTCTCTGTGGATTTTTCTGTATTCAAAGCTGCCTGCATTTCTTTAACTGCTGCTACCAAAATTCTGGCATCTGCTTTCTGCTTTTTCTTATCTCTGTTCACATACACCCTTTGTGCTCCTCTCAGTAACTCCTGAAGTCCTCTGTCCTGCCTCTGAACAACAGACCTACTTCTCCCCTCAGGACTCCAAAAGGCAGCATTTTCACTCTCCTCCTGATTAACAGGGTCTTTTGAATTCACATATATATTTAGAGCCTGGCAAATCCAATCCTCAAATGATCCGAACTTGGACCAATATAAATTATCTTTCCGGATCATTTCCTTTGTCCATTTAAACATGTAATACTTAACTATTTTCCGTTTACTTTTTCTCCTTTGGGATTCCCATTCATCCCTAAACCGTATTATCATCCCCAGTGGGCTGTCCTGAGGAATGCTCTCCCCCTGAGAACCCGCCTCACAGTTCCTAGATACCACAAACTGCTGTGAATTATTCACACAATCCGCAGCCCCTGGGTCAAGGAACTTACTTTTTCCCTGACCCATTTCTGGCGACAACAAACTAAGAAATCCCTGGTGTCACAGACATCTTTTGTGAAAAATCCTTTCTTTAGGATTTTTTCCCCTTCTGAGAAGCTGTGGCCTCAGCAACAAAATGTAAACAATGGTTATCTGTTGCTGTGAAATGCAACAGGTGCACCTGTGATTGGCTCATGTTGGATGTTTACAATTAATGGCCAATCAAGGACCGAGCTCGCTCTGGGACAGAGTCGGAGAGAGCTCCTTTGTTATTAATTCTTTTCTATTCTTAGCTTAGCTAACCTTCTGAGAACATTTCTTTCTATTTCTTTTTAGTATAGTCATAATGTAATATTTGCGACCACTGTGACACCCCAGTACCAGGAGAGTCTTAGTTTCCCACACTCACTTCATGGCTCAACTTCCTCACTACTTTGTCACACTGTCTTTTGAATCTAACTGTTCCACTCCTATCTCTCCCTCTGCAATCTACTTGTTCCACTCCTATCTCTCCCTCTTTCTCAATCTATTAGCGTCAATCTCTCACCATCTAATCACATACTAAATTGCCTGCTACCAACCCCTCCAAGGAAATTTGAACCTATTCATTCACTCTCTTTCTCAGTCTCCCTACTGAGTCAATACCTCCTGCTCAAACCTTCCCACACGTGCCTGGACCAGGGATCCCCTCCTTCCCCCTGGGTCAAACCCTCCTGGGGTCCCCACTCGTTCACTTTTCTTTCGCTTCCCTCCTTTTCTGGCCGGTCTCCTCACGGAGATCTCGGAAACGCGGTACTGGGAGGTCCCGCTCACTTTGGGGGTCCGGGACTGCCCAGCCCCTGTCTCAGACACTCCACACACACTCACACATGCATACAGCCGCCCCCCGACCCAAAACATCGTGATACTCACAGCCTCCTTTTCTCACGAGGGTCTTCGTGTACAAAGCAGTTTTCTTGGGTACTCTCTCTCCTATAAGCCGGCACTATGATGGGAGCCTCTCTTGCATGATTTTAATAATTAATTTGCTTATGCGTTATTTTAATAAAGACTCTCTTTTCCCAAGGGAGAGTGGTCTAGCCTTGGGACCACTTAAAAGTCAGGTGGGGAACTCCTTCCCAGAAACTATCCACCTCCCAGGAGCTGAGAGAGCCCCGGATATTGGCACCAAAATTCTTATGTTTGCCCAATTATCCCATCATAAAAAAAACCAAACAAGATTAAAAGTAGTAACAATTTTAATTGAATAGTTAAAGTAAAAAAATATAAAATTTAATACAATATAATTTGATTAAAATAAGGGATAATTTGGTTCCAATTATGGCGCAAAAGCAAAAGATAACCGCGGGGTATGGAGTGCAGGGTTCTGGGACCCTTGCCACATCATGTACAAGCTTGTCAAGTAAAGATTCCCCCCTTTTATGCCATGTCTAAATGCCATCGCCTCCCATTTTCGGTTTCTCATACTTCTATCTCTGCCTTCATTACCATTTTTACCATGCATGAGCCACCACTCGGTTTGGTGGTCGCACCAGTCTTTGGGGCTCGTCACTGATGAAGGCTCTGTAGACATCTTCTTTATCCTTTGATTCACCTTTGGGCTACAAATGTACATCAAGGCAGTACAATGTAAACCAAGAATAACATATCACTGTAGCTATATATCAAGGCAAAAAATCCCTTATAATTAGCATTTTTTGGGACCCAACCTGGTTTTGCCCATTTTTACCAATTGCATATTTGGCTTCTTTCCTGTGGTCCTTCAGAACATCTGTGGGGAGGAGGGGGGGAGGCCCTCCTCTCCCTCTCTTCTTTGGCAATACAAATTTATCTATTTTATATTCCCAAATATTAACTACTGTATCAATACCGATTACTGTTTCAATTTTTATCAGCATTAATCATACCTCTTTATCACAGTTCTGTACCAGAAGGAGCCAAAGCCCATGTGCATGGGGGACTGTGCTCCTACCTGAAGGGGCTGATGGCAGGAGCACCTGGAGCAACTGCTGGCACACTTGGTCTCTGTCAGATGATGTTGCTCCATCCTGAAATGAATTTTTCTCATGGAAGGCATTGGCAGTAGCACCAGAGCACCAGCCATTGCTGAGTTTCGCAGGGCAATTAGAATGCAAAGTTAACAGTCTGAAATTTCCTTGTGCTTTTCTCACTCTCTTTCCCACATTCTGGAAAAAACGGCATCTGTCCAGCCTCTGCATTTCTCGGCTTCAGTTGCTGCATGTCTTGCTCTGGCAGCTCATGTCCAAACAAAACTGTGTCCCTGCTGAGCGCAGCAATGAGCGGCCACAAAGTGGCAAGTTCCCCAGTGAAGATCAAGGCAGAGACGTGGAAGTGCGGAGGACAAGGACAAGTCTGGGAGGAGAAGCTCTTCTGTGTCTCTGATGATGGTGCCCACACCCTGAAGCAGCAGCCAAGAGAAGTGCTGGAAGCAGACGGGCGCACTTTTGGGCAGCACAATATCAAAAGTTATGAAACCATTAGCCAGAATGCAAAGGAGGACTGCAAGGATGGAGTGTGGCCTGGAGGGGAAGCCATCCAGGTGCAGCTGAAGCCACTTTGTTCAGCCTGGAGGAGAGTAAAGGGCGTCATTGTGGTCTGCAACCTCCTCCTGAGGGGAATCAGAGGGGCTGCTGCAGCTCTGGTCACTGTTGGGACCAGTGACAGGACTGGAGAAAAGGGCGGGGAGCTGGGACAGGGCAGGTTTCCTTTCCGTATCAGATCAAGGTTTTTCACCCAGAGCACGGTCGGGCACTGGGACGGGTTCCCCATGGACGCAGCCCAGCGGAGCCCGGGCTGGCTCTTGGGAAAAGTGTGGCGCTGCGCCAGGAGTGGGGAACGGCCAAGGCGTGGGTCCTGCCCGCGGCTGACCCTGGTGAGCCACTGCTCAGTGGTTCAGGATGCACTAACTGCAGCACGGAGCAGGCCAAAGAGAAGGAGGAGGCTCCTCGATTGTGAGGTTCCACAGGCCAAGGCTTATTCCAAGGGAAGGATTCAGCAGCAAAGAGCCGCCAGCACTTCTGTGCACGGGATTTTATCGGGGTACAACTCAGGGGGTGGATACAAACAATTGAGCAATAAGGAATCTGCAGGGGAGGAGCGAGGGGATTCCATCAGTTGCTTGGGACTAATTAGGACAGATGGGAAGAGAGGGTAGGTCACATGCGCCAGCGGGGCTTCCAGCAATAGAGGAATTCCAAAGGGGTGGTGCAGTCAGGGATTGGTCCAAGGCAAAAGTGACAGGGAAGGTTCAGGAATAAAGAGCTGGATTATCTTGAGAGGCAGGGAAGGAGCTGGAACAAAGAGTGGGGAATGGCATGAGGGAGACAGCTTTGAGGGAGGGCAGAACCTAGGGGTAAACCAGCTTGGGGAAAATACGGGGTACATGAAAACAAACCATTCTACGATAAGTGATAAATAAACACGAACTGGAACACCCCAGGGAAATGGTCACAGCACCAAGCCTGTCTGAGTTTGAGAAGTGTTCAAACAACATTGAGCAGTCACGCAAGCTTTTAGACACTACATCAAAAGTAGAAAGTGTACGATAGTCAAGAGAGGGAAAAAGAAAAAGAGCTCCCTGCAGCCATGGTGGCAGCTCTGGATCGGCACCAGGGAGAGGACGGATGTAGGCGCGGTTGAAGCAGAGGCAGGGGCGAAAATAGCAGAGGCAGAGGAGGTTCAAAGCAGCCACAGACCAAGCTGGGGCCAAATCAATGTGCATCATGTAATAAATCAGGACACTGGAAATAGGGCCAGTGCCCAGAGTAAGCAGACAAAGTACACAAAACTCTTGCAGCCACTCTAGATGATAAGAAATGACCAAGACTGGCAATTCTTACCCTAGCAGGCCACTGTTTAAAATACAGCTAAAGAATGATGAAGAAGTTGAAATTTTAAGAAATAGTGGAGACATATTTGCACTCTTGAATCAAGAACTGATACCCAAAAGTGAAAACTATCTTCAAGCAATAGGAGCAACTATAGGGCAGCCAGAAAATGCATTCTTCCTGAAACCACTTTGATGTAAAATCAAGAAGAAAATGGGAATACATCAGTTTCTTTCTTTACCAAACTCACCCAAATCTGTCCTATGCAGGGATTTGCTTGAAAATTTAGAAGCAACAGTTCCATTTAGGAAAAGAAAACTTCAATGGAAGGTACCTGAAGACAAATGAGCGGTTTTAGCAGTAGGACTGACAATTGACACCAGACCAACAAACAAGAAGAACTAGTTAGAGCAAGTATTGAATCAGGTGTACCCAAGAGTATGGGATACTGATAGCCCAGGAAAATCAAAACGAGCAGACCCTATGAAAATTGAGCTACAGACAAGAGTTAGGGCAGCAGTCAGAAAGCAATACCCTTGAAGATTAGAAGCTAGGAAAGGAATAGAGCCAACAATCAATTAAATCCCTGACATCAGGACTATTGGAAGAATGGGAGTCAAAATTTAATACTGCTAGATCAGCAATAAAGAAACCTAATGGAACTCAGAGACTAGTGCCAGATTTCCAGGCAATTAATGGTTTATACCTTACTAGCTTACTAGCTAAACTTGGAGATGATTTTATTTGGTGCGGGGAAGGCCCATGGGCAGGTGCTGTCGAGAGCCGTTCCCTCTTGGTCTGAGAGACCAGCTCCCCCAGCCCACCTTGCTCCCAGGCCCGGAGGTTGTAACGTGCCCTCGACCGGCAGCCGAAGGAGGGCTCTTGACACCGGGTCTGATGCAACAGGGTTTATTGAAGGTAGGTCAGAGGGCGCAGGTTGGGTGAGGGTGAGAAGAGGGACAGGAAGAGGCAGGAGCACAAGCACTGTAACATGACACATAAGGCACCTGCAAGCTGCTGGGGAAGCCTCAAGTCTGCTCAGTGAGCCACGTGTGCCCTCAGCATTGGGACAGCCACCTTTCCCTCAGTGAGCCTCACATCCCAGGGTCAGCAAATCAAGAGGCACCAGCCATGCTGTAGGTGACTCAGAGCGAGTGCAGTGGGTCATGGTGGCCAGGGGCCAGAAGCAGGCAGAAAGCCAGCGGGGCTGGGGAAAAGGCTCTGCTCTGCTTACAGCGTAGGCTGAGGGCTGGGAGAGCTCCATTTCCCCCGTTGAGATGTTGGAGACGGGGCCTTTCACCCTCCTGATAGGGCTGCCCCTGGCTGCAGGCAGCCAGAGGAGTATGACGACACAAGGCTGAGAGCAGCAAATCAAAGAGCCAGCCGTGCACAGCACAGGGAGGTGGCCCAGTGCAAAGCCAGCGTGGCACCCTGAAGGTGCCCGCTGCACTCTCATGTGTCCCTGGCCTGGGCAGGACAGGAATGCCCGTGGTCTAAGAGGGCCTTTCTGTGGCCCCTGTGGGCTCAAAGCTGCTGCTCTTCTGGCTCAATGGGGCCGAAAGCCACAGAGCTCGGCCTCCCCCACAGCAAGAGGAACAAGACTTGGATATCAGGCAGTGGAGCTCAATGCCTAAGGCTGAGGGGTGGGGGGCTCCAGTCTGGAGCACAGGGAGGGCACCCCCCCAGCCCCACAACAGTTGGCCTCACAGCCCTGAAAGGCCAGGAGCAGGTTTCCACGCCTGATTCCAGGGCGTCGCTCCAACTGGCCACCGACCTGGAAGCGCCAGAGCAGCCGGCTGTCGGGATCAAGGCGGCTGCCAGGGGGCTGCTTATGGCCTCTGCTGGCCAATTGCTCAGGGCTTAGCAGTGCCTCAACCCCTCAGGGTCTCCCCCAGCCTGGCCAAGCTTCCCGGCAGCAGCGCCGCAGCCCCAGAGCAGCTGCAGAGGAGCCCCATCCAGAGGCACCGGGGAGCCCTTAGCACTGCAGCCAGCAGCAGACGGGCAGGAGGACACGGATGGCCCTTCCTGTCCAGCACAGGGCTTGTGGCCATCTCCAGGCACCGCTCTGGCAGGGATCCCTGCAGCTCCGGCCCCTGCCCAGCCGCTCTGTGGGCAGCACAAACACTTCAGCAGAACCACCAAAGGCCTAAAGGCTTCTGGCCATTTTCCCTGCAACACTGCACGCCTGGGCAGCTGGCTGAGTACAAGCAACCTTTTCCCCCTCTTCTCTTTTGCCCTCCAGACCTTGGGCAGGAAAAGAAAGATCCTGGGACTCTGTGTATTGTAACGTATTTTATATTTACATAGTCTACAATGAAAATGCAAACAAGGAAATGTTAAAGAGGAAAAAGAAAATTCCTGCTGGCTTAAATGGCCCCAGATCATCTCTCTGCAGACCTCCAGCAGAACAGCAAGGCAGTGCCACACAGACGAGGCCGTTTCCTCCATGCACTGCGGAATCGATCTCGCAGCTGACGCCATGGGGAGTAGGGAGCTCTCTGTATGGCTCGGAGAACTAAACAAGATTCAATGGCAGCATTTCTGATTGCAGGACTGCTGTCATAGGCCATTTCTTCAAGGGCTGCAAGAGAGAGGAACAGAGGCAAGGTCAGATCCTGCATGTGCAGGGAGCCAAGGAGAGCTCCTTGCCAGGGCCATCCCGGTCGTCTCTTGCCATGGCCCGCAGGAAGCAGGGAGCAAGGGGATCAGCCCGAAGTTGCTGGCCACGAATGCCACACGTAGCCCTGATATCTCTGTGTGCTCTGCCCACGGGTGCAGATCCCTCCACCGCAGGGGCAGGGCTTGCAGCTGCCCCTCCAGCCCCCGCAGTCAGTCCGCTGCCCTCACTCACTCACCAGTGCAGATCAGCTGCAGTTCTTGCTGCTGCCCTCTCAGGTGCCGCCCGGCCATGCCTGTGAACACAGAGCCTGTCACGGCCGCAGCAGCACAGCTCCCTGGCAGCGGCACTGCCGGCGCTGTGGCCACCCGGGCTGCTGGCCAGGCAGAGCTCAGCCCGGGCCCTTGCCGCACGCTGCCGCCCCAGGACACGGCTGCCAGAGGGCGGCAGCAACGCCCAGGCCAGGGGGGGCTCCGCGGCGCCGGGCCCGGCTGGCGCTGCCGGGGCAGCAGGCGGGGCCGGGGCCGAGCTGCGGCGGGCCGGGGAGGAGCCCGGGCTCGGGACTCACCCATGAACCTGACGGCCGCCTCTCGCAGGGACTCCTGTGGGCTCTGCAGATAGCGCAGTGCCCGGCGCAGGTGCTCGGCCGTTCGGCTCCTGTCCTCTGCCAGCTGCAGAGAGCGGCAGGAGGGAAGGGTTGGCGCGGGCTCAGCTCCTGGGCCGGGCGCTGCCTGCGCCCATCGCCGGCCTCGCCTGCCCGCACAGCCCTGAGGCGCGGCCAGCAGCCGCTAGCCAAGGGCTCCCGAGGGGAGGGGCGGAGGGCCGGCTGCTGCCCGGGGAGCCGTGGTGCCGCCCCGCAGCCCCGCCGGGCCGGGGCTCCATGGGCACCCGACTCAGGCCGACGGGAGCCTGAAGCAGAGCCCGCGCGGCCTCTGGCTGCAGCAGCGGGCACAGCTGCTAGCCCCGCACGCTGAGCACCGCCCTCAGGGACCTTGGCCATGCTGAGGCTGGGGGGTCTCTGCTGTTCTTACCAGGCACTCCCCAAAGCTCTGATCCACGTGTAGCATTTGTTCTATATCTCTCCTCTTCAGGAATCTGGCTGAGGAATGCAGCGTTTCCCGGGAGGCCTGGAGAGGGACAGAGATGCACAGATGGCCCCACAGTCCAGGGCACAGGAGCATCCCAGTGGCACAGGCTGGAGGAGGCTGCAGCCCACAAGGTGCCAGGGCAGAAGGCAGCCCAAGCCCCTGCCAGGGGGACCGCAGTTGGCCACAAGTGCTCACCTCAGCAACAATCTGATTCTCATCATGGCAGTGGAAGTAGAGAGGGAGCAGGCTCTGGCACACGTGGGACTTGAGGGCCTTTCTTCCCTCTTCTGTTAATAAGTCCAGCATCTCTTGAAATAGAGCCATGGAGCTCAGCTGCACCTGGATATCATCCTGGATGAAAGGAAAGGGCAAAAGACCTGAGCATCAGCTGCTTCAGGCCCTCCAGGGCACAGGCCTGCATCTGCACAGGGCACCAAGGGTCTGGGCAGCAGCCAGTGGCTGTGGCTGTGGGCACAGAGCCTTACGCTGTCAAAGAGTGGCAGGAGCGCCTCAGCCAGCTGCAGGGTGATGGGGGTGGCTATTGGAGCACCATTATCCAGGAGCAAATATCTGAGTAGAAGAATGCTCATCCTGATCATGTCGCTGTCATTTTCCTCCAGGAGCTCCACAAGACTTTCAGTCAGGCTCCGCATTTTTTCGGCCTGTGCGGAACACGACTTTGTGAAAGGCCGCCCTGCTGCCGCAGGGCCCAGAGGCCAAAGGCCTGTCCCGAAGCACTGGGGCAGCTGAAGCGGGAAGCAGGAGAGATGGGAACAGCTGCCCCAGCGGCCGAAGCCCAGACAATGCCAAGTGACGGCGTTGCCCAGCCCCACGCTGCCTGCACGGCTTCAGCCACTGCCCCCTTCTCACCATCAAGGGATTCTTGCCCAGCACTACGAGGCCTCGGAGTGCCAAGTAACGCCTGGCCATGTGCTCGCTCTGCAGGTTCTGTGCCAGGATCTCCAGAACGCTGTCACTGCATTCGCTCAAGTCCAGGCACTCGAGGACCTGAAAGACACAGGGCAGTGACAGGGGAGCCAGCCGGCAGGAGCCCAGAAGCGCACAGGGCCGGGCCCAGGCAGCAGCACAGGGCACGGGCACTGTCCTGGCAGCTGTGGCTGCGAGAGGCCAGAGGGCTGGGAGGCAGCTCAGCCAGGCAGCGCTGGCCTTGAGGCTCACCTCCACGAGGAATGCCAGGGCAGGGAAATCCCAGTATCGCATCTCTTTGCCGAGCAGGGCGAGCAGGTAGAATGCAATCGCGGAACAAAAGTGGATGGCTAAGCGGCGTATTTCTCTGAAGAGGGGAAAAAGGAAACAAGACCCTGATGCAGTGGGGCAAACCTCTCCCAGGCGTGACTCACCCTGTTCTCATCTTTCCCCAGCACCCTTCCAGCAAGGGGACGTGGGCCATTTGGCAGTTGGTTGCTCATGGGCACCCTCCTGTGCCAGCCTTTTCCAGTCTGCTTGGCCGTCCCTCAGTGACAAGGCCCTCTGGCCCATGGCCACCACGGACACTTTGTGGGGCACCTGGGCACAGAGCAGCAATGTCAGAGGCAGTGGGGAGAAGGGGGTCTCACCTGGCAAGCAGAGCCACGGCAAAGTGGTGAGTGTCAAGAGAGAGCAGCGTGTCCCAGGCACACCTGCGCTCCATTGCCACCACCACATCCTCGCAGCGGAGAAGGCAGAGCAGGGACTTGAGGGTGCGCACTGCAAACCTGCGTGCAGAGCAAAGCCCAGGTCACACTGGCAGCACTGGCTCCTTGGCAGGCCACGTGGCAGGGACAGGAGGAGTGGGATGGAGCACCTGTTGGGGCTGGTGGCAAGGCCGTGCTCTTCCTGGCATCCCTTCCAGAAGGTGTCGACCTCCTCTGGCATATCCAGAGTGCTGAAGAACACTTGGAATAGCAGATGCACAAATAGGCGGGGGAAATACACCTTCAAGATCCGTGGGAGACAGGGCACCTGGAGGATCTTCCACATCACCACAGTTGCCTGCAAAGGACAAAGCCCCCCGAGACAGCGCTCAGTGCCGAGGTGTGCGTGTGGCAGGGCCCGAGCGTGGCAGGGAGAGGCCCGGAGAGACCTTGGCAGGCGGAGTACGGGGCCTGGCGGGCCTGAAGCTGCCCCTGGGCCGGGTTTCAGGCCAGCGCCAGAGGCAGGGAGATGCAGTGGGGGAAGGAGGATAGAGAGCTGCTGGAGAGGCAGCCTTGGGGCCTGCAAAGGCCACTTGTAGAAACTCACAGCCAGGGCAAAGACACCCGTTTCGTCCCCATCGGAGGTGCAGGTGCTGTACTCTGGCCAGCTCCCCAGCACATCCAGGAGGATCAGCTGCGCCAGCTCCACAGTCCTGGCTGAGCCCATGATGGTCTTCCACATGGCCATGGCAGCTCTGTGGGGTTAGAGCTGTGTCTCAGGGGGGGTCTCAGAGACAGCAGTGGGGGCAGCTGAGCCGGCTGCCATTTCTGCCTCTGCCCACTGCCCCCCTGGCAGCAGCAGCCAGACAGCCCAGCCCTGTGGGGACAGAGCCCTGAGAGGCGGCAAGGGAGCATGGCAGCAGGCTCAGGAGCTGACATGGCAGGGCTGGGAAAGGGAGCAGCCAGAGGGCCCTGGAACTCTCTGTTGCTCCGACACCTGGGGCAGGCTGTGCAGGGTGATGGGCTGGAGAGGCCTGAGCCCTATGGGCAGGTGGGCCCCATACCTGTCACAGGACGGGGCCACACGCAGGAGTGTGATGACTGCGTCATTTGGCTGTGCTTCGGTGAGATCCAGCAGGGTCTTGTCCAGCCTGTGCTCAGCAGAATCATTGGCCATGAGCCACTGGTGGATGTAGCTCACCATGGCAGGCACCTGGGGAAGGCACGGGGAGACTTGGAATGCTTCCAGAGGGAGCAATGTTCCCAGCTTCCCCAGAGGAGTGCTTCCCTTCCCACCCCACTGCCATGTGGCCTGAAAGACTCACAGCAAGCGGCATGCGTGGATTGGGAGGCCAAGCAATTGCTGGGAGGATCAAAGCCTGGCCACAGGCTGCTTACTTGCTTTGGAGTGTAAAAATCTTCCTCTACAAGCATACACAGCAGGGCAGCACTGGTCTTGCTTAGGAAGATGGGCGAGTATGGTCTGAGGCCTACGCCCGTGGCGATGGTTTCTTCCTCCTCTTTAATTCTCTTGAGGAAGTTGCAAACAAACTGTAGGAGAAGGGCAAGAAGCCGAGGATGTTGCATGCAGTGTTGCACACACGGTGCTGGGCTGAGCAGGGACAGCAGGCCCAGCCCAGGTGGGGGTGGCTGCAGGTACCTGCGCTGTTCTGCGGAAGCGGCCACGGCTGGACTCCTGCTCTTGTGTGCGCTCCGGGGCTGCATCTGGCAAAGAGCGAGCGCAGCCAGAGATGAGGGGCTGCGGGAGAGGCCGGAGAGCACGGCCCAGCCCTGCGGCATCCCGCAGGCCGAGAGAGCCCCAGGATGCCCCAGGGGATGGAGCACGGCCACTGCAGGGTGTCTGCCCGGCCCCTCTTCCGTCCTCTCTGTGGGCCTGTCCCCAGGGGATAGCATGGCAACGCACGGCACGGCATGGGGTCCAAGCTGGCAGCAGGCACCAGTCCTGTGGCCCAGCTCTGCCACTCACCCTCCTGTGGTGGCTGCAACAGCACCACCTCTTCAGTCTGCTGCGCCGGGGCAGCTCCAGGGCCTTCTTCCTCCTCCTCCACCCAGGCCAGCTCAGGCACTGCCGGGTGTCTCTGCTCCATGTCTCTGCCTGGATTTGTGGCTATTTGCAGGAGAGTTGCCTTGGAAAAGCTCCAAGGCACCAAGTCCTGCAGTGGTACCTGGAAGGCACCTTCAAGTAAGAAGCCTCAGGAAGGCTACAGGACAGCAAGTCCTGCACTCGGTCTCAAGGGCCCCTGCCACAAGGACAGGGGACTCCTGACAAGGACTATGATATGGCCTCAAAGGCACCTGCAGAAGAGAAGCCTCAGGGAGACCACGGGTCAGCAAGTCCTGTGGTCTGGCCTTGAGCTCAGCTGCAGGAACAAGGCTTCAGAAAAGCTCCGGGTGGGATGCGAACGGGCACGCTGTGCAGGGGCTCCTCACGGCACCGCTCTGTCCCGTCCTGTCCCGTTGCGTGCTCTGAGCACTGTGGCGTGCTCTTGTCACCTCCAGCTCCTATGTCACCCCGTGTCACAAAGGGCCTTTGGACACCCGTTCCGTGTCACAGTGACTGTGCGGCACTGTGTCACCAAGGGCCCTTGCACACACTGCCGCCTGCCCTGGGGCCACGCCCAGCCCACCCAAAGTGGCCCAGTTTGGAAGGAATGGCTGGCCCCAGGAGTCTAAGGCAGGCCGACAGGATCTTTAGGAAGGGCTCAGACCATCAGCAAACGCTGCCATGCTCTGTGGGCTCAGGGCAGCAGAAGGAGCCCCCAGGGCTGCCGACACAGCCGTTCTGGGAAGGGCACGAGGCCTTGCAGGGAAGTTGGCACAGCCTCCTCGGGACACGTCGTCCCGGCTGGTGGCCATCCTAAAGCTGCCGGTGTGACACGCACAAGGAACGTGTGGGCCCGGGCACGAGTGCTGCTCTGAGGCCTGGGGCCCGGGGAGCGCTGACATCAGCAGGTGTGGCAGAGTCCCCGGCCAAGCAGACCTGCCACCCCCCCCGAGCCCTGGCAGCACTGGTGCCTGTCTCCTGCACCAGAGACCTGTGCCCCCGGGGGGCTTCTGTGCCAGAAGGAGCCAAAGGCCACGTGCCTTGGGGGCTGTGCCTCTTTCCTGCAGGGGCTGATGGCAGGAGCACCTGGAGCAACTGCTGGCACACTTGGTCTCTGTCAGATGATGTTGCTCCATCCTGAAATGAATTTTTCTCATGGAAGGCATTGGCAGTAGCACCAGAGCACCAGCCATTGCTGAGTTTCGCAGGGCAATTAGAATGCAAAGTTAACAGTCTGAAATTTCCTTGTGCTTTTCTCACTCTCTTTCCCACATTCTGGAAAAAACGGCATCTGCCCAGCCTCTGCATTTCTCAGCTTCAGTTGCTGCATGTCTTGCTCTGGCAGCTCATGTCCAAACAAAACTGTGTCCCTGCTGAGCGCAGCAATGAGCGGTCACAAAGTGGCAAGTTCCCCAGTGAAGATCAAGGCAGAGACGTGGAAGTGCGGAGGATAAGGACAAGTCTGGGAGGAGAAGCTCTTCTGTGTCTCTGATGATGGTGCCCACACCCTGAAGCAGCAGCCAAGAGAAGCGCTGGAAGCAGACGGGCGCACTTTTGGGCAGCACAATATCAAAAGTTATGAAACCATTAGCCAGAATGCAAAGGAGGACTGCAAGGATGGAGTGTGGCCTGGAGGGGAAGCCATCCAGGTGCAGCTGAAGCCACTTTGTTCAGCCTGGAGGAGAGTAAAGGGCGTCATTGTGGTCTGCAACCTCCTCCTGAGGTGAATCAGAGGGGCTGCTGCAGCTCTGGTCACTGTTGGGACCAGTGACAGGACTGGAGAAAAGGGCGGGGAGCTGGGACAGGGCAGGTTTCCTTTCCGTATCAGATCAAGGTTTTTCACCCAGAGCACGGTCGGGCACTGGGACGGGTTCCCCATGGACGCAGCCCAGCGGAGCCCGGGCTGGCTCTTGGGAAAAGTGCGGCGCTGCGCCAGGAGTGGGGAACGGCCAAGGCGTGGGTCCTGCCCGCGGCTGACCCTGGTGAGCCACTGCTCAGTGGTTCAGGATGCACTAACTGCAGCACGGAGCAGGCCAAAGAGAAGGAGGAGGCTCCTCGATTGTGAAGTTCCACAGGCCAAGGCTTATTCCAAGGGAAGGATTCAGCAGCAAAGAGCCGCCAGCACTTCTGTGCACGGGATTTTATCGGGGTACAACTCAGGGGGTGGATACAAACAATTGAGCAATAAGGAATCTGCAGGGGAGGAGCGAGGGGATTCCATCAGTTGCTTGGGACTAATTAGGACAGATGGGAAGAGAGGGTAGGTCACATGCGCCAGCGGGGCTTCCAGCAATAGAGGAATTCCAAAGGGGTGGTGCAGTCAGGGATTGGTCCAAGGCAAAAGTGACAGGGAAGGTTCAGGAATAAAGAGCTGGATTATCTTGAGAGGCAGGGAAGGAGCTGGAACAAAGAGTGGGGAATGGCATGAGGGAGACAGCTTTGAGGGAAGGCAGAACCTAGGGGTAAACCAGCTTGGGGAAAATACGGGGTACATGAAAACAAACCATTCTACGATAAGTGATAAATAAACACGAACTGGAACACCCCAGGGAAATGGTCACAGCACCAAGCCTGTCTGAGTTTGAGAAGTGTTCAAACAACATTGAGCAGTCACGCAAGCTTTTAGACACTACATCAAAAGTAGAAAGTGTACGATAGTCAAGAGAGGGAAAAAGAAAAAGAGCTCCCTGCAGCCATGGTGGCAGCTCTGGATCGGCACCAGGGAGAGGACGGATGTAGGCGCGGTTGAAGCAGAGGCAGGGGCGAAAATAGCAGAGGCAGAGGAGGTTCAAAGCAGCCACAGACCAAGCTGGGGCCAAATCAATGTGCATCATGTAATAAATCAGGACACTGGAAATAGGGCCAGTGCCCAGAGTAAGCAGACAAAGTACACAAAACTCTTGCAGCCACTCTAGATGATAAGAAATGACCAAGACTGGCAATTCTTACCCTAGCAGGCCACTGTTTAAAATACAGCTAAAGACTGATGAAGAAGTTGAAATTTTAAGAAATAGTGGAGATACATTTGCACTCTTGAATCAAGAACTGATACCCAAAAGTGAAAACTATCTTCAAGCAATAGGAGCAACTATAGGGCAGCCAGAAAATGCATTCTTCCTGAAACCACTTTGATGTAAAATCAAGAAGAAAATGGGAATACATCAGTTTCTTTCTTTACCAAACTCACCCAAATCTGTCCTATGCAGGGATTTGCTTGAAAATTTAGAAGCAACAGTTCCATTTAGGAAAAGAAAACTTCAATGGAAGGTACCTGAAGACAAATGAGCGGTTTTAGCAGTAGGACTGACAATTGACACCAGACCAACAAACAAGAAGAACTAGTTAGAGCAAGTATTGAATCAGGTGTACCCAAGAGTATGGGATACTGATAGCCCAGGAAAATCAAAACGAGCAGACCCTATGAAAATTGAGCTACAGACAAGAGTTAGGGCAGTAGTCAGAAAGCAATACCCTTGAAGATTAGAAGCTAGGAAAGGAATAGAGCCAACAATCAATTAAATCCCTGACATCAGGACTATTGGAAGAATGGGAGTCAAAATTTAATACTGCTAGATCAGCAATAAAGAAACCTAATGGAACTCAGAGACTAGTGCCAGATTTCCAGGCAATTAATGGTTTATACCTTACTAGCTTACTAGCTAAACTTGGAGATGATTTTATTTGGTGCGGGGAAGGCCCATGGGCAGGTGCTGTCGAGAGCCGTTCCCTCTTGGTCTGAGAGACCAGCTCCCCCAGCCCACCTTTCTCCCAGGCCCGGAGGTTGTAACGTGCCCTCGACCGGCAGCCGAAGGAGGGCTCTTGACACCGGGTCTGATGCAACAGGGTTTATTGAAGGTAGGTCAGAGGGTGCAGGTTGGGTGAGGGTGAGAAGAGGGACAGGAAGAGGCAGGAGCACAAGCACTGTAACATGACACATAAGGCACCTGCAAGCTGCTGGGGAAGCCTCAAGTCTGCTCAGTGAGCCACGTGTGCCCTCAGCATTGGGACAGCCACCTTTCCCTCAGTGAGCCTCACATCCCAGGGTCAGCAAATCAAGAGGCACCAGCCATGCTGTAGGTGACTCAGAGCGAGTGCAGTGGGTCATGGTGGCCAGGGGCCAGAAGCAGGCAGAAAGCCAGCGGGGCTGGGGAAAAGGCTCTGCTCTGCTTACAGCGTAGGCTGAGGGCTGGGAGAGCTCCATTTCCCCCGTTGAGATGTTGGAGACGGGGCCTTTCACCCTCCTGATAGGGCTGCCCCTGGCTGCAGGCAGCCAGAGGAGTACGACGACACAAGGCCGAGAGCAGCAATGCAAAGAGCCAGCCGTGCACAGCACAGGGAGGTGGCCCAGTGCAAAGCCAGCGTGGCACCCTGAAGGTGCCCGCTGCACTCTCATGTGTCCCTGGCCTGGGCAGGACAGGAATGCCCGTGGTCTAAGAGGGCCTTTCTGTGGCCCCTGTGGGCTCAAAGCTGCTGCTCTTCTGGCTCAATGGGGCCGAAAGCCACAGAGCTCGGCCTCCCCCACAGCAAGAGGAACAAGACTTGGATATCAGGCAGTGGAGCTCAATGCCTAAGGCTGAGGGGTGGGGGGCTCCAGTCTGGAGCACAGGGAGGGCACCCCCCCAGCCCCACAACAGTTGGCCTCACAGCCCTGAAAGGCCAGGAGCAGGTTTCCACGCCTGATTCCAGGGCGTCCCTCCAACTGGCCACCGACCTGGAAGCGCCAGAGCAGCCGGCTGTCGGGATCAAGGCGGCTGCCAGGGGGCTGCTTATGGCCTCTGCTGGCCAATTGCTCAGGGCTTAGCAGTGCCTCAACCCCTCAGGGTCTCCCCCAGCCTGGCCAAGCTTCCCGGCAGCAGCGCCGCAGCCCCAGAGCAGCTGCAGAGGAGCCCCATCCAGAGGCACCGGGGAGCCCTCAGCACTGCAGCCAGCAGCAGACGGGCAGGAGGACACGGATGGCCCTTCCTGTCCAGCACAGGGCTTGTGGCCATCTCCAGGCACCGCTCTGGCAGGGATCCCTGCAGCTCCGGCCCCTGCCCAGCCGCTCTGTGGGCAGCACAAACACTTCAGCAGAACCACCAAAGGCCTAAAGGCTTCTGGCCATTTTCCCTGCAACACTGCACGCCTGGGCAGCTGGCTGAGTACAAGCAACCTTTTCCCCCTCTTCTCTTTTGCCCTCCAGACCTTGGGCAGGAAAAGAAAGATCCTGGGACTCTGTGTATTGTAACGTATTTTATATTTACATAGTCTACAATGAAAATGCAAACAAGGAAATGTTAAAGAGGAAAAAGAAAATTCCTGCTGGCTTAAATGGCCCCAGATCATCTCTCTGCAGACCTCCAGCAGAACAGCAAGGCAGTGCCACACAGACGAGGCCGTTTCCTCCATGCACTGCGGAATCGATCTCGCAGCTGACGCCATGGGGAGTAGGGAGCTCTCTGTATGGCTCGGAGAACTAAACAAGATTCAATGGCAGCATTTCTGATTGCAGGACTGCTGTCATAGGCCATTTCTTCAAGGGCTGCAAGAGAGAGGAACAGAGGCAAGGTCAGATCCTGCATGTGCAGGGAGCCAAGGAGAGCTCCTTGCCAGGGCCATCCCGGTCGTCTCTTGCCATGGCCCGCAGGAAGCAGGGAGCAAGGGGATCAGCCCGAAGTTGCTGGCCACGAATGCCACACGTAGCCCTGATATCTCTGTGTGCTCTGCCCACGGGTGCAGATCCCTCCACCGCAGGGGCAGGGCTTGCAGCTGCCCCTCCAGCCCCCGCAGTCAGTCCGCTGCCCTCACTCACTCACCAGTGCAGATCAGCTGCAGTTCTTGCTGCTGCCCTCTCAGGTGCCGCCCGGCCATGCCTGTGAACACAGAGCCTGTCACGGCCGCAGCAGCACAGCTCCCTGGCAGCGGCACTGCCGGCGCTGTGGCCACCCGGGCTGCTGGCCAGGCAGAGCTCAGCCCGGGCCCTTGCCGCACGCTGCCGCCCCAGGACACGGCTGCCAGAGGGCGGCAGCAACGCCCAGGCCAGGGGGGGCTCCGCGGCGCCGGGCCCGGCTGGCGCTGCCGGGGCAGCAGGCGGGGCCGGGGCCGAGCTGCGGCGGGCCGGGGAGGAGCCCGGGCTCGGGACTCACCCATGAACCTGACGGCCGCCTCTCGCAGGGACTCCTGTGGGCTCTGCAGGTAGCGCAGTGCCCGGCGCAGGTGCTCGGCCGTTCGGCTCCTGTCCTCTGCCAGCTGCAGAGAGCGGCAGGAGGGAAGGGTTGGCGCGGGCTCAGCTCCTGGGCCGGGCGCTGCCTGCGCCCATCGCCGGCCTCGCCTGCCCGCACAGCCCTGAGGCGCGGCCAGCAGCCGCTAGCCAAGGGCTCCCGAGGGGAGGGGCGGAGGGCCGGCTGCTGCCCGGGGAGCCGTGGTGCCGCCCCGCAGCCCCGCCGGGCCGGGGCTCCATGGGCACCCGACTCAGGCCGACGGGAGCCTGAAGCAGAGCCCGCGCGGCCTCTGGCTGCAGCAGCGGGCACAGCTGCTAGCCCCGCACGCTGAGCACCGCCCTCAGGGACCTTGGCCATGCTGAGGCTGGGGGGTCTCTGCTGTTCTTACCAGGCACTCCCCAAAGCTCTGATCCACGTGTAGCATTTGTTCTATATCTCTCCTCTTCAGGAATCTGGCTGAGGAATGCAGCGTTTCCCGGGAGGCCTGGAGAGGGACAGAGATGCACAGATGGCCCCACAGTCCAGGGCACAGGAGCATCCCAGTGGCACAGGCTGGAGGAGGCTGCAGCCCACAAGGTGCCAGGGCAGAAGGCAGCCCAAGCCCCTGCCAGGGGGACCGCAGTTGGCCACAAGTGCTCACCTCAGCAACAATCTGATTCTCATCATGGCAGTGGAAGTAGAGAGGGAGCAGGCTCTGGCACACGTGGGACTTGAGGGCCTTTCTTCCCTCTTCTGTTAATAAGTCCAGCATCTCTTGAAATAGAGCCATGGAGCTCAGCTGCACCTGGATATCATCCTGGATGAAAGGAAAGGGCAAAAGACCTGAGCATCAGCTGCTTCAGGCCCCCCAGGGCACAGGCCTGCATCTGCACAGGGCACCAAGGGTCTGGGCAGCAGCCAGTGGCTGTGGCTGTGGGCACAGAGCCTTACGCTGTCAAAGAGTGGCAGGAGCGCCTCAGCCAGCTGCAGGGTGATGGGGGTGGCTATTGGAGCACCATTATCCAGGAGCAAATATCTGAGTAGAAGAATGCTCATCCTGATCATGTCGCTGTCATTTTCCTCCAGGAGCTCCACAAGACTTTCAGTCAGGCTCCGCATTTTTTCAGCCTGTGCGGAACACGACTTTGTGAAAGGCCGCCCTGCTGCCGCAGGGCCCAGAGGCCAAAGGCCTGTCCCGAAGCACTGGGGCAGCTGAAGCGGGAAGCAGGAGAGATGGGAACAGCTGCCCCAGCGGCCGAAGCCCAGACAATGCCAAGTGACGGCGTTGCCCAGCCCCACGCTGCCTGCACGGCTTCAGCCACTGCCCCCTTCTCACCATCAAGGGATTCTTGCCCAGCACTACGAGGCCTCGGAGTGCCAAGTAACGCCTGGCCATGTGCTCGCTCTGCAGGTTCTGTGCCAGGATCTCCAGAATGCTGTCACTGCATTTGCTCAAGTCCAGGCACTCGAGGACCTGAAAGACACAGGGCAGTGACAGGGGAGCCAGCCGGCAGGAGCCCAGAAGCGCACAGGGCCGGGCCCAGGCAGCAGCACAGGGCACGGGCACTGTCCTGGCAGCTGTGGCTGCGAGAGGCCAGAGGGCTGGGAGGCAGCTCAGCCAGGCAGCGCTGGCCTTGAGGCTCACCTCCACGAGGAATGCCAGGGCAGGGAAATCCCAGTATGGCATCTCTTTGCCGAGCAGGGCGAGCAGGTAGAATGCAATCGCGGAACAAAAGTGGATGGCTAAGCGGCGTATTTCTCTGAAGAGGGGAAAAAGGAAACAAGACCCTGATGCAGTGGGGCAAACCTCTCCCAGGCGTGACTCACCCTGTTCTCATCTTTCCCCAGCACCCTTCCAGCAAGGGGACGTGGGCCATTTGGCAGTTGGTTGCTCATGGGCACCCTCCTGTGCCAGCCTTTTCCAGTCTGCTTGGCCGTCCCTCAGTGACAAGGCCCTCTGGCCCATGGCCACCACGGACACTTTGTGGGACACCTGGGCACAGAGCAGCAATGTCAGAGGCAGTGGGGAGAAGGGGGTCTCACCTGGCAAGCAGAGCCACGGCAAAGTGGTGAGTGTCAAGAGAGAGCAGCGTGTCCCAGGCACACCTGCGCTCCATTGCCACCACCACATCCTCGCAGCGGAGAAGGCAGAGCAGGGACTTGAGGGTGCGCACTGCAAACCTGCGTGCAGAGCAAAGCCCAGGTCACACTGGCAGCACTGGCTCCTTGGCAGGCCACGTGGCAGGGACAGGAGGAGTGGGATGGAGCACCTGTTGGGGCTGGTGGCAAGGCCGTGCTCTTCCTGGCATCCCTTCCAGAAGGTGTCGACCTCCTCTGGCATATCCAGAGTGCTGAAGAACACTTGGAATAGCAGATGCACAAATAGGCGGGGGAAATACACCTTCAAGATCCGTGGGAGACAGGGCACCTGGAGGATCTTCCACATCACCACAGTTGCCTGCAAAGGACAAAGCCCCCCGAGACAGCGCTCAGTGCCGAGGTGTGCGTGTGGCAGGGCCCGAGCGTGGCAGGGAGAGGCCCGGAGAGACCTTGGCAGGTGGAGTACGGGGCCTGGTGGGCCTGAAGCTGCCCCTGGGCCGGGTTTCAGGCCAGCGCCAGAGGCAGGGAGATGCAGTGGGGGAAGGAGGATAGAGAGCTGCTGGAGAGGCAGCCTTGGGGCCTGCAAAGGCCACTTGTAGAAACTCACAGCCAGGGCAAAGACACCCGTTTCGTCCCCATCGGAGGTGCAGGTGCTGTACTCTGGCCAGCTCCCCAGCACATCCAGGAGGATCAGCTGCGCCAGCTCCACAGTCCTGGCTGAGCCCATGATGGTCTTCCACATGGCCATGGCAGCTCTGTGGGGTTAGAGCTGTGTCTCAGGGGGGGTCTCAGAGACAGCAGTGGGGGCAGCTGAGCCGGCTGCCATTTCTGCCTCTGCCCACTGCCCCCCTGGCAGCAGCAGCCAGATAGCCCAGCACGGTGGGGACAGAGCCCTGAGAGGCGGCAAGGGAGCATGGCAGCAGGCTCAGGGGCTGACATGGCAGGGCTGGGAAAGGGAGCAGCCAGAGGGCCCTGGAACTCTCTGTTGCTCCGACACCTGGGGCAGGCTGTGCAGGGTGATGGGCTGGAGAGGCCTGAGCCCTATGGGCAGGTGGGCCCCATACCTGTCACAGGACGGGGCCACACGCAGGAGCGTGATGACTGCGTCATTTGGCTGTGCTTCGGTGAGATCCAGCAGGGTCTTGTCCAGCCTGTGCTCAGCAGAATCATTGGCCATGAGCCACTGGTGGATGTAGCTCACCATGGCAGGCACCTGGGGAAGGCACGGGGAGACTTGGAAAGCTTCCAGAGGGAGCAATGTTCCCAGCTTCCCCAGAGGAGTGCTTCCCTTCCCACCCCACTGCCATGTGGCCTGAAAGACTCACAGCAAGCGGCATGCGTGGATTGGGAGGCCAAGCAATTGCTGGGAGGATCAAAGCCTGGCCACAGGCTGCTTACTTGCTTTGGAGTGTAAAAATCTTCCTCTACAAGCATACACAGCAGGGCAGCACTGGTCTTGCTTAGGAAGATGGGCGAGTATGGTCTGAGGCCTACGCCCGTGGCGATGGTTTCTTCCTCCTCTTTAATTCTCTTGAGGAAGTTGCAAACAAACTGTAGGAGAAGGGCAAGAAGCCGAGGATGTTGCATGCAGTGTTGCACACACGGTGCTGGGCTGAGCAGGGACAGCAGGCCCAGCCCAGGTGGGGGTGGCTGCAGGTACCTGCGCTGTTCTGCGGAAGCGGCCACGGCTGGACTCCTGCTCTTGTGTGCGCTCCGGGGCTGCATCTGGCAAAGAGCGAGCGCAGCCAGAGATGAGGGGCTGCGGGAGAGGCCGGAGAGCACGGCCCAGCCCTGCGGCATCCCGCAGGCCGAGAGAGCCTCAGGATGCCCCAGGGGATGGAGCACGGCCACTGCAGGGTGTCTGCCCGGCCCCTCTTCCGTCCTCTCTGTGGGCCTGTCCCCAGGGGATAGCATGGCAACGCACGGCACGGCATGGGGTCCAAGCTGGCAGCAGGCACCAGTCCTGTGGCCCAGCTCTGCCACTCACCCTCCTGTGGTGGATGCAACGGCACCACCTCTTCAGTCTGCTGTGCCGGGGCAGCTCCAGGGCCTTCTTCCTCCTCCTCCACCCAGGCCAGCTCAGGCACTGCCGGGTGTCTCTGCTCCATGTCTCTGCCTGGATTTGTGGCTATTTGCAGGAGAGTTGCCTTGGAAAAGCTCCAAGGCACCAAGTCCTGCAGTGGTACCTGGAAGGCACCTTCAAGTAAGAAGCCTCAGGAAGGCTACAGGACAGCAAGTCCTGCACTCGGTCTCAAGGGCCCCTGCCACAAGGACAGGGGACTCCTGACAAGGACTATGATATGGCCTCAAAGGCACCTGCAGAAGAGAAGCCTCAGGGAGACCACGGGTCAGCAAGTCCTGTGGTCTGGCCTTGAGCTCAGCTGCAGGAACAAGGCTTCAGAAAAGCTCCGGGTGGGACGCGAACGGGCACGCTGTGCAGGGGCTCCTCACGGCACCGCTCTGTCCCGTCCTGTCCCGTTGCGTGCTCTGAGCACTGTGGCGTGCTCTTGTCACCTCCAGCTCCTATGTCACCCCGTGTCACAAAGGGCCTTTGGACACCCGTTCCGTGTCACAGTGACTGTGCGGCACTGTGTCACCAAGGGCCCTTGCACACACTGCCGCCTGCCCTGGGGCCACGCCCAGCCCACCCAAAGTGGCCCAGTTTGGAAGGAATGGCTGGCCCCAGGAGTCTAAGGCAGGCCAACAGGATCTTTAGGAAGGGCTCAGACCATCAGCAAACGCTGCCATGCTCTGTGGGCTCAGGGCAGCAGAAGGAGCCCCCAGGGCTGCCGACACAGCCGTTCTGGGAAGGGCACGAGGCCTTGCAGGGAAGTTGGCACAGCCTCCTCGGGACACGTCGTCCCGGCTGGTGGCCATCCTAAAGCTGCCGGTGTGACACGCACAAGGAACGTGTGGGCCCGGGCACGAGTGCTGCTCTGAGGCCTGGGGCCCGGGGAGCGCTGACATCAGCAGGTGTGGCAGAGTCCCCGGCCAAGCAGACCTGCCACCCCCCCGAGCCCTGGCAGCACTGGTGCCTGTCTCCTGCACCAGAGACCTGTGCCCCCGGGGGGCTTCTGTGCCAGAAGGAGCCAAAGGCCACGTGCCTTGGGGGCTGTGCCTCTTTCCTGCAGGGGCTGATGGCAGGAGCACCTGGAGCAACTGCTGGCACACTTGGTCTCTGTCAGATGATGTTGCTCCATCCTGAAATGAATTTTTCTCATGGAAGGCATTGGCAGTAGCACCAGAGCACCAGCCATTGCTGAGTTTCGCAGGGCAATTAGAATGCAAAGTTAACAGTCTGAAATTTCCTTGTGCTTTTCTCACTCTCTTTCCCACATTCTGGATAAAACGGCATCTGCCCAGCCTCTGCATTTCTCAGCTTCAGTTGCTGCATGTCTTGCTCTGGCAGCTCATGTCCAAACAAAACTGTGTCCCTGCTGAGCGCAGCAATGAGCGGTCACAAAGTGGCAAGTTCCCCAGTGAAGATCAAGGCAGAGACGTGGAAGTGCGGAGGACAAGGACAAGTCTGGGAGGAGAAGCTCTTCTGTGTCTCTGATGATGGTGCCCACACCCTGAAGCAGCAGCCAAGAGAAGTGCTGGAAGCAGACGGGCGCACTTTTGGGCAGCACAATATCAAAAGTTATGAAACCATTAGCCAGAATGCAAAGGAGGACTGCAAGGATGGAGTGTGGCCTGGAGGGGAAGCCATCCAGGTGCAGCTGAAGCCACTTTGTTCAGCCTGGAGGAGAGTAAAGGGCGTCATTGTGGTCTTCAACCTCCTCCTGAGGTGAATCAGAGGGGCTGCTGCAGCTCTGGTCACTGTTGGGACCAGTGACAGGACTGGAGAAAAGGGCGGGGAGCTGGGACAGGGCAGGTTTCCTTTCCGTATCAGATCAAGGTTTTTCACCCAGAGCACGGTCGGGCACTGGGACGGGTTCCCCATGGACGCAGCCCAGTGGAGCCCGGACTGGCTCTTGGGAAAAGTGCGGCGCTGCGCCAGGAGTGGGGAACGGCCAAGGCGTGGGTCCTGCCCGCGGCTGACCCTGGTGAGCCACTGCTCAGTGGTTCAGGATGCACTAACTGCAGCACGGAGCAGGCCAAAGAGAAGGAGGAGGCTCCTCGATTGAGAGGTTCCACAGGCCAAGGCTTATTCCAAGGGAAGGATTCAGCAGCAAAGAGCCGCCAGCACTTCTGTGCACGGGATTTTATCGGGGTACAACTCAGGGGGTGGATACAAACAATTGAGCAATAAGGAATCTGCAGGGGAGGAGCGAGGGGATTCCATCAGTCGCTTGGGACTAATTAGGACAGATGGGAAGAGAGGGTAGGTCACATGCGCCAGCGGGGCTTCCAGCAATAGAGGAATTCCAAAGGGGTGGTGCAGTCAGGGATTGGTCCAAGGCAAAAGTGACAGGGAAGGTTCAGGAATAAAGAGCTGGATTATCTTGAGAGGCAGGGAAGGAGCTGGAACAAAGAGTGGGGAATGGCATGAGGGAGACAGCTTTGAGGGAGGGCAGAACCTAGGGGTAAACCAGCTTGGGGAAAATACGGGGTACATGAAAACAAACCATTCTACGATAACTGATAAATAAACACGAACTGGAACACCCCAGGGAAATGGTCACAGCACCAAGCCTGTCTGAGTTTGAGAAGTGTTCAAACAACATTGAGCAGTCACGCAAGCTTTTAGACACTACATCAAAAGTAGAAAGTGTACGATAGTCAAGAGAGGGAAAAAGAAAAAGAGCTCCCTGCAGCCATGGTGGCAGCTCTGGATCGGCACCAGGGAGAGGACGGATGTAGGCGCGGTTGAAGCAGAGGCAGGGGCGAAAATAGCAGAGGCAGAGGAGGTTCAAAGCAGCCACAGACCAAGCTGGGGCCAAATCAATGTGCATCATGTAATAAATCAGGACACTGGAAATAGGGCCAGTGCCCAGAGTAAGCAGACAAAGTACACAAAACTCTTGCAGCCACTCTAGATGATAAGAAATGACCAAGACTGGCAATTCTTACCCTAGCAGGCCACTGTTTAAAATACAGCTAAAGACTGATGAAGAAGTTGAAATTTTAAGAAATAGTGGAGATACATTTGCACTCTTGAATCAAGAACTGATACCCAAAAGTGAAAACTATCTTCAAGCAATAGGAGCAACTATAGGGCAGCCAGAAAATGCATTCTTCCTGAAACCACTTTGATGTAAAATCAAGAAGAAAATGGGAATACATCAGTTTCTTTCTTTACCAAACTCACCCAAATCTGTCCTATGCAGGGATTTGCTTGAAAATTTAGAAGCAACAGTTCCATTTAGGAAAAGAAAACTTCAATGGAAGGTACCTGAAGACAAATGAGCGGTTTTAGCAGTAGGACTGACAATTGACACCAGACCAACAAACAAGAAGAACTAGTTAGAGCAAGTATTGAATCAGGTGTACCCAAGAGTATGGGATACTGATAGCCCAGGAAAATCAAAACGAGCAGACCCTATGAAAATTGAGCTACAGACAAGAGTTAGGGCAGTAGTCAGAAAGCAATACCCTTGAAGATTAGAAGCTAGGAAAGGAATAGAGCCAACAATCAATTAAATCCCTGACATCAGGACTATTGGAAGAATGGGAGTCAAAATTTAATACTGCTAGATCAGCAATAAAGAAACCTAATGGAACTCAGAGACTAGTGCCAGATTTCCAGGCAATTAATGGTTTATACCTTACTAGCTTACTAGCTAAACTTGGAGATGATTTTATTTGGTGCGGGGAAGGCCCATGGGCAGGTGCTGTCGAGAGCCGTTCCCTCTTGGTCTGAGAGACCAGCTCCCCCAGCCCACCTTTCTCCCAGGCCCGGAGGTTGTAACGTGCCCTCGACCGGCAGCCGAAGGAGGGCTCTTGACACCGGGTCTGATGCAACAGGGTTTATTGAAGGTAGGTCAGAGGGTGCAGGTTGGGTGAGGGTGAGAAGAGGGACAGGAAGAGGCAGGAGCACAAGCACTGTAACATGACACATAAGGCACCTGCAAGCTGCTGGGGAAGCCTCAAGTCTGCTCAGTGAGCCACGTGTGCCCTCAGCATTGGGACAGCCACCTTTCCCTCAGTGAGCCTCACATCCCAGGGTCAGCAAATCAAGAGGCACCAGCCATGCTGTAGGTGACTCAGAGCGAGTGCAGTGGGTCATGGTGGCCAGGGGCCAGAAGCAGGCAGAAAGCCAGCGGGGCTGGGGAAAAGGCTCTGCTCTGCTTACAGCGTAGGCTGAGGGCTGGGAGAGCTCCATTTCCCCCGTTGAGATGTTGCAGACGGGGCCTTTCACCCTCCTGATAGGGCTGCCCCTGGCTGCAGGCAGCCAGAGGAGTACGACGACACAAGGCCGAGAGCAGCAATGCAAAGAGCCAGCCGTGCACAGCACAGGGAGGTGGCCCAGTGCAAAGCCAGCGTGGCACCCTGAAGGTGCCCGCTGCACTCTCATGTGTCCCTGGCCTGGGCAGGACAGGAATGCCCGTGGTCTAAGAGGGCCTTTCTGTGGCCCCTGTGGGCTCAAAGCTGCTGCTCTTCTGGCTCAATGGGGCCGAAAGCCACAGAGCTCGGCCTCCCCCACAGCAAGAGGAACAAGACTTGGATATCAGGCAGTGGAGCTCAATGCCTAAGGCTGAGGGGTGGGGGGCTCCAGTCTGGAGCACAGGGAGGGCACCCCCCCAGCCCCACAACAGTTGGCCTCACAGCCCTGAAAGGCCAGGAGCAGGTTTCCACGCCTGATTCCAGGGCGTCCCTCCAACTGGCCACCGACCTGGAAGCGCCAGAGCAGCCGGCTGTCGGGATCAAGGCGGCTGCCAGGGGGCTGCTTATGGCCTCTGCTGGCCAATTGCTCAGGGCTTAGCAGTGCCTCAACCCCTCAGGGTCTCCCCCAGCCTGGCCAAGCTTCCCGGCAGCAGCGCCGCAGCCCCAGAGCAGCTGCAGAGGAGCCCCATCCAGAGGCACCGGGGAGCCCTCAGCACTGCAGCCAGCAGCAGACGGGCAGGAGGACACGGATGGCCCTTCCTGTCCAGCACAGGGCTTGTGGCCATCTCCAGGCACCGCTCTGGCAGGGATCCCTGCAGCTCCGGCCCCTGCCCAGCCACTCTGTGGGCAGCACAAACACTTCAGCAGAACCACCAAAGGCCTAAAGGCTTCTGGCCATTTTCCCTGCAACACTGCACGCCTGGGCAGCTGGCTGAGTACAAGCAACCTTTTCCCCCTCTTCTCTTTTGCCCTCCAGACCTTGGGCAGGAAAAGAAAGATCCTGGGACTCTGTGTATTGTAACGTATTTTATATTTACATAGTCTACAATGAAAATGCAAACAAGGAAATGTTAAAGAGGAAAAAGAAAATTCCTGCTGGCTTAAATGGCCCCAGATCATCTCTCTGCAGACCTCCAGCAGAACAGCAAGGCAGTGCCACACAGACGAGGCCGTTTCCTCCATGCACTGCGGAATCGATCTCGCAGCTGACGCCATGGGGAGTAGGGAGCTCTCTGTATGGCTCGGAGAACTAAACAAGATTCAATGGCAGCATTTCTGATTGCAGGACTGCTGTCATAGGCCATTTCTTCAAGGGCTGCAAGAGAGAGGAACAGAGGCAAGGTCAGATCCTGCATGTGCAGGGAGCCAAGGAGAGCTCCTTGCCAGGGCCATCCCGGTCGTCTCTTGCCATGGCCCGCAGGAAGCAGGGAGCAAGGGGATCAGCCCGAAGTTGCTGGCCACGAATGCCACACGTAGCCCTGATATCTCTGTGTGCTCTGCCCACGGGTGCAGATCCCTCCACCGCAGGGGCAGGGCTTGCAGCTGCCCCTCCAGCCCCCGCAGTCAGTCCGCTGCCCTCACTCACTCACCAGTGCAGATCAGCTGCAGTTCTTGCTGCTGCCCTCTCAGGTGCCGCCCGGCCATGCCTGTGAACACAGAGCCTGTCACGGCCGCAGCAGCACAGCTCCCTGGCAGCGGCACTGCCGGCGCTGTGGCCACCCGGGCTGCTGGCCAGGCAGAGCTCAGCCCGGGCCCTTGCCGCACGCTGCCGCCCCAGGACACGGCTGCCAGAGGGCGGCAGCAACGCCCAGGCCAGGGGGGGCTCCGCGGCGCCGGGCCCGGCTGGCGCTGCCGGGGCAGCAGGCGGGGCCGGGGCCGAGCTGCGGCGGGCCGGGGAGGAGCCCGGGCTCGGGACTCACCCATGAACCTGACGGCCGCCTCTCGCAGGGACTCCTGTGGGCTCTGCAGGTAGCGCAGTGCCCGGCGCAGGTGCTCGGCCGTTCGGCTCCTGTCCTCTGCCAGCTGCAGAGAGCGGCAGGAGGGAAGGGTTGGCGCGGGCTAAGCTCCTGGGCCGGGCGCTGCCTGCGCCCATCGCCGGCCTCACCTGCCCGCACAGCCCTGAGGCGCGGCCAGCAGCCGCTGGCCAAGGGCTCCCGAGGGGAGGGGCGGAGGGCCGGCTGCTGCCCGGGGAGCCGTGGTGCCGCCCCGCAGCCCCGCCGGGCCGGGGCTCCATGGGCACCCGACTCAGGCCGACGGGAGCCTGAAGCAGAGCCCGCGCGGCCTCTGGCTGCAGCAGCGGGCACAGCTGCTAGCCCCGCACGCTGAGCACCGCCCTCAGGGACCTTGGCCATGCTGAGGCTGGGGGGTCTCTGCTGTTCTTACCAGGCACTCCCCAAAGCTCTGATCCACGTGTAGCATTTGTTCTATATCTCTCCTCTTCAGGAATCTGGCTGAGGAATGCAGCGTTTCCCGGGAGGCCTGGAGAGGGACAGAGATGCACAGATGGCCCCACAGTCCAGGGCACAGGAGCATCCCAGTGGCACAGGCTGGAGGAGGCTGCAGCCCACAAGGTGCCAGGGCAGAAGGCAGCCCAAGCCCCTGCCAGGGGGACCGCAGTTGGCCACAAGTGCTCACCTCAGCAACAATCTGATTCTCATCATGGCAGTGGAAGTAGAGAGGGAGCAGGCTCTGGCACACGTGGGACTTGAGGGCCTTTCTTCCCTCTTCTGTTAATAAGTCCAGCATCTCTTGAAATAGAGCCATGGAGCTCAGCTGCACCTGGATATCATCCTGGATGAAAGGAAAGGGCAAAAGACCTGAGCATCAGCTGCTTCAGGCCCCCCAGGGCACAGGCCTGCATCTGCACAGGGCACCAAGGGTCTGGGCAGCAGCCAGTGGCTGTGGCTGAGGGCACAGAGCCTTACGCTGTCAAAGAGTGGCAGGAGCGCCTCAGCCAGCTGCAGGGTGATGGGGGTGGCTATTGGAGCACCATTATCCAGGAGCAAATATCTGAGTAGAAGAATGCTCATCCTGATCATGTCGCTGTCATTTTCCTCCAGGAGCTCCACAAGACTTTCAGTCAGGCTCCGCATTTTTTCAGCCTGTGCGGAACACGACTTTGTGAAAGGCCGCCCTGCTGCCGCAGGGCCCAGAGGCCAAAGGCCTGTCCCGAAGCACTGGGGCAGCTGAAGCGGGAAGCAGGAGAGATGGGAACAGCTGCCCCAGCGGCCGAAGCCCAGACAATGCCAAGTGACGGCGTTGCCCAGCCCCACGCTGCCTGCACGGCTTCAGCCACTGCCCCCTTCTCACCATCAAGGGATTCTTGCCCAGCACTACGAGGCCTCGGAGTGCCAAGTAACGCCTGGCCATGTGCTCGCTCTGCAGGTTCTGTGCCAGGATCTCCAGAATGCTGTCACTGCATTTGCTCAAGTCCAGGCACTCGAGGACCTGAAAGACACAGGGCAGTGACAGGGGAGCCAGCCGGCAGGAGCCCAGAAGCGCACAGGGCCGGGCCCAGGCAGCAGCACAGGGCACGGGCACTGTCCTGGCAGCTGTGGCTGCGAGAGGCCAGAGGGCTGGGAGGCAGCTCAGCCAGGCAGCGCTGGCCTTGAGGCTCACCTCCACGAGGAATGCCAGGGCAGGGAAATCCCAGTATGGCATCTCTTTGCCGAGCAGGGCGAGCAGGTAGAATGCAATCGCGGAACAAAAGTGGATGGCTAAGCGGCGTATTTCTCTGAAGAGGGGAAAAAGGAAACAAGACCCTGATGCAGTGGGGCAAACCTCTCCCAGGCGTGACTCACCCTGTTCTCATCTTTCCCCAGCACCCTTCCAGCAAGGGGACGTGGGCCATTTGGCAGTTGGTTGCTCATGGGCACCCTCCTGTGCCAGCCTTTTCCAGTCTGCTTGGCCGTCCCTCAGTGACAAGGCCCTCTGGCCCATGGCCACCACGGACACTTTGTGGGACACCTGGGCACAGAGCAGCAATGTCAGAGGCAGTGGGGAGAAGGGGGTCTCACCTGGCAAGCAGAGCCACGGCAAAGTGGTGAGTGTCAAGAGAGAGCAGCGTGTCCCAGGCACACCTGCGCTCCATTGCCACCACCACATCCTCGCAGCGGAGAAGGCAGAGCAGGGACTTGAGGGTGCGCACTGCAAACCTGCGTGCAGAGCAAAGCCCAGGTCACACTGGCAGCACTGGCTCCTTGGCAGGCCATGTGGCAGGGACAGGAGGAGTGGGATGGAGCACCTGTTGGGGCTGGTGGCAAGGCCGTGCTCTTCCTGGCATCCCTTCCAGAAGGTGTCGACCTCCTCTGGCATATCCAGAGTGCTGAAGAACACTTGGAATAGCAGATGCACAAATAGGCGGGGGAAATACACCTTCAAGATCCGTGGGAGACAGGGCACCTGGAGGATCTTCCACATCACCACAGTTGCCTGCAAAGGACAAAGCCCCCCGAGACAGCGCTCAGTGCCGAGGTGTGCGTGTGGCAGGGCCCGAGCGTGGCAGGGAGAGGCCCGGAGAGACCTTGGCAGGCGGAGTACGGGGCCTGGTGGGCCTGAAGCTGCCCCTGGGCCGGGTTTCAGGCCAGCGCCAGAGGCAGGGAGATGCAGTGGGGGAAGGAGGATAGAGAGCTGCTGGCGAGGCAGCCTTGGAGCCTGCAAAGGCCACTTGTAGAAACTCACAGCCAGGGCAAAGACACCCGTTTCGTCCCCATCGGAGGTGCAGGTGCTGTACTCTGGCCAGCTCCCCAGCACATCCAGGAGGATCAGCTGCGCCAGCTCCACAGTCCTGGCTGAGCCCATGATGGTCTTCCACATGGCCATGGCAGCTCTGTGGGGTTAGAGCTGTGTCTCAGGGGGGGTCTCAGAGACAGCAGTGGGGGCAGCTGAGCCGGCTGCCATTTCTGCCTCTGCCCACTGCCCCCCTGGCAGCAGCAGCCAGACAGCCCAGCCCTGTGGGGACAGAGCCCTGAGAGGCGGCAAGGGAGCATGGCAGCAGGCTCAGGGGCTGACATGGCAGGGCTGGGAAAGGGAGCAGCCAGAGGGCCCTGGAACTCTCTGTTGCTCCGACACCTGGGGCAGGCTGTGCAGGGTGATGGGCTGGAGAGGCCTGAGCCCTATGGGCAGGTGGGCCCCATACCTGTCACAGGACGGGGCCACACGCAGGAGCGTGATGACTGCGTCATTTGGCTGTGCTTCGGTGAGATCCAGCAGGGTCTTGTCCAGCCTGTGCTCAGCAGAATCATTGGCCATGAGCCACTGGTGGATGTAGCTCACCATGGCAGGCACCTGGGGAAGGCACGGGGAGACTTGGAAAGCTGCCAGAGGGAGCAATGTTCCCAGCTTCCCCAGAGGAGTGCTTCCCTTCCCACCCCACTGCCATGTGGCCTGAAAGACTCACAGCAAGCGGCATGCGTGGATTGGGAGGCCAAGCAATTGCTGGGAGGATCAAAGCCTGGCCACAGGCTGCTTACTTGCTTTGGAGTGTAAAAATCTTCCTCTACAAGCATACACAGCAGGGCAGCACTGGTCTTGCTTAGGAAGATGGGCGAGTATGGTCTGAGGCCTACGCCCGTGGCGATGGTTTCTTCCTCCTCTTTAATTCTCTTGAGGAAGTTGCAAACAAACTGTAGGAGAAGGGCAAGAAGCCGAGGATGTTGCATGCAGTGTTGCACACACGGTGCTGGGCTGAACAGGGACAGCAGGCCCAGCCCAGGTGGGGGTGGCTGCAGGTACCTGCGCTGTTCTGCGGAAGCGGCCACGGCTGGACTCCTGCTCTTGTGTGCGCTCCGGGGCTGCATCTGGCAAAGAGCGAGCGCAGCCAGAGATGAGGGGCTGCGGGAGAGGCCGGAGAGCACGGCCCAGCCCTGCGGCATCCCGCAGGCCGAGAGAGCCTCAGGATGCCCCAGGGGATGGAGCACGGCCACTGCAGGGTGTCTGCCCGGCCCCTCTTCCGTCCTCTCTGTGGGCCTGTCCCCAGGGGATAGCATGGCAACGCACGGCACGGCATGGGGTCCAAGCTGGCAGCAGTCCTGTGGCCCAGCTCTGCCACTCACCCTCCTGTGGTGGCTGCAACGGCACCACCTCTTCAGTCTGCTGTGCCAGGGCAGCTCCAGGGCCTTCTTCCTCCTCCTCCACCCAGGCCAGCTCAGGCACTGCCGGGTGTCTCTGCTCCATGTCTCTGCCTGGATTTGTGGCTATTTGCAGGAGAGTTGCCTTGGAAAAGCTCCAAGGCACCAAGTCCTGCAGTGGTACCTGGAAGGCACCTTCAAGTAAGAAGCCTCAGGAAGGCTACAGGACAGCAAGTCCTGCACTCGGTCTCAAGGGCCCCTGCCACAAGGACAGGGGACTCCTGACAAGGACTATGATATGGCCTCAAAGGCACCTGCAGAAGAGAAGCCTCAGGGAGACCACGGGTCAGCAAGTCCTGTGGTCTGGCCTTGAGCTCAGCTGCAGGAACAAGGCTTCAGAAAAGCTCCGGGTGGGACGCGAACGGGCACGCTGTGCAGGGGCTCCTCACGGCACCGCTCTGTCCCGTCCTGTCCCGTTGCGTGCTCTGAGCACTGTGGCGTGCTCTTGTCACCTCCAGCTCCTATGTCACCCCGTGTCACAAAGGGCCTTTGGACACCCGTTCCGTGTCACAGTGACTGTGCGGCACTGTGTCACCAAGGGCCCTTGCACACACTGCCGCCTGCCCTGGGGCCACGCCCAGCCCACCCAAAGTGGCCCAGTTTGGAAGGAATGGCTGGCCCCAGGAGTCTAAGGCAGGCCGACAGGATCTTTAGGAAGGGCTCAGACCATCAGCAAACGCTGCCATGCTCTGTGGGCTCAGGGCAGCAGAAGGAGCCCCCAGGGCTGCCGACACAGCCGTTCTGGGAAGGGCACGAGGCCTTGCAGGGAAGTTGGCACAGCCTCCTCGGGACACGTCGTCCCGGCTGGTGGCCATCCTAAAGCTGCCGGTGTGACACGCACAAGGAACGTGTGGGCCCGGGCACGAGTGCTGCTCTGAGGCCTGGGGCCCGGGGAGCGCTGACATCAGCAGGTGTGGCAGAGTCCCCGGCCAAGCAGACCTGCCACCCCCCCGAGCCCTGGCAGCACTGGTGCCTGTCTCCTGCACCAGAGACCTGTGCCCCTGGGGGGCTTCTGTGCCAGAAGGAGCCAAAGGCCACGTGCCTTGGGGGCTGTGCCTCTTTCCTGCAGGGGCTGATGGCAGGAGCACCTGGAGCAACTGCTGGCACACTTGGTCTCTGTCAGATGATGTTGCTCCATCCTGAAATGAATTTTTCTCATGGAAGGCATTGGCAGTAGCACCAGAGCACCAGCCATTGCTGAGTTTCGCAGGGCAATTAGAATGCAAAGTTAACAGTCTGAAATTTCCTTGTGCTTTTCTCACTCTCTTTCCCACATTCTGGAAAAAACGGCATCTGCCCAGCCTCTGCATTTCTCAGCTTCAGTTGCTGCATGTCTTGCTCTGGCAGCTCATGTCCAAACAAAACTGTGTCCCTGCTGAGCGCAGCAATGAGCGGTCACAAAGTGGCAAGTTCCCCAGTGAAGATCAAGGCAGAGACGTGGAAGTGCGGAGGATAAGGACAAGTCTGGGAGGAGAAGCTCTTCTGTGTCTCTGATGATGGTGCCCACACCCTGAAGCAGCAGCCAAGAGAAGCGCTGGAAGCAGACGGGCGCACTTTTGGGCAGCACAATATCAAAAGTTATGAAACCATTAGACAGAATGCAAAGGAGGACTGCAAGGATGGAGTGTGGCCTGGAGGGGAAGCCATCCAGGTGCAGCTGAAGCCACTTTGTTCAGCCTGGAGGAGAGTAAAGGGCGTCATTGTGGTCTTCAACCTCCTCCTGAGGTGAATCAGAGGGGCTGCTGCAGCTCTGGTCACTGTTGGGACCAGTGACAGGACTGGAGAAAAGGGCGGGGAGCTGGGACAGGGCAGGTTTCCTTTCCGTATCAGATCAAGGTTTTTCACCCAGAGCACGGTCGGGCACTGGGACGGGTTCCCCATGGACGCAGCCCAGCGGAGCCCGGGCTGGCTCTTGGGAAAACTGCGGCGCTGCGCCAGGAGTGGGGAACGGCCAAGGCGTGGGTCCTGCCCGCGGCTGACCCTGGTGAGCCACTGCTCAGTGGTTCAGGATGCACTAACTGCAGCACGGAGCAGGCCAAAGAGAAGGAGGAGGCTCCTCGATTGTGAGGTTCCACAGGCCAAGGCTTATTCCAAGGGAAGGATTCAGCAGCAAAGAGCCGCCAGCACTTCTGTGCACGGGATTTTATCGGGGTACAACTCAGGGGGTGGATACAAACAATTGAGCAATAAGGAATCTGCAGGGGAGGAGCGAGGGGATTCCATCAGTTGCTTGGGACTAATTAGGACAGATGGGAAGAGAGGGTAGGTCACATGCGCCAGCGGGGCTTCCAGCAATAGAGGAATTCCAAAGGGGTGGTGCAGTCAGGGATTGGTCCAAGGCAAAAGTGACAGGGAAGGTTCAGGAATAAAGAGCTGGATTATCTTGAGAGGCAGGGAAGGAGCTGGAACAAAGAGTGGGGAATGGCATGAGGGAGACAGCTTTGAGGGAGGGCAGAACCTAGGGGTAAACCAGCTTGGGGAAAATACGGGGTACATGAAAACAAACCATTCTACGATAACTGATAAATAAACACGAACTGGAACACCCCAGGGAAATGGTCACAGCACCAAGCCTGTCTGAGTTTGAGAAGTGTTCAAACAACATTGAGCAGTCACGCAAGCTTTTAGACACTACATCAAAAGTAGAAAGTGTACGATAGTCAAGAGAGGGAAAAAGAAAAAGAGCTCCCTGCAGCCATAGTGGCAGCTCTGGATCGGCACCAGGGAGAGGACGGATGTAGGCGCGGTTGAAGCAGAGGCAGGGGCAAAAATAGCAGAGGCAGAGGAGGTTCAAAGCAGCCACAGACCAAGCTGGGGCCAAATCAATGTGCATCATGTAATAAATCAGGACACTGGAAATAGGGCCAGTGCCCAGAGTAAGCAGACAAAGTAAACAAAACTCTTGCAGCCACTCTAGATGATAAGAAATGACCAAGACTGGCAATTCTTACCCTAGCAGGCCACTGTTTAAAATACAGCTAAAGACTGATGAAGAAGTTGAAATTTTAAGAAATAGTGGAGATACATTTGCACTCTTGAATCAAGAACTGATACCCAAAAGTGAAAACTATCTTCAAGCAATAGGAGCAACTATAGGGCAGCCAGAAAATGCATTCTTCCTGAAACCACTTTGATGTAAAATCAAGAAGAAAATGGGAATACATCAGTTTCTTTCTTTACCAAACTCACCCAAATCTGTCCTATGCAGGGATTTGCTTGAAAATTTAGAAGCAACAGTTCCATTTAGGAAAAGAAAACTTCAATGGAAGGTACCTGAAGACAAATGAGCGGTTTTAGCAGTAGGACTGACAATTGACACCAGACCAACAAACAAGAAGAACTAGTTAGAGCAAGTATTGAATCAGGTGTACCCAAGAGTATGGGATACTGATAGCCCAGGAAAATCAAAACGAGCAGACCCTATGAAAATTGAGCTACAGACAAGAGTTAGGGCAGTAGTCAGAAAGCAATACCCTTGAAGATTAGAAGCTAGGAAAGGAATAGAGCCAACAATCAATTAAATCCCTGACATCAGGACTATTGGAAGAATGGGAGTCAAAATTTAATACTGCTAGATCAGCAATAAAGAAACCTAATGGAACTCAGAGACTAGTGCCAGATTTCCAGGCAATTAATGGTTTATACCTTACTAGCTTACTAGCTAAACTTGGAGATGATTTTATTTGGTGCGGGGAAGGCCCATGGGCAGGTGCTGTCGAGAGCCGTTCCCTCTTGGTCTGAGAGACCAGCTCCCCCAGCCCACCTTGCTCCCAGGCCCGGAGGTTGTAACGTGCCCTCGACCGGCAGCCGAAGGAGGGCTCTTGACACCGGGTCTGATGCAACAGGGTTTATTGAAGGTAGGTCAGAGGGCGCAGGTTGGGTGAGGGTGAGAAGAGGGACAGGAAGAGGCAGGAGCACAAGCACTGTAACATGACACATAAGGCACCTGCAAGCTGCTGGGGAAGCCTCAAGTCTGCTCAGTGAGCCACGTGTCCCCTCAGCATTGGGACAGCCACCTTTCCCTCAGTGAGCCTCACATCCCAGGGTCAGCAAATCAAGAGGCACCAGCCATGCTGTAGGTGACTCAGAGCGAGTGCAGTGGGTCATGGTGGCCAGGGGCCAGAAGCAGGCAGAAAGCCAGCGGGGCTGGGGAAAAGGCTCTGCTCTGCTTACAGCGTAGGCTGAGGGCTGGGAGAGCTCCATTTCCCCCGTTGAGATGTTGGAGACGGGGCCTTTCACCCTCCTGATAGGGCTGCCCCTGGCTGCAGGCAGCCAGAGGAGTACGACGACACAAGGCTGAGAGCAGCAAATCAAAGAGCCAGCCGTGCACAGCACAGGGAGGTGGCCCAGTGCAAAGCCAGCGTGGCACCCTGAAGGTGCCCGCTGCACTCTCATGTGTCCCTGGCCTGGGCAGGACAGGAATGCCCGTGGTCTAAGAGGGCCTTTCTGTGGCCCCTGTGGGCTCAAAGCTGCTGCTCTTCTGGCTCAATGGGGCCGAAAGCCACAGAGCTCGGCCTCCCCCACAGCAAGAGGAACAAGACTTGGATATCAGGCAGTGGAGCTCAATGCCTAAGGCTGAGGGGTGGGGGGCTCCAGTCTGGAGCACAGGGAGGGCACCCCCCCAGCCCCACAACAGTTGGCCTCACAGCCCTGAAAGGCCAGGAGCAGGTTTCCACGCCTGATTCCAGGGCGTCCCTCCAACTGGCCACCGACCTGGAAGCGCCAGAGCAGCCGGCTGTCGGGATCAAGGCGGCTGCCAGGGGGCTGCTTATGGCCTCTGCTGGCCAATTGCTCAGGGCTTAGCAGTGCCTCAACCCCTCAGGGTCTCCCCCAGCCTGGCCAAGCTTCCCGGCAGCAGCGCCGCAGCCCCAGAGCAGCTGCAGAGGAGCCCCATCCAGAGGCACCGGGGAGCCCTCAGCACTGCAGCCAGCAGCAGACGGGCAGGAGGACACGGATGGCCCTTCCTGTCCAGCACAGGGCTTGTGGCCATCTCCAGGCACCGCTCTGGCAGGGATCCCTGCAGCTCCGGCCCCTGCCCAGCCGCTCTGTGGGCAGCACAAACACTTCAGCAGAACCACCAAAGGCCTAAAGGCTTCTGGCCATTTTCCCTGCAACACTGCACGCCTGGGCAGCTGGCTGAGTACAAGCAACCTTTTCCCCCTCTTCTCTTTTGCCCTCCAGACCTTGGGCAGGAAAAGAAAGATCCTGGGACTCTGTGTATTGTAACATATTTTATATTTACATAGTCTACAATGAAAATGCAAACAAGGAAATGTTAAAGAGGAAAAAGAAAATTCCTGCTGGCTTAAATGGCCCCAGATCATCTCTCTGCAGACCTCCAGCAGAACAGCAAGGCAGTGCCACACAGACGAGGCCGTTTCCTCCATGCACTGCGGAATCGATCTCGCAGCTGACGCCATGGGGAGTAGGGAGCTCTCTGTATGGCTCGGAGAACTAAACAAGATTCAATGGCAGCATTTCTGATTGCAGGACTGCTGTCATAGGCCATTTCTTCAAGGGCTGCAAGAGAGAGGAACAGAGGCAAGGTCAGATCCTGCATGTGCAGGGAGCCAAGGAGAGCTCCTTGCCAGGGCCATCCCGGTCGTCTCTTGCCATGGCCCGCAGGAAGCAGGGAGCAAGGGGATCAGCCCGAAGTTGCTGGCCACGAATGCCACACGTAGCCCTGATATCTCTGTGTGCTCTGCCCACGGGTGCAGATCCCTCCACCGCAGGGGCAGGGCTTGCAGCTGCCCCTCCAGCCCCCGCAGTCAGTCCGCTGCCCTCACTCACTCACCAGTGCAGATCAGCTGCAGTTCTTGCTGCTGCCCTCTCAGGTGCCGCCCGGCCATGCCTGTGAACACAGAGCCTGTCACGGCCGCAGCAGCACAGCTCCCTGCCAGCGGCACTGCCGGCGCTGTGGCCACCCGGGCTGCTGGCCAGGCAGAGCTCAGCCCGGGCCCTTGCCGCACGCTGCCGCCCCAGGACACGGCTGCCAGAGGGCGGCAGCAACGCCCAGGCCAGGGGGGGCTCCGCGGCGCCGGGCCCGGCTGGCGCTGCCGGGGCAGCAGGCGGGGCCGGGGCCGAGCTGCGGCGGGCCGGGGAGGAGCCCGGGCTCGGGACTCACCCATGAACCTGACGGCCGCCTCTCGCAGGGACTCCTGTGGGCTCTGCAGGTAGCGCAGTGCCCGGCGCAGGTGCTCGGCCGTTCGGCTCCTGTCCTCTGCCAGCTGCAGAGAGCGGCAGGAGGGAAGGGTTGGCGCGGGCTCAGCTCCTGGGCCGGGCGCTGCCTGCGCCCATCGCCGGCCTCGCCTGCCCGCACAGCCCTGAGGCGCGGCCAGCAGCCGCTAGCCAAGGGCTCCCGAGGGGAGGGGGAGGAGGGCCGGCTGCTGCCCAGGGAGCCGTGGGGCCGCCCCGCAGCCCCGCCGGGCCGGGGCTCCATGGGCACCCGACTCAGGCCGACGGGAGCCTGAAGCAGAGCCCGCGCGGCCTCTGGCTGCAGCAGCGGGCACAGCTGCTAGCCCCGCACGCTGAGCACCGCCCTCAGTGACCTTGGCCGTGCTGAGGCTGGGGGGTCTCTGCTGTTCTTACCAGGCACTCCCCAAAGCTCTGATCCACGTGTAGCATTTGTTCTATATCTCTCCTCTTCAGGAATCTGGCTGAGGAATGCAGCGTTTCCCGGGAGGCCTGGAGAGGGACAGAGATGCACAGATGGCCCCACAGTCCAGGGCACAGGAGCATCCCAGTGGCACAGGCTGGAGGAGGCTGCAGCCCACAAGGTGCCAGGGCAGAAGGCAGCCCAAGCCCCTGCCAGGGGGACCGCAGTTGGCCACAAGTGCTCACCTCAGCAACAATCTGATTCTCATCATGGCAGTGGAAGTAGAGAGGGAGCAGGCTCTGGCACACATGGGACTTGAGGGCCTTTCTTCCCTCTTCTGTTAATAAGTCCAGCATCTCTTGAAATAGAGCCATGGAGCTCAGCTGCACCTGGATATCATCCTGGATGAAAGGAAAGGGCAAAAGACCTGAGCATCAGCTGCTTCAGGCCCCCCAGGGCACAGGCCTGCATCTGCACAGGGCACCAAGGGTCTGGGCAGCAGCCAGTGGCTGTGGCTGTGGGCACAGAGCCTTACGCTGTCAAAGAGTGGCAGGAGCGCCTCAGCCAGCTGCAGGGTGATGGGGGTGGCTATTGGAGCACCATTATCCAGGAGCAAATATCTGAGTAGAAGAATGCTCATCCTGATCATGTCGCTGTCATTTTCCTCCAGGAGCTCCACAAGACTTTCAGTCAGGCTCCGCATTTTTTCAGCCTGTGCAGAACACGACTTTGTGAAAGGCCGCCCTGCTGCCGCAGGGCCCAGAGGCCAAAGGCCTGTCCCGAAGCACTGGGGCAGCTGAAGCGGGAAGCAGGAGAGATGGGAACAGCTGCCCCAGCGGCCGAAGCCCAGACAATGCCAAGTGACGGCGTTGCCCAGCCCCACGCTGCCTGCACGGCTTCAGCCACTGCCCCCTTCTCACCATCAAGGGATTCTTGCCCAGCACTACGAGGCCTCGGAGTGCCAAGTAACGCCTGGCCATGTGCTCGCTCTGCAGGTTCTGTGCCAGGATCTCCAGAACGCTGTCACTGCATTCGCTCAAGTCCAGGCACTCGAGGACCTGAAAGACACAGGGCAGTGACAGGGGAGCCAGCCGGCAGGAGCCCAGAAGCGCACAGGGCCGGGCCCAGGCAGCAGCACAGGGCACGGGCACTGTCCTGGCAGCTGTGGCTGCGAGAGGCCAGAGGGCTGGGAGGCAGCTCAGCCAGGCAGCGCTGGCCTTGAGGCTCACCTCCACGAGGAATGCCAGGGCAGGGAAATCCCAGTATGGCATCTCTTTGCCGAGCAGGGCGAGCAGGTAGAATGCAATCGCGGAACAAAAGTGGATGGCTAAGCGGCGTATTTCTCTGAAGAGGGGAAAAAGGAAACAAGACCCTGATGCAGTGGGGCAAACCTCTCCCAGGCGTGACTCACCCTGTTCTCATCTTTCCCCAGCACCCTTCCAGCAAGGGGACGTGGGCCATTTGGCAGTTGGTTGCTCATGGGCACCCTCCTGTGCCAGCCTTTTCCAGTCTGCTTGGCCGTCCCTCAGTGACAAGGCCCTCTGGCCCATGGCCACCACGGACACTTTGTGGGGCACCTGGGCACAGAGCAGCAATGTCAGAGGCAGTGGGGAGAAGGGGGTCTCACCTGGCAAGCAGAGCCACGGCAAAGTGGTGAGTGTCAAGAGAGAGCAGCGTGTCCCAGGCACACCTGCGCTCCATTGCCACCACCACATCCTTGCAGCGGAGAAGGCAGAGCAGGGACTTGAGGGTGCGCACTGCAAACCTGCGTGCAGAGCAAAGCCCAGGTCACACTGGCAGCACTGGCTCCTTGGCAGGCCACGTGGCAGGGACAGGAGGAGTGGGATGGAGCACCTGTTGGGGCTGGTGGCAAGGCCGTGCTCTTCCTGGCATCCCTTCCAGAAGGTGTCGACCTCCTCTGGCATATCCAGAGTGCTGAAGAACACTTGGAATAGCAGATGCACAAATAGGCGGGGGAAATACACCTTCAAGATCCGTGGGAGACAGGGCACCTGGAGGATCTTCCACATCACCACAGTTGCCTGCAAAGGACAAAGCCCCCCGAGACAGCGCTCAGTGCCGAGGTGTGCGTGTGGCAGGGCCCGAGCGTGGCAGGGAGAGGCCCGGAGAGACCTTGGCAGGCGGAGTACGGGGCCTGGTGGGCCTGAAGCTGCCCCTGGGCCGGGTTTCAGGCCAGCGCCAGAGGCAGGGAGATGCAGTGGGGGAAGGAGGATAGAGAGCTGCTGGAGAGGCAGCCTTGGGGCCTGCAAAGGCCACTTGTAGAAACTCACAGCCAGGGCAAAGACACCCGTTTCGTCCCCATCGGAGGTGCAGGTGCTGTACTCTGGCCAGCTCCCCAGCACATCCAGGAGGATCAGCTGCGCCAGCTCCACAGTCCTGGCTGAGCCCATGATGGTCTTCCACATGGCCATGGCAGCTCTGTGGGGTTAGAGCTGTGTCTCAGGGGGGGTCTCAGAGACAGCAGTGGGGGCAGCTGAGCTGGCTGCCATTTCTGCCTCTGCCCACTGCCCCCCTGGCAGCAGCAGCCAGACAGCCCAGCCCTGTGGGGGCAGAGCCCTGAGAGGCGGCAAGGGAGCATGGCAGCAGGCTCAGGGGCTGACATGGCAGGGCTGGGAAAGGGAGCAGCCAGAGGGCCCTGGAACTCTCTGTTGCTCCGACACCTGGGGCAGGCTGTGCAGGGTGATGGGCTGGAGAGGCCTGAGCCCTATGGGCAGGTGGGCCCCATACCTGTCACAGGACGGGGCCACACGCAGGAGCGTGATGACTGCGTCATTTGGCTGTGCTTCGGTGAGATCCAGCAGGGTCTTGTCCAGCCTGTGCTCAGCAGAATCATTGGCCATGAGCCACTGGTGGATGTAGCTCACCATGGCAGGCACCTGGGGAAGGCACGGGGAGACTTGGAAAGCTTCCAGAGGGAGCAATGTTCCCAGCTTCCCCAGAGGAGTGCTTCCCTTCCCACCCCACTGCCATGTGGCCTGAAAGACTCACAGCAAGCGGCATGCGTGGATTGGGAGGCCAAGCAATTGCTGGGAGGATCAAAGCCTGGCCACAGGCTGCTTACTTGCTTTGGAGTGTAAAAATCTTCCTCTACAAGCATACACAGCAGGGCAGCACTGGTCTTGCTTAGGAAGATGGGCGAGTATGGTCTGAGGCCTACGCCCGTGGCGATGGTTTCTTCCTCCTCTTTAATTCTCTTGAGGAAGTTGCAAACAAACTGTAGGAGAAGGGCAAGAAGCCGAGGATGTTGCATGCAGTGTTGCACACACGGTGCTGGGCTGAGCAGGGACAGCAGGCCCAGCCCAGGTGGGGGTGGCTGCAGGTACCTGCGCTGTTCTGCGGAAGCGGCCACGGCTGGACTCCTGCTCTTGTGTGCGCTCCGGGGCTGCATCTGGCAAAGAGCGAGCGCAGCCAGAGATGAGGGGCTGCGGGAGAGGCCGGAGAGCACGGCCCAGCCCTGCGGCATCCCGCAGGCCGAGAGAGCCTCAGGATGCCCCAGGGGATGGAGCACGGCCACTGCAGGGTGTCTGCCCGGCCCCTCTTCCGTCCTCTCTGTGGGCCTGTCCCCAGGGGGTAGCATGGCAACGGCACGGCATGGGGTCCAAGCTGGCAGCAGGCACCAGTCCTGTGGCCCAGCTCTGCCACTCACCCTCCTGTGGTGGCTGCAACGGCACCACCTCTTCAGTCTGCTGTGCCAGGGCAGCTCCAGGGCCTTCTTCCTCCTCCTCCACCCAGGCCAGCTCAGGCACTGCCGGGTGTCTCTGCTCCATGTCTCTGCCTGGATTTGTGGCTATTTGCAGGAGAGTTGCCTTGGAAAAGCTCCAAGGCACCAAGTCCTGCAGTGGTACCTGGAAGGCACCTTCAAGTAAGAAGCCTCAGGAAGGCTACAGGACAGCAAGTCCTGCACTCGGTCTCAAGGGCCCCTGCCACAAGGACAGGGGACTCCTGACAAGGACTATGATATGGCCTCAAAGGCACCTGCAGAAGAGAAGCCTCAGGGAGACCACGGGTCAGCAAGTCCTGTGGTCTGGCCTTGAGCTCAGCTGCAGGAACAAGGCTTCAGAAAAGCTCCGGGTGGGACGCGAACGGGCACGCTGTGCAGGGGCTCCTCACGGCACCGCTCTGTCCCGTCCTGTCCCGTTGCGTGCTCTGAGCACTGTGGCGTGCTCTTGTCACCTCCAGCTCCTATGTCACCCCGTGTCACAAAGGGCCTTTGGACACCCGTTCCGTGTCACAGTGACTGTGCGGCACTGTGTCACCAAGGGCCCTTGCACACACTGCCGTCTGCCCTGGGGCCACGCCCAGCCCACCCAAAGTGGCCCAGTTTGGAAGGAATGGCTGGCCCCAGGAGTCTAAGGCAGGCCGACAGGATCTTTAGGAAGGGCTCAGACCATCAGCAAACGCTGCCATGCTCTGTGGGCTCAGGGCAGCAGAAGGAGCCCCCAGGGCTGCCGACACAGCCGTTCTGGGAAGGGCACGAGGCCTTGCAGGGAAGTTGGCACAGCCTCCTCGGGACACGTCGTCACGGCTGGTGGCCATCCTAAAGCTGCCGGTGTGACACGCACAAGGAACGTGTGGGCCCGGGCACGAGTGCTGCTCTGAGGCCTGGGGCCCGGGGAGCGCTGACATCAGCAGGTGTGGCAGAGTCCCCGGCCAAGCAGACCTGCCACCCCCCCGAGCCCTGGCAGCACTGGTGCCTGTCTCCTGCACCAGAGACCTGTGCCCCCGGGGCGCTTCTGTGCCAGAAGGAGCCAAAGGCCACGTGCCTTGGGGGCTGTGCCTCTTTCCTGCAGGGGCTGATGGCAGGAGCACCTGGAGCAACTGCTGGCACACTTGGTCTCTGTCAGATGATGTTGCTCCATCCTGAAATGAATTTTTCTCATGGAAGGCATTGGCAGTAGCACCAGAGCACCAGCCATTGCTGAGTTTCGCAGGGCAATTAGAATGCAAAGTTAACAGTCTGAAATTTCCTTGTGCTTTTCTCACTCTCTTTCCCACATTCTGGAAAAAACGGCATCTGCCCAGCCTCTGCATTTCTCAGCTTCAGTTGCTGCATGTCTTGCTCTGGCAGCTCATGTCCAAACAAAACTGTGTCCCTGCTGAGCGCAGCAATGAGCGGTCACAAAGTGGCAAGTTCCCCAGTGAAGATCAAGGCAGAGACGTGGAAGTGCGGAGGATAAGGACAAGTCTGGGAGGAGAAGCTCTTCTGTGTCTCTGATGATGGTGCCCACACCCTGAAGCAGCAGCCAAGAGAAGCGCTGGAAGCAGACGGGCGCACTTTTGGGCAGCACAATATCAAAAGTTATGAAACCATTAGCCAGAATGCAAAGGAGGACTGCAAGGATGGAGTGTGGCCTGGAGGGGAAGCCATCCAGGTGCAGCTGAAGCCACTTTGTTCAGCCTGGAGGAGAGTAAAGGGCGTCATTGTGGTCTTCAACCTCCTCCTGAGGTGAATCAGAGGGGCTGCTGCAGCTCTGGTCACTGTTGGGACCAGTGACAGGACTGGAGAAAAGGGCGGGGAGCTGGGACAGGGCAGGTTTCCTTTTCATATCAGATCAAGGTTTTTCACCCAGAGCACGGTCGGGCACTGGGACAGGTTCCCCATGGACGCAGCCCAGCGGAGCCCGGGCTGGCTCTTGGGAAAAGTGCGGCGCTGCGCCAGGAGTGGGGAACGGCCAAGGCGTGGGTCCTGCCCGCGGCTGACCCTGGTGAGCCACTGCTCAGTGGTTCAGGATGCACTAACTGCAGCACGGAGCAGGCCAAAGAGAAGGAGGAGGCTCCTCGATTGTGAGGTTCCACAGGCCAAGGCTTATTCCAAGGGAAGGATTCAGCAGCAAAGAGCCGCCAGCACTTCTGTGCACGGGATTTTATCGGGGTACAACTCAGGGGGTGGATACAAACAATTGAGCAATAAGGAATCTGCAGGGGAGGAGCGAGGGGATTCCATCAGTTGCTTGGCACTAATTAGGACAGATGGGAAGAGAGGGTAGGTCACATGCGCCAGCGGGGCTTCCAGCAATAGAGGAATTCCAAAGGGGTGGTGCAGTCAGGGATTGGTCCAAGGCAAAAGTGACAGGGAAGGTTCAGGAATAAAGAGCTGGATTATCTTGAGAGGCAGGGAAGGAGCTGGAACAAAGAGTGGGGAATGGCATGAGGGAGACAGCTTTGAGGGAGGGCAGAACCTAGGGGTAAACCAGCTTGGGGAAAATACGGGGTACATGAAAACAAACCATTCTACGATAAGTGATAAATAAACACGAACTGGAACACCCCAGGGAAATGGTCACAGCACCAAGCCTGTCTGAGTTTGAGAAGTGTTCAAACAACATTGAGCAGTCACGCAAGCTTTTAGACACTACATCAAAAGTAGAAAGTGTACGATAGTCAAGAGAGGGAAAAAGAAAAAGAGCTCCCTGCAGCCATGGTGGCAGCTCTGGATCGGCACCAGGGAGAGGACGGATGTAGGCGCGGTTGAAGCAGAGGCAGGGGCGAAAATAGCAGAGGCAGAGGAGGTTCAAAGCAGCCACAGACCAAGCTGGGGCCAAATCAATGTGCATCATGTAATAAATCAGGACACTGGAAATAGGGCCAGTGCCCAGAGTAAGCAGACAAAGTACACAAAACTCTTGCAGCCACTCTAGATGATAAGAAATGACCAAGACTGGCAATTCTTACCCTAGCAGGCCACTGTTTAAAATACAGCTAAAGACTGATGAAGAAGTTGAAATTTTAAGAAATAGTGGAGATACATTTGCACTCTTGAATCAAGAACTGATACCCAAAAGTGAAAACTATCTTCAAGCAATAGGAGCAACTATAGGGCAGCCAGAAAATGCATTCTTCCTGAAACCACTTTGATGTAAAATCAAGAAGAAAATGGGAATACATCAGTTTCTTTCTTTACCAAACTCACCCAAATCTGTCCTATGCAGGGATTTGCTTGAAAATTTAGAAGCAACAGTTCCATTTAGGAAAAGAAAACTTCAATGGAAGGTACCTGAAGACAAATGAGCGGTTTTAGCAGTAGGACTGACAATTGACACCAGACCAACAAACAAGAAGAACTAGTTAGAGCAAGTATTGAATCAGGTGTACCCAAGAGTATGGGATACTGATAGCCCAGGGAAATCAAAACGAGCAGACCCTATGAAAATTGAGCTACAGACAAGAGTTAGGGCAGTAGTCAGAAAGCAATACCCTTGAAGATTAGAAGCTAGGAAAGGAATAGAGCCAACAATCAATTAAATCCCTGACATCAGGACTATTGGAAGAATGGGAGTCAAAATTTAATACTGCTAGATCAGCAATAAAGAAACCTAATGGAACTCAGAGACTAGTGACAGATTTCCAGGCAATTAATGGTTTATACCTTACTAGCTTACTAGCTAAACTTGGAGATGATTTTATTTGGTGCGGGGAAGGCCCATGGGCAGGCGCTGTCGAGAGCCGTTCCCTCTTGGTCTGAGAGACCAGCTCCCCCAGCCCACCTTGCTCCCAGGCCCGGAGGTTGTAACGTGCCCTCGACCGGCAGCCGAAGGAGGGCTCTTGACACCGGGTCTGATGCAACAGGGTTTATTGAAGGTAGGTCAGAGGGCGCAGGTTGGGTGAGGGTGAGAAGAGGGACAGGAAGAGGCAGGAGCACAAGCACTGTAACATGACACATAAGGCACCTGCAAGCTGCTGGGGAAGCCTCAAGTCTGCTCAGTGAGCCACGTGTGCCCTCAGCATTGGGACAGCCACCTTTCCCTCAGTGAGCCTCACATCCCAGGGTCAGCAAATCAAGAGGCACCAGCCATGCTGTAGGTGACTCAGAGCGAGTGCAGTGGGTCATGGTGGCCAGGGGCCAGAAGCAGGCAGAAAGCCAGCGGGGCTGGGGAAAAGGCTCTGCTCTGCTTACAGCGTAGGCTGAGGGCTGGGAGAGCTCCATTTCCCCCGTTGAGATGTTGGAGACGGGGCCTTTCACCCTCCTGATAGGGCTGCCCCTGGCTGCAGGCAGCCAGAGGAGTACGACGACACAAGGCTGAGAGCAGCAAATCAAAGAGCCAGCCGTGCACAGCACAGGGAGGTGGCCCAGTGCAAAGCCAGCGTGGCACCCTGAAGGTGCCCGCTGCACTCTCATGTGTCCCTGGCCTGGGCAGGACAGGAATGCCCGTGGTCTAAGAGGGCCTTTCTGTGGCCCCTGTGGGCTCAAAGCTGCTGCTCTTCTGGCTCAATGGGGCCGAAAGCCACAGAGCTCGGCCTCCCCCACAGCAAGAGGAACAAGACTTGGATATCAGGCAGTGGAGCTCAATGCCTAAGGCTGAGGGGTGGGGGGCTCCAGTCTGGAGCACAGGGAGGGCACCCCCCCCAGCCCCACAACAGTTGGCCTCACAGCCCTGAAAGGCCAGGAGCAGGTTTCCACGCCTGATTCCAGGGCGTCCCTCCAACTGGCCACCGACCTGGAAGCGCCAGAGCAGCCGGCTGTCGGGATCAAGGCGGCTGCCAGGGGGCTGCTTATGGCCTCTGCTGGCCAATTGCTCAGGGCTTAGCAGTGCCTCAACCCCTCAGGGTCTCCCCCAGCCTGGCCAAGCTTCCCGGCAGCAGCGCCGCAGCCCCAGAGCAGCTGCAGAGGAGCCCCATCCAGAGGCACCGGGGAGCCCTCAGCACTGCAGCCAGCAGCAGACGGGCAGGAGGACACGGATGGCCCTTCCTGTCCAGCACAGGGCTTGTGGCCATCTCCAGGCACCGCTCTGGCAGGGATCCCTGCAGCTCCGGCCCCTGCCCAGCCGCTCTGTGGGCAGCACAAACACTTCAGCAGAACCACCAAAGGCCTAAAGGCTTCTGGCCATTTTCCCTGCAACACTGCACGCCTGGGCAGCTGGCTGAGTACAAGCAACCTTTTCCCACCCTTCTCTTTTGCCCTCCAGACCTTGGGCAGGAAAAGAAAGATCCTGGGACTCTGTGTATTGTAACGTATTTTATATTTACATAGTCTACAATGAAAATGCAAACAAGGAAATGTTAAAGAGGAAAAAGAAAATTCCTGCTGGCTTAAATGGCCCCAGATCATCTCTCTGCAGACCTCCAGCAGAACAGCAAGGCAGTGCCACACAGACGAGGCCGTTTCCTCCATGCACTGCGGAATCGATCTCGCAGCTGACGCCATGGGGAGTAGGGAGCTCTCTGTATGGCTCGGAGAACTAAACAAGATTCAATGGCAGCATTTCTGATTGCAGGACTGCTGTCATAGGCCATTTCTTCAAGGGCTGCAAGAGAGAGGAACAGAGGCAAGGTCAGATCCTGCATGTGCAGGGAGCCAAGGAGAGCTCCTTGCCAGGGCCATCCCGGTCGTCTCTTGCCATGGCCCGCAGGAAGCAGGGAGCAAGGGGATCAGCCCGAAGTTGCTGGCCACGAATGCCACACGTAGCCCTGATATCTCTGTGTGCTCTGCCCACGGGTGCAGATCCCTCCACCGCAGGGGCAGGGCTTGCAGCTGCCCCTCCAGCCCCCGCAGTCAGTCCGCTGCCCTCACTCACTCACCAGTGCAGATCAGCTGCAGTTCTTGCTGCTGCCCTCTCAGGTGCCGCCCGGCCATGCCTGTGAACACAGAGCCTGTCACGGCCGCAGCAGCACAGCTCCCTGGCAGCGGCACTGCCGGCGCTGTGGCCACCCGGGCTGCTGGCCAGGCAGAGCTCAGCCCGGGCCCTTGCCGCACGCTGCCGCCCCAGGACACGGCTGCCAGAGGGCGGCAGCAACGCCCAGGCCAGGGGGGGCTCCGCGGCGCCGGGCCCGGCTGGCGCTGCCGGGGCAGCAGGCGGGGCCGGGGCCGAGCTGCGGCGGGCCGGGGAGGAGCCCGGGCTCGGGACTCACCCATGAACCTGACGGCCGCCTCTCGCAGGGACTCCTGTGGGCTCTGCAGGTAGCGCAGTGCCCGGCGCAGGTGCTCGGCCGTTCGGCTCCTGTCCTCTGCCAGCTGCAGAGAGCGGCAGGAGGGAAGGGTTGGCGCGGGCTCAGCTCCTGGGCCGGGCGCTGCCTGCGCCCATCGCCGGCCTCGCCTGCCCGCACAGCCCTGAGGCGCGGCCAGCAGCCGCTAGCCAAGGGCTCCCGAGGGGAGGGGCGGAGGGCCGGCTGCTGCCCGGGGAGCCGTGGTGCCGCCCCGCAGCCCCGCCGGGCCGGGGCTCCATGGGCACCCGACTCAGGCCGACGGGAGCCTGAAGCAGAGCCCGCGCGGCCTCTGGCTGCAGCAGCGGGCACAGCTGCTAGCCCCGCACGCTGAGCACCGCCCTCAGGGACCTTGGCCATGCTGAGGCTGGGGGGTCTCTGCTGTTCTTACCAGGCACTCCCCAAAGCTCTGATCCACGTGTAGCATTTGTTCTATATCTCTCCTCTTCAGGAATCTGGCTGAGGAATGCAGCGTTTCCCGGGAGGCCTGGAGAGGGACAGAGATGCACAGATGGCCCCACAGTCCAGGGCACAGGAGCATCCCAGTGGCACAGGCTGGAGGAGGCTGCAGCCCACAAGGTGCCAGGGCAGAAGGCAGCCCAAGCCCCTGCCAGGGGGACCGCAGTTGGCCACAAGTGCTCACCTCAGCAACAATCTGATTCTCATCATGGCAGTGGAAGTAGAGAGGGAGCAGGCTCTGGCACACGTGGGACTTGAGGGCCTTTCTTCCCTCTTCTGTTAATAAGTCCAGCATCTCTTGAAATAGAGCCATGGAGCTCAGCTGCACCTGGATATCATCCTGGATGAAAGGAAAGGGCAAAAGACCTGAGCATCAGCTGCTTCAGGCCCCCCAGGGCACAGGCCTGCATCTGCACAGGGCACCAAGGGTCTGGGCAGCAGCCAGTGGCTGTGGCTGTGGGCACAGAGCCTTACGCTGTCAAAGAGTGGCAGGAGCGCCTCAGCCAGCTGCAGGGTGATGGGGGTGGCTATTGGAGCACCATTATCCAGGAGCAAATATCTGAGTAGAAGAATGCTCATCCTGATCATGTCGCTGTCATTTTCCTCCAGGAGCTCCACAAGACTTTCAGTCAGGCTCCGCATTTTTTCAGCCTGTGCGGAACACGACTTTGTGAAAGGCCGCCCTGCTGCCGCAGGGCCCAGAGGCCAAAGGCCTGTCCCGAAGCACTGGGGCAGCTGAAGCGGGAAGCAGGAGAGATGGGAACAGCTGCCCCAGCGGCCGAAGCCCAGACAATGCCAAGTGACGGCGTTGCCCAGCCCCACGCTGCCTGCACGGCTTCAGCCACTGCCCCCTTCTCACCATCAAGGGATTCTTGCCCAGCACTACGAGGCCTCGGAGTGCCAAGTAACGCCTGGCCATGTGCTCGCTCTGCAGGTTCTGTGCCAGGATCTCCAGAACGCTGTCACTGCATTCGCTCAAGTCCAGGCACTCGAGGACCTGAAAGACACAGGGCAGTGACAGGGGAGCCAGCCGGCAGGAGCCCAGAAGCGCACAGGGCCGGGCCCAGGCAGCAGCACAGGGCACGGGCACTGTCCTGGCAGCTGTGGCTGCGAGAGGCCAGAGGGCTGGGAGGCAGCTCAGCCAGGCAGCGCTGGCCTTGAGGCTCACCTCCACGAGGAATGCCAGGGCAGGGAAATCCCAGTATGGCATCTCTTTGCTGAGCAGGGCGAGCAGGTAGAATGCAATCGCGGAACAAAAGTGGATGGCTAAGCGGCGTATTTCTCTGAAGAGGGGAAAAAGGAAACAAGACCCTGATGCAGTGGGGCAAACCTCTCCCAGGCGTGACTCACCCTGTTCTCATCTTTCCCCAGCACCCTTCCAGCAAGGGGACGTGGGCCATTTGGCAGTTGGTTGCTCATGGGCACCCTCCTGTGCCAGCCTTTTCCAGTCTGCTTGGCCGTCCCTCAGTGACAAGGCCCTCTGGCCCATGGCCACCACGGACACTTTGTGGGGCACCTGGGCACAGAGCAGCAATGTCAGAGGCAGTGGGGAGAAGGGGGTCTCACCTGGCAAGCAGAGCCACGGCAAAGTGGTGAGTGTCAAGAGAGAGCAGCGTGTCCCAGGCACACCTGCGCTCCATTGCCACCACCACATCCTCGCAGCGGAGAAGGCAGAGCAGGGACTTGAGGGTGCGCACTGCAAACCTGCGTGCAGAGCAAAGCCCAGGTCACACTGGCAGCACTGGCTCCTTGGCAGGCCACGTGGCAGGGACAGGAGGAGTGGGATGGAGCACCTGTTGGGGCTGGTGGCAAGGCCGTGCTCTTCCTGGCATCCCTTCCAGAAGGTGTCGACCTCCTCTGGCATATCCAGAGTGCTGAAGAACACTTGGAATAGCAGATGCACAAATAGGCGGGGGAAATACACCTTCAAGATCCGTGGGAGACAGGGCACCTGGAGGATCTTCCACATCACCACAGTTGCCTGCAAAGGACAAAGCCCCCCGAGACAGCGCTCAGTGCCGAGGTGTGCGTGTGGCAGGGCCCGAGCGTGGCAGGGAGAGGCCCGGAGAGACCTTGGCAGGCGGAGTACGGGGCCTGGTGGGCCTGAAGCTGCCCCTGGGCCGGGTTTCAGGCCAGCGCCAGAGGCAGGGAGATGCAGTGGGGGAAGGAGGATAGAGAGCTGCTGGAGAGGCAGCCTTGGGGCCTGCAAAGGCCACTTGTAGAAACTCACAGCCAGGGCAAAGACACCCGTTTCGTCCCCATCGGAGGTGCAGGTGCTGTACTCTGGCCAGCTCCCCAGCACATCCAGGAGGATCAGCTGCGCCAGCTCCACAGTCCTGGCTGAGCCCATGATGGTCTTCCACATGGCCATGGCAGCTCTGTGGGGTTAGAGCTGTGTCTCAGGGGGGGTCTCAGAGACAGCAGTGGGGGCAGCTGAGCCGGCTGCCATTTCTGCCTCTGCCCACTGCCCCCCTGGCAGCAGCAGCCAGACAGCCCAGCCCTGTGGGGGCAGAGCCCTGAGAGGCGGCAAGGGAGCATGGCAGCAGGCTCAGGGGCTGACATGGCAGGGCTGGGAAAGGGAGCAGCCAGAGGGCCCTGGAACTCTCTGTTGCTCCGACACCTGGGGCAGGCTGTGCAGGGTGATGGGCTGGAGAGGCCTGAGCCCTATGGGCAGGTGGGCCCCATACCTGTCACAGGACGGGGCCACACGCAGGAGCGTGATGACTGCGTCATTTGGCTGTGCTTCGGTGAGATCCAGCAGGGTCTTGTCCAGCCTGTGCTCAGCAGAATCATTGGCCATGAGCCACTGGTGGATGTAGCTCACCATGGCAGGCACCTGGGGAAGGCACGGGGAGACTTGGAAAGCTGCCAGAGGGAGCAATGTTCCCAGCTTCCCCAGAGGAGTGCTTCCCTTCCCACCCCACTGCCATGTGGCCTGAAAGACTCACAGCAAGCGGCATGCGTGGATTGGGAGGCCAAGCAATTGCTGGGAGGATCAAAGCCTGGCCACAGGCTGCTTACTTGCTTTGGAGTGTAAAAATCTTCCTCTACAAGCATACACAGCAGGGCAGCACTGGTCTTGCTTAGGAAGATGGGCGAGTATGGTCTGAGGCCTACGCCCGTGGCGATGGTTTCTTCCTCCTCTTTAATTCTCTTGAGGAAGTTGCAAACAAACTGTAGGAGAAGGGCAAGAAGCCGAGGATGTTGCATGCAGTGTTGCACACACGGTGCTGGGCTGAGCAGGGACAGCAGGCCCAGCCCAGGTGGGGGTGGCTGCAGGTACCTGCGCTGTTCTGCGGAAGCGGCCACGGCTGGACTCCTGCTCTTGTGTGCGCTCCGGGGCTGCATCTGGCAAAGAGCGAGCGCAGCCAGAGATGAGGGGCTGCGGGAGAGGCCGGAGAGCACGGCCCAGCCCTGCGGCATCCCGCAGGCCGAGAGAGCCCCAGGATGCCCCAGGGGATGGAGCACGGCCACTGCAGGGTGTCTGCCCGGCCCCTCTTCCGTCCTCTCTGTGGGCCTGTCCCCAGGGGATAGCATGGCAACGCACGGCACGGCATGGGGTCCAAGCTGGCAGCAGGCACCAGTCCTGTGGCCCAGCTCTGCCACTCACCCTCCTGTGGTGGCTGCAACGGCACCACCTCTTCAGTCTGCTGTGCCAGGGCAGCTCCAGGGCCTTCTTCCTCCTCCTCCACCCAGGCCAGCTCAGGCACTGCCGGGTGTCTCTGCTCCATGTCTCTGCCTGGATTTGTGGCTATTTGCAGGAGAGTTGCCTTGGAAAAGCTCCAAGGCACCAAGTCCTGCAGTGGTACCTGGAAGGCACCTTCAAGTAAGAAGCCTCAGGAAGGCTACAGGACAGCAAGTCCTGCACTCGGTCTCAAGGGCCCCTGCCACAAGGACAGGGGACTCCTGACAAGGACTATGATATGGCCTCAAAGGCACCTGCAGAAGAGAAGCCTCAGGGAGACCACGGGTCAGCAAGTCCTGTGGTCTGGCCTTGAGCTCAGCTGCAGGAACAAGGCTTCAGAAAAGCTCCGGGTGGGACGCGAACGGGCACGCTGTGCAGGGGCTCCTCACGGCACCGCTCTGTCCCGTCCTGTCCCGTTGCGTGCTCTGAGCACTGTGGCGTGCTCTTGTCACCTCCAGCTCCTATGTCACCCCGTGTCACAAAGGGCCTTTGGACACCCGTTCCGTGTCACAGTGACTGTGCGGCACTGTGTCACCAAGGGCCCTTGCACACACTGCCGTCTGCCCTGGGGCCACGCCCAGCCCACCCAAAGTGGCCCAGTTTGGAAGGAATGGCTGGCCCCAGGAGTCTAAGGCAGGCCGACAGGATCTTTAGGAAGGGCTCAGACCATCAGCAAACGCTGCCATGCTCTGTGGGCTCAGGGCAGCAGAAGGAGCCCCCAGGGCTGCCGACACAGCCGTTCTGGGAAGGGCACGAGGCCTTGCAGGGAAGTTGGCACAGCCTCCTCGGGACACGTCGTCCCGGCTGGTGGCCATCCTAAAGCTGCCGGTGTGACACGCACAAGGAACGTGTGGGCCCGGGCACGAGTGCTGCTCTGAGGCCTGGGGCCCGGGGAGCGCTGACATCAGCAGGTGTGGCAGAGTCCCCGGCCAAGCAGACCTGCCACCCCCCCGAGCCCTGGCAGCACTGGTGCCTGTCTCCTGCACCAGAGACCTGTGCCCCCGGGGCGCTTCTGTGCCAGAAGGAGCCAAAGGCCACGTGCCTTGGGGGCTGTGCCTCTTTCCTGCAGGGGCTGATGGCAGGAGCACCTGGAGCAACTGCTGGCACACTTGGTCTCTGTCAGATGATGTTGCTCCATCCTGAAATGAATTTTTCTCATGGAAGGCATTGGCAGTAGCACCAGAGCACCAGCCATTGCTGAGTTTCGCAGGGCAATTAGAATGCAAAGTTAACAGTCTGAAATTTCCTTGTGCTTTTCTCACTCTCTTTCCCACATTCTGGATAAAACGGCATCTGCCCAGCCTCTGCATTTCTCAGCTTCAGTTGCTGCATGTCTTGCTCTGGCAGCTCATGTCCAAACAAAACTGTGTCCCTGCTGAGCGCAGCAATGAGCGGTCACAAAGTGGCAAGTTCCCCAGTGAAGATCAAGGCAGAGACGTGGAAGTGCGGAGGATAAGGACAAGTCTGGGAGGAGAAGCTCTTCTGTGTCTCTGATGATGGTGCCCACACCCTGAAGCAGCAGCCAAGAGAAGCGCCGGAAGCAGACGGGCGCACTTTTGGGCAGCACAATATCAAAAGTTATGAAACCATTAGCCAGAATGCAAAGGAGGACTGCAAGGATGGAGTGTGGCCTGGAGGGGAAGCCATCCAGGTGCAGCTGAAGCCACTTTGTTCAGCCTGGAGGAGAGTAAAGGGCGTCATTGTGGTCTTCAACCTCCTCCTGAGGTGAATCAGAGGGGCTGCTGCAGCTCTGGTCACTGTTGGGACCAGTGACAGGACTGGAGAAAAGGGCGGGGAGCTGGGACAGGGCAGGTTTCCTTTCCGTATCAGATCAAGGTTTTTCACCCAGAGCACGGTCAGGCACTGGGACGGGTTCCCCATGGACGCAGCCCAGCGGAGCCCGGGCTGGCTCTTGGGAAAAGTGCGGCGCTGCGCCAGGAGTGGGGAACGGCCAAGGCGTGGGTCCTGCCCGCGGCTGACCCTGGTGAGCCACTGCTCAGTGGTTCAGGATGCACTAACTGCAGCACGGAGCAGGCCAAAGAGAAGGAGGAGGCTCCTCGATTGTGAGGTTCCACAGACCAAGGCTTATTCCAAGGGAAGGATTCAGCAGCAAAGAGCCGCCAGCACTTCTGTGCACGGGATTTTATCGGGGTACAACTCAGGGGGTGGATACAAACAATTGAGCAATAAGGAATCTGCAGGGGAGGAGCGAGGGGATTCCATCAGTTGCTTGGCACTAATTAGGACAGATGGGAAGAGAGGGTAGGTCACATGCGCCAGCGGGGCTTCCAGCAATAGAGGAATTCCAAAGGGGTGGTGCAGTCAGGGATTGGTCCAAGGCAAAAGTGACAGGGAAGGTTCAGGAATAAAGAGCTGGATTATTTTGAGAGGCAGGGAAGGAGCTGGAACAAAGAGTGGGGAATGGCATGAGGGAGACAGCTTTGAGGGAGGGCAGAACCTAGGGGTAAACCAGCTTGGGGAAAATACGGGGTACATGAAAACAAACCATTCTACGATAAGTGATAAATAAACACGAACTGGAACACCCCAGGGAAATGGTCACAGCACCAAGCCTGTCTGAGTTTGAGAAGTGTTCAAACAACATTGAGCAGTCACGCAAGCTTTTAGACACTACATCAAAAGTAGAAAGTGTACGATAGTCAAGAGAGGGAAAAAGAAAAAGAGCTCCCTGCAGCCATGGTGGCAGCTCTGGATCGGCACCAGGGAGAGGACGGATGTAGGCGCGGTTGAAGCAGAGGCAGGGGCGAAAATAGCAGAGGCAGAGGAGGTTCAAAGCAGCCACAGACCAAGCTGGGGCCAAATCAATGTGCATCATGTAATAAATCAGGACACTGGAAATAGGGCCAGTGCCCAGAGTAAGCAGACAAAGTACACAAAACTCTTGCAGCCACTCTAGATGATAAGAAATGACCAAGACTGGCAATTCTTACCCTAGCAGGCCACTGTTTAAAATACAGCTAAAGACTGATGAAGAAGTTGAAATTTTAAGAAATAGTGGAGATACATTTGCACTCTTGAATCAAGAACTGATACCCAAAAGTGAAAACTATCTTCAAGCAATAGGAGCAACTATAGGGCAGCCAGAAAATGCATTCTTCCTGAAACCACTTTGATGTAAAATCAAGAAGAAAATGGGAATACATCAGTTTCTTTCTTTACCAAACTCACCCAAATCTGTCCTATGCAGGGATTTGCTTGAAAATTTAGAAGCAACAGTTCCATTTAGGAAAAGAAAACTTCAATGGAAGGTACCTGAAGACAAATGAGCGGTTTTAGCAGTAGGACTGACAATTGACACCAGACCAACAAACAAGAAGAACTAGTTAGAGCAAGTATTGAATCAGGTGTACCCAAGAGTATGGGATACTGATAGCCCAGGAAAATCAAAACGAGCAGACCCTATGAAAATTGAGCTACAGACAAGAGTTAGGGCAGTAGTCAGAAAGCAATACCCTTGAAGATTAGAAGCTAGGAAAGGAATAGAGCCAACAATCAATTAAATCCCTGACATCAGGACTATTGGAAGAATGGGAGTCAAAATTTAATACTGCTAGATCAGCAATAAAGAAACCTAATGGAACTCAGAGACTAGTGACAGATTTCCAGGCAATTAATGGTTTATACCTTACTAGCTTACTAGCTAAACTTGGAGATGATTTTATTTGGTGCGGGGAAGGCCCATGGGCAGGCGCTGTCGAGAGCCGTTCCCTCTTGGTCTGAGAGACCAGCTCCCCCAGCCCACCTTGCTCCCAGGCCCGGAGGTTGTAACGTGCCCTCGACCGGCAGCCGAAGGAGGGCTCTTGACACCGGGTCTGATGCAACAGGGTTTATTGAAGGTAGGTCAGATGGCGCAGGTTGGGTGAGGGTGAGAAGAGGGACAGGAAGAGGCAGGAGCACAAGCACTGTAACATGACACATAAGGCACCTGCAAGCTGCTGGGGAAGCCTCAAGTCTGCTCAGTGAGCCACGTGTGCCCTCAGCATTGGGACAGCCACCTTTCCCTCAGTGAGCCTCACATCCCAGGGTCAGCAAATCAAGAGGCACCAGCCATGCTGTAGGTGACTCAGAGCGAGTGCAGTGGGTCATGGTGGCCAGGGGCCAGAAGCAGGCAGAAAGCCAGCGGGGCTGGGGAAAAGGCTCTGCTCTGCTTACAGCGTAGGCTGAGGGCTGGGAGAGCTCCATTTCCCCCGTTGAGATGTTGGAGACGGGGCCTTTCACCCTCCTGATAGGGCTGCCCCTGGCTGCAGGCAGCCAGAGGAGTACGACGACACAAGGCTGAGAGCAGCAAATCAAAGAGCCAGCCGTGCACAGCACAGGGAGGTGGCCCAGTGCAAAGCCAGCATGGCACCCTGAAGGTGCCCGCTGCACTCTCATGTGTCCCTGGCCTGGGCAGGACAGGAATGCCCGTGGTCTAAGAGGGCCTTTCTGTGGCCCCTGTGGGCTCAAAGCTGCTGCTCTTCTGGCTCAATGGGGCCGAAAGCCACAGAGCTCGGCCTCCCCCACAGCAAGAGGAACAAGACTTGGATATCAGGCAGTGGAGCTCAATGCCTAAGGCTGAGGGGTGGGGGGCTCCAGTCTGGAGCACAGGGAGGGCACCCCCCCCAGCCCCACAACAGTTGGCCTCACAGCCCTGAAAGGCCAGGAGCAGGTTTCCACGCCTGATTCCAGGGCGTCCCTCCAACTGGCCACCGACCTGGAAGCGCCAGAGCAGCCGGCTGTCGGGATCAAGGCGGCTGCCAGGGGGCTGCTTATGGCCTCTGCTGGCCAATTGCTCAGGGCTTAGCAGTGCCTCAACCCCTCAGGGTCTCCCCCAGCCTGGCCAAGCTTCCCGGCAGCAGCGCCGCAGCCCCAGAGCAGCTGCAGAGGAGCCCCATCCAGAGGCACCGGGGAGCCCTCAGCACTGCAGCCAGCAGCAGACGGGCAGGAGGACACGGATGGCCCTTCCTGTCCAGCACAGGGCTTGTGGCCATCTCCAGGCACCGCTCTGGCAGGGATCCCTGCAGCTCCGGCCCCTGCCCAGCCACTCTGTGGGCAGCACAAACACTTCAGCAGAACCACCAAAGGCCTAAAGGCTTCTGGCCATTTTCCCTGCAACACTGCACGCCTGGGCAGCTGGCTGAGTACAAGCAACCTTTTCCCCCTCTTCTCTTTTGCCCTCCAGACCTTGGGCAGGAAAAGAAAGATCCTGGGACTCTGTGTATTGTAACGTATTTTATATTTACATAGTCTACAATGAAAATGCAAACAAGGAAATGTTAAAGAGGAAAAAGAAAATTCCTGCTGGCTTAAATGGCCCCAGATCATCTCTCTGCAGACCTCCAGCAGAACAGCAAGGCAGTGCCACACAGACGAGGCCGTTTCCTCCATGCACTGCGGAATCGATCTCGCAGCTGACGCCATGGGGAGTAGGGAGCTCTCTGTATGGCTCGGAGAACTAAACAAGATTCAATGGCAGCATTTCTGATTGCAGGACTGCTGTCATAGGCCATTTCTTCAAGGGCTGCAAGAGAGAGGAACAGAGGCAAGGTCAGATCCTGCATGTGCAGGGAGCCAAGGAGAGCTCCTTGCCAGGGCCATCCCAGTCGTCTCTTGCCATGGCCCGCAGGAAGCAGGGAGCAAGGGGATCAGCCCGAAGTTGCTGGCCACGAATGCCACACGTAGCCCTGATATCTCTGTGTGCTCTGCCCACGGGTGCAGATCCCTCCACCGCAGGGGCAGGGCTTGCAGCTGCCCCTCCAGCCCCCGCAGTCAGTCCGCTGCCCTCACTCACTCACCAGTGCAGATCAGCTGCAGTTCTTGCTGCTGCCCTCTCAGGTGCCGCCCGGCCATGCCTGTGAACACAGAGCCTGTCACGGCCGCAGCAGCACAGCTCCCTGGCAGCGGCACTGCCGGCGCTGTGGCCACCCGGGCTGCTGGCCAGGCAGAGCTCAGCCCGGGCCCTTGCCGCACGCTGCCGCCCCAGGACACGGCTGCCAGAGGGCGGCAGCAACGCCCAGGCCAGGGGGGGCTCCGCGGCGCCGGGCCCGGCTGGCGCTGCCGGGGCAGCAGGCGGGGCCGGGGCCGAGCTGCGGCGGGCCGGGGAGGAGCCCGGGCTCGGGACTCACCCATGAACCTGACGGCCGCCTCTCGCAGGGACTCCTGTGGGCTCTGCAGGTAGCGCAGTGCCCGGCGCAGGTGCTCGGCCGTTCGGCTCCTGTCCTCTGCCAGCTGCAGAGAGCGGCAGGAGGGAAGGGTTGGCGCGGGCTCAGCTCCTGGGCCGGGCGCTGCCTGCGCCCATCGCCGGCCTCGCCTGCCCGCACAGCCCTGAGGCGCGGCCAGCAGCCGCTAGCCAAGGGCTCCCGAGGGGAGGGGCGGAGGGCCGGCTGCTGCCTGGGGAGCCGTGGTGCCGCCCCGCAGCCCCGCCGGGCCGGGGCTCCATGGGCACCCGACTCAGGCCGACGGGAGCCTGAAGCAGAGCCCGCGCGGCCTCTGGCTGCAGCAGCGGGCTCAGCTGCTAGCCCCGCACGCTGAGCACCGCCCTCAGGGACCTTGGCCATGCTGAGGCTGGGGGGTCTCTGCTGTTCTTACCAGGCACTCCCCAAAGCTCTGATCCACGTGTAGCATTTGTTCTATATCTCTCCTCTTCAGGAATCTGGCTGAGGAATGCAGCGTTTCCCGGGAGGCCTGGAGAGGGACAGAGATGCACAGATGGCCCCACAGTCCAGGGCACAGGAGCATCCCAGTGGCACAGGCTGGAGGAGGCTGCAGCCCACAAGGTGCCAGGGCAGAAGGCAGCCCAAGCCCCTGCCAGGGGGACCGCAGTTGGCTACAAGTGCTCACCTCAGCAACAATCTGATTCTCATCATGGCAGTGGAAGTAGAGAGGGAGCAGGCTCTGGCACACGTGGGACTTGAGGGCCTTTCTTCCCTCTTCTGTTAATAAGTCCAGCATCTCTTGAAATAGAGCCATGGAGCTCAGCTGCACCTGGATATCATCCTGGATGAAAGGAAAGGGCAAAAGACCTGAGCATCAGCTGCTTCAGGCCCCCCAGGGCACAGGCCTGCATCTGCACAGGGCACCAAGGGTCTGGGCAGCAGCCAGTGGCTGTGGCTGTGGGCACAGAGCCTTACGCTGTCAAAGAGTGGCAGGAGCGCCTCAGCCAGCTGCAGGGTGATGGGGGTGGCTATTGGAGCACCATTATCCAGGAGCAAATATCTGAGTAGAAGAATGCTCATCCTGATCATGTCGCTGTCATTTTCCTCCAGGAGCTCCACAAGACTTTCAGTCAGGCTCCGCATTTTTTCGGCCTGTGCGGAACACGACTTTGTGAAAGGCCGCCCTGCTGCCGCAGGGCCCAGAGGCCAAAGGCCTGTCCCGAAGCACTGGGGCAGCTGAAGCGGGAAGCAGGAGAGATGGGAACAGCTGCCCCAGCGGCCGAAGCCCAGACAATGCCAAGTGACGGCGTTGCCCAGCCCCACGCTGCCTGCACGGCTTCAGCCACTGCCCCCTTCTCACCATCAAGGGATTCTTGCCCAGCACTACGAGGCCTCGGAGTGCCAAGTAACGCCTGGCCATGTGCTCGCTCTGCAGGTTCTGTGCCAGGATCTCCAGAACGCTGTCACTGCATTCGCTCAAGTCCAGGCACTCGAGGACCTGAAAGACACAGGGCAGTGACAGGGGAGCCAGCCGGCAGGAGCCCAGAAGCGCACAGGGCCGGGCCCAGGCAGCAGCACAGGGCACGGGCACTGTCCTGGCAGCTGTGGCTGCGAGAGGCCAGAGGGCTGGGAGGCAGCTCAGCCAGGCAGCGCTGGCCTTGAGGCTCACCTCCACGAGGAATGCCAGGGCAGGGAAATCCCAGTATGGCATCTCTTTGCCGAGCAGGGCGAGCAGGTAGAATGCAATCGCGGAACAAAAGTGGATGGCTAAGCGGCGTATTTCTCTGAAGAGGGGAAAAAGGAAACAAGAGCCTGATGCAGTGGGGCAAACCTCTCCCAGGCGTGACTCACCCTGTTCTCATCTTTCCCCAGCACCCTTCCAGCAAGGGGACGTGGGCCATTTGGCAGTTGGTTGCTCATGGGCACCCTCCTGTGCCAGCCTTTTCCAGTCTGCTTGGCCGTCCCTCAGTGACAAGGCCCTCTGGCCCATGGCCACCACGGACACTTTGTGGGGCACCTGGGCACAGAGCAGCAATGTCAGAGGCAGTGGGGAGAAGGGGGTCTCACCTGGCAAGCAGAGCCACGGCAAAGTGGTGAGTGTCAAGAGAGAGCAGCGTGTCCCAGGCACACCTGCGCTCCATTGCCACCACCACATCCTCGCAGCGGAGAAGGCAGAGCAGGGACTTGAGGGTGCGCACTGCAAACCTGCGTGCAGAGCAAAGCCCAGGTCACACTGGCAGCACTGGCTCCTTGGCAGGCCACGTGGCAGGGACAGGAGGAGTGGGATGGAGCACCTGTTGGGGCTGGTGGCAAGGCCGTGCTCTTCCTGGCATCCCTTCCAGAAGGTGTCGACCTCCTCTGGCATATCCAGAGTGCTGAAGAACACTTGGAATAGCAGATGCACAAATAGGCGGGGGAAATACACCTTCAAGATCCGTGGGAGACAGGGCACCTGGAGGATCTTCCACATCACCACAGTTGCCTGCAAAGGACAAAGCCCCCCGAGACAGCGCTCAGTGCCGAGGTGTGCGTGTGGCAGGGCCCGAGCGTGGCAGGGAGAGGCCCGGAGAGACCTTGGCAGGCGGAGTACGGGGCCTGGTGGGCCTGAAGCTGCCCCTGGGCCGGGTTTCAGGCCAGCGCCAGAGGCAGGGAGATGCAGTGGGGGAAGGAGGATAGAGAGCTGCTGGAGAGGCAGCCTTGGGGCCTGCAAAGGCCACTTGTAGAAACTCACAGCCAGGGCAAAGACACCCGTTTCGTCCCCATCGGAGGTGCAGGTGCTGTACTCTGGCCAGCTCCCCAGCACATCCAGGAGGATCAGCTGCGCCAGCTCCACAGTCCTGGCTGAGCCCATGATGGTCTTCCACATGGCCATGGCAGCTCTGTGGGGTTAGAGCTATGTCTCAGGGGGGGTCTCAGAGACAGCAGTGGGGGCAGCTGAGCCGGCTGCCATTTCTGCCTCTGCCCACTGCCCCCCTGGCAGCAGCAGCCGGACAGCCCAGCCCTGTGGGGGCAGAGCCCTGAGAGGCAGCAAGGGAGCATGGCAGCAGGCTCAGGGGCTGACATGGCAGGGCTGGGAAAGGGAGCAGCCAGAGGGCCCTGGAACTCTCTGTTGCTCCGACACCTGGGGCAGGCTGTGCAGGGTGATGGGCTGGAGAGGCCTGAGCCCTATGGGCAGGTGGGCCCCATACCTGTCACAGGACGGGGCCACACGCAGGAGCGTGATGACTGCGTCATTTGGCTGTGCTTCGGTGAGATCCAGCAGGGTCTTGTCCAGCCTGTGCTCAGCAGAATCATTGGCCATGAGCCACTGGTGGATGTAGCTCACCATGGCAGGCACCTGGGGAAGGCACGGGGAGACTTGGAAAGCTGCCAGAGGGAGCAATGTTCCCAGCTTCCCCAGAGGAGTGCTTCCCTTCCCACCCCACTGCCATGTGGCCTGAAAGACTCACAGCAAGCGGCATGCGTGGATTGGGAGGCCAAGCAATTGCTGGGAGGATCAAAGCCTGGCCACAGGCTGCTTACTTGCTTTGGAGTGTAAAAATCTTCCTCTACAAGCATACACAGCAGGGCAGCACTGGTCTTGCTTAGGAAGATGGGCGAGTATGGTCTGAGGCCTACGCCCGTGGCGATGGTTTCTTCCTCCTCTTTAATTCTCTTGAGGAAGTTGCAAACAAACTGTAGGAGAAGGGCAAGAAGCCGAGGATGTTGCATGCAGTGTTGCACACACGGTGCTGGGCTGAGCAGGGACAGCAGGCCCAGCCCAGGTGGGGGTGGCTGCAGGTACCTGCGCTGTTCTGCGGAAGCGGCCACGGCTGGACTCCTGCTCTTGTGTGCGCTCCGGGGCTGCATCTGGCAAAGAGCGAGCGCAGCCAGAGATGAGGGGCTGCGGGAGAGGCTGGAGAGCACGGCCCAGCCCTGCGGCATCCCGCAGGCCGAGAGAGCCCCAGGATGCCCCAGGGGATGGAGCACGGCCACTGCAGGGTGTCTGCCCGGCCCCTCTTCCGTCCTCTCTGTGGGCCTGTCCCCAGGGGATAGCATGGCAACGCACGGCACGGCATGGGGTCCAAGCTGGCAGCAGGCACCAGTCCTGTGGCCCAGCTCTGCCACTCACCCTCCTGTGGTGGCTGCAACGGCACCACCTCTTCAGTCTGCTGTGCCAGGGCAGCTCCAGGGCCTTCTTCCTCCTCCTCCACCCAGGCCAGCTCAGGCACTGCCGGGTGTCTCTGCTCCATGTCTCTGCCTGGATTTGTGGCTATTTGCAGGAGAGTTGCCTTGGAAAAGCTCCAAGGCACCAAGTCCTGCAGTGGTACCTGGAAGGCACCTTCAAGTAAGAAGCCTCAGGAAGGCTACAGGACAGCAAGTCCTGCACTCGGTCTCAAGGGCCCCTGCCACAAGGACAGGGGACTCCTGACAAGGACTATGATATGGCCTCAAAGGCACCTGCAGAAGAGAAGCCTCAGGGAGACCACGGGTCAGCAAGTCCTGTGGTCTGGCCTTGAGCTCAGCTGCAGGAACAAGGCTTCAGAAAAGCTCCGGGTGGGACGCGAACGGGCACGCTGTGCAGGGGCTCCTCACGGCACCGCTCTGTCCCGTCCTGTCCCGTTGCGTGCTCTGAGCACTGTGGCGTGCTCTTGTCACCTCCAGCTCCTATGTCACCCCGTGTCACAAAGGGCCTTTGGACACCCGTTCCGTGTCACAGTGACTGTGCGGCACTGTGTCACCAAGGGCCCTTGCACACACTGCCGTCTGCCCTGGGGCCACGCCCAGCCCACCCAAAGTGGCCCAGTTTGGAAGGAATGGCTGGCCCCAGGAGTCTAAGGCAGGCCGACAGGATCTTTAGGAAGGGCTCAGACCATCAGCAAACGCTGCCATGCTCTGTGGGCTCAGGGCAGCAGAAGGAGCCCCCAGGGCTGCCGACACAGCCGTTCTGGGAAGGGCACGGGGCCTTGCAGGGAAGTTGGCACAGCCTCCTCGGGACACGTCGTCCCGGCTGGTGGCCATCCTAAAGCTGCCGGTGTGACACGCACAAGGACCGTGTGGGCCCGGGCACGAGTGCTGCTCTGAGGCCTGGGGCCCGGGGAGCGCTGACATCAGCAGGTGTGGCAGAGTCCCCGGCCAAGCAGACCTGCCACCCCCCCGAGCCCTGGCAGCACTGGTGCCTGTCTCCTGCACCAGAGACCTGTGCCCCCGGGGGGCTTCTGTGCCAGAAGGAGCCAAAGGCCACGTGCCTTGGGGGCTGTGCCTCTTTCCTGCAGGGGCTGATGGCAGGAGCACCTGGAGCAACTGCTGGCACACTTGGTCTCTGTCAGATGATGTTGCTCCATCCTGAAATGAATTTTTCTCATGGAAGGCATTGGCAGTAGCACCAGAGCACCAGCCATTGCTGAGTTTCGCAGGGCAATTAGAATGCAAAGTTAACAGTCTGAAATTTCCTTGTGCTTTTCTCACTCTCTTTCCCACATTCTGGATAAAACGGCATCTGCCCAGCCTCTGCATTTCTCAGCTTCAGTTGCTGCATGTCTTGCTCTGGCAGCTCATGTCCAAACAAAACTGTGTCCCTGCTGAGCGCAGCAATGAGCGGTCACAAAGTGGCAAGTTCCCCAGTGAAGATCAAGGCAGAGACGTGGAAGTGCGGAGGATAAGGACAAGTCTGGGAGGAGAAGCTCTTCTGTGTCTCTGATGATGGTGCCCACACCCTGAAGCAGCAGCCAAGAGAAGCGCTGGAAGCAGACGGGCGCACTTTTGGGCAGCACAATATCAAAAGTTATGAAACCATTAGCCAGAATGCAAAGGAGGACTGCAAGGATGGAGTGTGGCCTGGAGGGGAAGCCATCCAGGTGCAGCTGAAGCCACTTTGTTCAGCCTGGAGGAGAGTAAAGGGCGTCATTGTGGTCTTCAACCTCCTCCTGAGGTGAATCAGAGGGGCTGCTGCAGCTCTGGTCACTGTTGGGACCAGTGACAGGACTGGAGAAAAGGGCGGGGAGCTGGGACAGGGCAGGTTTCCTTTTCATATCAGATCAAGGTTTTTCACCCAGAGCACGGTCGGGCACTGGGACAGGTTCCCCATGGACGCAGCCCAGCGGAGCCCGGGCTGGCTCTTGGGAAAAGTGCGGCGCTGCGCCAGGAGTGGGGAACGGCCAAGGCGTGGGTCCTGCCCGCGGCTGACCCTGGTGAGCCACTGCTCAGTGGTTCAGGATGCACTAACTGCAGCACGGAGCAGGCCAAAGAGAAGGAGGAGGCTCCTCGATTGTGAGGTTCCACAGGCCAAGGCTTATTCCAAGGGAAGGATTCAGCAGCAAAGAGCCGCCAGCACTTCTGTGCACGGGATTTTATCGGGGTACAACTCAGGGGGTGGATACAAACAATTGAGCAATAAGGAATCTGCAGGGGAGGAGCGAGGGGATTCCATCAGTTGCTTGGCACTAATTAGGACAGATGGGAAGAGAGGGTAGGTCACATGCGCCAGCGGGGCTTCCAGCAATAGAGGAATTCCAAAGGGGTGGTGCAGTCAGGGATTGGTCCAAGGCAAAAGTGACAGGGAAGGTTCAGGAATAAAGAGCTGGATTATCTTGAGAGGCAGGGAAGGAGCTGGAACAAAGAGTGGGGAATGGCATGAGGGAGACAGCTTTGAGGGAGGGCAGAACCTAGGGGTAAACCAGCTTGGGGAAAATACGGGGTACATGAAAACAAACCATTCTACGATAAGTGATAAATAAACACGAACTGGAACACCCCAGGGAAATGGTCACAGCACCAAGCCTGTCTGAGTTTGAGAAGTGTTCAAACAACATTGAGCAGTCACGCAAGCTTTTAGACACTACATCAAAAGTAGAAAGTGTACGATAGTCAAGAGAGGGAAAAAGAAAAAGAGCTCCCTGCAGCCATGGTGGCAGCTCTGGATCGGCACCAGGGAGAGGACGGATGTAGGCGCGGTTGAAGCAGAGGCAGGGGCGAAAATAGCAGAGGCAGAGGAGGTTCAAAGCAGCCACAGACCAAGCTGGGGCCAAATCAATGTGCATCATGTAATAAATCAGGACACTGGAAATAGGGCCAGTGCCCAGAGTAAGCAGACAAAGTACACAAAACTCTTGCAGCCACTCTAGATGATAAGAAATGACCAAGACTGGCAATTCTTACCCTAGCAGGCCACTGTTTAAAATACAGCTAAAGACTGATGAAGAAGTTGAAATTTTAAGAAATAGTGGAGATACATTTGCACTCTTGAATCAAGAACTGATACCCAAAAGTGAAAACTATCTTCAAGCAATAGGAGCAACTATAGGGCAGCCAGAAAATGCATTCTTCCTGAAACCACTTTGATGTAAAATCAAGAAGAAAATGGGAATACATCAGTTTCTTTCTTTACCAAACTCACCCAAATCTGTCCTATGCAGGGATTTGCTTGAAAATTTAGAAGCAACAGTTCCATTTAGGAAAAGAAAACTTCAATGGAAGGTACCTGAAGACAAATGAGCGGTTTTAGCAGTAGGACTGACAATTGACACCAGACCAACAAACAAGAAGAACTAGTTAGAGCAAGTATTGAATCAGGTGTACCCAAGAGTATGGGATACTGATAGCCCAGGGAAATCAAAACGAGCAGACCCTATGAAAATTGAGCTACAGACAAGAGTTAGGGCAGTAGTCAGAAAGCAATACCCTTGAAGATTAGAAGCTAGGAAAGGAATAGAGCCAACAATCAATTAAATCCCTGACATCAGGACTATTGGAAGAATGGGAGTCAAAATTTAATACTGCTAGATCAGCAATAAAGAAACCTAATGGAACTCAGAGACTAGTGACAGATTTCCAGGCAATTAATGGTTTATACCTTACTAGCTTACTAGCTAAACTTGGAGATGATTTTATTTGGTGCGGGGAAGGCCCATGGGCAGGCGCTGTCGAGAGCCGTTCCCTCTTGGTCTGAGAGACCAGCTCCCCCAGCCCACCTTGCTCCCAGGCCCGGAGGTTGTAACGTGCCCTCGACCGGCAGCCGAAGGAGGGCTCTTGACACCGGGTCTGATGCAACAGGGTTTATTGAAGGTAGGTCAGAGGGCGCAGGTTGGGTGAGGGTGAGAAGAGGGACAGGAAGAGGCAGGAGCACAAGCACTGTAACATGACACATAAGGCACCTGCAAGCTGCTGGGGAAGCCTCAAGTCTGCTCAGTGAGCCACGTGTGCCCTCAGCATTGGGACAGCCACCTTTCCCTCAGTGAGCCTCACATCCCAGGGTCAGCAAATCAAGAGGCACCAGCCATGCTGTAGGTGACTCAGAGCGAGTGCAGTGGGTCATGGTGGCCAGGGGCCAGAAGCAGGCAGAAAGCCAGCGGGGCTGGGGAAAAGGCTCTGCTCTGCTTACAGCGTAGGCTGAGGGCTGGGAGAGCTCCATTTCCCCCGTTGAGATGTTGGAGACGGGGCCTTTCACCCTCCTGATAGGGCTGCCCCTGGCTGCAGGCAGCCAGAGGAGTACGACGACACAAGGCTGAGAGCAGCAAATCAAAGAGCCAGCCGTGCACAGCACAGGGAGGTGGCCCAGTGCAAAGCCAGCGTGGCACCCTGAAGGTGCCCGCTGCACTCTCATGTGTCCCTGGCCTGGGCAGGACAGGAATGCCCGTGGTCTAAGAGGGCCTTTCTGTGGCCCCTGTGGGCTCAAAGCTGCTGCTCTTCTGGCTCAATGGGGCCGAAAGCCACAGAGCTCGGCCTCCCCCACAGCAAGAGGAACAAGACTTGGATATCAGGCAGTGGAGCTCAATGCCTAAGGCTGAGGGGTGGGGGGCTCCAGTCTGGAGCACAGGGAGGGCACCCCCCCCAGCCCCACAACAGTTGGCCTCACAGCCCTGAAAGGCCAGGAGCAGGTTTCCACGCCTGATTCCAGGGCGTCCCTCCAACTGGCCACCGACCTGGAAGCGCCAGAGCAGCCGGCTGTCGGGATCAAGGCGGCTGCCAGGGGGCTGCTTATGGCCTCTGCTGGCCAATTGCTCAGGGCTTAGCAGTGCCTCAACCCCTCAGGGTCTCCCCCAGCCTGGCCAAGCTTCCCGGCAGCAGCGCCGCAGCCCCAGAGCAGCTGCAGAGGAGCCCCATCCAGAGGCACCGGGGAGCCCTCAGCACTGCAGCCAGCAGCAGACGGGCAGGAGGACACGGATGGCCCTTCCTGTCCAGCACAGGGCTTGTGGCCATCTCCAGGCACCGCTCTGGCAGGGATCCCTGCAGCTCCGGCCCCTGCCCAGCCGCTCTGTGGGCAGCACAAACACTTCAGCAGAACCACCAAAGGCCTAAAGGCTTCTGGCCATTTTCCCTGCAACACTGCACGCCTGGGCAGCTGGCTGAGTACAAGCAACCTTTTCCCACCCTTCTCTTTTGCCCTCCAGACCTTGGGCAGGAAAAGAAAGATCCTGGGACTCTGTGTATTGTAACGTATTTTATATTTACATAGTCTACAATGAAAATGCAAACAAGGAAATGTTAAAGAGGAAAAAGAAAATTCCTGCTGGCTTAAATGGCCCCAGATCATCTCTCTGCAGACCTCCAGCAGAACAGCAAGGCAGTGCCACACAGACGAGGCCGTTTCCTCCATGCACTGCGGAATCGATCTCGCAGCTGACGCCATGGGGAGTAGGGAGCTCTCTGTATGGCTCGGAGAACTAAACAAGATTCAATGGCAGCATTTCTGATTGCAGGACTGCTGTCATAGGCCATTTCTTCAAGGGCTGCAAGAGAGAGGAACAGAGGCAAGGTCAGATCCTGCATGTGCAGGGAGCCAAGGAGAGCTCCTTGCCAGGGCCATCCCGGTCGTCTCTTGCCATGGCCCGCAGGAAGCAGGGAGCAAGGGGATCAGCCCGAAGTTGCTGGCCACGAATGCCACACGTAGCCCTGATATCTCTGTGTGCTCTGCCCACGGGTGCAGATCCCTCCACCGCAGGGGCAGGGCTTGCAGCTGCCCCTCCAGCCCCCGCAGTCAGTCCGCTGCCCTCACTCACTCACCAGTGCAGATCAGCTGCAGTTCTTGCTGCTGCCCTCTCAGGTGCCGCCCGGCCATGCCTGTGAACACAGAGCCTGTCACGGCCGCAGCAGCACAGCTCCCTGCCAGCGGCACTGCCGGCGCTGTGGCCACCCGGGCTGCTGGCCAGGCAGAGCTCAGCCCGGGCCCTTGCCGCACGCTGCCGCCCCAGGACACGGCTGCCAGAGGGCGGCAGCAACGCCCAGGCCAGGGGGGGCTCCGCGGCGCCGGGCCCGGCTGGCGCTGCCGGGGCAGCAGGCGGGGCCGGGGCCGAGCTGCGGCGGGCCGGGGAGGAGCCCGGGCTCGGGACTCACCCATGAACCTGACGGCCGCCTCTCGCAGGGACTCCTGTGGGCTCTGCAGGTAGCGCAGTGCCCGGCGCAGGTGCTCGGCCGTTCGGCTCCTGTCCTCTGCCAGCTGCAGAGAGCGGCAGGAGGGAAGGGTTGGCGCGGGCTCAGCTCCTGGGCCGGGCGCTGCCTGCGCCCATCGCCGGCCTCGCCTGCCCGCACAGCCCTGAGGCGCGGCCAGCAGCCGCTAGCCAAGGGCTCCCGAGGGGAGGGGCGGAGGGCCGGCTGCTGCCCGGGGAGCCGTGGTGCCGCCCCGCAGCCCCGCCGGGCCGGGGCTCCATGGGCACCCGACTCAGGCCGACGGGAGCCTGAAGCAGAGCCCGCGCGGCCTCTGGCTGCAGCAGCGGGCACAGCTGCTAGCCCCGCACGCTGAGCACCGCCCTCAGGGACCTTGGCCATGCTGAGGCTGGGGGGTCTCTGCTGTTCTTACCAGGCACTCCCCAAAGCTCTGATCCACGTGTAGCATTTGTTCTATATCTCTCCTCTTCAGGAATCTGGCTGAGGAATGCAGCGTTTCCCGGGAGGCCTGGAGAGGGACAGAGATGCACAGATGGCCCCACAGTCCAGGGCACAGGAGCATCCCAGTGGCACAGGCTGGAGGAGGCTGCAGCCCACAAGGTGCCAGGGCAGAAGGCAGCCCAAGCCCCTGCCAGGGGGACCGCAGTTGGCCACAAGTGCTCACCTCAGCAACAATCTGATTCTCATCATGGCAGTGGAAGTAGAGAGGGAGCAGGCTCTGGCACACGTGGGACTTGAGGGCCTTTCTTCCCTCTTCTGTTAATAAGTCCAGCATCTCTTGAAATAGAGCCATGGAGCTCAGCTGCACCTGGATATCATCCTGGATGAAAGGAAAGGGCAAAAGACCTGAGCATCAGCTGCTTCAGGCCCCCCAGGGCACAGGCCTGCATCTGCACAGGGCACCAAGGGTCTGGGCAGCAGCCAGTGGCTGTGGCTGTGGGCACAGAGCCTTACGCTGTCAAAGAGTGGCAGGAGCGCCTCAGCCAGCTGCAGGGTGATGGGGGTGGCTATTGGAGCACCATTATCCAGGAGCAAATATCTGAGTAGAAGAATGCTCATCCTGATCATGTCGCTGTCATTTTCCTCCAGGAGCTCCACAAGACTTTCAGTCAGGCTCCGCATTTTTTCAGCCTGTGCGGAACACGACTTTGTGAAAGGCCGCCCTGCTGCCGCAGGGCCCAGAGGCCAAAGGCCTGTCCCGAAGCACTGGGGCAGCTGAAGCGGGAAGCAGGAGAGATGGGAACAGCTGCCCCAGCGGCCGAAGCCCAGACAATGCCAAGTGACGGCGTTGCCCAGCCCCACGCTGCCTGCACGGCTTCAGCCACTGCCCCCTTCTCACCATCAAGGGATTCTTGCCCAGCACTACGAGGCCTCGGAGTGCCAAGTAACGCCTGGCCATGTGCTCGCTCTGCAGGTTCTGTGCCAGGATCTCCAGAACGCTGTCACTGCATTCGCTCAAGTCCAGGCACTCGAGGACCTGAAAGACACAGGGCAGTGACAGGGGAGCCAGCCGGCAGGAGCCCAGAAGCGCACAGGGCCGGGCCCAGGCAGCAGCACAGGGCACGGGCACTGTCCTGGCAGCTGTGGCTGCGAGAGGCCAGAGGGCTGGGAGGCAGCTCAGCCAGGCAGCGCTGGCCTTGAGGCTCACCTCCACGAGGAATGCCAGGGCAGGGAAATCCCAGTATGGCATCTCTTTGCTGAGCAGGGCGAGCAGGTAGAATGCAATCGCGGAACAAAAGTGGATGGCTAAGCGGCGTATTTCTCTGAAGAGGGGAAAAAGGAAACAAGACCCTGATGCAGTGGGGCAAACCTCTCCCAGGCGTGACTCACCCTGTTCTCATCTTTCCCCAGCACCCTTCCAGCAAGGGGACGTGGGCCATTTGGCAGTTGGTTGCTCATGGGCACCCTCCTGTGCCAGCCTTTTCCAGTCTGCTTGGCCGTCCCTCAGTGACAAGGCCCTCTGGCCCATGGCCACCACGGACACTTTGTGGGGCACCTGGGCACAGAGCAGCAATGTCAGAGGCAGTGGGGAGAAGGGGGTCTCACCTGGCAAGCAGAGCCACGGCAAAGTGGTGAGTGTCAAGAGAGAGCAGCGTGTCCCAGGCACACCTGCGCTCCATTGCCACCACCACATCCTCGCAGCGGAGAAGGCAGAGCAGGGACTTGAGGGTGCGCACTGCAAACCTGCGTGCAGAGCAAAGCCCAGGTCACACTGGCAGCACTGGCTCCTTGGCAGGCCACGTGGCAGGGACAGGAGGAGTGGGATGGAGCACCTGTTGGGGCTGGTGGCAAGGCCGTGCTCTTCCTGGCATCCCTTCCAGAAGGTGTCGACCTCCTCTGGCATATCCAGAGTGCTGAAGAACACTTGGAATAGCAGATGCACAAATAGGCGGGGGAAATACACCTTCAAGATCCGTGGGAGACAGGGCACCTGGAGGATCTTCCACATCACCACAGTTGCCTGCAAAGGACAAAGCCCCCCGAGACAGCGCTCAGTGCCGAGGTGTGCGTGTGGCAGGGCCCGAGCGTGGCAGGGAGAGGCCCGGAGAGACCTTGGCAGGCGGAGTACGGGGCCTGGTGGGCCTGAAGCTGCCCCTGGGCCGGGTTTCAGGCCAGCGCCAGAGGCAGGGAGATGCAGTGGGGGAAGGAGGATAGAGAGCTGCTGGAGAGGCAGCCTTGGGGCCTGCAAAGGCCACTTGTAGAAACTCACAGCCAGGGCAAAGACACCCGTTTCGTCCCCATCGGAGGTGCAGGTGCTGTACTCTGGCCAGCTCCCCAGCACATCCAGGAGGATCAGCTGCGCCAGCTCCACAGTCCTGGCTGAGCCCATGATGGTCTTCCACATGGCCATGGCAGCTCTGTGGGGTTAGAGCTGTGTCTCAGGGGGGGTCTCAGAGACAGCAGTGGGGGCAGCTGAGCCGGCTGCCATTTCTGCCTCTGCCCACTGCCCCCCTGGCAGCAGCAGCCAGACAGCCCAGCCCTGTGGGGGCAGAGCCCTGAGAGGCGGCAAGGGAGCATGGCAGCAGGCTCAGGGGCTGACATGGCAGGGCTGGGAAAGGGAGCAGCCAGAGGGCCCTGGAACTCTCTGTTGCTCCGACACCTGGGGCAGGCTGTGCAGGGTGATGGGCTGGAGAGGCCTGAGCCCTATGGGCAGGTGGGCCCCATACCTGTCACAGGACGGGGCCACACGCAGGAGCGTGATGACTGCGTCATTTGGCTGTGCTTCGGTGAGATCCAGCAGGGTCTTGTCCAGCCTGTGCTCAGCAGAATCATTGGCCATGAGCCACTGGTGGATGTAGCTCACCATGGCAGGCACCTGGGGAAGGCACGGGGAGACTTGGAAAGCTGCCAGAGGGAGCAATGTTCCCAGCTTCCCCAGAGGAGTGCTTCCCTTCCCACCCCACTGCCATGTGGCCTGAAAGACTCACAGCAAGCGGCATGCGTGGATTGGGAGGCCAAGCAATTGCTGGGAGGATCAAAGCCTGGCCACAGGCTGCTTACTTGCTTTGGAGTGTAAAAATCTTCCTCTACAAGCATACACAGCAGGGCAGCACTGGTCTTGCTTAGGAAGATGGGCGAGTATGGTCTGAGGCCTACGCCCGTGGCGATGGTTTCTTCCTCCTCTTTAATTCTCTTGAGGAAGTTGCAAACAAACTGTAGGAGAAGGGCAAGAAGCCGAGGATGTTGCATGCAGTGTTGCACACACGGTGCTGGGCTGAGCAGGGACAGCAGGCCCAGCCCAGGTGGGGGTGGCTGCAGGTACCTGCGCTGTTCTGCGGAAGCGGCCACGGCTGGACTCCTGCTCTTGTGTGCGCTCCGGGGCTGCATCTGGCAAAGAGCGAGCGCAGCCAGAGATGAGGGGCTGCGGGAGAGGCCGGAGAGCACGGCCCAGCCCTGCGGCATCCCGCAGGCCGAGAGAGCCCCAGGATGCCCCAGGGGATGGAGCACGGCCACTGCAGGGTGTCTGCCCGGCCCCTCTTCCGTCCTCTCTGTGGGCCTGTCCCCAGGGGATAGCATGGCAACGCACGGCACGGCATGGGGTCCAAGCTGGCAGCAGGCACCAGTCCTGTGGCCCAGCTCTGCCACTCACCCTCCTGTGGTGGCTGCAACGGCACCACCTCTTCAGTCTGCTGTGCCAGGGCAGCTCCAGGGCCTTCTTCCTCCTCCTCCACCCAGGCCAGCTCAGGCACTGCCGGGTGTCTCTGCTCCATGTCTCTGCCTGGATTTGTGGCTATTTGCAGGAGAGTTGCCTTGGAAAAGCTCCAAGGCACCAAGTCCTGCAGTGGTACCTGGAAGGCACCTTCAAGTAAGAAGCCTCAGGAAGGCTACAGGACAGCAAGTCCTGCACTCGGTCTCAAGGGCCCCTGCCACAAGGACAGGGGACTCCTGACAAGGACTATGATATGGCCTCAAAGGCACCTGCAGAAGAGAAGCCTCAGGGAGACCACGGGTCAGCAAGTCCTGTGGTCTGGCCTTGAGCTCAGCTGCAGGAACAAGGCTTCAGAAAAGCTCCGGGTGGGACGCGAACGGGCACGCTGTGCAGGGGCTCCTCACGGCACCGCTCTGTCCCGTCCTGTCCCGTTGCGTGCTCTGAGCACTGTGGCGTGCTCTTGTCACCTCCAGCTCCTATGTCACCCCGTGTCACAAAGGGCCTTTGGACACCCGTTCCGTGTCACAGTGACTGTGCGGCACTGTGTCACCAAGGGCCCTTGCACACACTGCCGTCTGCCCTGGGGCCACGCCCAGCCCACCCAAAGTGGCCCAGTTTGGAAGGAATGGCTGGCCCCAGGAGTCTAAGGCAGGCCGACAGGATCTTTAGGAAGGGCTCAGACCATCAGCAAACGCTGCCATGCTCTGTGGGCTCAGGGCAGCAGAAGGAGCCCCCAGGGCTGCCGACACAGCCGTTCTGGGAAGGGCACGAGGCCTTGCAGGGAAGTTGGCACAGCCTCCTCGGGACACGTCGTCCCGGCTGGTGGCCATCCTAAAGCTGCCGGTGTGACACGCACAAGGAACGTGTGGGCCCGGGCACGAGTGCTGCTCTGAGGCCTGGGGCCCGGGGAGCGCTGACATCAGCAGGTGTGGCAGAGTCCCCGGCCAAGCAGACCTGCCACCCCCCCGAGCCCTGGCAGCACTGGTGCCTGTCTCCTGCACCAGAGACCTGTGCCCCCGGGGCGCTTCTGTGCCAGAAGGAGCCAAAGGCCACGTGCCTTGGGGGCTGTGCCTCTTTCCTGCAGGGGCTGATGGCAGGAGCACCTGGAGCAACTGCTGGCACACTTGGTCTCTGTCAGATGATGTTGCTCCATCCTGAAATGAATTTTTCTCATGGAAGGCATTGGCAGTAGCACCAGAGCACCAGCCATTGCTGAGTTTCGCAGGGCAATTAGAATGCAAAGTTAACAGTCTGAAATTTCCTTGTGCTTTTCTCACTCTCTTTCCCACATTCTGGATAAAACGGCATCTGCCCAGCCTCTGCATTTCTCAGCTTCAGTTGCTGCATGTCTTGCTCTGGCAGCTCATGTCCAAACAAAACTGTGTCCCTGCTGAGCGCAGCAATGAGCGGTCACAAAGTGGCAAGTTCCCCAGTGAAGATCAAGGCAGAGACGTGGAAGTGCGGAGGATAAGGACAAGTCTGGGAGGAGAAGCTCTTCTGTGTCTCTGATGATGGTGCCCACACCCTGAAGCAGCAGCCAAGAGAAGCGCCGGAAGCAGACGGGCGCACTTTTGGGCAGCACAATATCAAAAGTTATGAAACCATTAGCCAGAATGCAAAGGAGGACTGCAAGGATGGAGTGTGGCCTGGAGGGGAAGCCATCCAGGTGCAGCTGAAGCCACTTTGTTCAGCCTGGAGGAGAGTAAAGGGCGTCATTGTGGTCTTCAACCTCCTCCTGAGGTGAATCAGAGGGGCTGCTGCAGCTCTGGTCACTGTTGGGACCAGTGACAGGACTGGAGAAAAGGGCGGGGAGCTGGGACAGGGCAGGTTTCCTTTCCGTATCAGATCAAGGTTTTTCACCCAGAGCACGGTCAGGCACTGGGACGGGTTCCCCATGGACGCAGCCCAGCGGAGCCCGGGCTGGCTCTTGGGAAAAGTGCGGCGCTGCGCCAGGAGTGGGGAACGGCCAAGGCGTGGGTCCTGCCCGCGGCTGACCCTGGTGAGCCACTGCTCAGTGGTTCAGGATGCACTAACTGCAGCACGGAGCAGGCCAAAGAGAAGGAGGAGGCTCCTCGATTGTGAGGTTCCACAGGCCAAGGCTTATTCCAAGGGAAGGATTCAGCAGCAAAGAGCCGCCAGCACTTCTGTGCACGGGATTTTATCGGGGTACAACTCAGGGGGTGGATACAAACAATTGAGCAATAAGGAATCTGCAGGGGAGGAGCGAGGGGATTCCATCAGTTGCTTGGCACTAATTAGGACAGATGGGAAGAGAGGGTAGGTCACATGCGCCAGCGGGGCTTCCAGCAATAGAGGAATTCCAAAGGGGTGGTGCAGTCAGGGATTGGTCCAAGGCAAAAGTGACAGGGAAGGTTCAGGAATAAAGAGCTGGATTATTTTGAGAGGCAGGGAAGGAGCTGGAACAAAGAGTGGGGAATGGCATGAGGGAGACAGCTTTGAGGGAGGGCAGAACCTAGGGGTAAACCAGCTTGGGGAAAATACGGGGTACATGAAAACAAACCATTCTACGATAAGTGATAAATAAACACGAACTGGAACACCCCAGGGAAATGGTCACAGCACCAAGCCTGTCTGAGTTTGAGAAGTGTTCAAACAACATTGAGCAGTCACGCAAGCTTTTAGACACTACATCAAAAGTAGAAAGTGTACGATAGTCAAGAGAGGGAAAAAGAAAAAGAGCTCCCTGCAGCCATGGTGGCAGCTCTGGATCGGCACCAGGGAGAGGACGGATGTAGGCGCGGTTGAAGCAGAGGCAGGGGCGAAAATAGCAGAGGCAGAGGAGGTTCAAAGCAGCCACAGACCAAGCTGGGGCCAAATCAATGTGCATCATGTAATAAATCAGGACACTGGAAATAGGGCCAGTGCCCAGAGTAAGCAGACAAAGTACACAAAACTCTTGCAGCCACTCTAGATGATAAGAAATGACCAAGACTGGCAATTCTTACCCTAGCAGGCCACTGTTTAAAATACAGCTAAAGACTGATGAAGAAGTTGAAATTTTAAGAAATAGTGGAGATACATTTGCACTCTTGAATCAAGAACTGATACCCAAAAGTGAAAACTATCTTCAAGCAATAGGAGCAACTATAGGGCAGCCAGAAAATGCATTCTTCCTGAAACCACTTTGATGTAAAATCAAGAAGAAAATGGGAATACATCAGTTTCTTTCTTTACCAAACTCACCCAAATCTGTCCTATGCAGGGATTTGCTTGAAAATTTAGAAGCAACAGTTCCATTTAGGAAAAGAAAACTTCAATGGAAGGTACCTGAAGACAAATGAGCGGTTTTAGCAGTAGGACTGACAATTGACACCAGACCAACAAACAAGAAGAACTAGTTAGAGCAAGTATTGAATCAGGTGTACCCAAGAGTATGGGATACTGATAGCCCAGGAAAATCAAAACGAGCAGACCCTATGAAAATTGAGCTACAGACAAGAGTTAGGGCAGTAGTCAGAAAGCAATACCCTTGAAGATTAGAAGCTAGGAAAGGAATAGAGCCAACAATCAATTAAATCCCTGACATCAGGACTATTGGAAGAATGGGAGTCAAAATTTAATACTGCTAGATCAGCAATAAAGAAACCTAATGGAACTCAGAGACTAGTGACAGATTTCCAGGCAATTAATGGTTTATACCTTACTAGCTTACTAGCTAAACTTGGAGATGATTTTATTTGGTGCGGGGAAGGCCCATGGGCAGGCGCTGTCGAGAGCCGTTCCCTCTTGGTCTGAGAGACCAGCTCCCCCAGCCCACCTTGCTCCCAGGCCCGGAGGTTGTAACGTGCCCTCGACCGGCAGCCGAAGGAGGGCTCTTGACACCGGGTCTGATGCAACAGGGTTTATTGAAGGTAGGTCAGATGGCGCAGGTTGGGTGAGGGTGAGAAGAGGGACAGGAAGAGGCAGGAGCACAAGCACTGTAACATGACACATAAGGCACCTGCAAGCTGCTGGGGAAGCCTCAAGTCTGCTCAGTGAGCCACGTGTGCCCTCAGCATTGGGACAGCCACCTTTCCCTCAGTGAGCCTCACATCCCAGGGTCAGCAAATCAAGAGGCACCAGCCATGCTGTAGGTGACTCAGAGCGAGTGCAGTGGGTCATGGTGGCCAGGGGCCAGAAGCAGGCAGAAAGCCAGCGGGGCTGGGGAAAAGGCTCTGCTCTGCTTACAGCGTAGGCTGAGGGCTGGGAGAGCTCCATTTCCCCCGTTGAGATGTTGGAGACGGGGCCTTTCACCCTCCTGATAGGGCTGCCCCTGGCTGCAGGCAGCCAGAGGAGTACGACGACACAAGGCTGAGAGCAGCAAATCAAAGAGCCAGCCGTGCACAGCACAGGGAGGTGGCCCAGTGCAAAGCCAGCATGGCACCCTGAAGGTGCCCGCTGCACTCTCATGTGTCCCTGGCCTGGGCAGGACAGGAATGCCCGTGGTCTAAGAGGGCCTTTCTGTGGCCCCTGTGGGCTCAAAGCTGCTGCTCTTCTGGCTCAATGGGGCCGAAAGCCACAGAGCTCGGCCTCCCCCACAGCAAGAGGAACAAGACTTGGATATCAGGCAGTGGAGCTCAATGCCTAAGGCTGAGGGGTGGGGGGCTCCAGTCTGGAGCACAGGGAGGGCACCCCCCCCAGCCCCACAACAGTTGGCCTCACAGCCCTGAAAGGCCAGGAGCAGGTTTCCACGCCTGATTCCAGGGCGTCCCTCCAACTGGCCACCGACCTGGAAGCGCCAGAGCAGCCGGCTGTCGGGATCAAGGCGGCTGCCAGGGGGCTGCTTATGGCCTCTGCTGGCCAATTGCTCAGGGCTTAGCAGTGCCTCAACCCCTCAGGGTCTCCCCCAGCCTGGCCAAGCTTCCCGGCAGCAGCGCCGCAGCCCCAGAGCAGCTGCAGAGGAGCCCCATCCAGAGGCACCGGGGAGCCCTCAGCACTGCAGCCAGCAGCAGACGGGCAGGAGGACACGGATGGCCCTTCCTGTCCAGCACAGGGCTTGTGGCCATCTCCAGGCACCGCTCTGGCAGGGATCCCTGCAGCTCCGGCCCCTGCCCAGCCACTCTGTGGGCAGCACAAACACTTCAGCAGAACCACCAAAGGCCTAAAGGCTTCTGGCCATTTTCCCTGCAACACTGCACGCCTGGGCAGCTGGCTGAGTACAAGCAACCTTTTCCCCCTCTTCTCTTTTGCCCTCCAGACCTTGGGCAGGAAAAGAAAGATCCTGGGACTCTGTGTATTGTAACGTATTTTATATTTACATAGTCTACAATGAAAATGCAAACAAGGAAATGTTAAAGAGGAAAAAGAAAATTCCTGCTGGCTTAAATGGCCCCAGATCATCTCTCTGCAGACCTCCAGCAGAACAGCAAGGCAGTGCCACACAGACGAGGCCGTTTCCTCCATGCACTGCGGAATCGATCTCGCAGCTGACGCCATGGGGAGTAGGGAGCTCTCTGTATGGCTCGGAGAACTAAACAAGATTCAATGGCAGCATTTCTGATTGCAGGACTGCTGTCATAGGCCATTTCTTCAAGGGCTGCAAGAGAGAGGAACAGAGGCAAGGTCAGATCCTGCATGTGCAGGGAGCCAAGGAGAGCTCCTTGCCAGGGCCATCCCAGTCGTCTCTTGCCATGGCCCGCAGGAAGCAGGGAGCAAGGGGATCAGCCCGAAGTTGCTGGCCACGAATGCCACACGTAGCCCTGATATCTCTGTGTGCTCTGCCCACGGGTGCAGATCCCTCCACCGCAGGGGCAGGGCTTGCAGCTGCCCCTCCAGCCCCCGCAGTCAGTCCGCTGCCCTCACTCACTCACCAGTGCAGATCAGCTGCAGTTCTTGCTGCTGCCCTCTCAGGTGCCGCCCGGCCATGCCTGTGAACACAGAGCCTGTCACGGCCGCAGCAGCACAGCTCCCTGGCAGCGGCACTGCCGGCGCTGTGGCCACCCGGGCTGCTGGCCAGGCAGAGCTCAGCCCGGGCCCTTGCCGCACGCTGCCGCCCCAGGACACGGCTGCCAGAGGGCGGCAGCAACGCCCAGGCCAGGGGGGGCTCCGCGGCGCCGGGCCCGGCTGGCGCTGCCGGGGCAGCAGGCGGGGCCGGGGCCGAGCTGCGGCGGGCCGGGGAGGAGCCCGGGCTCGGGACTCACCCATGAACCTGACGGCCGCCTCTCGCAGGGACTCCTGTGGGCTCTGCAGGTAGCGCAGTGCCCGGCGCAGGTGCTCGGCCGTTCGGCTCCTGTCCTCTGCCAGCTGCAGAGAGCGGCAGGAGGGAAGGGTTGGCGCGGGCTCAGCTCCTGGGCCGGGCGCTGCCTGCGCCCATCGCCGGCCTCGCCTGCCCGCACAGCCCTGAGGCGCGGCCAGCAGCCGCTAGCCAAGGGCTCCCGAGGGGAGGGGCGGAGGGCCGGCTGCTGCCTGGGGAGCCGTGGTGCCGCCCCGCAGCCCCGCCGGGCCGGGGCTCCATGGGCACCCGACTCAGGCCGACGGGAGCCTGAAGCAGAGCCCGCGCGGCCTCTGGCTGCAGCAGCGGGCTCAGCTGCTAGCCCCGCACGCTGAGCACCGCCCTCAGGGACCTTGGCCATGCTGAGGCTGGGGGGTCTCTGCTGTTCTTACCAGGCACTCCCCAAAGCTCTGATCCACGTGTAGCATTTGTTCTATATCTCTCCTCTTCAGGAATCTGGCTGAGGAATGCAGCGTTTCCCGGGAGGCCTGGAGAGGGACAGAGATGCACAGATGGCCCCACAGTCCAGGGCACAGGAGCATCCCAGTGGCACAGGCTGGAGGAGGCTGCAGCCCACAAGGTGCCAGGGCAGAAGGCAGCCCAAGCCCCTGCCAGGGGGACCGCAGTTGGCTACAAGTGCTCACCTCAGCAACAATCTGATTCTCATCATGGCAGTGGAAGTAGAGAGGGAGCAGGCTCTGGCACACGTGGGACTTGAGGGCCTTTCTTCCCTCTTCTGTTAATAAGTCCAGCATCTCTTGAAATAGAGCCATGGAGCTCAGCTGCACCTGGATATCATCCTGGATGAAAGGAAAGGGCAAAAGACCTGAGCATCAGCTGCTTCAGGCCCCCCAGGGCACAGGCCTGCATCTGCACAGGGCACCAAGGGTCTGGGCAGCAGCCAGTGGCTGTGGCTGTGGGCACAGAGCCTTACGCTGTCAAAGAGTGGCAGGAGCGCCTCAGCCAGCTGCAGGGTGATGGGGGTGGCTATTGGAGCACCATTATCCAGGAGCAAATATCTGAGTAGAAGAATGCTCATCCTGATCATGTCGCTGTCATTTTCCTCCAGGAGCTCCACAAGACTTTCAGTCAGGCTCCGCATTTTTTCGGCCTGTGCGGAACACGACTTTGTGAAAGGCCGCCCTGCTGCCGCAGGGCCCAGAGGCCAAAGGCCTGTCCCGAAGCACTGGGGCAGCTGAAGCGGGAAGCAGGAGAGATGGGAACAGCTGCCCCAGCGGCCGAAGCCCAGACAATGCCAAGTGACGGCGTTGCCCAGCCCCACGCTGCCTGCACGGCTTCAGCCACTGCCCCCTTCTCACCATCAAGGGATTCTTGCCCAGCACTACGAGGCCTCGGAGTGCCAAGTAACGCCTGGCCATGTGCTCGCTCTGCAGGTTCTGTGCCAGGATCTCCAGAACGCTGTCACTGCATTCGCTCAAGTCCAGGCACTCGAGGACCTGAAAGACACAGGGCAGTGACAGGGGAGCCAGCCGGCAGGAGCCCAGAAGCGCACAGGGCCGGGCCCAGGCAGCAGCACAGGGCACGGGCACTGTCCTGGCAGCTGTGGCTGCGAGAGGCCAGAGGGCTGGGAGGCAGCTCAGCCAGGCAGCGCTGGCCTTGAGGCTCACCTCCACGAGGAATGCCAGGGCAGGGAAATCCCAGTATGGCATCTCTTTGCCGAGCAGGGCGAGCAGGTAGAATGCAATCGCGGAACAAAAGTGGATGGCTAAGCGGCGTATTTCTCTGAAGAGGGGAAAAAGGAAACAAGAGCCTGATGCAGTGGGGCAAACCTCTCCCAGGCGTGACTCACCCTGTTCTCATCTTTCCCCAGCACCCTTCCAGCAAGGGGACGTGGGCCATTTGGCAGTTGGTTGCTCATGGGCACCCTCCTGTGCCAGCCTTTTCCAGTCTGCTTGGCCGTCCCTCAGTGACAAGGCCCTCTGGCCCATGGCCACCACGGACACTTTGTGGGGCACCTGGGCACAGAGCAGCAATGTCAGAGGCAGTGGGGAGAAGGGGGTCTCACCTGGCAAGCAGAGCCACGGCAAAGTGGTGAGTGTCAAGAGAGAGCAGCGTGTCCCAGGCACACCTGCGCTCCATTGCCACCACCACATCCTCGCAGCGGAGAAGGCAGAGCAGGGACTTGAGGGTGCGCACTGCAAACCTGCGTGCAGAGCAAAGCCCAGGTCACACTGGCAGCACTGGCTCCTTGGCAGGCCACGTGGCAGGGACAGGAGGAGTGGGATGGAGCACCTGTTGGGGCTGGTGGCAAGGCCGTGCTCTTCCTGGCATCCCTTCCAGAAGGTGTCGACCTCCTCTGGCATATCCAGAGTGCTGAAGAACACTTGGAATAGCAGATGCACAAATAGGCGGGGGAAATACACCTTCAAGATCCGTGGGAGACAGGGCACCTGGAGGATCTTCCACATCACCACAGTTGCCTGCAAAGGACAAAGCCCCCCGAGACAGCGCTCAGTGCCGAGGTGTGCGTGTGGCAGGGCCCGAGCGTGGCAGGGAGAGGCCCGGAGAGACCTTGGCAGGCGGAGTACGGGGCCTGGTGGGCCTGAAGCTGCCCCTGGGCCGGGTTTCAGGCCAGCGCCAGAGGCAGGGAGATGCAGTGGGGGAAGGAGGATAGAGAGCTGCTGGAGAGGCAGCCTTGGGGCCTGCAAAGGCCACTTGTAGAAACTCACAGCCAGGGCAAAGACACCCGTTTCGTCCCCATCGGAGGTGCAGGTGCTGTACTCTGGCCAGCTCCCCAGCACATCCAGGAGGATCAGCTGCGCCAGCTCCACAGTCCTGGCTGAGCCCATGATGGTCTTCCACATGGCCATGGCAGCTCTGTGGGGTTAGAGCTGTGTCTCAGGGGGGGTCTCAGAGACAGCAGTGGGGGCAGCTGAGCCGGCTGCCATTTCTGCCTCTGCCCACTGCCCCCCTGGCAGCAGCAGCCGGACAGCCCAGCCCTGTGGGGGCAGAGCCCTGAGAGGCAGCAAGGGAGCATGGCAGCAGGCTCAGGGGCTGACATGGCAGGGCTGGGAAAGGGAGCAGCCAGAGGGCCCTGGAACTCTCTGTTGCTCCGACACCTGGGGCAGGCTGTGCAGGGTGATGGGCTGGAGAGGCCTGAGCCCTATGGGCAGGTGGGCCCCATACCTGTCACAGGACGGGGCCACACGCAGGAGCGTGATGACTGCGTCATTTGGCTGTGCTTCGGTGAGATCCAGCAGGGTCTTGTCCAGCCTGTGCTCAGCAGAATCATTGGCCATGAGCCACTGGTGGATGTAGCTCACCATGGCAGGCACCTGGGGAAGGCACGGGGAGACTTGGAAAGCTGCCAGAGGGAGCAATGTTCCCAGCTTCCCCAGAGGAGTGCTTCCCTTCCCACCCCACTGCCATGTGGCCTGAAAGACTCACAGCAAGCGGCATGCGTGGATTGGGAGGCCAAGCAATTGCTGGGAGGATCAAAGCCTGGCCACAGGCTGCTTACTTGCTTTGGAGTGTAAAAATCTTCCTCTACAAGCATACACAGCAGGGCAGCACTGGTCTTGCTTAGGAAGATGGGCGAGTATGGTCTGAGGCCTACGCCCGTGGCGATGGTTTCTTCCTCCTCTTTAATTCTCTTGAGGAAGTTGCAAACAAACTGTAGGAGAAGGGCAAGAAGCCGAGGATGTTGCATGCAGTGTTGCACACACGGTGCTGGGCTGAGCAGGGACAGCAGGCCCAGCCCAGGTGGGGGTGGCTGCAGGTACCTGCGCTGTTCTGCGGAAGCGGCCACGGCTGGACTCCTGCTCTTGTGTGCGCTCCGGGGCTGCATCTGGCAAAGAGCGAGCGCAGCCAGAGATGAGGGGCTGCGGGAGAGGCTGGAGAGCACGGCCCAGCCCTGCGGCATCCCGCAGGCCGAGAGAGCCCCAGGATGCCCCAGGGGATGGAGCACGGCCACTGCAGGGTGTCTGCCCGGCCCCTCTTCCGTCCTCTCTGTGGGCCTGTCCCCAGGGGATAGCATGGCAACGCACGGCACGGCATGGGGTCCAAGCTGGCAGCAGGCACCAGTCCTGTGGCCCAGCTCTGCCACTCACCCTCCTGTGGTGGCTGCAACGGCACCACCTCTTCAGTCTGCTGTGCCAGGGCAGCTCCAGGGCCTTCTTCCTCCTCCTCCACCCAGGCCAGCTCAGGCACTGCCGGGTGTCTCTGCTCCATGTCTCTGCCTGGATTTGTGGCTATTTGCAGGAGAGTTGCCTTGGAAAAGCTCCAAGGCACCAAGTCCTGCAGTGGTACCTGGAAGGCACCTTCAAGTAAGAAGCCTCAGGAAGGCTACAGGACAGCAAGTCCTGCACTCGGTCTCAAGGGCCCCTGCCACAAGGACAGGGGACTCCTGACAAGGACTATGATATGGCCTCAAAGGCACCTGCAGAAGAGAAGCCTCAGGGAGACCACGGGTCAGCAAGTCCTGTGGTCTGGCCTTGAGCTCAGCTGCAGGAACAAGGCTTCAGAAAAGCTCCGGGTGGGACGCGAACGGGCACGCTGTGCAGGGGCTCCTCACGGCACCGCTCTGTCCCGTCCTGTCCCGTTGCGTGCTCTGAGCACTGTGGCGTGCTCTTGTCACCTCCAGCTCCTATGTCACCCCGTGTCACAAAGGGCCTTTGGACACCCGTTCCGTGTCACAGTGACTGTGCGGCACTGTGTCACCAAGGGCCCTTGCACACACTGCCGTCTGCCCTGGGGCCACGCCCAGCCCACCCAAAGTGGCCCAGTTTGGAAGGAATGGCTGGCCCCAGGAGTCTAAGGCAGGCCGACAGGATCTTTAGGAAGGGCTCAGACCATCAGCAAACGCTGCCATGCTCTGTGGGCTCAGGGCAGCAGAAGGAGCCCCCAGGGCTGCCGACACAGCCGTTCTGGGAAGGGCACGGGGCCTTGCAGGGAAGTTGGCACAGCCTCCTCGGGACACGTCGTCCCGGCTGGTGGCCATCCTAAAGCTGCCGGTGTGACACGCACAAGGACCGTGTGGGCCCGGGCACGAGTGCTGCTCTGAGGCCTGGGGCCCGGGGAGCGCTGACATCAGCAGGTGTGGCAGAGTCCCCGGCCAAGCAGACCTGCCACCCCCCCGAGCCCTGGCAGCACTGGTGCCTGTCTCCTGCACCAGAGACCTGTGCCCCCGGGGGGCTTCTGTGCCAGAAGGAGCCAAAGGCCACGTGCCTTGGGGGCTGTGCCTCTTTCCTGCAGGGGCTGATGGCAGGAGCACCTGGAGCAACTGCTGGCACACTTGGTCTCTGTCAGATGATGTTGCTCCATCCTGAAATGAATTTTTCTCATGGAAGGCATTGGCAGTAGCACCAGAGCACCAGCCATTGCTGAGTTTCGCAGGGCAATTAGAATGCAAAGTTAACAGTCTGAAATTTCCTTGTGCTTTTCTCACTCTCTTTCCCACATTCTGGATAAAACGGCATCTGCCCAGCCTCTGCATTTCTCAGCTTCAGTTGCTGCATGTCTTGCTCTGGCAGCTCATGTCCAAACAAAACTGTGTCCCTGCTGAGCGCAGCAATGAGCGGTCACAAAGTGGCAAGTTCCCCAGTGAAGATCAAGGCAGAGACGTGGAAGTGCGGAGGATAAGGACAAGTCTGGGAGGAGAAGCTCTTCTGTGTCTCTGATGATGGTGCCCACACCCTGAAGCAGCAGCCAAGAGAAGCGCCGGAAGCAGACGGGCGCACTTTTGGGCAGCACAATATCAAAAGTTATGAAACCATTAGCCAGAATGCAAAGGAGGACTGCAAGGATGGAGTGTGGCCTGGAGGGGAAGCCATCCAGGTGCAGCTGAAGCCACTTTGTTCAGCCTGGAGGAGAGTAAAGGGCGTCATTGTGGTCTTCAACCTCCTCCTGAGGTGAATCAGAGGGGCTGCTGCAGCTCTGGTCACTGTTGGGACCAGTGACAGGACTGGAGAAAAGGGCGGGGAGCTGGGACAGGGCAGGTTTCCTTTCCGTATCAGATCAAGGTTTTTCACCCAGAGCACGGTCAGGCACTGGGACGGGTTCCCCATGGACGCAGCCCAGCGGAGCCCGGGCTGGCTCTTGGGAAAAGTGCGGCGCTGCGCCAGGAGTGGGGAACGGCCAAGGCGTGGGTCCTGCCCGCGGCTGACCCTGGTGAGCCACTGCTCAGTGGTTCAGGATGCACTAACTGCAGCACGGAGCAGGCCAAAGAGAAGGAGGAGGCTCCTCGATTGTGAGGTTCCACAGGCCAAGGCTTATTCCAAGGGAAGGATTCAGCAGCAAAGAGCCGCCAGCACTTCTGTGCACGGGATTTTATCGGGGTACAACTCAGGGGGTGGATACAAACAATTGAGCAATAAGGAATCTGCAGGGGAGGAGCGAGGGGATTCCATCAGTTGCTTGGCACTAATTAGGACAGATGGGAAGAGAGGGTAGGTCACATGCGCCAGCGGGGCTTCCAGCAATAGAGGAATTCCAAAGGGGTGGTGCAGTCAGGGATTGGTCCAAGGCAAAAGTGACAGGGAAGGTTCAGGAATAAAGAGGTGGATTATCTTGAGAGGCAGGGAAGGAGCTGGAACAAAGAGTGGGGAATGGCATGAGGGAGACAGCTTTGAGGGAGGGCAGAACCTAGGGGTAAACCAGCTTGGGGAAAATACGGGGTACATGAAAACAAACCATTCTACGATAACTGATAAATAAACACGAACTGGAACACCCCAGGGAAATGGTCACAGCACCAAGCCTGTCTGAGTTTGAGAAGTGTTCAAACAACATTGAGCAGTCACGCAAGCTTTTAGACACTACATCAAAAGTAGAAAGTGTACGATAGTCAAGAGAGGGAAAAAGAAAAAGAGCTCCCTGCAGCCATGGTGGCAGCTCTGGATCGGCACCAGGGAGAGGACGGATGTAGGCGCGGTTGAAGCAGAGGCAGGGGCGAAAATAGCAGAGGCAGAGGAGGTTCAAAGCAGCCACAGACCAAGCTGGGGCCAAATCAATGTGCATCATGTAATAAATCAGGACACTGGAAATAGGGCCAGTGCCCAGAGTAAGCAGACAAAGTACACAAAACTCTTGCAGCCACTCTAGATGATAAGAAATGACCAAGACTGGCAATTCTTACCCTAGCAGGCCACTGTTTAAAATACAGCTAAAGACTGATGAAGAAGTTGAAATTTTAAGAAATAGTGGAGATACATTTGCACTCTTGAATCAAGAACTGATACCCAAAAGTGAAAACTATCTTCAAGCAATAGGAGCAACTATAGGGCAGCCAGAAAATGCATTCTTCCTGAAACCACTTTGATGTAAAATCAATAAGAAAATGGGAATACATCAGTTTCTTTCTTTACCAAACTCACCCAAATCTGTCCTATGCAGGGATTTGCTTGAAAATTTAGAAGCAACAGTTCCATTTAGGAAAAGAAAACTTCAATGGAAGGTACCTGAAGACAAATGAGCGGTTTTAGCAGTAGGACTGACAATTGACACCAGACCAACAAACAAGAAGAACTAGTTAGAGCAAGTATTGAATCAGGTGTACCCAAGAGTATGGGATACTGATAGCCCAGGAAAATCAAAACGAGCAGACCCTATGAAAATTGAGCTACAGACAAGAGTTAGGGCAGTAGTCAGAAAGCAATACCCTTGAAGATTAGAAGCTAGGAAAGGAATAGAGCCAACAATCAATTAAATCCCTGACATCAGGACTATTGGAAGAATGGGAGTCAAAATTTAATACTGCTAGATCAGCAATAAAGAAACCTAATGGAACTCAGAGACTAGTGACAGATTTCCAGGCAATTAATGGTTTATACCTTACTAGCTTACTAGCTAAACTTGGAGATGATTTTATTTGGTGCGGGGAAGGCCCATGGGCAGGTGCTGTCGAGAGCCGTTCCCTCTTGGTCTGAGAGACCAGCTCCCCCAGCCCACCTTTCTCCCAGGCCCGGAGGTTGTAACGTGCCCTCGACCGGCAGCCGAAGGAGGGCTCTTGACACCGGGTCTGATGCAACAGGGTTTATTGAAGGTAGGTCAGAGGGCGCAGGTTGGGTGAGGGTGAGAAGAGGGACAGGAAGAGGCAGGAGCACAAGCACTGTAACATGACACATAAGGCACCTGCAAGCTGCTGGGGAAGCCTCAAGTCTGCTCAGTGAGCCACGTGTGCCCTCAGCATTGGGACAGCCACCTTTCCCTCAGTGAGCCTCACATCCCAGGGTCAGCAAATCAAGAGGCACCAGCCATGCTGTAGGTGACTCAGAGCGAGTGCAGTGGGTCATGGTGGCCAGGGGCCAGAAGCAGGCAGAAAGCCAGCGGGGCTGGGGAAAAGGCTCTGCTCTGCTTACAGCGTAGGCTGAGGGCTGGGAGAGCTCCATTTCCCCCGTTGAGATGTTGGAGACAGGGCCTTTCACCCTCCTGATAGGGCTGCCCCTGGCTGCAGGCAGCCAGAGGAGTACAACGACACAAGGCTGAGAGCAGCAATGCAAAGAGCCAGCCGTGCACAGCACAGGGAGGTGGCCCAGTGCAAAGCCAGCGTGGCACCCTGAAGGTGCCTGCTGCACTCTCATGTGTCCCTGGCCTGGGCAGGACAGGAATGCCCGTGGTCTAAGAGGGCCTTTCTGTGGCCCCTGTGGGCTCAAAGCTGCTGCTCTTCTGGCTCAATGGGGCCGAAAGCCACAGAGCTCGGCCTCCCCCACAGCAAGAGGAACAAGACTTGGATATCAGGCAGTGGAGCTCAATGCCTAAGGCTGAGGGGTGGGGGGCTCCAGTCTGGAGCACAGGGAGGGCACCCCCCCAGCCCCACAACAGTTGGCCTCACAGCCCTGAAAGGCCAGGAGCAGGTTTCCACGCCTGATTCCAGGGCGTCCCTCCAACTGGCCACCGACCTGGAAGCGCCAGAGCAGCCGGCTGTCGGGATCAAGGCGGCTGCCAGGGGGCTGCTTATGGCCTCTGCTGGCCAATTGCTCAGGGCTTAGCAGTGCCTCAACCCCTCAGGGTCTCCCCCAGCCTGGCCAAGCTTCCCGGCAGCAGCGCCGCTGCCCCAGAGCAGCTGCAGAGGAGCCCCATCCAGAGGCACCGGGGAGCCCTCAGCACTGCAGCCAGCAGCAGACGGGCAGGAGGACACGGATGGCCCTTCCTGTCCAGCACAGGGCTTGTGGCCATCTCCAGGCACCGCTCTGGCAGGGATCCCTGCAGCTCCGGCCCCTGCCCAGCCGCTCTGTGGGCAGCACAAACACTTCAGCAGAACCACCAAAGGCCTAAAGGCTTCTGGCCATTTTCCCTGCAACACTGCACGCCTGGGCAGCTGGCTGAGTACAAGCAACCTTTTCCCCCTCTTCTCTTTTGCCCTCCAGACCTTGGGCAGGAAAAGAAAGATCCTGGGACTCTGTGTATTGTAACGTATTTTATATTTACATAGTCTACAATGAAAATGCAAACAAGGAAATGTTAAAGAGGAAAAAGAAAATTCCTGCTGGCTTAAATGGCCCCAGATCATCTCTCTGCAGACCTCCAGCAGAACAGCAAGGCAGTGCCACACAGACGAGGCCGTTTCCTCCATGCACTGCGGAATCGATCTCGCAGCTGACGCCATGGGGAGTAGGGAGCTCTCTGTATGGCTCGGAGAACTAAACAAGATTCAATGGCAGCATTTCTGATTGCAGGACTGCTGTCATAGGCCATTTCTTCAAGGGCTGCAAGAGAGAGGAACAGAGGCAAGGTCAGATCCTGCATGTGCAGGGAGCCAAGGAGAGCTCCTTGCCAGGGCCATCCCGGTCGTCTCTTGCCATGGCCCGCAGGAAGCAGGGAGCAAGGGGATCAGCCCGAAGTTGCTGGCCACGAATGCCACACGTAGCCCTGATATCTCTGTGTGCTCTGCCCACGGGTGCAGATCCCTCCACCGCAGGGGCAGGGCTTGCAGCTGCCCCTCCAGCCCCCGCAGTCAGTCCGCTGCCCTCACTCACTCACCAGTGCAGATCAGCTGCAGTTCTTGCTGCTGCCCTCTCAGGTGCCGCCCGGCCATGCCTGTGAACACAGAGCCTGTCACGGCCGCAGCAGCACAGCTCCCTGGCAGCGGCACTGCCGGCGCTGTGGCCACCCGGGCTGCTGGCCAGGCAGAGCTCAGCCCGGGCCCTTGCCGCACGCTGCCGCCCCAGGACATGGCTGCCAGAGGGCGGCAGCAACGCCCAGGCCAGGGGGGGCTCCGCGGCGCCGGGCCCGGCTGGCGCTGCCGGCGCTGGCGGGGCCGGGGCCGAGCTGCGGCGGGCCGGGGAGGAGCCCGGGCTCGGGACTCACCCATGAACCTGACGGCCGCCTCTCGCAGGGACTCCTGTGGGCTCTGCAGGTAGCGCAGTGCCCGGCGCAGGTGCTCGGCCGTTCGGCTCCTGTCCTCTGCCAGCTGCAGAGAGCGGCAGGAGGGAAGGGTTGGCGCGGGCTCAGCTCCTGGGCCGGGCGCTGCCTGCGCCCATCGCCGGCCTCGCCTGCCCGCACAGCCCTGAGGCGCGGCCAGCAGCCGCTGGCCAAGGGCTCCCGAGGGGAGGGGCGGAGGGCCGGCTGCTGCCCGGGGAGCCGTGGTGCCGCCCCGCAGCCCCGCCGGGCCGGGGCTCCATGGGCACCCGACTCAGGCCGACGGGAGCCTGAAGCAGAGCACGCGCAGCCTCTGGCTGCAGCAGCGGGCTCAGCTGCTAGCCCCGCACGCTGAGCACCGCCCTCAGGGACCTTGGCCATGCTGAGGCTGGGGGGTCTCTGCTGTTCTTACCAGGCACTCCCCAAAGCTCTGATCCACGTGTAGCATTTGTTCTATATCTCTCCTCTTCAGGAATCTGGCTGAGGAATGCAGCGTTTCCCGGGAGGCCTGGAGAGGGACAGAGATGCACAGATGGCCCCACAGTCCAGGGCACAGGAGCATCCCAGTGGCACAGGCTGGAGGAGGCTGCAGCCCACAAGGTGCCAGGGCAGGAGGCAGCCCAAGCCCCTGCCAGGGGGACCGCAGTTGGCCACAAGTGCTCACCTCAGCAACAATCTGATTCTCATCATGGCAGTGGAAGTAGAGAGGGAGCAGGCTCTGGCACACGTGGGACTTGAGGGCCTTTCTTCCCTCTTCTGTTAATAAGTCCAGCATCTCTTGAAATAGAGCCATGGAGCTCAGCTGCACCTGGATATCATCCTGGATGAAAGGAAAGGGCAAAAGACCTGAGCATCAGCTGCTTCAGGCCCCCCAGGGCACAGGCCTGCATCTGCACAGGGCACCAAGGGTCTGGGCAGCAGCCAGTGGCTGTGGCTGTGGGCACAGAGCCTTACGCTGTCAAAGAGTGGCAGGAGCGCCTCAGCCAGCTGCAGGGTGATGGGGGTGGCTATTGGAGCACCATTATCCAGGAGCAAATATCTGAGTAGAAGAATGCTCATCCTGATCATGTCGCTGTCATTTTCCTCCAGGAGCTCCACAAGACTTTCAGTCAGGCTCCGCATTTTTTCGGCCTGTGCGGAACACGACTTTGTGAAAGGCCGCCCTGCTGCCGCAGGGCCCAGAGGCCAAAGGCCTGTCCCGAAGCACTGGGGCAGCTGAAGCGGGAAGCAGGAGAGATGGGAACAGCTGCCCCAGCGGCCGAAGCCCAGACAATGCCAAGTGACGGCGTTGCCCAGCCCCACGCTGCCTGCACGGCTTCAGCCACTGCCCCCTTCTCACCATCAAGGGATTCTTGCCCAGCACTACGAGGCCTCGGAGTGCCAAGTAACGCCTGGCCATGTGCTCGCTCTGCAGGTTCTGTGCCAGGATCTCCAGAACGCTGTCACTGCATTCGCTCAAGTCCAGGCACTCGAGGACCTGAAAGACACAGGGCAGTGACAGGGGAGCCAGCCGGCAGGAGCCCAGAAGCGCACAGGGCCGGGCCCAGGCAGCAGCACAGGGCACGGGCACTGTCCTGGCAGCTGTGGCTGCGAGAGGCCAGAGGGCTGGGAGGCAGCTCAGCCAGGCAGCGCTGGCCTTGAGGCTCACCTCCACGAGGAATGCCAGGGCAGGGAAATCCCAGTATGGCATCTCTTTGCCGAGCAGGGCGAGCAGGTAGAATGCAATCGCGGAACAAAAGTGGATGGCTAAGCGGCGTATTTCTCTGAAGAGGGGAAAAAGGAAACAAGAGCCTGATGCAGTGGGGCAAACCTCTCCCAGGCGTGACTCACCCTGTTCTCATCTTTCCCCAGCACCCTTCCAGCAAGGGGACGTGGGCCATTTGGCAGTTGGTTGCTCATGGGCACCCTCCTGTGCCAGCCTTTTCCAGTCTGCTTGGCCATCCCTCAGTGACAAGGCCCTCTGGCCCATGGCCACCACGGACACTTTGTGGGGCACCTGGGCACAGAGCAGCAATGTCAGAGGCAGTGGGGAGAAGGGGGTCTCACCTGGCAAGCAGAGCCACGGCAAAGTGGTGAGTGTCAAGAGAGAGCAGCGTGTCCCAGGCACACCTGCGCTCCATTGCCACCACCACATCCTCGCAGCGGAGAAGGCAGAGCAGGGACTTAAGGGTGCGCACTGCAAACCTGCGTGCAGAGCAAAGCCCAGGTCACACTGGCAGCACTGGCTCCTTGGCAGGCCACGTGGCAGGGACAGGAGGAGTGGGATGGAGCACCTGTTGGGGCTGGTGGCAAGGCCGTGCTCTTCCTGGCATCCCTTCCAGAAGGTGTCGACCTCCTCTGGCATATCCAGAGTGCTGAAGAACACTTGGAATAGCAGATGCACAAATAGGCGGGGGAAATACACCTTCAAGATCCGTGGGAGACAGGGCACCTGGAGGATCTTCCACATCACCACAGTTGCCTGCAAAGGACAAAGCCCCCCGAGACAGCGCTCAGTGCCGAGGTGTGCGTGTGGCAGGGCCCGAGCGTGGCAGGGAGAGGCCCGGAGAGACCTTGGCAGGCGGAGTACGGGGCCTGGTGGGCCTGAAGCTGCCCCTGGGCCGGGTTTCAGGCCAGCGCCAGAGGCAGGGAGATGCAGTGGGGGAAGGAGGATAGAGAGCTGCTGGAGAGGCAGCCTTGGGGCCTGCAAAGGCCACTTGTAGAAACTCACAGCCAGGGCAAAGACACCCGTTTCGTCCCCATCGGAGGTGCAGGTGCTGTACTCTGGCCAGCTCCCCAGCACATCCAGGAGGATCAGCTGCGCCAGCTCCACAGTGCTGGCTGAGCCCATGATGGTCTTCCACATGGCCATGGCAGCTCTGTGGGGTTAGAGCTGTGTCTCAGGGGGGGTCTCAGAGACAGCAGTGGGGGCAGCTGAGCCGGCTGCCATTTCTGCCTCTGCCCACTGCCCCCCTGGCAGCAGCAGCCAGACAGCCCAGCCCTGTGGGGACAGAGCCCTGAGAGGCGGCAAGGGAGCATGGCAGCAGGCTCAGGGGCTGACATGGCAGGGCTGGGAAAGGGAGCAGCCAGAGGGCCCTGGAACTCTCTGTTGCTCCGACACCTGGGGCAGGCTGTGCAGGGTGATGGGCTGGAGAGGCCTGAGCCCTATGGGCAGGTGGGCCCCATACCTGTCACAGGACGGGGCCACACGCAGGAGCGTGATGACTGCGTCATTTGGCTGTGCTTCGGTGAGATCCAGCAGGGTCTTGTCCAGCCTGTGCTCAGCAGAATCATTGGCCATGAGCCACTGGTGGATGTAGCTCACCATGGCAGGCACCTGGGGAAGGCACGGGGAGACTTGGAAAGCTGCCAGAGGGAGCAATGTTCCCAGCTTCCCCAGAGGAGTGCTTCCCTTCCCACCCCACTGCCATGTGGCCTGAAAGACTCACAGCAAGCGGCATGCGTGGATTGGGAGGCCAAGCAATTGCTGGGAGGATCAAAGCCTGGCCACAGGCTGCTTACTTGCTTTGGAGTGTAAAAATCTTCCTCTACAAGCATACACAGCAGGGCAGCACTGGTCTTGCTTAGGAAGATGGGCGAGTATGGTCTGAGGCCTACGCCCGTGGCGATGGTTTCTTCCTCCTCTTTAATTCTCTTGAGGAAGTTGCAAACAAACTGTAGGAGAAGGGCAAGAAGCCGAGGATGTTGCATGCAGTGTTGCACACACGGTGCTGGGCTGAGCAGGGACAGCAGGCCCAGCCCAGGTGGGGGTGGCTGCAGGTACCTGCGCTGTTCTGCGGAAGCGGCCACGGCTGGACTCCTGCTCTTGTGTGCGCTCCGGGGCTGCATCTGGCAAAGAGCGAGCGCAGCCAGAGATGAGGGGCTGCGGGAGAGGCCGGAGAGCACGGCCCAGCCCTGCGGCATCCCGCAGGCCGAGAGAGCCCCAGGATGCCCCAGGGGATGGAGCACGGCCACTGCAGGGTGTCTGCCCGGCCCCTCTTCCGTCCTCTCTGTGGGCCTGTCCCCAGGGGATAGCATGGCAACGCACGGCACGGCATGGGGTCCAAGCTGGCAGCAGGCACCAGTCCTGTGGCCCAGCTCTGCCACTCACCCTCCTGTGGTGGCTGCAACGGCACCACCTCTTCAGTCTGCTGTGCCAGGGCAGCTCCAGGGCCTTCTTCCTCCTCCTCCACCCAGGCCAGCTCAGGCACTGCCGGGTGTCTCTGCTCCATGTCTCTGCCTGGATTTGTGGCTATTTGCAGGAGAGTTGCCTTGGAAAAGCTCCAAGGCACCAAGTCCTGCAGTGGTACCTGGAAGGCACCTTCAAGTAAGAAGCCTCAGGAAGGCTACAGGACAGCAAGTCCTGCACTCGGTCTCAAGGGCCCCTGCCACAAGGACAGGGGACTCCTGACAAGGACTATGATATGGCCTCAAAGGCACCTGCAGAAGAGAAGCCTCAGGGAGACCACGGGTCAGCAAGTCCTGTGGTCTGGCCTTGAGCTCAGCTGCAGGAACAAGGCTTCAGAAAAGCTCCGGGTGGGACGCGAACGGGCACGCTGTGCAGGGGCTCCTCACGGCACCGCTCTGTCCCGTCCTGTCCCGTTGCGTGCTCTGAGCACTGTGGCGTGCTCTTGTCACCTCCAGCTCCTATGTCACCCCGTGTCACAAAGGGCCTTTGGACACCCGTTCCGTGTCACAGTGACTGTGCGGCACTGTGTCACCAAGGGCCCTTGCACACACTGCCGTCTGCCCTGGGGCCACGCCCAGCCCACCCAAAGTGGCCCAGTTTGGAAGGAATGGCTGGCCCCAGGAGTCTAAGGCAGGCCGACAGGATCTTTAGGAAGGGCTCAGACCATCAGCAAACGCTGCCATGCTCTGTGGGCTCAGGGCAGCAGAAGGAGCCCCCAGGGCTGCCGACACAGCCGTTCTGGGAAGGGCACGAGGCCTTGCAGGGAAGTTGGCACAGCCTCCTCGGGACACGTCGTCCCGGCTGGTGGCCATCCTAAAGCTGCCGGTGTGACACGCACAAGGAACGTGTGGGCCCGGGCACGAGTGCTGCTCTGAGGCCTGGGGCCCGGGGAGCGCTGACATCAGCAGGTGTGGCAGAGTCCCCGGCCAAGCAGACCTGCCACCCCCCCGAGCCCTGGCAGCACTGGTGCCTGTCTCCTGCACCAGAGACCTGTGCCCCCGGGGGGCTTCTGTGCCAGAAGGAGCCAAAGGCCACGTGCCTTGGGGGCTGTGCCTCTTTCCTGCAGGGGCTGATGGCAGGAGCACCTGGAGCAACTGCTGGCACACTTGGTCTCTGTCAGATGATGTTGCTCCATCCTGAAATGAATTTTTCTCATGGAAGGCATTGGCAGTAGCACCAGAGCACCAGCCATTGCTGAGTTTCGCAGGGCAATTAGAATGCAAAGTTAACAGTCTGAAATTTCCTTGTGCTTTTCTCACTCTCTTTCCCACATTCTGGAAAAAACGGCATCTGCCCAGCCTCTGCATTTCTCAGCTTCAGTTGCTGCATGTCTTGCTCTGGCAGCTCATGTCCAAACAAAACTGTGTCCCTGCTGAGCGCAGCAATGAGCGGTCACAAAGTGGCAAGTTCCCCAGTGAAGATCAAGGCAGAGACGTGGAAGTGCGGAGGATAAGGACAAGTCTGGGAGGAGAAGCTCTTCTGTGTCTCTGATGATGGTGCCCACACCCTGAAGCAGCAGCCAAGAGAAGCGCTGGAAGCAGACAGGCGCACTTTTGGGCAGCACAATATCAAAAGTTATGAAACCATTAGCCAGAATGCAAAGGAGGACTGCAAGGATGGAGTGTGGCCTGGAGGGGAAGCCATCCAGGTGCAGCTGAAGCCACTTTGTTCAGCCTGGAGGAGAGTAAAGGGCGTCATTGTGGTCTTCAACCTCCTCCTGAGGTGAATCAGAGGGGCTGCTGCAGCTCTGGTCACTGTTGGGACCAGTGACAGGACTGGAGAAAAGGGCGGGGAGCTGGGACAGGGCAGGTTTCCTTTCCGTATCAGATCAAGGTTTTTCACCCAGAGCACGGTCGGGCACTGGGACGGGTTCCCCATGGACGCAGCCCAGCGGAGCCCGGGCTGGCTCTTGGGAAAAGTGCGGCGCTGCGCCAGGAGTGGGGAACGGCCAAGGCGTGGGTCCTGCCCGCGGCTGACCCTGGTGAGCCACTGCTCAGTGGTTCAGGATGCACTAACTGCAGCACGGAGCAGGCCAAAGAGAAGGAGGAGGCTCCTCGATTGTGAGGTTCCACAGGCCAAGGCTTATTCCAAGGGAAGGATTCAGCAGCAAAGAGCCGCCAGCACTTCTGTGCACGGGATTTTATCGGGGTACAACTCAGGGGGTGGATACAAACAATTGAGCAATAAGGAATCTGCAGGGGAGGAGCGAGGGGATTCCATCAGTTGCTTGGCACTAATTAGGACAGATGGGAAGAGAGGGTAGGTCACATGCGCCAGCGGGGCTTCCAGCAATAGAGGAATTCCAAAGGGGTGGTGCAGTCAGGGATTGGTCCAAGGCAAAAGTGACAGGGAAGGTTCAGGAATAAAGAGCTGGATTATCTTGAGAGGCAGGGAAGGAGCTGGAACAAAGAGTGGGGAATGGCATGAGGGAGACAGCTTTGAGGGAGGGCAGAACCTAGGGGTAAACCAGCTTGGGGAAAATACGGGGTACATGAAAACAAACCATTCTACCATAAGTGATAAATAAACACGAACTGGAACACCCCAGGGAAATGGTCACAGCACCAAGCCTGTCTGAGTTTGAGAAGTGTTCAAACAACATTGAGCAGTCACGCAAGCTTTTAGACACTACATCAAAAGTAGAAAGTGTACGATAGTCAAGAGAGGGAAAAAGAAAAAGAGCTCCCTGCAGCCATGGTGGCAGCTCTGGATCGGCACCAGGGAGAGGAAGGATGTAGGCGCGGTTGAAGCAGAGGCAGGGGCGAAAATAGCAGAGGCAGAGGAGGTTCAAAGCAGCCACAGACCAAGCTGGGGCCAAATCAATGTGCATCATGTAATAAATCAGGACACTGGAAATAGGGCCAGTGCCCAGAGTAAGCAGACAAAGTACACAAAACTCTTGCAGCCACTCTAGATGATAAGAAATGACCAAGACTGGCAATTCTTACCCTAGCAGGCCACTGTTTAAAATACAGCTAAAGACTGATGAAGAAGTTGAAATTTTAAGAAATAGTGGAGATACATTTGCACTCTTGAATCAAGAACTGATACCCAAAAGTGAAAACTATCTTCAAGCAATAGGAGCAACTATAGGGCAGCCAGAAAATGCATTCTTCCTGAAACCACTTTGATGTAAAATCAAGAAGAAAATGGGAATACATCAGTTTCTTTCTTTACCAAACTCACCCAAATCTGTCCTATGCAGGGATTTGCTTGAAAATTTAGAAGCAACAGTTCCATTTAGGAAAAGAAAACTTCAATGGAAGGTACCTGAAGACAAATGAGCGGTTTTAGCAGTAGGACTGACAATTGACACCAGACCAACAAACAAGAAGAACTAGTTAGAGCAAGTATTGAATCAGGTGTACCCAAGAGTATGGGATACTGATAGCCCAGGAAAATCAAAACGAGCAGACCCTATGAAAATTGAGCTACAGACAAGAGTTAGGGCAGTAGTCAGAAAGCAATACCCTTGAAGATTAGAAGCTAGGAAAGGAATAGAGCCAACAATCAATTAAATCCCTGACATCAGGACTATTGGAAGAATGGGAGTCAAAATTTAATACTGCTAGATCAGCAATAAAGAAACCTAATGGAACTCAGAGACTAGTGCCAGATTTCCAGGCAATTAATGGTTTATACCTTACTAGCTTACTAGCTAAACTTGGAGATGATTTTATTTGGTGCGGGGAAGGCCCATGGGCAGGTGCTGTCGAGAGCCGTTCCCTCTTGGTCTGAGAGACCAGCTCCCCCAGCCCACCTTTCTCCCAGGCCCGGAGGTTGTAACGTGCCCTCGACCGGCAGCCGAAGGAGGGCTCTTGACACCGGGTCTGATGCAACAGGGTTTATTGAAGGTAGGTCAGAGGGCGCAGGTTGGGTGAGGGTGAGAAGAGGGACAGGAAGAGGCAGGAGCACAAGCACTGTAACATGACACATAAGGCACCTGCAAGCTGCTGGGGAAGCCTCAAGTCTGCTCAGTGAGCCACGTGTGCCCTCAGCATTGGGACAGCCACCTTTCCCTCAGTGAGCCTCACATCCCAGGGTCAGCAAATCAAGAGGCACCAGCCATGCTGTAGGTGACTCAGAGCGAGTGCAGTGGGTCATGGTGGCCAGGGGCCAGAAGCAGGCAGAAAGCCAGCGGGGCTGGGGAAAAGGCTCTGCTCTGCTTACAGCGTAGGCTGAGGGCTGGGAGAGCTCCATTTCCCCCGTTGAGATGTTGGAGACAGGGCCTTTCACCCTCCTGATAGGGCTGCCCCTGGCTGCAGGCAGCCAGAGGAGTACGACGACACAAGGCTGAGAGCAGCAATGCAAAGAGCCAGCCGTGCACAGCACAGGGAGGTGGCCCAGTGCAAAGCCAGCGTGGCACCCTGAAGGTGCCTGCTGCACTCTCATGTGTCCCTGGCCTGGGCAGGACAGGAATGCCCGTGGTCTAAGAGGGCCTTTCTGTGGCCCCTGTGGGCTCAAAGCTGCTGCTCTTCTGGCTCAATGGGGCCGAAAGCCACAGAGCTCGGCCTCCCCCACAGCAAGAGGAACAAGACTTGGATATCAGGCAGTGGAGCTCAATGCCTAAGGCTGAGGGGTGGGGGGCTCCAGTCTGGAGCACAGGGAGGGCACCCCCCCAGCCCCACAACAGTTGGCCTCACAGCCCTGAAAGGCCAGGAGCAGGTTTCCACGCCTGATTCCAGGGCGTCCCTCCAACTGGCCACCGACCTGGAAGCGCCAGAGCAGCCGGCTGTTGGGATCAAGGCGGCTGCCAGGGGGCTGCTTATGGCCTCTGCTGGCCAATTGCTCAGGGCTTAGCAGTGCCTCAACCCCTCAGGGTCTCCCCCAGCCTGGCCAAGCTTCCCGGCAGCAGCGCCGCAGCCCCAGAGCAGCTGCAGAGGAGCCCCATCCAGAGGCACCGGGGAGCCCTCAGCACTGCAGCCAGCAGCAGACGGGCAGGAGGACACGGATGGCCCTTCCTGTCCAGCACAGGGCTTGTGGCCATCTCCAGGCACCGCTCTGGCAGGGATCCCTGCAGCTCCGGCCCCTGCCCAGCCGCTCTGTGGGCAGCACAAACACTTCAGCAGAACCACCAAAGGCCTAAAGGCTTCTGGCCATTTTCCCTGCAACACTGCACGCCTGGGCAGCTGGCTGAGTACAAGCAACCTTTTCCCCCTCTTCTCTTTTGCCCTACAGACCTTGGGCAGGAAAAGAAAGATCCTGGGACTCTGTGTATTGTAACGTATTTTATATTTACATAGTCTACAATGAAAATGCAAACAAGGAAATGTTAAAGAGGAAAAAGAAAATTCCTGCTGGCTTAAATGGCCCCAGATCATCTCTCTGCAGACCTCCAGCAGAACAGCAAGGCAGTGCCACACAGACGAGGCCGTTTCCTCCATGCACTGCGGAATCGATCTCGCAGCTGACGCCATGGGGAGTAGGGAGCTCTCTGTATGGCTCGGAGAACTAAACAAGATTCAATGGCAGCATTTCTGATTGCAGGACTGCTGTCATAGGCCATTTCTTCAAGGGCTGCAAGAGAGAGGAACAGAGGCAAGGTCAGATCCTGCATGTGCAGGGAGCCAAGGAGAGCTCCTTGCCAGGGCCATCCCGGTCGTCTCTTGCCATGGCCCGCAGGAAGCAGGGAGCAAGGGGATCAGCCCGAAGTTGCTGGCCACGAATGCCACACGTAGCCCTGATATCTCTGTGTGCTCTGCCCACGGGTGCAGATCCCTCCACCGCAGGGGCAGGGCTTGCAGCTGCCCCTCCAGCCCCCGCAGTCAGTCCGCTGCCCTCACTCACTCACTAGTGCAGATCAGCTGCAGTTCTTGCTGCTGCCCTCTCAGGTGCCGCCCGGCCATGCCTGTGAACACAGAGCCTGTCACGGCCGCAGCAGCACAGCTCCCTGCCAGCGGCACTGCCGGCGCAGTGGCCACCCGGGCTGCTGGCCAGGCAGAGCTCAGCCCGGGCCCTTGCCGCACGCTGCCGCCCCAGGACACGGCTGCTAGAGGGCGGCAGCAACGCCCAGGCCAGGGGGGGCTCCGCGGCGCCGGGCCCGGCTGGCGCTGCCGGGGCAGCAGGCGGGGCCGGGGCCGAGCTGCGGCGGGCCGGGGAGGAGCCCGGGTTCGGGACTCACCCATGAACCTGACGGCTGCCTCTCGCAGGGACTCCTGTGGGCTCTGCAGGTAGCGCAGTGCCCGGCGCAGGTGCTCGGCCGTTCGGCTCCTGTCCTCTGCCAGCTGCAGAGAGCGGCAGGAGGGAAGGGTTGGCGCGGGCTCAGCTCCTGGGCCGGGCGCTGCCTGCGCCCATCGCCGGCCTCGCCTGCCCGCACAGCCCTGAGGCGCGGCCAGCAGCCGCTAGCCAAGGGCTCCCGAGGGGAGGGGCGGAGGGCCGGCTGCTGCCCGGGGAGCCGTGGTGCCGCCCCGCAGCCCCGCCGGGCCGGGGCTCCATGGGCACCCGACTCAGGCCGACGGGAGCCTGAAGCAGAGCACGCGCGGCCTCTGGCTGCAGCAGCGGGCTCAGCTGCTAGCCCCGCACGCTGAGCACCGCCCTCAGGGACCTTGGCCATGCTGAGGCTGGGGGGTCTCTGCTGTTCTTACCAGGCACTCCCCAAAGCTCTGATCCACGTGTAGCATTTGTTCTATATCTCTCCTCTTCAGGAATCTGGCTGAGGAATGCAGCGTTTCCCGGGAGGCCTGGAGAGGGACAGAGATGCACAGATGGCCCCACAGTCCAGGGCACAGGAGCATCCCAGTGGCACAGGCTGGAGGAGGCTGCAGCCCACAAGGTGCCAGGGCAGGAGGCAGCCCAAGCCCCTGCCAGGGGGACCGCAGTTGGCCACAAGTGCTCACCTCAGCAACAATCTGATTCTCATCATGGCAGTGGAAGTAGAGAGGGAGCAGGCTCTGGCACACGTGGGACTTGAGGGCCTTTCTTCCCTCTTCTGTTAATAAGTCCAGCATCTCTTGAAATAGAGCCATGGAGCTCAGCTGCACCTGGATATCATCCTGGATGAAAGGAAAGGGCAAAAGACCTGAGCATCAGCTGCTTCAGGCCCCCCAGGGCACAGGCCTGCATCTGCACAGGGCACCAAGGGTCTGGGCAGCAGCCAGTGGCTGTGGCTGTGGGCACAGAGCCTTACGCTGTCAAAGAGTGGCAGGAGCGCCTCAGCCAGCTGCAGGGTGATGGGGGTGGCTATTGGAGCACCATTATCCAGGAGCAAATATCTGAGTAGAAGAATGCTCATCCTGATCATGTCGCTGTCATTTTCCTCCAGGAGCTCCACAAGACTTTCAGTCAGGCTCCGCATTTTTTCGGCCTGTGCGGAACACGACTTTGTGAAAGGCCGCCCTGCTGCCGCAGGGCCCAGAGGCCAAAGGCCTGTCCCGAAGCACTGGGGCAGCTGAAGCGGGAAGCAGGAGAGATGGGAACAGCTGCCCCAGCGGCCGAAGCCCAGACAATGCCAAGTGACGGCGTTGCCCAGCCCCACGCTGCCTGCACGGCTTCAGCCACTGCCCCCTTCTCACCATCAAGGGATTCTTGCCCAGCACTACGAGGCCTCGGAGTGCCAAGTAACGCCTGGCCATGTGCTCGCTCTGCAGGTTCTGTGCCAGGATCTCCAGAACGCTGTCACTGCATTCGCTCAAGTCCAGGCACTCGAGGACCTGAAAGACACAGGGCAGTGACAGGGGAGCCAGCCGGCAGGAGCCCAGAAGCGCACAGGGCCGGGCCCAGGCAGCAGCACAGGGCACGGGCACTGTCCTGGCAGCTGTGGCTGCGAGAGGCCAGAGGGCTGGGAGGCAGCTCAGCCAGGCAGCGCTGGCCTTGAGGCTCACCTCCACGAGGAATGCCAGGGCAGGGAAATCCCAGTATGGCATCTCTTTGCCGAGCAGGGCGAGCAGGTAGAATGCAATCGCGGAACAAAAGTGGATGGCTAAGCGGCGTATTTCTCTGAAGAGGGGAAAAAGGAAACAAGAGCCTGATGCAGTGGGGCAAACCTCTCCCAGGCGTGACTCACCCTGTTCTCATCTTTCCCCAGCACCCTTCCAGCAAGGGGACGTGGGCCATTTGGCAGTTGGTTGCTCATGGGCACCCTCCTGTGCCAGCCTTTTCCAGTCTGCTTGGCCGTCCCTCAGTGACAAGGCCCTCTGGCCCATGGCCACCACGGACACTTTGTGGGGCACCTGGGCACAGAGCAGCAATGTCAGAGGCAGTGGGGAGAAGGGGGTCTCACCTGGCAAGCAGAGCCACGGCAAAGTGGTGAGTGTCAAGAGAGAGCAGCGTGTCCCAGGCACACCTGCGCTCCATTGCCACCACCACATCCTCGCAGCGGAGAAGGCAGAGCAGGGACTTGAGGGTGCGCACTGCAAACCTGCGTGCAGAGCAAAGCCCAGGTCACACTGGCAGCACTGGCTCCTTGGCAGGCCACGTGGCAGGGACAGGAGGAGTGGGATGGAGCACCTGTCGGGGCTGGTGGCAAGGCCGTGCTCTTCCTGGCATCCCTTCCAGAAGGTGTCGACCTCCTCTGGCATATCCAGAGTGCTGAAGAACACTTGGAATAGCAGATGCACAAATAGGCGGGGGAAATACACCTTCAAGATCCGTGGGAGACAGGGCACCTGGAGGATCTTCCACATCACCACAGTTGCCTGCAAAGGACAAAGCCCCCCGAGACAGCGCTCAGTGCCGAGGTGTGCGTGTGGCAGGGCCCGAGCGTGGCAGGGAGAGGCCCGGAGAGACCTTGGCAGGTGGAGTACGGGGCCTGGTGGGCCTGAAGCTGCCCCTGGGCCGGGTTTCAGGCCAGCGCCAGAGGCAGGGAGATGCAGTGGGGGAAGGAGGATAGAGAGCTGCTGGAGAGGCAGCCTTGGGGCCTGCAAAGGCCACTTGTAGAAACTCACAGCCAGGGCAAAGACACCCGTTTCGTCCCCATCGGAGGTGCAGGTGCTGTACTCTGGCCAGCTCCCCAGCACATCCAGGAGGATCAGCTGCGCCAGCTCCACAGTCCTGGCTGAGCCCATGATGGTCTTCCACATGGCCATGGCAGCTCTGTGGGGTTAGAGCTGTGTCTCAGGGGGGGTCTCAGAGACAGCAGTGGGGGCAGCTGAGCCGGCTGCCATTTCTGCCTCTGCCCACTGCCCCCCTGGCAGCAGCAGCCAGACAGCCCAGCCCTGTGGGGACAGAGCCCTGAGAGGCGGCAAGGGAGCATGGCAGCAGGCTCAGGGGCTGACATGGCAGGGCTGGGAAAGGGAGCAGCCAGAGGGCCCTGGAACTCTCTGTTGCTCCGACACCTGGGGCAGGCTGTGCAGGGTGATGGGCTGGAGAGGCCTGAGCCCTATGGGCAGGTGGGCCCCATACCTGTCACAGGACGGGGCCACACGCAGGAGCGTGATGACTGCGTCATTTCGCTGTGCTTCGGTGAGATCCAGCAGGGTCTTGTCCAGCCTGTGCTCAGCAGAATCATTGGCCATGAGCCACTGGTGGATGTAGCTCACCATGGCAGGCACCTGGGGAAGGCACGGGGAGACTTGGAAAGCTGCCAGAGGGAGCAATGTTCCCAGCTTCCCCAGAGGAGTGCTTCCCTTCCCACCCCACTGCCATGTGGCCTGAAAGACTCACAGCAAGCGGCATGCGTGGATTGGGAGGCCAAGCAATTGCTGGGAGAATCAAAGCCTGGCCACAGGCTGCTTACTTGCTTTGGAGTGTAAAAATCTTCCTCTACAAGCATACACAGCAGGGCAGCACTGGTCTTGCTTAGGAAGATGGGCGAGTATGGTCTGAGGCCTACGCCCGTGGCGATGGTTTCTTCCTCCTCTTTAATTCTCTTGAGGAAGTTGCAAACAAACTGTAGGAGAAGGGCAAGAAGCCGAGGATGTTGCATGCAGTGTTGCACACACGGTGCTGGGCTGAGCAGGGACAGCAGGCCCAGCCCAGGTGGGGGTGGCTGCAGGTACCTGCGCTGTTCTGCGGAAGCGGCCACGGCTGGACTCCTGCTCTTGTGTGCGCTCCGGGGCTGCATCTGGCAAAGAGCGAGCGCAGCCAGAGATGAGGGGCTGCGGGAGAGGCCGGAGAGCACGGCCCAGCCCTGCGGCATCCCGCAGGCCGAGAGAGCCCCAGGATGCCCCAGGGGATGGAGCACGGCCACTGCAGGGTGTCTGCCCGGCCCCTCTTCCGTCCTCTCTGTGGGCCTGTCCCCAGGGGATAGCATGGCAACGCACGGCACGGCATGGGGTCCAAGCTGGCAGCAGGCACCAGTCCTGTGGCCCAGCTCTGCCACTCACCCTCCTGTGGTGGCTGCAACGGCACCACCTCTTCAGTCTGCTGTGCCAGGGCAGCTCCAGGGCCTTCTTCCTCCTCCTCCACCCAGGCCAGCTCAGGCACTGCCGGGTGTCTCTGCTCCATGTCTCTGCCTGGATTTGTGGCTATTTGCAGGAGAGTTGCCTTGGAAAAGCTCCAAGGCACCAAGTCCTGCAGTGGTACCTGGAAGGCACCTTCAAGTAAGAAGCCTCAGGAAGGCTACAGGACAGCAAGTCCTGCACTCGGTCTCAAGGGCCCCTGCCACAAGGACAGGGGACTCCTGACAAGGACTATGATATGGCCTCAAAGGCACCTGCAGAAGAGAAGCCTCAGGGAGACCACGGGTCAGCAAGTCCTGTGGTCTGGCCTTGAGCTCAGCTGCAGGAACAAGGCTTCAGAAAAGCTCCGGGTGGGACGCGAACGGGCACGCTGTGCAGGGGCTCCTCACGGCACCGCTCTGTCCCGTCCTGTCCCGTTGCGTGCTCTGAGCACTGTGGCGTGCTCTTGTCACCTCCAGCTCCTATGTCACCCCGTGTCACAAAGGGCCTTTGGACACCCGTTCCGTGTCACAGTGACTGTGCGGCACTGTGTCACCAAGGGCCCTTGCACACACTGCCGTCTGCCCTGGGGCCACGCCCAGCCCACCCAAAGTGGCCCAGTTTGGAAGGAATGGCTGGCCCCAGGAGTCTAAGGCAGGCCGACAGGATCTTTAGGAAGGGCTCAGACCATCAGCAAACGCTGCCATGCTCTGTGGGCTCAGGGCAGCAGAAGGAGCCCCCAGGGCTGCCGACACAGCCGTTCTGGGAAGGGCACGAGGCCTTGCAGGGAAGTTGGCACAGCCTCCTCGGGACACGTCGTCCCGGCTGGTGGCCATCCTAAAGCTGCCGGTGTGACACGCACAAGGAACGTGTGGGCCCGGGCACGAGTGCTGCTCTGAGGCCTGGGGCCCGGGGAGCGCTGACATCAGCAGGTGTGGCAGAGTCCCCGGCCAAGCAGACCTGCCACCCCCCCGAGCCCTGGCAGCACTGGTGCCTGTCTCCTGCACCAGAGACCTGTGCCCCCGGGGGGCTTCTGTGCCAGAAGGAGCCAAAGGCCACGTGCCTTGGGGGCTGTGCCTCTTTCCTGCAGGGGCTGATGGCAGGAGCACCTGGAGCAACTGCTGGCACACTTGGTCTCTGTCAGATGATGTTGCTCCATCCTGAAATGAATTTTTCTCATGGAAGGCATTGGCAGTAGCACCAGAGCACCAGCCATTGCTGAGTTTCGCAGGGCAATTAGAATGCAAAGTTAACAGTCTGAAATTTCCTTGTGCTTTTCTCACTCTCTTTCCCACATTCTGGATAAAACGGCATCTGCCCAGCCTCTGCATTTCTCAGCTTCAGTTGCTGCATGTCTTGCTCTGGCAGCTCATGTCCAAACAAAACTGTGTCCCTGCTGAGCGCAGCAATGAGCGGTCACAAAGTGGCAAGTTCCCCAGTGAAGATCAAGGCAGAGACGTGGAAGTGCGGAGGATAAGGACAAGTCTGGGAGGAGAAGCTCTTCTGTGTCTCTGATGATGGTGCCCACACCCTGAAGCAGCAGCCAAGAGAAGCGCTGGAAGCAGACGGGCGCACTTTTGGGCAGCACAATATCAAAAGTTATGAAACCATTAGCCAGAATGCAAAGGAGGACTGCAAGGATGGAGTGTGGCCTGGAGGGGAAGCCATCCAGGTGCAGCTGAAGCCACTTTGTTCAGCCTGGAGGAGAGTAAAGGGCGTCATTGTGATCTTCAACCTCCTCCTGAGGTGAATCAGAGGGGCTGCTGCAGCTCTGGTCACTGTTGGGACCAGTGACAGGACTGGAGAAAAGGGCGGGGAGCTGGGACAGGGCAGGTTTCCTTTCCGTATCAGATCAAGGTTTTTCACCCAGAGCACGGTCGGGCACTGGGACGGGTTCCCCATGGACGCAGCCCAGCGGAGCCCGGGCTGGCTCTTGGGAAAAGTGCGGCGCTGCGCCAGGAGTGGGGAACGGCCAAGGCGTGGGTCCTGCCCGCGGCTGACCCTGGTGAGCCACTGCTCAGTGGTTCAGGATGCACTAACTGCAGCACGGAGCAGGCCAAAGAGAAGGAGGAGGCTCCTCGATTGTGAGGTTCCACAGGCCAAGGCTTATTCCAAGGGAAGGATTCAGCAGCAAAGAGCCGCCAGCACTTCTGTGCACGGGATTTTATCGGGGTACAACTCAGGGGGTGGATACAAACAATTGAGCAATAAGGAATCTGCAGGGGAGGAGCGAGGGGATTCCATCAGTTGCTTGGCACTAATTAGGACAGATGGGAAGAGAGGGTAGGTCACATGCGCCAGCGGGGCTTCCAGCAATAGAGGAATTCCAAAGGGGTGGTGCAGTCAGGGATTGGTCCAAGGCAAAAGTGACAGGGAAGGTTCAGGAATAAAGAGCTGGATTATCTTGAGAGGCAGGGAAGGAGCTGGAACAAAGAGTGGGGAATGGCATGAGGGAGACAGCTTTGAGGGAGGGCAGAACCTAGGGGTAAACCAGCTTGGGGAAAATACGGGGTACATGAAAACAAACCATTCTACCATAAGTGATAAATAAACACGAACTGGAACACCCCAGGGAAATGGTCACAGCACCAAGCCTGTCTGAGTTTGAGAAGTGTTCAAACAACATTGAGCAGTCACGCAAGCTTTTAGACACTACATCAAAAGTAGAAAGTGTACGATAGTCAAGAGAGGGAAAAAGAAAAAGAGCTCCCTGCAGCCATGGTGGCAGCTCTGGATCGGCACCAGGGAGAGGACGGATGTAGGCGCGGTTGAAGCAGAGGCAGGGGCGAAAATAGCAGAGGCAGAGGAGGTTCAAAGCAGCCACAGACCAAGCTGGGGCCAAATCAATGTGCATCATGTAATAAATCAGGACACTGGAAATAGGGCCAGTGCCCAGAGTAAGCAGACAAAGTACACAAAACTCTTGCAGCCACTCTAGATGATAAGAAATGACCAAGACTGGCAATTCTTACCCTAGCAGGCCACTGTTTAAAATACAGCTAAAGACTGATGAAGAAGTTGAAATTTTAAGAAATAGTGGAGATACATTTGCACTCTTGAATCAAGAACTGATACCCAAAAGTGAAAACTATCTTCAAGCAATAGGAGCAACTATAGGGCAGCCAGAAAATGCATTCTTCCTGAAACCACTTTGATGTAAAATCAAGAAGAAAATGGGAATACATCAGTTTCTTTCTTTACCAAACTCACCCAAATCTGTCCTATGCAGGGATTTGCTTGAAAATTTAGAAGCAACAGTTCCATTTAGGAAAAGAAAACTTCAATGGAAGGTACCTGAAGACAAATGAGCGGTTTTAGCAGTAGGACTGACAATTGACACCAGACCAACAAACAAGAAGAACTAGTTAGAGCAAGTATTGAATCAGGTGTACCCAAGAGTATGGGATACTGATAGCCCAGGAAAATCAAAACGAGCAGACCCTATGAAAATTGAGCTACAGACAAGAGTTAGGGCAGTAGTCAGAAAGCAATACCCTTGAAGATTAGAAGCTAGGAAAGGAATAGAGCCAACAATCAATTAAATCCCTGACATCAGGACTATTGGAAGAATGGGAGTCAAAATTTAATACTGCTAGATCAGCAATAAAGAAACCTAATGGAACTCAGAGACTAGTGACAGATTTCCAGGCAATTAATGGTTTATACCTTACTAGCTTACTAGCTAAACTTGGAGATGATTTTATTTGGTGCGGGGAAGGCCCATGGGCAGGCGCTGTCGAGAGCCGTTCCCTCTTGGTCTGAGAGACCAGCTCCCCCAGCCCACCTTGCTCCCAGGCCCGGAGGTTGTAACGTGCCCTCGACCGGCAGCCGAAGGAGGGCTCTTGACACCGGGTCTGATGCAACAGGGTTTATTGAAGGTAGGTCAGAGGGCGCAGGTTGGGTGAGGGTGAGAAGAGGGACAGGAAGAGGCAGGAGCACAAGCACTGTAACATGACACATAAGGCACCTGCAAGCTGCTGGGGAAGCCTCAAGTCTGCTCAGTGAGCCACGTGTGCCCTCAGCATTGGGACAGCCACCTTTCCCTCAGTGAGCCTCACATCCCAGGGTCAGCAAATCAAGAGGCACCAGCCATGCTGTAGGTGACTCAGAGCGAGTGCAGTGGGTCATGGTGGCCAGGGGCCAGAAGCAGGCAGAAAGCCAGCGGGGCTGGGGAAAAGGCTCTGCTCTGCTTACAGCGTAGGCTGAGGGCTGGGAGAGCTCCATTTCCCCCGTTGAGATGTTGGAGACGGGGCCTTTCACCCTCCTGATAGGGCTGCCCCTGGCTGCAGGCAGCCAGAGGAGTACGACGACACAAGGCCGAGAGCAGCAATGCAAAGAGCCAGCCGTGCACAGCACAGGGAGGTGGCCCAGTGCAAAGCCAGCGTGGCACCCTGAAGGTGCCCGCTGCACTCTCATGTGTCCCTGGCCTGGGCAGGACAGGAATGCCCGTGGTCTAAGAGGGCCTTTCTGTGGCCCCTGTGGGCTCAAAGCTGCTGCTCTTCTGGCTCAATGGGGCCGAAAGCCACAGAGCTCGGCCTCCCCCACAGCAAGAGGAACAAGACTTGGATATCAGGCAGTGGAGCTCAATGCCTAAGGCTGAGGGGTGGGGGGCTCCAGTCTGGAGCACAGGGAGGGCACCCCCCCAGCCCCACAACAGTTGGCCTCACAGCCCTGAAAGGCCAGGAGCAGGTTTCCACGCCTGATTCCAGGGCGTCCCTCCAACTGGCCACCGACCTGGAAGCGCCAGAGCAGCCGGCTGTTGGGATCAAGGCGGCTGCCAGGGGGCTGCTTATGGCCTCTGCTGGCCAATTGCTCAGGGCTTAGCAGTGCCTCAACCCCTCAGGGTCTCCCCCAGCCTGGCCAAGCTTCCCGGCAGCAGCGCCGCAGCCCCAGAGCAGCTGCAGAGGAGCCCCATCCAGAGGCACCGGGGAGCCCTCAGCACTGCAGCCAGCAGCAGACGGGCAGGAGGACACGGATGGCCCTTCCTGTCCAGCACAGGGCTTGTGGCCATCTCCAGGCACCGCTCTGGCAGGGATCCCTGCAGCTCCGGCCCCTGCCCAGCCGCTCTGTGGGCAGCACAAACACTTCAGCAGAACCACCAAAGGCCTAAAGGCTTCTGGCCATTTTCCCTGCAACACTGCACGCCTGGGCAGCTGGCTGAGTACAAGCAACCTTTTCCCCCTCTTCTCTTTTGCCCTCCAGACCTTGGGCAGGAAAAGAAAGATCCTGGGACTCTGTGTATTGTAACGTATTTTATATTTACATAGTCTACAATGAAAATGCAAACAAGGAAATGTTAAAGAGGAAAAAGAAAATTCCTGCTGGCTTAAATGGCCCCAGATCATCTCTCTGCAGACCTCCAGCAGAACAGCAAGGCAGTGCCACACAGACGAGGCCGTTTCCTCCATGCACTGCGGAATCGATCTTGCAGCTGACGCCATGGGGAGTAGGGAGCTCTCTGTATGGCTCGGAGAACTAAACAAGATTCAATGGCAGCATTTCTGATTGCAGGACTGCTGTCATAGGCCATTTCTTCAAGGGCTGCAAGAGAGAGGAACAGAGGCAAGGTCAGATCCTGCATGTGCAGGGAGCCAAGGAGAGCTCCTTGCCAGGGCCATCCCGGTCGTCTCTTGCCATGGCCCGCAGGAAGCAGGGAGCAAGGGGATCAGCCCGAAGTTGCTGGCCACGAATGCCACACGTAGCCCTGATATCTCTGTGTGCTCTGCCCACGGGTGCAGATCCCTCCACCGCAGGGGCAGGGCTTGCAGCTGCCCCTCCAGCCCCCGCAGTCAGTCCGCTGCCCTCACTCACTCACCAGTGCAGATCAGCTGCAGTTCTTGCTGCTGCCCTCTCAGGTGCCGCCCGGCCATGCCTGTGAACACAGAGCCTTTCACAGCCGCAGCAGCACAGCTCCCTGGCAGCGGCACTGCCGGCGCTGTGGCCACCCGGGCTGCTGGCCAGGCAGAGCTCAGCCCGGGCCCTTGCCGCACGCTGCCGCCCCAGGGCACGGCTGCCAGAGGGCGGCAGCAACGCCCAGGCCAGGGGGGGCTCAGCGGCGCCGGGCCCGGCTGGCGCTGCCGGGGCAGCAGGCGGGGCCGGGGCCGAGCTGCGGCGGGCCGGGGAGGAGCCCGGGCGCGGGACTCACCCATGAACCTGACGGCCGCCTCTCGCAGGGACTCCTGTGGGCTCTGCAGGTAGCGCAGTGCCCGGCGCAGGTGCTCGGCCGTTCGGCTCCTGTCCTCTGCCAGCTGCAGAGAGCGGCAGGAGGGAAGGGTTGGCGCGGGCTCAGCTCCTGGGCCGGGCGCTGCCTGCGCCCATCGCCGGCCTCGCCTGCCCGCACAGCCCTGAGGCGCGGCCAGCAGCCGCTAGCCAAGGGCTCCCGAGGGGAGGGGCGGAGGGCCGGCTGCTGCCCGGGGAGCCGTGGTGCCGCCCCGCAGCCCCGCCGGGCCGGGGCTCCATGGGCACCCGACTCAGGCCGACGGGAGCCTGAAGCAGAGCACGCGCGGCCTCTGGCTGCAGCAGCGGGCACAGCTGCTAGCCCCGCACGCTGAGCACCGCCCTCAGGGACCTTGGCCATGCTGAGGCTGGGGGGTCTCTGCTGTTCTTACCAGGCACTCCCCAAAGCTCTGATCCACGTGTAGCATTTGTTCTATATCTCTCCTCTTCAGGAATCTGGCTGAGGAATGCAGCGTTTCCCTGGAGGCCTGGAGAGGGACAGAGATGCACAGATGGCCCCACAGTCCAGGGCACAGGAGCATCCCAGTGGCACAGGCTGGAGGAGGCTGCAGCCCACAAGGTGCCAGGGCAGGAGGCAGCCCAAGCCCCTGCCAGGGGAACCGCAGTTGGCCACAAGTGCTCACCTCAGCAACAATCTGATTCTCATCATGGCAGTGGAAGTAGAGAGGGAGCAGGCTCTGGCACACGTGGGACTTGAGGGCCTTTCTTCCCTCTTCTGTTAATAAGTCCAGCATCTCTTGAAATAGAGCCATGGAGCTCAGCTGCACCTGGATATCATCCTGGATGAAAGGAAAGGGCAAAAGACCTGAGCATCAGCTGCTTCAGGCCCCCCAGGGCACAGGCCTGCATCTGCACAGGGCACCAAGGGTCTGGGCAGCAGCCAGTGGCTGTGGCTGTGGGCACAGAGCCTTACGCTGTCAAAGAGTGGCAGGAGCGCCTCAGCCAGCTGCAGGGTGATGGGGGTGGCTATTGGAGCACCATTATCCAGGAGCAAATATCTGAGTAGAAGAATGCTCATCCTGATCATGTCGCTGTCATTTTCCTCCAGGAGCTCCACAAGACTTTCAGTCAGGCTCCGCATTTTTTCGGCCTGTGCGGAACACGACTTTGTGAAAGGCCGCCCTGCTGCCGCAGGGCCCAGAGGCCAAAGGCCTGTCCCGAAGCACTGGGGCAGCTGAAGCGGGAAGCAGGAGAGATGGGAACAGCTGCCCCAGCGGCCGAAGCCCAGACAATGCCAAGTGACGGCGTTGCCCAGCCCCACGCTGCCTGCACGGCTTCAGCCACTGCCCCCTTCTCACCATCAAGGGATTCTTGCCCAGCACTACGAGGCCTCGGAGTGCCAAGTAACGCCTGGCCATGTGCTCGCTCTGCAGGTTCTGTGCCAGGATCTCCAGAACGCTGTCACTGCATTCGCTCAAGTCCAGGCACTCGAGGACCTGAAAGACACAGGGCAGTGACAGGGGAGCCAGCCGGCAGGAGCCCAGAAGCGCACAGGGCCGGGCCCAGGCAGCAGCACAGGGCACGGGCACTGTCCTGGCAGCTGTGGCTGCGAGAGGCCAGAGGGCTGGGAGGCAGCGCTGGCCTTGAGGCTCACCTCCACGAGGAATGCCAGGGCAGGGAAATCCCAGTATGGCATCTCTTTGCCGAGCAGGGGGCGAGCAGGTAGAATGCAATCGCGGAACAAAAGTGGATGGCTAAGCGGCGTATTTCTCTGAAGAGGGGAAAAAGGAAACAAGAGCCTGATGCAGTGGGGCAAACCTCTCCCAGGCGTGACTCACCCTGTTCTCATCTTTCCCCAGCACCCTTCCAGCAAGGGGACGTGGGCCATTTGGCAGTTGGTTGCTCATGGGCACCCTCCTGTGCCAGCCTTTTCCAGTCTGCTTGGCCGTCCCTCAGTGACAAGGCCCTCTGGCCCATGGCCACCACGGACACTTTGTGGGGCACCTGGGCACAGAGCAGCAATGTCAGAGGCAGTGGGGAGAAGGGGGTCTCACCTGGCAAGCAGAGCCACGGCAAAGTGGTGAGTGTCAAGAGAGAGCAGCGTGTCCCAGGCACACCTGCGCTCCATTGCCACCACCACATCCTCGCAGCGGAGAAGGCAGAGCAGGGACTTGAGGGTGCGCACTGCAAACCTGCGTGCAGAGCAAAGCCCAGGTCACACTGGCAGCACTGGCTCCTTGGCAGGCCACGTGGCAGGGACAGGAGGAGTGGGATGGAGCACCTGTTGGGGCTGGTGGCAAGGCCGTGCTCTTCCTGGCATCCCTTCCAGAAGGTGTCGACCTCCTCTGGCATATCCAGAGTGCTGAAGAACACTTGGAATAGCAGATGCACAAATAGGCGGGGGAAATACACCTTCAAGATCCGTGGGAGACAGGGCACCTGGAGGATCTTCCACATCACCACAGTTGCCTGCAAAGGACAAAGCCCCCCGAGACAGCGCTCAGTGCCGAGGTGTGCGTGTGGCAGGGCCCGAGCGTGGCAGGGAGAGGCCCGGAGAGACCTTGGCAGGTGGAGTACGGGGCCTGGTGGGCCTGAAGCTGCCCCTGGGCCGGGTTTCAGGCCAGCGCCAGAGGCAGGGAGATGCAGTGGGGGAAGGAGGATAGAGAGCTGCTGGAGAGGCAGCCTTGGGGCCTGCAAAGGCCACTTGTAGAAACTCACAGCCAGGGCAAAGACACCCGTTTCGTCCCCATCGGAGGTGCAGGTGCTGTACTCTGGCCAGCTCCCCAGCACATCCAGGAGGATCAGCTGCGCCAGCTCCACAGTCCTGGCTGAGCCCATGATGGTCTTCCACATGGCCATGGCAGCTCTGTGGGGTTAGAGCTGTGTCTCAGGGGGGGTCTCAGAGACAGCAGTGGGGGCAGCTGAGCCGGCTGCCATTTCTGCCTCTGCCCACTGCCCCCCTGGCAGCAGCAGCCAGACAGCCCAGCCCTGTGGGGACAGAGCCCTGAGAGGCGGCAAGGGAGCATGGCAGCAGGCTCAGGGGCTGACATGGCAGGGCTGGGAAAGGGAGCAGCCAGAGGGCCCTGGAACTCTCTGTTGCTCCGACACCTGGGGCAGGCTGTGCAGGGTGATGGGCTGGAGAGGCCTGAGCCCTATGGGCAGGTGGGCCCCATACCTGTCACAGGACGGGGCCACACGCAGGAGCGTGATGACTGCGTCATTTGGCTGTGCTTTGGTGAGATCCAGCAGGGTCTTGTCCAGCCTGTGCTCAGCAGAATCATTGGCCATGAGCCACTGGTGGATGTAGCTCACCATGGCAGGCACCTGGGGAAGGCACGGGGAGACTTGGAAAGCTGCCAGAGGGAGCAATGTTCCCAGCTTCCCCAGAGGAGTGCTTCCCTTCCCACCCCACTGCCATGTGGCCTGAAAGACTCACAGCAAGCGGCATGCGTGGATTGGGAGGCCAAGCAATTGCTGGGAGGATCAAAGCCTGGCCACAGGCTGCTTACTTGCTTTGGAGTGTAAAAATCTTCCTCTACAAGCATACACAGCAGGGCAGCACTGGTCTTGCTTAGGAAGATGGGCGAGTATGGTCTGAGGCCTACGCCCGTGGCGATGGTTTCTTCCTCCTCTTTAATTCTCTTGAGGAAGTTGCAAACAAACTGTAGGAGAAGGGCAAGAAGCCGAGGATGTTGCATGCAGTGTTGCACACACGGTGCTGGGCTGAGCAGGGACAGCAGGCCCAGCCCAGGTGGGGGTGGCTGCAGGTACCTGCGCTGTTCTGCGGAAGCGGCCACGGCTGGACTCCTGCTCTTGTGTGCGCTCCGGGGCTGCATCTGGCAAAGAGTGAGCGCAGCCAGAGATGAGGGGCTGCGGGAGAGGCCGGAGAGCACGGCCCAGCCCTGCGGCATCCCGCAGGCCGAGAGAGCCCCAGGATGCCCCAGGGGATGGAGCACGGCCACTGCAGAGTGTCTGCCCGGCCCCTCTTCCGTCCTCTCTGTGGGCCTGTCCCCAGGGGGTAGCATGGCAACGCACGGCACGGCATGGGGTCCAAGCTGGCAGCAGGCACCAGTCCTGTGGCCCAGCTCTGCCACTCACCCTCCTGTGGTGGCTGCAACGGCACCACCTCTTCAGTCTGCTGTGCCGGGGCAGCTCCAGGGCCTTCTTCCTCCTCCTCCACCCAGGCCAGCTCAGGTACTGCCGGGTGTCTCTGCTCCATGTCTCTGCCTGGATTTGTGGCTATTTGCAGGAGAGTTGCCTTGGAAAAGCTCCAAGGCATCAAGTCCTGCAGTGGTACCTGGAAGGCACCTTCAAGTAAGAAGCCTCAGGAAGGCTACAGGACAGCAAGTCCAGCACTCGGTCTCAAGGGCCCCTGCCACAAGGACAGGGGACTCCTGACAAGGACTATGATATGGCCTCAAAGGCACCTGCAGAAGAGAAGCCTCAGGGAGACCACGGGTCAGCAAGTCCTGTGGTCTGGCCTTGAGCTCAGCTGCAGGAACAAGGCTTCAGAAAAGCTCCGGGTGGGACGCGAACGGGCACGCTGTGCAGGGGCTCCTCACGGCACCGCTCTGTCCCGTCCTGTCCCGTTGCGTGCTCTGAGCACTGTGGCGTGCTCTTGTCACCTCCAGCTCCTATGTCACCCCGTGTCACAAAGGGCCTTTGGACACCCGTTCCGTGTCACAGTGACTGTGCGGCACTGTGTCACCAAGGGCCCTTGCACACACTGCCGCCTGCCCTGGGGCCACGCCCAGCCCACCCAAAGTGGCCCAGTTTGGAAGGAATGGCTGGCCCCAGGAGTCTAAGGCAGGCCGACAGGATCTTTAGGAAGGGCTCAGACCATCAGCAAACGCTGCCATGCTCTGTGGGCTCAGGGCAGCAGAAGGAGCCCCCAGGGCTGCCGACACAGCCGTTCTGGGAAGGGCACGGGGCCTTGCAGGGAAGTTGGCACAGCCTCCTCGGGACACGTCGTCCCGGCTGGTGGCCATCCTAAAGCTGCCGGTGTGACACGCACAAGGAACGTGTGGGCCCGGGCACGAGTGCTGCTCTGAGGCCTGGGGCCCGGGGAGCGCTGACATCAGCAGGTGTGGCAGAGTCCCCGGCCAAGCAGACCTGCCACCCCCCCGAGCCCTGGCAGCACTGGTGCCTGTCTCCTGCACCAGAGACCTGTGCCCCCGGGGGGCTTCTGTGCCAGAAGGAGCCAAAGGCCACGTGCCTTGGGGGCTGTGCCTCTTTCCTGCAGGGGCTGATGGCAGGAGCACCTGGAGCAACTGCTGGCACACTTGGTCTCTGTCAGATGATGTTGCTCCATCCTGAAATGAATTTTTCTCATGGAAGGCATTGGCAGTAGCACCAGAGCACCAGCCATTGCTGAGTTTCGCAGGGCAATTAGAATGCAAAGTTAACAGTCTGAAATTTCCTTGTGCTTTTCTCACTCTCTTTCCCACATTCTGGATAAAACGGCATCTGCCCAGCCTCTGCATTTCTCAGCTTCAGTTGCTGCATGTCTTGCTCTGGCAGCTCATGTCCAAACAAAACTGTGTCCCTGCTGAGCGCAGCAATGAGCGGTCACAAAGTGGCAAGTTCCCCAGTGAAGATCAAGGCAGAGACGTGGAAGTGCGGAGGATAAGGACAAGTCTGGGAGGAGAAGCTCTTCTGTGTCTCTGATGATGGTGCCCACACCCTGAAGCAGCAGCCAAGAGAAGCGCTGGAAGCAGACGGGCGCACTTTTGGGCAGCACAATATCAAAAGTTATGAAACCATTAGCCAGAATGCAAAGGAGGACTGCAAGGATGGAGTGTGGCCTGGAGGGGAAGCCATCCAGGTGCAGCTGAAGCCACTTTGTTCAGCCTGGAGGAGAGTAAAGGGCGTCATTGTGGTCTGCAACCTCCTCCTGAGGTGAATCAGAGGGGCTGCTGCAGCTCTGGTCACTGTTGGGACCAGTGACAGGACTGGAGAAAAGGGCGGGGAGCTGGGACAGGGCAGGTTTCCTTTCCGTATCAGATCAAGGTTTTTCACCCAGAGCACGGTCGGGCACTGGGACGGGTTCCCCATGGACGCAGCCCAGCGGAGCCCGGGCTGGCTCTTGGGAAAAGTGCGGTGCTGCGCCAGGAGTGGGGAACGGCCAAGGCGTGGGTCCTGCCCGCGGCTGACCCTGGTGAGCCACTGCTCAGTGGTTCAGGATGCACTAACTGCAGCACGGAGCAGGCCAAAGAGAAGGAGGAGGCTCCTCGATTGTGAGGTTCCACAGGCCAAGGCTTATTCCAAGGGAAGGATTCAGCAGCAAAGAGCCGCCAGCACTTCTGTGCACGGGATTTTATCGGGGTACAACTCAGGGGGTGGATACAAACAATTGAGCAATAAGGAATCTGCAGGGGAGGAGCGAGGGGATTCCATCAGTTGCTTGGCACTAATTAGGACAGATGGGAAGAGAGGGTAGGTCACATGCGCCAGCGGGGCTTCCAGCAATAGAGGAATTCCAAAGGGGTGGTGCAGTCAGGGATTGGTCCAAGGCAAAAGTGACAGGGAAGGTTCAGGAATAAAGAGCTGGATTATTTTGAGAGGCAGGGAAGGAGCTGGAACAAAGAGTGGGGAATGGCATGAGGGAGACAGCTTTGAGGGAGGGCAGAACCTAGGGGTAAACCAGCTTGGGGAAAATACGGGGTACATGAAAACAAACCATTCTACGATAAGTGATAAATAAACACGAACTGGAACACCCCAGGGAAATGGTCACAGCACCAAGCCTGTCTGAGTTTGAGAAGTGTTCAAACAACATTGAGCAGTCACGCAAGCTTTTAGACACTACATCAAAAGTAGAAAGTGTACGATAGTCAAGAGAGGGAAAAAGAAAAAGAGCTCCCTGCAGCCATGGTGGCAGCTCTGGATCGGCACCAGGGAGAGGACGGATGTAGGCGCGGTTGAAGCAGAGGCAGGGGCGAAAATAGCAGAGGCAGAGGAGGTTCAAAGCAGCCACAGACCAAGCTGGGGCCAAATCAATGTGCATCATGTAATAAATCAGGACACTGGAAATAGGGCCAGTGCCCAGAGTAAGCAGACAAAGTACACAAAACTCTTGCAGCCACTCTAGATGATAAGAAATGACCAAGACTGGCAATTCTTACCCTAGCAGGCCACTGTTTAAAATACAGCTAAAGAATGATGAAGAAGTTGAAATTTTAAGAAATAGTGGAGATACATTTGCACTCTTGAATCAAGAACTGATACCCAAAAGTGAAAACTATCTTCAAGCAATAGGAGCAACTATAGGGCAGCCAGAAAATGCATTCTTCCTGAAACCACTTTGATGTAAAATCAAGAAGAAAATGGGAATACATCAGTTTCTTTCTTTACCAAACTCACCCAAATCTGTCCTATGCAGGGATTTGCTTGAAAATTTAGAAGCAACAGTTCCATTTAGGAAAAGAAAACTTCAATGGAAGGTACCTGAAGACAAATGAGCGGTTTTAGCAGTAGGACTGACAATTGACACCAGACCAACAAACAAGAAGAACTAGTTAGAGCAAGTATTGAATCAGGTGTACCCAAGAGTATGGGATACTGATAGCCCAGGAAAATCAAAACGAGCAGACCCTATGAAAATTGAGCTACAGACAAGAGTTAGGGCAGTAGTCAGAAAGCAATACCCTTGAAGATTAGAAGCTAGGAAAGGAATAGAGCCAACAATCAATTAAATCCCTGACATCAGGACTATTGGAAGAATGGGAGTCAAAATTTAATACTGCTAGATCAGCAATAAAGAAACCTAATGGAACTCAGAGACTAGTGACAGATTTCCAGGCAATTAATGGTTTATACCTTACTAGCTTACTAGCTAAACTTGGAGATGATTTTATTTGGTGCGGGGAAGGCCCATGGGCAGGCGCTGTCGAGAGCCGTTCCCTCTTGGTCTGAGAGACCAGCTCCCCCAGCCCACCTTGCTCCCAGGCCCGGAGGTTGTAACGTGCCCTCGACCGGCAGCCGAAGGAGGGCTCTTGACACCGGGTCTGATGCAACAGGGTTTATTGAAGGTAGGTCAGAGGGCGCAGGTTGGGTGAGGGTGAGAAGAGGGACAGGAAGAGGCAGGAGCACAAGCACTGTAACATGACACATAAGGCACCTGCAAGCTGCTGGGGAAGCCTCAAGTCTGCTCAGTGAGCCACGTGTGCCCTCAGCATTGGGACAGCCACCTTTCCCTCAGTGAGCCTCACATCCCAGGGTCAGCAAATCAAGAGGCACCAGCCATGCTGTAGGTGACTCAGAGCGAGTGCAGTGGGTCATGGTGGCCAGGGGCCAGAAGCAGGCAGAAAGCCAGCAGGGCTGGGGAAAAGGCTCTGCTCTGCTTACAGCGTAGGCTGAGGGCTGGGAGAGCTCCATTTCCCCCGTTGAGATGTTGGAGACGGGGCCTTTCACCCTCCTGATAGGGCTGCCCCTGGCTGCAGGCAGCCAGAGGAGTACGACGACACAAGGCCGAGAGCAGCAATGCAAAGAGCCAGCCGTGCACAGCACAGGGAGGTGGCCCAGTGCAAAGCCAGCGTGGCACCCTGAAGGTGCCCGCTGCACTCTCATGTGTCCCTGGCCTGGGCAGGACAGGAATGCCCGTGGTCTAAGAGGGCCTTTCTGTGGCCCCTGTGGGCTCAAAGCTGCTGCTCTTCTGGCTCAATGGGGCCGAAAGCCACAGAGCTCGGCCTCCCCCACAGCAAGAGGAACAAGACTTGGATATCAGGCAGTGGAGCTCAATGCCTAAGGCTGAGGGGTGGGGGGCTCCAGTCTGGAGCACAGGGAGGGCACCCCCCCAGCCCCACAACAGTTGGCCTCACAGCCCTGAAAGGCCAGGAGCAGGTTTCCACGCCTGATTCCAGGGCGTCCCTCCAACTGGCCACCGACCTGGAAGCGCCAGAGCAGCCGGCTGTCGGGATCAAGGCGGCTGCCAGGGGGCTGCTTATGGCCTCTGCTGGCCAATTGCTCAGGGCTTAGCAGTGCCTCAACCCCTCAGGGTCTCCCCCAGCCTGGCCAAGCTTCCCGGCAGCAGCGCCGCAGCCCCAGAGCAGCTGCAGAGGAGCCCCATCCAGAGGCACCGGGGAGCCCTCAGCACTGCAGCCAGCAGCAGACGGGCAGGAGGACACGGATGGCCCTTCCTGTCCAGCACAGGGCTTGTGGCCATCTCCAGGCACCGCTCTGGCAGGGATCCCTGCAGCTCCGGCCCCTGCCCAGCCGCTCTGTGGGCAGCACAAACACTTCAGCAGAACCACCAAAGGCCTAAAGGCTTCTGGCCATTTTCCCTGCAACACTGCACGCCTGGGCAGCTGGCTGAGTACAAGCAACCTTTTCCCCCTCTTCTCTTTTGCCCTCCAGACCTTGGGCAGGAAAAGAAAGATCCTGGGACTCTGTGTATTGTAACGTATTTTATATTTACATAGTCTACAATGAAAATGCAAACAAGGAAATGTTAAAGAGGAAAAAGAAAATTCCTGCTGGCTTAAATGGCCCCAGATCATCTCTCTGCAGACCTCCAGCAGAACAGCAAGGCAGTGCCACACAGACGAGGCCGTTTCCTCCATGCACTGCGGAATCGATCTCGCAGCTGACGCCATGGGGAGTAGGGAGCTCTCTGTATGGCTCGGAGAACTAAACAAGATTCAATGGCAGCATTTCTGATTGCAGGACTGCTGTCATAGGCCATTTCTTCAAGGGCTGCAAGAGAGAGGAACAGAGGCAAGGTCAGATCCTGCATTTGCAGGGAGCCAAGAAGAGCTCCTTGCCAGGGCCATCCCGGTCGTCTCTTGCCATGGCCCGCAGGAAGCAGGGAGCAAGGGGATCAGCCCGAAGTTGCTGGCCACGAATGCCACACGTAGCCCTGATATCTCTGTGTGCTCTGCCCACGGGTGCAGATCCCTCCACCGCAGGGGCAGGGCTTGCAGCTGCCCCTCCAGCCCCCGCAGTCAGTCCGCTGCCCTCACTCACTCACCAGTGCAGATCAGCTGCAGTTCTTGCTGCTGCCCTCTCAGGTGCCGCCCGGCCATGCCTGTGAACACAGAGCCTGTCACGGCCGCAGCAGCACAGCTCCCTGCCAGCGGCACTGCCGGCGCTGTGGCCACCCGGGCTGCTGGCCAGGCAGAGCTCAGCCCGGGCCCTTGCCGCACGCTGCCGCCCCAGGACACGGCTGCCAGAGGGCGGCAGCAACGCCCAGGCCAGGGGGGGCTCCGCGGCGCCGGGCCCGGCTGGCGCTGCCGGGGCAGCAGGCGGGGCCGGGGCCGAGCTGCGGCGGGCCGGGGAGGAGCCCGGGCTCGGGACTCACCCATGAACCTGACGGCCGCCTCTCGCAGGGACTCCTGTGGGCTCTGCAGGTAGCGCAGTGCCCGGCGCAGGTGCTCGGCCGTTCGGCTCCTGTCCTCTGCCAGCTGCAGAGAGCGGCAGGAGGGAAGGGTTGGCGCGGGCTCAGCTCCTGGGCCGGGCGCTGCCTGCGCCCATCGCCGGCCTCGCCTGCCCGCACAGCCCTGAGGCGCGGCCAGCAGCCGCTAGCCAAGGGCTCCCGAGGGGAGGGGCGGAGGGCCGGCTGCTGCCCGGGGAGCCGTGGTGCCGCCCCGCAGCCCCGCCGGGCCGGGGCTCCATGGGCACCCGACTCAGGCCGACGGGAGCCTGAAGCAGAGCCCGCGCGGCCTCTGGCTGCAGCAGCGGGCACAGCTGCTAGCCCCGCACGCTGAGCACCGCCCTCAGGGACCTTGGCCATGCTGAGGCTGGGGGGTCTCTGCTGTTCTTACCAGGCACTCCCCAAAGCTCTGATCCACGTGTAGCATTTGTTCTATATCTCTCCTCTTCAGGAATCTGGCTGAGGAATGCAGCGTTTCCCGGGAGGCCTGGAGAGGGACAGAGATGCACAGATGGCCCCACAGTCCAGGGCACAGGAGCATCCCAGTGGCACAGGCTGGAGGAGGCTGCAGCCCACAAGGTGCCGGGGCAGGAGGCAGCCCAAGCCCCTGCCAGGGGGACCGCAGTTGGCCACAAGTGCTCACCTCAGCAACAATCTGATTCTCATCATGGCAGTGGAAGTAGAGAGGGAGCAGGCTCTGGCACACGTGGGACTTGAGGGCCTTTCTTCCCTCTTCTGTTAATAAGTCCAGCATCTCTTGAAATAGAGCCATGGAGCTCAGCTGCACCTGGATATCATCCTGGATGAAAGGAAAGGGCAAAAGACCTGAGCATCAGCTGCTTCAGGCCCCCCAGGGCAAAGGCCTGCATCTGCACAGGGCACCAAGGGTCTGGGCAGCAGCCAGTGGCTGTGGCTGTGGGCACAGAGCCTTACGCTGTCAAAGAGTGGCAGGAGCGCCTCAGCCAGCTGCAGGGTGATGGGGGTGGCTATTGGAGCACCATTATCCAGGAGCAAATATCTGAGTAGAAGAATGCTCATCCTGATCATGTCTCTGTCATTTTCCTCCAGGAGCTCCACAAGACTTTCAGTCAGGCTCCGCATTTTTTCGGCCTGTGCGGAACACGACTTTGTGAAAGGCCGCCCTGCTGCCGCAGGGCCCAGAGGCCAAAGGCCTGTCCCGAAGCACTGGGGCAGCTGAAGCGGGAAGCAGGAGAGATGGGAACAGCTGCCCCAGCGGCCGAAGCCCAGACAATGCCAAGTGACGGCGTTGCCCAGCCCCACGCTGCCTGCACGGCTTCAGCCACTGCCCCCTTCTCACCATCAAGGGATTCTTGCCCAGCACTACGAGGCCTCGGAGTGCCAAGTAACGCCTGGCCATGTGCTCGCTCTGCAGGTTCTGTGCCAGGATCTCCAGAACGCTGTCACTGCATTCGCTCAAGTCCAGGCACTCGAGGACCTGAAAGACACAGGGCAGTGACAGGGGAGCCAGCCGGCAGGAGCCCAGAAGCGCACAGGGCCGGGCCCAGGCAGCAGCACAGGGCACGGGCACTGTCCTGGCAGCTGTGGCTGCGAGAGGCCAGAGGGCTGGGAGGCAGCGCTGGCCTTGAGGCTCACCTCCACGAGGAATGCCAGGGCAGGGAAATCCCAGTATGGCATCTCTTTGCCGAGCAGGGCGAGCAGGTAGAATGCAATCGCGGAACAAAAGTGGATGGCTAAGCGGCGTATTTCTCTGAAGAGGGGAAAAAGGAAACAAGAGCCTGATGCAGTGGGGCAAACCTCTCCCAGGCGTGACTCACCCTGTTCTCATCTTTCCCCAGCACCCTTCCAGCAAGGGGACGTGGGCCATTTGGCAGTTGGTTGCTCATGGGCACCCTCCTGTGCCAGCCTTTTCCAGTCTGCTTGGCCGTCCCTCAGTGACAAGGCCCTCTGGCCCATGGCCACCACGGACACTTTGTGGGGCACCTGGGCACAGAGCAGCAATGTCAGAGGCAGTGGGGAGAAGGGGGTCTCACCTGGCAAGCAGAGCCACGGCAAAGTGGTGAGTGTCAAGAGAGAGCAGCGTGTCCCAGGCACACCTGCGCTCCATTGCCACCACCACATCCTCGCAGCGGAGAAGGCAGAGCAGGGACTTGAGGGTGCGCACTGCAAACCTGCGTGCAGAGCAAAGCCCAGGTCACACTGGCAGCACTGGCTCCTTGGCAGGCCACGTGGCAGGGACAGGAGGAGTGGGATGGAGCACCTGTTGGGGCTGGTGGCAAGGCCGTGCTCTTCCTGGCATCCCTTCCAGAAGGTGTCGACCTCCTCTGGCATATCCAGAGTGCTGAAGAACACTTGGAATAGCAGATGCACAAATAGGCGGGGGAAATACACCTTCAAGATCCGTGGGAGACAGGGCACCTGGAGGATCTTCCACATCACCACAGTTGCCTGCAAAGGACAAAGCCCCCCGAGACAGCGCTCAGTGCCGAGGTGTGCGTGTGGCAGGGCCCGAGCGTGGCAGGGAGAGGCCCGGAGAGACCTTGGCAGGCGGAGTACGGGGCCTGGTGGGCCTGAAGCTGCCCCTGGGCCGGGTTTCAGGCCAGCGCCAGAGGCAGGGAGATGCAGTGGGGGAAGGAGGATAGAGAGCTGCTGGAGAGGCAGCCTTGGGGCCTGCAAAGGCCACTTGTAGAAACTCACAGCCAGGGCAAAGACACCCGTTTCGTCCCCATCGGAGGTGCAGGTGCTGTACTCTGGCCAGCTCCCCAGCACATCCAGGAGGATCAGCTGCGCCAGCTCCACAGTGCTGGCTGAGCCCATGATGGTCTTCCACATGGCCATGGCAGCTCTGTGGGGTTAGAGCTGTGTCTCAGGGGGGGTCTCAGAGACAGCAGTGGGGGCAGCTGAGCCGGCTGCCATTTCTGCCTCTGCCCACTGCCCCCCTGGCAGCAGCAGCCAGACAGCCCAGCCCTGTGGGGACAGAGCCCTGAGAGGCGGCAAGGGAGCATGGCAGCAGGCTCAGGGGCTGACATGGCAGGGCTGGGAAAGGGAGCAGCCAGAGGGCCCTGGAACTCTCTGTTGCTCCGACACCTGGGGCAGGCTGTGCAGGGTGATGGGCTGGAGAGGCCTGAGCCCTATGGGCAGGTGGGCCCCATACCTGTCACAGGACGGGGCCACACGCAGGAGCGTGATGACTGCGTCATTTGGCTGTGCTTCGGTGAGATCCAGCAGGGTCTTGTCCAGCCTGTGCTCAGCAGAATCATTGGCCATGAGCCACTGGTGGATGTAGCTCACCATGGCAGGCACCTGGGGAAGGCACGGGGAGACTTGGAAAGCTGCCAGAGGGAGCAATGTTCCCAGCTTCCCCAGAGGAGTGCTTCCCTTCCCACCCCACTGCCATGTGGCCTGAAAGACTCACAGCAAGCGGCATGCGTGGATTGGGAGGCCAAGCAATTGCTGGGAGGATCAAAGCCTGGCCACAGGCTGCTTACTTGCTTTGGAGTGTAAAAATCTTCCTCTACAAGCATACACAGCAGGGCAGCACTGGTCTTGCTTAGGAAGATGGGCGAGTATGGTCTGAGGCCTACGCCCGTGGCGATGGTTTCTTCCTCCTCTTTAATTCTCTTGAGGAAGTTGCAAACAAACTGTAGGAGAAGGGCAAGAAGCCGAGGATGTTGCATGCAGTGTTGCACACACGGTGCTGGGCTGAGCAGGGACAGCAGGCCCAGCCCAGGTGGGGGTGGCTGCAGGTACCTGCGCTGTTCTGCGGAAGCGGCCACGGCTGGACTCCTGCTCTTGTGTGCGCTCCGGGGCTGCATCTGGCAAAGAGCGAGCGCAGCCAGAGATGAGGGGCTGCGGGAGAGGCCGGAGAGCACGGCCCAGCCCTGCGGCATCCCGCAGGCCGAGAGAGCCCCAGGATGCCCCAGGGGATGGAGCACGGCCACTGCAGGGTGTCTGCCCGGCCCCTCTTCCGTCCTCTCTGTGGGCCTGTCCCCAGGGGATAGCATGGCAACGCACGGCACGGCATGGGGTCCAAGCTGGCAGCAGGCACCAGTCCTGTGGCCCAGCTCTGCCACTCACCCTCCTGTGGTGGCTGCAACGGCACCACCTCTTCAGTCTGCTGTGCCAGGGCAGCTCCAGGGCCTTCTTCCTCCTCCTCCACCCAGGCCAGCTCAGGCACTGCCGGGTGTCTCTGCTCCATGTCTCTGCCTGGATTTGTGGCTATTTGCAGGAGAGTTGCCTTGGAAAAGCTCCAAGGCACCAAGTCCTGCAGTGGTACCTGGAAGGCACCTTCAAGTAAGAAGCCTCAGGAAGGCTACAGGACAGCAAGTCCTGCACTCGGTCTCAAGGGCCCCTGCCACAAGGACAGGGGACTCCTGACAAGGACTATGATATGGCCTCAAAGGCACCTGCAGAAGAGAAGCCTCAGGGAGACCACGGGTCAGCAAGTCCTGTGGTCTGGCCTTGAGCTCAGCTGCAGGAACAAGGCTTCAGAAAAGCTCCGGGTGGGACGCGAACAGGCACGCTGTGCAGGGGCTCCTCACGGCACCGCTCTGTCCCGTCCTGTCCCGTTGCGTGCTCTGAGCACTGTGGCGTGCTCTTGTCACCTCCAGCTCCTATGTCACCCCGTGTCACAAAGGGCCTTTGGACACCCGTTCCGTGTCACAGTGACTGTGCGGCACTGTGTCACCAAGGGCCCTTGCACACACTGCCGCCTGCCCTGGGGCCACGCCCAGCCCACCCAAAGTGGCCCAGTTTGGAAGGAATGGCTGGCCCCAGGAGTCTAAGGCAGGCCGACAGGATCTTTAGGAAGGGCTCAGACCATCAGCAAACGCTGCCATGCTCTGTGGGCTCAGGGCAGCAGAAGGAGCCCCCAGGGCTGCCGACACAGCCGTTCTGGGAAGGGCACGGGGCCTTGCAGGGAAGTTGGCACAGCCTCCTCGGGACACGTCGTCCCGGCTGGTGGCCATCCTAAAGCTGCCGGTGTGACACGCACAAGGAACGTGTGGGCCCGGGCACGAGTGCTGCTCTGAGGCCTGGGGCCCGGGGAGCGCTGACATCAGCAGGTGTGGCAGAGTCCCCGGCCAAGCAGACCTGCCACCCCCCCGAGCCCTGGCAGCACTGGTGCCTGTCTCCTGCACCAGAGACCTGTGCCCCCGGGGGGCTTCTGTGCCAGAAGGAGCCAAAGGCCACGTGCCTTGGGGGCTGTGCCTCTTTCCTGCAGGGGCTGATGGCAGGAGCACCTGGAGCAACTGCTGGCACACTTGGTCTCTGTCAGATGATGTTGCTCCATCCTGAAATGAATTTTTCTCATGGAAGGCATTGGCAGTAGCACCAGAGCACCAGCCATTGCTGAGTTTCGCAGGGCAATTAGAATGCAAAGTTAACAGTCTGAAATTTCCTTGTGCTTTTCTCACTCTCTTTCCCACATTCTGGATAAAACGGCATCTGCCCAGCCTCTGCATTTCTCAGCTTCAGTTGCTGCATGTCTTGCTCTGGCAGCTCATGTCCAAACAAAACTGTGTCCCTGCTGAGCGCAGCAATGAGCGGTCACAAAGTGGCAAGTTCCCCAGTGAAGATCAAGGCAGAGACGTGGAAGTGCGGAGGATAAGGACAAGTCTGGGAGGAGAAGCTCTTCTGTGTCTCTGATGATGGTGCCCACACCCTGAAGCAGCAGCCAAGAGAAGCGCTGGAAGCAGACGGGCGCACTTTTGGGCAGCACAATATCAAAAGTTATGAAACCATTAGCCAGAATGCAAAGGAGGACTGCAAGGATGGAGTGTGGCCTGGAGGGGAAGCCATCCAGGTGCAGCTGAAGCCACTTTGTTCAGCCTGGAGGAGAGTAAAGGTCGTCATTGTGGTCTTCAACCTCCTCCTGAGGTGAATCAGAGGGGCTGCTGCAGCTCTGGTCACTGTTGGGACCAGTGACAGGACTGGAGAAAAGGGCGGGGAGCTGGGACAGGGCAGGTTTCCTTTCCGTATCAGATCAAGGTTTTTCACCCAGAGCACGGTCGGGCACTGGGACGGGTTCCCCATGGACGCAGCCCAGCGGAGCCCGGGCTGGCTCTTGGGAAAAGTGCGGCGCTGCGCCAGGAGTGGGGAACGGCCAAGGCGTGGGTCCTGCCCGCGGCTGACCCTGGTGAGCCACTGCTCAGTGGTTCAGGATGCACTAACTGCAGCACGGAGCAGGCCAAAGAGAAGGAGGAGGCTCCTCGATTGTGAGGTTCCACAGGCCAAGGCTTATTCCAAGGGAAGGATTCAGCAGCAAAGAGCCGCCAGCACTTCTGTGCACGGGATTTTATCGGGGTACAACTCAGGGGGTGGATACAAACAATTGAGCAATAAGGAATCTGCAGGGGAGGAGCGAGGGGATTCCATCAGTTGCTTGGGACTAATTAGGACAGATGGGAAGAGAGGGTAGGTCACATGCTCCAGCGGGGCTTCCAGCAATAGAGGAATTCCAAAGGGGTGGTGCAGTCAGGGATTGGTCCAAGGCAAAAGTGACAGGGAAGGTTCAGGAATAAAGAGCTGGATTATCTTGAGAGGCAGGGAAGGAGCTGGAACAAAGAGTGGGGAATGGCATGAGGGAGACAGCTTTGAGGGAGGGCAGAACCTAGGGGTAAACCAGCTTGGGGAAAATACGGGGTACATGAAAACAAACCATTCTACGATAACTGATAAATAAACACGAACTGGAACACCCCAGGGAAATGGTCACAGCACCAAGCCTGTCTGAGTTTGAGAAGTGTTCAAACAACATTGAGCAGTCACGCAAGCTTTTAGACACTACATCAAAAGTAGAAAGTGTACGATAGTCAAGAGAGGGAAAAAGAAAAAGAGCTCCCTGCAGCCATGGTGGCAGCTCTGGATCGGCACCAGGGAGAGGACGGATGTAGGCGCGGTTGAAGCAGAGGCAGGGGCGAAAATAGCAGAGGCAGAGGAGGTTCAAAGCAGCCACAGACCAAGCTGGGGCCAAATCAATGTGCATCATGTAATAAATCAGGACACTGGAAATAGGGCCAGTGCCCAGAGTAAGCAGACAAAGTACACAAAACTCTTGCAGCCACTCTAGATGATAAGAAATGACCAAGACTGGCAATTCTTACCCTAGCAGGCCACTGTTTAAAATACAGCTAAAGAATGATGAAGAAGTTGAAATTTTAAGAAATAGTGGAGATACATTTGCACTCTTGAATCAAGAACTGATACCCAAAAGTGAAAACTATCTTCAAGCAATAGGAGCAACTATAGGGCAGCCAGAAAATGCATTCTTCCTGAAACCACTTTGATGTAAAATCAAGAAGAAAATGGGAATACATCAGTTTCTTTCTTTACCAAACTCACCCAAATCTGTCCTATGCAGGGATTTGCTTGAAAATTTAGAAGCAACAGTTCCATTTAGGAAAAGAAAACTTCAATGGAAGGTACCTGAAGACAAATGAGCGGTTTTAGCAGTAGGACTGACAATTGACACCAGACCAACAAACAAGAAGAACTAGTTAGAGCAAGTATTGAATCAGGTGTACCCAAGAGTATGGGATACTGATAGCCCAGGAAAATCAAAACGAGCAGACCCTATGAAAATTGAGCTACAGACAAGAGTTAGGGCAGTAGTCAGAAAGCAATACCCTTGAAGATTAGAAGCTAGGAAAGGAATAGAGCCAACAATCAATTAAATCCCTGACATCAGGACTATTGGAAGAATGGGAGTCAAAATTTAATACTGCTAGATCAGCAATAAAGAAACCTAATGGAACTCAGAGACTAGTGACAGATTTCCAGGCAATTAATGGTTTATACCTTACTAGCTTACTAGCTAAACTTGGAGATGATTTTATTTGGTGCGGGGAAGGCCCATGGGCAGGTGCTGTCGAGAGCCGTTCCCTCTTGGTCTGAGAGACCAGCTCCCCCAGCCCACCTTGCTCCCAGGCCCGGAGGTTGTAACGTGCCCTCGACCGGCAGCCGAAGGAGGGCTCTTGACACCGGGTCTGATGCAACAGGGTTTATTGAAGGTAGGTCAGAGGGCGCAGGTTGGGTGAGGGTGAGAAGAGGGACAGGAAGAGGCAGGAGCACAAGCACTGTAACATGACACATAAGGCACCTGCAAGCTGCTGGGGAAGCCTCAAGTCTGCTCAGTGAGCCACGTGTGCCCTCAGCATTGGGACAGCCACCTTTCCCTCAGTGAGCCTCACATCCCAGGGTCAGCAAATCAAGAGGCACCAGCCATGCTGTAGGTGACTCAGAGCGAGTGCAGTGGGTCATGGTGGCCAGGGGCCAGAAGCAGGCAGAAAGCCAGCGGGGCTGGGGAAAAGGCTCTGCTCTGCTTACAGCGTAGGCTGAGGGCTGGGAGAGCTCCATTTCCCCCGTTGAGATGTTGGAGACGGGGCCTTTCACCCTCCTGATAGGGCTGCCCCTGGCTGCAGGCAGCCAGAGGAGTACGACGACACAAGGCCGAGAGCAGCAATGCAAAGAGCCAGCCGTGCACAGCACAGGGAGGTGGCCCAGTGCAAAGCCAGCGTGGCACCCTGAAGGTGCCCGCTGCACTCTCATGTGTCCCTGGCCTGGGCAGGACAGGAATGCCCGTGGTCTAAGAGGGCCTTTCTGTGGCCCCTGTGGGCTCAAAGCTGCTGCTCTTCTGGCTCAATGGGGCCGAAAGCCACAGAGCTCGGCCTCCCCCACAGCAAGAGGAACAAGACTTGGATATCAGGCAGTGGAGCTCAATGCCTAAGGCTGAGGGGTGGGGGGCTCCAGTCTGGAGCACAGGGAGGGCACCCCCCCAGCCCCACAACAGTTGGCCTCACAGCCCTGAAAGGCCAGGAGCAGGTTTCCACGCCTGATTCCAGGGCGTCCATCCAACTGGCCACCGACCTGGAAGCGCCAGAGCAGCCGGCTGTCGGGATCAAGGCGGCTGCCAGGGGGCTGCTTATGGCCTCTGCTGGCCAATTGCTCAGGGCTTAGCAGTGCCTCAACCCCTCAGGGTCTCCCCCAGCCTGGCCAAGCTTCCCGGCAGCAGCGCCGCAGCCCCAGAGCAGCTGCAGAGGAGCCCCATCCAGAGGCACCGGGGAGCCCTCAGCACTGCAGCCAGCAGCAGACGGGCAGGAGGACACGGATGGCCCTTCCTGTCCAGCACAGGGCTTGTGGCCATCTCCAGGCACCGCTCTGGCAGGGATCCCTGCAGCTCCGACCCCTGCCCAGCCGCTCTGTGGGCAGCACAAACACTTCAGCAGAACCACCAAAGGCCTAAAGGCTTCTGGCCATTTTCCCTGCAACACTGCACGCCTGGGCAGCTGGCTGAGTACAAGCAACCTTTTCCCCCTCTTCTCTTTTGCCCTCCAGACCTTGGGCAGGAAAAGAAAGATCCTGGGACTCTGTGTATTGTAACGTATTTTATATTTACATAGTCTACAATGAAAATGCAAACAAGGAAATGTTAAAGAGGAAAAAGAAAATTCCTGCTGGCTTAAATGGCCCCAGATCATCTCTCTGCAGACCTCCAGCAGAACAGCAAGGCAGTGCCACACAGACGAGGCCGTTTCCTCCATGCACTGCGGAATTGATCTCGCAGCTGACGCCATGGGGAGTAGGGAGCTCTCTGTATGGCTCGGAGAACTAAACAAGATTCAATGGCAGCATTTCTGATTGCAGGACTGCTGTCATAGGCCATTTCTTCAAGGGCTGCAAGAGAGAGGAACAGAGGCAAGGTCAGATCCTGCATGTGCAGGGAGCCAAGGAGAGCTCCTTGCCAGGGCCATCCCGGTCGTCTCTTGCCATGGCCCGCAGGAAGCAGGGAGCCAGGGGATCAGCCCGAAGTTGCTGGCCACGAATGCCACACGTAGCCCTGATATCTCTGTGTGCTCTGCCCACGGGTGCAGATCTCTCCACCGCAGGGGCAGGGCTTGCATCTGCCCCTCCAGCCCCCGGAGTCAGTCCGCTGCCCTCACTCACTCACCAGTGCAGATCAGCTGCAGTTCTTGCTGCTGTCCTCTCAGGTGCCGCCCGGCCATGCCTGTGAACACAGAGCCTGTCACGGCCGCAGCAGCACAGCTCCCTGGCAGCGGCACTGCCGGCGCTGTGGCCACCCGGGCTGCTGGCCAGGCAGAGCTCAGCCCGGGCCCTTGCCGCACGCTGCCGCCCCAGGACACGGCTGCCAGACGGCGGCAGCAACGCCCAGGCCAGGGGGGGCTCCGCGGCGCCGGGCCCGGCTGGCGCTGCCGGGGCAGCAGGCGGGGCCGGGGCCGAGCTGCGGCGGGCCGGGGAGGAGCCCGGGCGCGGGACTCACCCATGAACCTGACGGCCGCCTCTCGCAGGGACTCCTGTGGGCTCTGCAGGTAGCGCAGTGCCCGGCGCAGGTGCTCGGCCGTTCGGCTCCTGTCCTCTGCCAGCTGCAGAGAGCGGCAGGAGGGAAGGGTTGGCGCGGGCTCAGCTCCTGGGCCGGGCGCTGCCTGCGCCCATCGCCGGCCTCGCCTGCCCGCACAGCCCTGAGGCGCGGCCAGCAGCCGCTAGCCAAGGGCTCCCGAGGGGAGGGGCGGAGGGCCGGCTGCTGCCCGGGGAGCCGTGGTGCCGCCCCGCAGCCCCGCCGGGCCGGGGCTCCATGGGCACCCGACTCAGGCCGACGGGAGCCTGAAGCAGAGCCCGCGCGGCCTCTGGCTGCAGCAGCGGGCTCAGCTGCTAGCCCCGCACGCTGAGCACCGCCCTCAGGGACCTTGGCCATGCTGAGGCTGGGGGGTCTCTGCTGTTCTTACCAGGCACTCCCCAAAGCTCTGATCCACGTGTAGCATTTGTTCTATATCTCTCCTCTTCAGGAATCTGGCTGAGGAATGCAGCGTTTCCCGGGAGGCCTGGAGAGGGACAGAGATGCACAGATGGCCCCACAGTCCAGGGCACAGGAGCATCCCAGTGGCACAGGCTGGAGGAGGCTGCAGCCCACAAGGTGCCAGGGCAGGAGGCAGCCCAAGCCCCTGCCAGGGGGACCGCAGTTGGCCACAAGTGCTCACCTCAGCAACAATCTGATTCTCATCATGGCAGTGGAAGTAGAGAGGGAGCAGGCTCTGGCACACGTGGGACTTGAGGGCCTTTCTTCCCTCTTCTGTTAATAAGTCCAGCATCTCTTGAAATAGAGCCATGGAGCTCAGCTGCACCTGGATATCATCCTGGATGAAAGGAAAGGGCAAAAGACCTGAGCATCAGCTGCTTCAGGCCCCCCAGGGCACAGGCCTGCATCTGCACAGGGCACCAAGGGTCTGGGCAGCAGCCAGTGGCTGTGGCTGTGGGCACAGAGCCTTACGCTGTCAAAGAGTGGCAGGAGCGCCTCAGCCAGCTGCAGGGCGATGGGGGTGGCTATTGGAGCACCATTATCCAGGAGCAAATATCTGAGTAGAAGAATGCTCATCCTGATCATGTCGCTGTCATTTTCCTCCAGGAGCTCCACAAGACTTTCAGTCAGGCTCCGCATTTTTTCGGCCTGTGCGGAACACGACTTTGTGAAAGGCCGCCCTGCTGCCGCAGGGCCCAGAGGCCAAAGGCCTGTCCCGAAGCACTGGGGCAGCTGAAGCGGGAAGCAGGAGAGATGGGAACAGCTGCCCCAGCGGCCGAAGCCCAGACAATGCCAAGTGACGGCGTTGCCCAGCCCCACGCTGCCTGCACGGCTTCAGCCACTGCCCCCTTCTCACCATCAAGGGATTCTTGCCCAGCACTACGAGGCCTCGGAGTGCCAAGTAACGCCTGGCCATGTGCTCGCTCTGCAGGTTCTGTGCCAGGATCTCCAGAACACTGTCACTGCATTCGCTCAAGTCCAGGCACTCGAGGACCTGAAAGACACAGGGCAGTGACAGGGGAGCCAGCCGGCAGGAGCCCAGAAGCGCACAGGGCCGGGCCCAGGCAGCAGCACAGGTCACGGGCACTGTCCTGGCAGCTGTGGCTGCGAGAGGCCAGAGGGCTGGGAGGCAGCGCTGGCCTTGAGGCTCACCTCCACGAGGAATGCCAGGGCAGGGAAATCCCAGTATGGCATCTCTTTGCCGAGCAGGGCGAGCAGGTAGAATGCAATCGCGGAACAAAAGTGGATGGCTAAGCGGCGTATTTCTCTGAAGAGGGGAAAAAGGAAACAAGACCCTGATGCAGTGGGGCAAACCTCTCCCAGGCGTGACTCACCCTGTTCTCATCTTTCCCCAGCACCCTTCCAGCAAGGGGACGTGGGCCATTTGGCAGTTGGTTGCTCATGGGCACCCTCCTGTGCCAGCCTTTTCCAGTCTGCTTGGCCGTCCCTCAGTGACAAGGCCCTCTGGCCCATGGCCACCACGGACACTTTGTGGGGCACCTGGGCACAGAGCAGCAATGTCAGAGGCAGTAGGGAGAAGGGGGTCTCACCTGGCAAGCAGAGCCACGGCAAAGTGGTGAGTGTCAAGAGAGAGCAGCGTGTCCCAGGCACACCTGCGCTCCATTGCCACCACCACATCCTCGCAGCGGAGAAGGCAGAGCAGGGACTTGAGGGTGCGCACTGCAAACCTGCGTGCAGAGCAAAGCCCAGGTCACACTGGCAGCACTGGCTCCTTGGCAGGCCACGTGGCAGGGACAGGAGGAGTGGGATGGAGCACCTGTTGGGGCTGGTGGCAAGGCCGTGCTCTTCCTGGCATCCCTTCCAGAAGGTGTCGACCTCCTCTGGCATATCCAGAGTGCTGAAGAACACTTGGAATAGCAGATGCACAAATAGGCGGGGGAAATACACCTTCAAGATCCATGGGAGACAGGGCACCTGGAGGATCTTCCACATCACCACAGTTGCCTGCAAAGGACAAAGCCCCCCGAGACAGCGCTCAGTGCCGAGGTGTGCGTGTGGCAGGGCCCGAGCGTGGCAGGGAGAGGCCCGGAGAGACCTTGGCAGGCGGAGTACGGGGCCTGGTGGGCCTGAAGCTGCCCCTGGGCCGGGTTTCAGGCCAGCGCCAGAGGCAGGGAGATGCAGTGGGGGAAGGAGGATAGAGAGCTGCTGGAGAGGCAGCCTTGGGGCCTGCAAAGGCCACTTGTAGAAACTCACAGCCAGGGCAAAGACACCCGTTTCGTCCCCATCGGAGGTGCAGGTGCTGTACTCTGGCCAGCTCCCCAGCACATCCAGGAGGATCAGCTGCGCCAGCTCCACAGTCCTGGCTGAGCCCATGATGGTCTTCCACATGGCCATGGCAGCTCTGTGGGGTTAGAGCTGTGTCTCAGGGGGGGTCTCAGAGACAGCAGTGGGGGCAGCTGAGCCGGCTGCCATTTCTGCCTCTGCCCACTGCCCCCCTGGCAGCAGCAGCCAGACAGCCCAGCCCTGTGGGGACAGAGCCCTGAGAGGCGGCAAGGGAGCATGGCAGCAGGCTCAGGGGCTGACATGGCAGGGCTGGGAAAGGGAGCAGCCAGAGGGCCTTGGAACTCTCTGTTGCTCCGACACCTGGGGCAGGCTGTGCAGGGTGATGGGCTGGAGAGGCCTGAGCCCTATGGGCAGGTGGGCCCCATACCTGTCACAGGACGGGGCCACACGCAGGAGCGTGATGACTGCGTCATTTGGCTGTGCTTCGGTGAGATCCAGCAGGGTCTTGTCCAGCCTGTGCTCAGCAGAATCATTGGCCATGAGCCACTGGTGGATGTAGCTCACCATGGCAGGCACCTGGGGAAGGCACGGGGAGACTTGGAAAGCTGCCAGAGGGAGCAATGTTCCCAGCTTCCCCAGAGGAGTGCTTCCCTTCCCACCCCACTGCCATGTGGCCTGAAAGACTCACAGCAAGCGGCATGCGTGGATTGGGAGGCCAAGCAATTGCTGGGAGGATCAAAGCCTGGCCACAGGCTGCTTACTTGCTTTGGAGTGTAAAAATCTTCCTCTACAAGCATACACAGCAGGGCAGCACTGGTCTTGCTTAGGAAGATGGGCGAGTATGGTCTGAGGCCTACGCCCATGGCGATGGTTTCTTCCTCCTCTTTAATTCTCTTGAGGAAGTTGCAAACAAACTGTAGGAGAAGGGCAAGAAGCCGAGGATGTTGCATGCAGTGTTGCACACACGGTGCTGGGCTGAGCAGGGACAGCAGGCCCAGCCCAGGTGGGGGTGGCTGCAGGTACCTGCGCTGTTCTGCGGAAGCGGCCACGGCTGGACTCCTGCTCTTGTGTGCGCTCCGGGGCTGCATCTGGCAAAGAGCGAGCGCGGCCAGAGATGAGGGGCTGCGGGAGAGGCCGGAGAGCACGGCCCAGCCCTGCGGCATCCCGCAGGCCGAGAGAGCCCCAGGATGCCCCAGGGGATGGAGCACGGCCACTGCAGGGTGTCTGCCCGGCCCCTCTTCCGTCCTCTCTGTGGGCCTGTCCCCAGGGGATAGCATGGCAACGCACGGCACGGCATGGGGTCCAAGCTGGCAGCAGGCACCAGTCCTGTGGCCCAGCTCTGCCACTCACCCTCCTGTGGTGGCTGCAACGGCACCACCTCTTCAGTCTGCTGTGCCGGGGCAGCTCCAGGGCCTTCTTCCTCCTCCTCCACCCAGGCCAGCTCAGGCACTGCCGGGTGTCTCTGCTCCATGTCTCTGCCTGGATTTGTGGCTATTTGCAGGAGAGTTGCCTTGGAAAAGCTCCAAGGCACCAAGTCCTGCAGTGGTACCTGGAAGGCACCTTCAAGTAAGAAGCCTCAGGAAGGCTACAGGACAGCAAGTCCAGCACTCGGTCTCAAGGGCCCCTGCCACAAGGACAGGGGACTCCTGACAAGGACTATGATATGGCCTCAAAGGCACCTGCAGAAGAGAAGCCTCAGGGAGACCACGGGTCAGCAAGTCCTGTGGTCTGGCCTTGAGCTCAGCTGCAGGAACAAGGCTTCAGAAAAGCTCCGGGTGGGACGCGAACGGGCACGCTGTGCAGGGGCTCCTCACGGCACCGCTCTGTCCCGTCCTGTCCCGTTGCGTGCTCTGAGCACTGTGGCGTGCTCTTGTCACCTCCAGCTCCTTTGTCACCCCGTGTCACAAAGGGCCTTTGGACACCCGTTCCGTGTCACAGTGACTGTGCGGCACTGTGTCACCAAGGGCCCTTGCACACACTGCCGCCTGCCCTGGGGCCACGCCCAGCCCACCCAAAGTGGCCCAGTTTGGAAGGAATGGCTGGCCCCAGGAGTCTAAGGCAGGCCGACAGGATCTTTAGGAAGGGCTCAGACCATCAGCAAACGCTGCCATGCTCTGTGGGCTCAGGGCAGCAGAAGGAGCCCCCAGGGCTGCCGACACAGCCGTTCTGGGAAGGGCACGAGGCCTTGCAGGGAGGTTGGCACAGCCTCCTCGGGACACGTCGTCCCGGCTGGTGGCCATCCTAAAGCTGCCGGTGTGACACGCACAAGGAACGTGTGGGCCCGGGCACGAGTGCTGCTCTGAGGCCTGGGGCCCGGGGAGCGCTGACATCAGCAGGTGTGGCAGAGTCCCCGGCCAAGCAGACCTGCCACCCCCCCGAGCCCTGGCAGCACTGGTGCCTGTCTCCTGCACCAGAGACCTGTGCCCCCGGGGGGCTTCTGTCCCAGAAGGAGCCAAAGGCCACGTGCCTTGGGGGCTGTGCCTCTTTCCTGCAGGGGCTGATGGCAGGAGCACCTGGAGCAACTGCTGGCACACTTGGTCTCTGTCAGATGATGTTGCTCCATCCTGAAATGAATTTTTCTCATGGAAGGCATTGGCAGTAGCACCAGAGCACCAGCCATTGCTGAGTTTCGCAGGGCAATTAGAATGCAAAGTTAACAGTCTGAAATTTCCTTGTGCTTTTCTCACTCTCTTTCCCACATTCTGGATAAAACGGCATCTGCCCAGCCTCTGCATTTCTCAGCTTCAGTTGCTGCATGTCTTGCTCTGGCAGCTCATGTCCAAACAAAACTGTGTCCCTGCTGAGCGCAGCAATGAGCGGTCACAAAGTGGCAAGTTCCCCAGTGAAGATCAAGGCAGAGACGTGGAAGTGCGGAGGATAAGGACAAGTCTGGGAGGAGAAGCTCTTCTGTGTCTCTGATGATGGTGCCCACACCCTGAAGCAGCAGCCAAGAGAAGCGCTGGAAGCAGACGGGCGCACTTTTGGGCAGCACAATATCAAAAGTTATGAAACCATTAGCCAGAATGCAAAGGAGGACTGCAAGGATGGAGTGTGGCCTGGAGGGGAAGCCATCCAGGTGCAGCTGAAGCCACTTTGTTCAGCCTGGAGGAGAGTAAAGGGCGTCATTGTGGTCTTCAACCTCCTCCTGAGGTGAATCAGAGGGGCTGCTGCAGCTCTGGTCACTGTTGGGACCAGTGACAGGACTGGAGAAAAGGGCGGGGAGCTGGGACAGGGCAGGTTTCCTTTCCGTATCAGATCAAGGTTTTTCACCCAGAGCACGGTCGGGCACTGGGACGGGTTCCCCATGGACGCAGCCCAGCGGAGCCCGGGCTGGCTCTTGGGAAAAGTGCGGCGCTGCGCCAGGAGTGGGGAACGGCCAAGGCGTGGGTCCTGCCCGCGGCTGACCCTGGTGAGCCACTGCTCAGTGGTTCAGGATGCACTAACTGCAGCACGGAGCAGGCCAAAGAGAAGGAGGAGGCTCCTCGATTGTGAGGTTCCACAGGCCAAGGCTTATTCCAAGGGAAGGATTCAGCAGCAAAGAGCCGCCAGCACTTCTGTGCACGGGATTTTATCGGGGTACAACTCAGGGGGTGGATACAAACAATTGAGCAATAAGGAATCTGCAGGGGAGGAGCGAGGGGATTCCATCAGTTGCTTGGCACTAATTAGGACAGATGGGAAGAGAGGGTAGGTCACATGCGCCAGCGGGGCTTCCAGCAATAGAGGAATTCCAAAGGGGTGGTGCAGTCAGGGATTGGTCCAAGGCAAAAGTGACAGGGAAGGTTCAGGAATAAAGAGCTGGATTATCTTGAGAGGCAGGGAAGGAGCTGGAACAAAGAGTGGGGAATGGCATGAGGGAGACAGCTTTGAGGGAGGGCAGAACCTAGGGGTAAACCAGCTTGGGGAAAATACGGGGTACATGAAAACAAACCATTCTACGATAAGTGATAAATAAACACGAACTGGAACACCCCAGGGAAATGGTCACAGCACCAAGCCTGTCTGAGTTTGAGAAGTGTTCAAACAACATTGAGCAGTCACGCAAGCTTTTAGACACTACATCAAAAGTAGAAAGTGTACGATAGTCAAGAGAGGGAAAAAGAAAAAGAGCTCCCTGCAGCCATGGTGGCAGCTCTGGATCGGCACCAGGGAGAGGACGGATGTAGGCGCGGTTGAAGCAGAGGCAGGGGCGAAAATAGCAGAGGCAGAGGAGGTTCAAAGCAGCCACAGACCAAGCTGGGGCCAAATCAATGTGCATCATGTAATAAATCAGGACACTGGAAATAGGGCCAGTGCCCAGAGTAAGCAGACAAAGTACACAAAACTCTTGCAGCCACTCTAGATGATAAGAAATGACCAAGACTGGCAATTCTTACCCTAGCAGGCCACTGTTTAAAATACAGCTAAAGACTGATGAAGAAGTTGAAATTTTAAGAAATAGTGGAGATACATTTGCACTCTTGAATCAAGAACTGATACCCAAAAGTGAAAACTATCTTCAAGCAATAGGAGCAACTATAGGGCAGCCAGAAAATGCATTCTTCCTGAAACCACTTTGATGTAAAATCAAGAAGAAAATGGGAATACATCAGTTTCTTTCTTTACCAAACTCACCCAAATCTGTCCTATGCAGGGATTTGCTTGAAAATTTAGAAGCAACAGTTCCATTTAGGAAAAGAAAACTTCAATGGAAGGTACCTGAAGACAAATGAGCGGTTTTAGCAGTAGGACTGACAATTGACACCAGACCAACAAACAAGAAGAACTAGTTAGAGCAAGTATTGAATCAGGTGTACCCAAGAGTATGGGATACTGATAGCCCAGGAAAATCAAAACGAGCAGACCCTATGAAAATTGAGCTACAGACAAGAGTTAGGGCAGTAGTCAGAAAGCAATACCCTTGAAGATTAGAAGCTAGGAAAGGAATAGAGCCAACAATCAATTAAATCCCTGACATCAGGACTATTGGAAGAATGGGAGTCAAAATTTAATACTGCTAGATCAGCAATAAAGAAACCTAATGGAACTCAGAGACTAGTGCCAGATTTCCAGGCAATTAATGGTTTATACCTTACTAGCTTACTAGCTAAACTTGGAGATGATTTTATTTGGTGCGGGAAAGGCCCATGGGCAGGTGCTGTCGAGAGCCGTTCCCTCTTGGTCTGAGAGACCAGCTCCCCCAGCCCACCTTGCTCCCAGGCCCGGAGGTTGTAACGTGCCCTCGACCGGCAGCCGAAGGAGGGCTCTTGACACCGGGTCTGATGCAACAGGGTTTATTGAAGGTAGGTCAGAGGGTGCAGGTTGGGTGAGGGTGAGAAGAGGGACAGGAAGAGGCAGGAGCACAAGCACTGTAACATGACACATAAGGCACCTGCAAGCTGCTGGGGAAGCCTCAAGTCTGCTCAGTGAGCCACGTGTGCCCTCAGCATTGGGACAGCCACCTTTCCCTCAGTGAGCCTCACATCCCAGGGTCAGCAAATCAAGAGGCACCAGCCATGCTGTAGGTGACTCAGAGCGAGTGCAGTGGGTCATGGTGGCCAGGGGCCAGAAGCAGGCAGAAAGCCAGCGGGGCTGGGGAAAAGGCTCTGCTCTGCTTACAGCGTAGGCTGAGGGCTGGGAGAGCTCCATTTCCCCCGTTGAGATGTTGGAGACGGGGCCTTTCACCCTCCTGATAGGGCTGCCCCTGGCTGCAGGCAGCCAGAGGAGTACGACGACACAAGGCTGAGAGCAGCAAATCAAAGAGCCAGCCGTGCACAGCACAGGGAGGTGGCCCAGTGCAAAGCCAGCGTGGCACCCTGAAGGTGCCCGCTGCACTCTCATGTGTCCCTGGCCTGGGCAGGACAGGAATGCCCGTGGTCTAAGAGGGCCTTTCTGTGGCCCCTGTGGGCTCAAAGCTGCTGCTCTTCTGGCTCAATGGGGCCGAAAGCCACAGAGCTCGGCCTCCTCCACAGCAAGAGGAACAAGACTTGGATATCAGGCAGTGGAGCTCAATGCCTAAGGCTGAGGGGTGGGGGGCTCCAGTCTGGAGCACAGGGAGGGCACCCCCCCAGCCCCACAACAGTTGGCCTCACAGCCCTGAAAGGCCAGGAGCAGGTTTCCACGCCTGATTCCAGGGCGTCCCTCCAACTGGCCACCGACCTGGAAGCGCCAGAGTAGCCGGCTGTCGGGATCAAGGCGGCTGCCAGGGGGCTGCTTATGGCCTCTGCTGGCCAATTGCTCAGGGCTTAGCAGTGCCTCAACCCCTCAGGGTCTCCCCCAGCCTGGCCAAGCTTCCCGGCAGCAGCGCCGCAGCCCCAGAGCAGCTGCAGAGGAGCCCCATCCAGAGGCACCGGGGAGCCCTCAGCACTGCAGCCAGCAGCAGACGGGCAGGAGGACACGGATGGCCCTTCCTGTCCAGCACAGGGCTTGTGGCCATCTCCAGGCACCGCTCTGGCAGGGATCCCTGCAGCTCCGACCCCTGCCCAGCCGCTCTGTGGGCAGCACAAACACTTCAGCAGAACCACCAAAGGCCTAAAGGCTTCTGGCCATTTTCCCTGCAACACTGCACGCCTGGGCAGCTGGCTGAGTACAAGCAACCTTTTCCCCCTCTTCTCTTTTGCCCTACAGACCTTGGGCAGGAAAAGAAAGATCCTGGGACTCTGTGTATTGTAACGTATTTTATATTTACATAGTCTACAATGAAAATGCAAACAAGGAAATGTTAAAGAGGAAAAAGAAAATTCCTGCTGGCTTAAATGGCCCCAGATCATCTCTCTGCAGACCTCCAGCAGAACAGCAAGGCAGTGCCACACAGACGAGGCCGTTTCCTCCATGCACTGCGGAATCGATCTCGCAGCTGACGCCATGGGGAGTAGGGTGCTCTCTGTATGGCTCGGAGAACTAAACAAGATTCAATGGCAGCATTTCTGATTGCAGGACTGCTGTCATAGGCCATTTCTTCAAGGGCTGCAAGAGAGAGGAACAGAGGCAAGGTCAGATCCTGCATGTGCAGGGAGCCAAGGAGAGCTCCTTGCCAGGGCCATCCCGGTCGTCTCTTGCCATGGCCCGCAGGAAGCAGGGAGCAAGGGGATCAGCCCGAAGTTGCTGGCCACGAATGCCACACGTAGCCCTGATATCTCTGTGTGCTCTGCCCACGGGTGCAGATGCCTCCACCGCAGGGGCAGGGCTTGCAGCTGCCCCTCCAGCCCCCGCAGTCAGTCCGCTGCCCTCACTCACTCACCAGTGCAGATCAGCTGCAGTTCTTGCTGCTGCCCTCTCAGGTGCCGCCCGGCCATGCCTGTGAACACAGAGCCTTTCACAGCCGCAGCAGCACAGCTCCCTGGCAGCGGCACTGCCGGCGCTGTGGCCACCCGGGCTGCTGGCCAGGCAGAGCTCAGCCCGGGCCCTTGCCGCACGCTGCCGCCCCAGGACACGGCTGCCAGACGGCGGCAGCAACGCCCAGGCCAGGGGGGGCTCCGCGGCGCCGGGCCCGGCTGGCGCTGCCGGGGCAGCAGGCGGGGCCGGGGCCGAGCTGCGGCGGGCCGGGGAGGAGCCCGGGCTCGGGACTCACCCATGAACCTGACGGCCGCCTCTCGCAGGGACTCCTGTGGGCTCTGCAGGTAGCGCAGTGCCCGGCGCAGGTGCTCGGCCGTTCGGCTCCTGTCCTCTGCCAGCTGCAGAGAGCGGCAGGAGGGAAGGGTTGGCGCGGGCTCAGCTCCTGGGCCGGGCGCTGCCTGCGCCCATCGCCGGCCTCGCCTGCCCGCACAGCCCTGAGGCGCGGCCAGCAGCCGCTGGCCAAGGGCTCCCGAGGGGAGGGGCGGAGGGCCGGCTGCTGCCCGGGGAGCCGTGGTGCCGCCCCGCAGCCCCGCCGGGCCGGGGCTCCATGGGCACCCGACTCAGGCCGACGGGAGCCTGAAGCAGAGCCCGCGCGGCCTCTGGCTGCAGCAGCGGGCTCAGCTGCTAGCCCCGCACGCTGAGCACCGCCCTCAGGGACCTTGGCCATGCTGAGGCTGGGGGGTCTCTGCTGTTCTTACCAGGCACTCCCCAAAGCTCTGATCCACGTGTAGCATTTGTTCTATATCTCTCCTCTTCAGGAATCTGGCTGAGGAATGCAGCGTTTCCCGGGAGGCCTGGAGAGGGACAGAGATGCACAGATGGCCCCACAGTCCAGGGCACAGGAGCATCCCAGTGGCACAGGCTGGAGGAGGCTGCAGCCCACAAGGTGCCAGGGCAGGAGGCAGCCCAAGCCCCTGCCAGGGGGACCGCAGTTGGCCACAAGTGCTCACCTCAGCAACAATCTGATTCTCATCATGGCAGTGGAAGTAGAGAGGGAGCAGGCTCTGGCACACGTGGGACTTGAGGGCCTTTCTTCCCTCTTCTGTTAATAAGTCCAGCATCTCTTGAAATAGAGCCATGGAGCTCAGCTGCACCTGGATATCATCCTGGATGAAAGGAAAGGGCAAAAGACCTGAGCATCAGCTGCTTCAGGCCCCCCAGGGCACAGGCCTGCATCTGCACAGGGCACCAAGGGTCTGGGCAGCAGCCAGTGGCTGTGGCTGTGGGCACAGAGCCTTACGCTGTCAAAGAGTGGCAGGAGCGCCTCAGCCAGCTGCAGGGCGATGGGGGTGGCTATTGGAGCACCATTATCCAGGAGCAAATATCTGAGTAGAAGAATGCTCATCCTGATCATGTCGCTGTCATTTTCCTCCAGGAGCTCCACAAGACTTTCAGTCAGGCTCCGCATTTTTTCAGCCTGTGCGGAACACGACTTTGTGAAAGGCCGCCCTGCTGCCGCAGGGCCCAGAGGCCAAAGGCCTGTCCCGAAGCACTGGGGCAGCTGAAGCGGGAAGCAGGAGAGATGGGAACAGCTGCCCCAGCGGCCGAAGCCCAGACAATGCCAAGTGACGGCGTTGCCCAGCCCCACGCTGCCTGCACGGCTTCAGCCACTGCCCCCTTCTCACCATCAAGGGATTCTTGCCCAGCACTACGAGGCCTCGGAGTGCCAAGTAACGCCTGGCCATGTGCTCGCTCTGCAGGTTCTGTGCCAGGATCTCCAGAACGCTGTCACTGCATTCGCTCAAGTCCAGGCACTCGAGGACCTGAAAGACACAGGGCAGTGACAGGGGAGCCAGCCGGCAGGAGCCCAGAAGCGCACAGGGCCGGGCCCAGGCAGCAGCACAGGGCACGGGCACTGTCCTGGCAGCTGTGGCTGCGAGAGGCCAGAGGGCTGGGAGGCAGCTCAGCCAGGCAGCGCTGGCCTTGAGGCTCACCTCCACGAGGAATGCCAGGGCAGGGAAATCCCAGTATGGCATCTCTTTGCCGAGCAGGGCGAGCAGGTAGAATGCAATCGCGGAACAAAAGTGGATGGCTAAGCGGCGTATTTCTCTGAAGAGGGGAAAAAGGAAACAAGACCCTGATGCAGTGGGGCAAACCTCTCCCAGGCGTGACTCACCCTGTTCTCATCTTTCCCCAGCACCCTTCCAGCAAGGGGACGTGGGCCATTTGGCAGTTGGTTGCTCATGGGCACCCTCCTGTGCCAGCCTTTTCCAGTCTGCTTGGCCGTCCCTCAGTGACAAGGCCCTCTGGCCCATGGCCACCACGGACACTTTGTGGGGCACCTGGGCACAGAGCAGCAATGTCAGAGGCAGTGGGGAGAAGGGGGTCTCACCTGGCAAGCAGAGCCACGGCAAAGTGGTGAGTGTCAAGAGAGAGCAGCGTGTCCCAGGCACACCTGCGCTCCATTGCCACCACCACATCCTCGCAGCGGAGAAGGCAGAGCAGGGACTTGAGGGTGCGCACTGCAAACCTGCGTGCAGAGCAAAGCCCAGGTCACACTGGCAGCACTGGCTCCTTGGCAGGCCACGTGGCAGGGACAGGAGGAGTGGGATGGAGCACCTGTTGGGGCTGGTGGCAAGGCCGTGCTCTTCCTGGCATCCCTTCCAGAAGGTGTCGACCTCCTCTGGCATATCCAGAGTGCTGAAGAACACTTGGAATAGCAGATGCACAAATAGGCGGGGGAAATATACCTTCAAGATCCGTGGGAGACAGGGCACCTGGAGGATCTTCCACATCACCACAGTTGCCTGCAAAGGACAAAGCCCCCCGAGACAGCGCTCAGTGCCGAGGTGTGCGTGTGGCAGGGCCCGAGCGTGGCAGGGAGAGGCCCGGAGAGACCTTGGCAGGCGGAGTACGGGGCCTGGTGGGCCTGAAGCTGCCCCTGGGCCGGGTTTCAGGCCAGCGCCAGAGGCAGGGAGATGCAGTGGGGGAAGGAGGATAGAGAGCTGCTGGAGAGGCAGCCTTGGGGCCTGCAAAGGCCACTTGTAGAAACTCACAGCCAGGGCAAAGACACCCGTTTCGTCCCCATCGGAGGTGCAGGTGCTGTACTCTGGCCAGCTCCCCAGCACATCCAGGAGGATCAGCTGCGCCAGCTCCACAGTCCTGGCTGAGCCCATGATGGTCTTCCACATGGCCATGGCAGCTCTGTGGGGTTAGAGCTGTGTCTCAGGGGGGGTCTCAGAGACAGCAGTGGGGGCAGCTGAGCCGGCTGCCATTTCTGCCTCTGCCCACTGCCCCCCTGGCAGCAGCAGCCAGACAGCCCAGCCCTGTGGGGACAGAGCCCTGAGAGGCGGCAAGGGAGCATGGCAGCAGGCTCAGGGGCTGACATGGCAGGGCTGGGAAAGGGAGCAGCCAGAGGGCCCTGGAACTCTCTGTTGCTCCGACACCTGGGGCAGGCTGTGCAGGGTGATGGGCTGGAGAGGCCTGAGCCCTATGGGCAGGTGGGCCCCATACCTGTCACAGGACGGGGCCACACGCAGGAGCGTGATGACTGCGTCATTTGGCTGTGCTTCGGTGAGATCCAGCAGGGTCTTGTCCAGCCTGTGCTCAGCAGAATCAGTGGCCATGAGCCACTGGTGGATGTAGCTCACCATGGCAGGCACCTGGGGAAGGCACGAGGAGACTTGGAAAGCTGCCAGAGGGAGCAATGTTCCCAGCTTCCCCAGAGGAGTGCTTCCCTTCCCACCCCACTGCCATGTGGCCTGAAAGACTCACAGCAAGCGGCATGTGTGGATTGGGAGGCCAAGCAATTGCTGGGAGGATCAAAGCCTGGCCACAGGCTGCTTACTTGCTTTGGAGTGTAAAAATCTTCCTCTACAAGCATACACAGCAGGGCAGCACTGGTCTTGCTTAGGAAGATGGGCGAGTATGGTCTGAGGCCTACGCCTGTGGCGATGGTTTCTTCCTCCTCTTTAATTCTCTTGAGGAAGTTGCAAACAAACTGTAGGAGAAGGGCAAGAAGCCGAGGATGTTGCATGCAGTGCTGCACACATGGTGCTGGGCTGAGCAGGGACAGCAGGCCCAGCCCAGGTGGGGGTGGCTGCAGGTACCTGCGCTGTTCTGCGGAAGCGGCCACGGCTGGACTCCTGCTCTTGTGTGCGCTCCGGGGCTGCATCTGGCAAAGAGCGAGCGCGGCCAGAGATGAGGGGCTGCGGGAGAGGCCGGAGAGCACGGCCCAGCCCTGCGGCATCCCGCAGGCCGAGAGAGCCCCAGGATGCCCCAGGGGATGGAGCACGGCCACTGCAGGGTGTCTGCCCGGCCCCTCTTCCGTCCTCTCTGTGGGCCTGTCCCCAGGGGATAGCATGGCAACGCACGGCACGGCATGGGGTCCAAGCTGGCAGCAGGCACCAGTCCTGTGGCCCAGCTCTGCCACTCACCCTCCTGTGGTGGCTGCAACGGCACCACCTCTTCAGTCTGCTGTGCCGGGGCAGCTCCAGGGCCTTCTTCCTCCTCCTCCACCCAGGCCAGCTCAGGCACTGCCGGGTGTCTCTGCTCCATGTCTCTGCCTGGATTTGTGGCTATTTGCAGGAGAGTTGCCTTGGAAAAGCTCCAAGGCACCAAGTCCTGCAGTGGTACCTGGAAGGCACCTTCAAGTAAGAAGCCTCAGGAAGGCTACAGGACAGCAAGTCCTGCACTCGGTCTCAAGGGCCCCTGCCACAAGGACAGGGGACTCCTGACAAGGACTATGATATGGCCTCAAAGGCACCTGCAGAAGAGAAGCCTCAGGGAGACCACGGGTCAGCAAGTCCTGTGGTCTGGCCTTGAGCTCAGCTGCAGGAACAAGGCTTCAGAAAAGCTCCGGGTGGGACGCGAACGGGCACGCTGTGCAGGGGCTCCTCACGGCACCGCTCTGTCCCGTCCTGTCCCGTTGCGTGCTCTGAGCACTGTGGCGTGCTCTTGTCACCTCCAGCTCCTATGTCACCCCGTGTCACAAAGGGCCTTTGGACACCCGTTCCGTGTCACAGTGACTGTGCGGCACTGTGTCACCTAGGGCCCTTGCACACACTGCCGCCTGCCCTGGGGCCACGCCCAGCCCACCCAAAGTGGCCCAGTTTGGAAGGAATGGCTGGCCCCAGGAGTCTAAGGCAGGCCGACAGGATCTTTAGGAAGGGCTCAGACCATCAGCAAACGCTGCCATGCTCTGTGGGCTCAGGGCAGCAGAAGGAGCCCCCAGGGCTGCCGACACAGCCGTTCTGGGAAGGGCACGAGGCCTTGCAGGGAAGTTGGCACAGCCTCCTCGGGACACGTCGTCCCGGCTGGTGGCCATCCTAAAGCTGCCGGTGTGACACGCACAAGGAACGTGTGGGCCCGGGCACGAGTGCTGCTCTGAGGCCTGGGGCCCGGGGAGTGCTGACATCAGCAGGTGTGGCAGAGTCCCCGGCCAAGCAGACCTGCCACCCCCCCGAGCCCTGGCAGCACTGGTGCCTGTCTCCTGCACCAGAGACCTGTGCCCCCGGGGGGCTTCTGTCCCAGAAGGAGCCAAAGGCCACGTGCCTTGGGGGCTGTGCCTCTTTCCTGCAGGGGCTGATGGCAGGAGCACCTGGAGCAACTGCTGGCACACTTGGTCTCTGTCAGATGATGTTGCTCCATCCTGAAATGAATTTTTCTCATGGAAGGCATTGGCAGTAGCACCAGAGCACCAGCCATTGCTGAGTTTCGCAGGGCAATTAGAATGCAAAGTTAACAGTCTGAAATTTCCTTGTGCTTTTCTCACTCTCTTTCCCACATTCTGGAAAAAACGGCATCTGCCCAGCCTCTGCATTTCTCAGCTTCAGTTGCTGCATGTCTTGCTCTGGCAGCTCATGTCCAAACAAAACTGTGTCCCTGCTGAGCGCAGCAATGAGCGGTCACAAAGTGGCAAGTTCCCCAGTGAAGATCAAGGCAGAGACGTGGAAGTGCGGAGGATAAGGACAAGTCTGGGAGGAGAAGCTCTTCTGTGTCTCTGATGATGGTGCCCACACCCTGAAGCAGCAGCCAAGAGAAGCGCTGGAAGCAGACGGGCGCACTTTTGGGCAGCACAATATCAAAAGTTATGAAACCATTAGTCAGAATGCAAAGGAGGACTGCAAGGATGGAGTGTGGCCTGGAGGGGAAGCCATCCAGGTGCAGCTGAAGCCACTTTGTTCAGCCTGGAGGAGAGTAAAGGGCGTCATTGTGGTCTTCAACCTCCTCCTGAGGTGAATCAGAGGGGCTGCTGCAGCTCTGGTCACTGTTGGGACCAGTGACAGGACTGGAGAAAAGGGCAGGGAGCTGGGACAGGGCAGGTTTCCTTTCCGTATCAGATCAAGGTTTTTCACCCAGAGCACGGTCGGGCACTGGGACGGGTTCCCCATGGACGCAGCCCAGCGGAGCCCGGGCTGGCTCTTGGGAAAAGTGCGGCGCTGCGCCAGGAGTGGGGAACGGCCAAGGCGTGGGTCCTGCCCGCGGCTGACCCTGGTGAGCCACTGCTCAGTGGTTCAGGATGCACTAACTGCAGCACGGAGCAGGCCAAAGAGAAGGAGGAGGCTCCTCGATTGTGAGGTTCCACAGGCCAAGGCTTATTCCAAGGGAAGGATTCAGCAGCAAAGAGCCGCCAGCACTTCTGTGCACGGGATTTTATCGGGGTACAACTCAGGGGGTGGATACAAACAATTGAGCAATAAGGAATCTGCAGGGGAGGAGCGAGGGGATTCCATCAGTTGCTTGGGACTAATTAGGACAGATGGGAAGAGAGGGTAGGTCACATGCGCCAGCGGGGCTTCCAGCAATAGAGGAATTCCAAAGGGGTGGTGCAGTCAGGGATTGGTCCAAGGCAAAAGTGACAGGGAAGGTTCAGGAATAAAGAGCTGGATTATCTTGAGAGGCAGGGAAGGAGCTGGAACAAAGAGTGGGGAATGGCATGAGGGAGACAGCTTTGAGGGAGGGCAGAACCTAGGGGTAAACCAGCTTGGGGAAAATACGGGGTACATGAAAACAAACCATTCTACGATAAGTGATAAATAAACACGAACTGGAACACCCCAGGGAAATGGTCACAGCACCAAGCCTGTCTGAGTTTGAGAAGTGTTCAAACAACATTGAGCAGTCACGCAAGCTTTTAGACACTACATCAAAAGTAGAAAGTGTACGATAGTCGAGAGAGGGAAAAAGAAAAAGAGCTCCCTGCAGCCATGGTGGCAGCTCTGGATCGGCACCAGGGAGAGGACGGATGTAGGCGCGGTTGAAGCAGAGGCAGGGGTGAAAATAGCAGAGGCAGAGGAGGTTCAAAGCAGCCACAGACCAAGCTGGGGCCAAATCAATGTGCATCATGTAATAAATCAGGACACTGGAAATAGGGCCAGTGCCCAGAGTAAGCAGACAAAGTACACAAAACTCTTGCAGCCACTCTAGATGATAAGAAATGACCAAGACTGGCAATTCTTACCCTAGCAGGCCACTGTTTAAAATACAGCTAAAGAATGATGAAGAAGTTGAAATTTTAAGAAATAGTGGAGATACATTTGCACTCTTGAATCAAGAACTGATACCCAAAAGTGAAAACTATCTTCAAGCAATAGGAGCAACTATAGGGCAGCCAGAAAATGCATTCTTCCTGAAACCACTTTGATGTAAAATCAAGAAGAAAATGGGAATACATCAGTTTCTTTCTTTACCAAACTCACCCAAATCTGTCCTATGCAGGGATTTGCTTGAAAATTTAGAAGCAACAGTTCCATTTAGGAAAAGAAAACTTCAATGGAAGGTACCTGAAGACAAATGAGCGGTTTTAGCAGTAGGACTGACAATTGACACCAGACCAACAAACAAGAAGAACTAGTTAGAGCAAGTATTGAATCAGGTGTACCCAAGAGTATGGGATACTGATAGCCCAGGAAAATCAAAACGAGCAGACCCTATGAAAATTGAGCTACAGACAAGAGTTAGGGCAGTAGTCAGAAAGCAATACCCTTGAAGATTAGAAGCTAGGAAAGGAATAGAGCCAACAATCAATTAAATCCCTGACATCAGGACTATTGGAAGAATGGGAGTCAAAATTTAATACTGCTAGATCAGCAATAAAGAAACCTAATGGAACTCAGAGACTAGTGCCAGATTTCCAGGCAATTAATGGTTTATACCTTACTAGCTTACTAGCTAAACTTGGAGATGATTTTTTTTGTTATGGGGAAGGCCCATGGGCAGGTGCTGTCGAGAGCCGTTCCCTCTTGGTCTGAGAGACCAGCTCCCCCAGCCCACCTTGCTCCCAGGCCCGGAGGTTGTAACGTGCCCTCGACCGGCAGCCGAAGGAGGGCTCTTGACACCGGGTCTGATGCAACAGGGTTTATTGAAGGTAGGTCAGAGGGCGCAGGTTGGGTGAGGGTGAGAAGAGGGACAGGAAGAGGCAGGAGCACAAGCACTGTAACATGACACATAAGGCACCTGCAAGCTGCTGGGGAAGCCTCAAGTCTGCTCAGTGAGCCACGTGTGCCCTCAGCATTGGGACAGCCACCTTTCCCTCAGTGAGCCTCACATCCCAGGGTCAGCAAATCAAGAGGCACCAGCCATGCTGTAGGTGACTCAGAGCGAGTGCAGTGGGTCATGGTGGCCAGGGGCCAGAAGCAGGCAGAAAGCCAGCGGGGCTGGGGAAAAGGCTCTGCTCTGCTTACAGCGTAGGCTGAGGGCTGGGAGAGCTCCATTTCCCCCGTTGAGATGTTGGAGACGGGGCCTTTCACCCTCCTGATAGGGCTGCCCCTGGCTGCAGGCAGCCAGAGGAGTACGACGACACAAGGCCGAGAGCAGCAAATCAAAGAGCCAGCCGTGCACAGCACAGGGAGGTGGCCCAGTGCAAAGCCAGCGTGGAACCCTGAAGGTGCCCGCTGCACTCTCATGTGTCCCTGGCCTGGGCAGGACAGGAATGCCCGTGGTCTAAGAGGGCCTTTCTGTGGCCCCTGTGGGCTCAAAGCTGCTGCTCTTCTGGCTCAATGGGGCCGAAAGCCACAGAGCTCGGCCTCCTCCACAGCAAGAGGAACAAGACTTGGATATCAGGCAGTGGAGCTCAATGCCTAAGGCTGAGGGGTGGGGGGCTCCAGTCTGGAGCACAGGGAGGGCACCCCCCCAGCCCCACAACAGTTGGCCTCACAGCCCTGAAAGGCCAGGAGCAGGTTTCCATGCCTGATTCCAGGGCGTCCCTCCAACTGGCCACCGACCTGGAAGCGCCAGAGCAGCCGGCTGTCGGGATCAAGGCGGCTGCCAGGGGGCTGCTTATGGCCTCTGCTGGCCAATTGCTCAGGGCTTAGCAGTGCCTCAACCCCTCAGGGTCTCCCCCAGCCTGGCCAAGCTTCCCGGCAGCAGCGCCGCAGCCCCAGAGCAGCTGCAGAGGAGCCCCATCCAGAGGCACCGGGGAGCCCTCAGCACTGCAGCCAGCAGCAGACGGGCAGGAGGACACGGATGGCCCTTCCTGTCCAGCACAGGGCTTGTGGCCATCTCCAGGCACCGCTCTGGCAGGGATCCCTGCAGCTCCGACCCCTGCCCAGCCGCTCTGTGGGCAGCACAAACACTTCAGCAGAACCACCAAAGGCCTAAAGGCTTCTGGCCATTTTCCCTGCAACACTGCACGCCTGGGCAGCTGGCTGAGTACAAGCAACCTTTTCCCCCTCTTCTCTTTTGCCCTACAGACCTTGGGCAGGAAAAGAAAGATCCTGGGACTCTGTGTATTGTAACGTATTTTATATTTACATACTCTACAATGAAAATGCAAACAAGGAAATGTTAAAGAGGAAAAAGAAAATTCCTGCTGGCTTAAATGGCCCCAGATCATCTCTCTGCAGACCTCCAGCAGAACAGCAAGGCAGTGCCACACAGACGAGGCCGTTTTCTCCATGCACTGCGGAATCAATCTCACAGCTGACGCCATGGGGAGTAGGGAGCTCTCTGTATGGCTTGGAGAACTAAACATGATTCAATGGCAGCATTTCTGATTGCAGGACTGCTGTCATAAGCCATGTCTTCAAGGGCTGCAAGAGAGAGGAACAGAGGCAAGGTCAGATCCTGCATGTGCAGGGAGCCAAGGAGAGCTCCTTGCCAGGGCCATCCCGGTCGTCTCTTGCCATGGCCCGCAGGGAGCAGGGAGCAAGGGGATCAGGCCGAAGTTGCTGGCCACGAATGCCACACGTAGCCCTGATATCTCTGTGTGCTCTGCCCACGGGTGCAGATCCCTCCACCACAGGGGCAGGGCTTGCAGCTGCCCCCTCCAGCCCCCACGGTCAGTCCGCTGCCCTCACTCACTCACCAGTGCAGATCAGCTGCAGTTCTTGCTGCTGCCCTCTCAGGTGCCGCCCGGCCATGCCTGTGAACACAGAGCCTGTCACGGCCGCAGCAGCACAGCTCCCTGCCAGCGGCACTGCCGGCGCTGTGGCCACCCGGGCTGCTGGCCAGGCAGAGCTCAGCCCGGGCCCTTGCCGCACGCTGCCGCCCCAGGACACGGCTGCCAGAGGGCGGCAGCAACGCCCAGGCGAGGGGGGGCTCCACGGCACCGGGCCCGGCTGGCGCTGCCGGGGCAGCAGGCGGGGCCGGGGCCGAGCTGCGGCGGGCCGGGGAGGGGCAGCCCGGGCTCGGGACTCACCCATGAACCTGACGGCCGCCTCTCGCAGGGACTCCTGTGGGCTCTGCAGGTAGCGCAGTGCCCGGCGCAGGTGCTCGGCCGTTCGGCTCCTGTCCTCTGCCAGCTGCAGAGAGCGGCAGGAGGGAAGGGTTGGCGCGGGCTCCACTCCTGGGCCGGGCGCTGCCTGCGCCCATCGCCGGCCTCGCCTGCCCGCACAGCCCTGAGGCGCGGCCAGCAGTCGCTGGCCAAGGGCTCCCGAGGGGAGGGGGAGGAGGGCCGGCTGCTGCCCGGGGAGCCGTGGTGCCGCCCCGCAGCCCCGCCGGGCCGGGGCTCCATGGGCACCTGACTCAGGCCCACGGGAGCCTGAAGCAGAGCCCGCGCGGCCTCTGGCTGCAGCAGCGGGCACAGCTGCTAGCCCCGCACGCTGAGCACCGCCCTCAGGGACCTTGGCCATGCTGAGGCTGGGGGGTCTCTGCTGTTCTTACCAGGCACTCCCCAAAGCTCTGATCCACGTGTAGCATTTGTTCTATATCTCTCCTCTTCAGGAATCTTGCTGAGGAATGCAGCGTTTCCCGGGAGGCCTGGAGAGCAACAGAGAGGCACAGATGGCCCCACAGTCCAGGGCACAGGAGCATCCCAGTGGCACAGGCTGGAGGAGGCTGCAGCCCACAAGGTGCCAGGGCAGGAGGCTTCCCAAGCCCCTGCCAGGGGGACCGCAGCTGGCCACAAGTTCTCGCCTCAGCAACAATCTGATTCTCATCATGGCAGTGGAAGTAGAGAGGGAGCAGGCTCTGGCACATGTGGGACTTGAGGGCCTTTCTTCCCTCTTCTGTTAATAAGTCCAGCATCTCTTGAAATAGAGCCATGGAGCTCAGCTGCACCTGGATATCATCCTGGATGAAAGGAAAGGGCAAAAGACCTGAGCATCAGCTGCTTCAGGCCCCCCAGGGCACAGGCCTGCATCTGCACAGGGCACCAAGGGTCTGGGCAGCAGCCAGTGGCTGTGGCTGTGGGCACAGAGCCTTACGCTGTCAAAGAGTGGCAGGAGCGCCTCAGCCAGCTGCAGGGCGATGGGGGTGGCTATTGGAGCACCATTATCCAGGAGCAAATATCTGAGTAGAAGAATGCTCATCCTGATCATGTCGCTGTCATTTTCCTCCAGGAGCTCCACAAGACTTTCAGTCAGGCTCCGCATTTTTTCAGCCTGTGCGGAACACGACTTTGTGAAAGGCCGCCCTGCTGCCGCAGGGCCCAGAGGCCAAAGGCCTGTCCCGAAGCACTGGGGCAGCTGAAGCGGGAAGCAGGAGAGATGGGAACAGCTGCCCCAGCGGCCGAAGCCCAGACAATGCCAAGTGACGGCGTTGCCCAGCCCCACGCTGCCTGCACGGCTTCAGCCACTGCCCCCTTCTCACCATCAAGGGATTCTTGCCCAGCACTACGAGGCCTCGGAGTGCCAAGTAACGCCTTGTGAAGGTCCGCCCGAAAATGTACGGGTGACGAATGATTTTTGGGTGTAAAAATAACCAACAAAAGGCACAGGGCTTTTGCAGTAACAAATCAACAACGTGCAATTTTATTTATTATAACCACAGCTAAATATGCGTTTGGTTATGGGATTGGGGAGGAGATGGGTAAGACAAGGAGAAAAGGGAGGGAAGAATGCAGGGAATGGGGTATAGCTACCAAAACGTGATATCTTCAGGGTCCTGCCGCCGAAACTCGCCTGTAAACATCTTGGGGAGTACTGAAAGGACAGTCGGACTGATCCCCAATATATATACTGTTCTTGGTTGGGGGAAGGGTGCCTGAAATTAAGTTTCCATGGAGGGGAGAAGTCCATTGTTTTCATGGCCGAATGCTCACAGGTACGTTAGGTTTTTCCCCCTCCCTGAGTTGGGAGGGAGTACAGTCCCAGTCTCTGGAAGGAGGTTGCCAGGGGGGTGCCATGGAGGTGCCAATAGGGTGCCAGAGGGGTTCTTGGTTCCTCGATGAGCAGATTCGCATCTCGGTTGGTCCATCACGGTGGTTGAAGACAGGCAAGAGGGGTCTTCTCATGGAGCGGGGGGGAGCTACCCCAGAGATCAGTCCAGCCAGCTCAGGAGTTTGGAAGAAAGTCCAGTTCAATTGTCCAGAAAAGGGCAGCATGCCCCCTTCGAGTACAGTATGGCATGTTCTGCAAACATCACTTGTGAACACACTAGATAAGCAGGAGACTTTCTTTCCCAACCGGCTCAGCAGCTTTAACCCTTCGGTAGTCTTTTCTCATGACAATTGTGAGGCAAAAATTGAAGGATTTTCGGATGGACTTCTACACGACCCCGTGACTCACGATTGTCTTGAGGAATCTTCATCAGCAGAGCTCTAGAGTGTCTTTGAAACTCGTTGCACGTCGGTAGCATAACCCCGGAAAAGTAGGGATGACAGGGGAGAGGGGATAAAAGGGGAAGAGAAGGAAAAGAAAGAAGGAAAAAGGGAACCAACAAACATAAACATAATTAATGTTGATCATTATAACAACTTCACACGTGGTTATTTGTTATAACAATTTTAAAAAAATTTTGATTAATTTTAACAATTTCAAAAAATATTAATCAATTAAAACAATGTCATTTGTTTAACAATTTCAAAATGATTAAGACAAATCACAAATAATCAAAACAACAAACAAATCATAATATAATCGTCATCTTTTAAAATTATTTTCTAAAAATTAAAGTAACTTTCTGTAAATCATACTTGATATTTAAGAAGTTGTTCTAAGGCACATATGCTTGATTCATAACTGTCTCATATCACGTGTTTTGGGGACATCTATTGTATCGAGTACATCAGCTAAGCGGTGTGCATTGACTACAGCTGACAGTCTCTTAAGCTTTTTCATCATTCTCCAATTCAAAATGAATAGGGCTGCTGACAAGATAAAGTCAAGCGTAACTAGGATCAAAAGAACAACAATTGGATGGCACACACTGTTCAGAACACCTGTGGCAGTAGGAGACCATCCAAAGAGAGTATCCCACCACCTATGCTCAGCATCTTGCTTTACCCTCTCCATAACCCGGTGTATTTGTCTCACATTTTCATGAACAGTCACCAGGGTCTTCTGTCTGCTCTCCTTGATTTTCTTGAGGATGTCAACCAGGTCTTGATGGAGCAATAGTTGTCTCACGAGGGTGAGATTCATTCCGATAGGAGTGGGCATCAGCTTCTGGATCAGTGTATAGTTGGATTGCAGTAGGTGGTGAGAAGTAACTGGAGCTTCATAAGAGAAATCGCGTCCTACTATCTTAGTAAAGTTACAAGCACAAAAATTTGAATGATTCTTTGCATCTACCACAACATCTTCTACAAAGACAGAATCACATGTTGTTCTAAAGCATGCACAGCCATTGCCTATGTATATAAGAACTGTCTGGGTATCCTCATGTGGACGAATTTCGAAATGACAGATGTTCTGCTCTGTGTCCAAACAGATATCCTGAGCTACAATTGCATTGTTTTCACAGATAAACCCTTGCTGTTCTCGGACAATACAAGTTTCCAGGTTAACAGTTTGCCATTTGTCATCGACCTGACGGGCCCATCCCCTATGTTCAGTAGGATTGAGAACAGCTCCGTCATGGTTTAATCCTAATGCAATAACAGGGAAGACCAAATGTACAGAGGCATTGCATATGGTTAGGACAAAAGCAGTGGCTGTGTTTGAGATGGGATCATAGGTAAAGTTCACCAGGTTCCACCAGGATTGGAATTCTCTTTCAAATTCAGTGGCACTGTCCCAGATTATTTTCCAAATTTCTGTGGGGAAGGTGCCTTCCTCGCCCTCTCTTATAATTGCAGCGGAGACAGATTGCATCCACAATTGTGCCTGGATACAGCTGAGGGCTAAGGAAACATTGTTCTGTGTAGCACTAAGTGCATCAATTACCAATTTGTGATCATCCACATTCACTCTTTCCCAATTTGGCAAAATGTTTGACAGCAGCCACTGGTGTATCACTAAGGCTGACAGAGATGACCTCCTCAGTGGTTGCTGCAATCCGGTCAGGTCCCTAGTTGTAGCAGCCAATTTGTTCATTAGTACTTCAGAGTCAATGCTATTCAGAATTCCCAATCCTGTACCCACAACACCGGTCATATCCCTTGGTGTTCTCCTAAAAGAGCTTCGTTTCCGAAGCCAAGTGGTCCAGCCTTCAAAAGAGGTTTGCAGGAACGGAGAACAGGCTGGTTCAATATCTGAAACATTGTGCTGCATTAGCAATTTTACCTGTTTGAGAGACCATGCCGGATTGAACAATATTTGTTGTTGGCCAGTTTTCCTGATCACATAAGGTCCAATCTCGAAAATTATTGGGATGAGTGTGACCGGGGGTATGGGTGAAGTGGTAACAGTGGCGACAGTGGGAACAGTGTTTTTAACATTAATTACAAATTTAAAAGAAAGGCCTTGAGTATCTTTGGCCCAGAGACAAATTACCTCTGTAGTGCCGGTTAATGTGAAACTGTACCAGCAATCCCGTATGCTTGGGTGTGTGCAGATTTGCTGCTGTTCGTTTTCCCGATCTGTGGAAACACTGATTGACCTTGCTTTGCTTTAATTAGACCCATTAACCATTCGGCACCCAACACTAATTTTTTCACCCACTACTCCTTGAACCTGCCAGGTTTTGCGTCTTTCCCATTCTTGTCTGGTGTACAACATATCCTCATGTGTAACTACTGTTAACAAGTTCAGACCCGTGACATCTCCCATAGATCCGGTGGATTGCAGGAAGGCATGAGACCAGGGCCACTCGAAGGAGTTCCCTGCTGCTCCTGCCATTCGGGATGTGAAGTCAGAAAAAAGGCTCGCACTTAGGATCTGAGAGAGTGTAATTACAGCACTCGGTGTGGGTTCTGGTACAGTGTTTATCTTAAATGTGTAAACCAAGCCTCTTAATCCTAATGGACTAACTGTGTCATTCTCCCAGCGACATGTCACGTAAGTGGGTTTGGCCAAAGTAAAACTGTATTTTCACCTGTGGCCCTTTTAAAAGCATCAGCTTGTACTAACCCAGATATAATTTCCACTCCTACTAACACAAAATGTTTACCTCCTGATTTCTTAAAAGGACCAATATAATCTCTCTGCCACGCATCCCACAAGCCTTTACCTTTCCTCAAATGCAGAGGGTCATCATCTAAAGGATGCCTTTCCAGTCGCTTGCGGCACTCTTCACAGGCCGATATGCATGTTTTACACATTTCCCTGGTGACTGGCCAGCCGCGGGCGTGTGCTTCCTGGTACAGATCTTTGGCACCTGTGTGCTGCCTTTTTACATGTAACCATTCTAACAGTTGATTCCAATCCTCTGAAATAGTTTCTTTTTTCAGGGGGCTAAGCCTTGCTAATTCATCAACTTTGTTGTTCCATTCACCTGCTTGATTCCCATCAGTTTGATGAGAAGCTACCCAACCAACCAGAAAGTTTCCTTTACTGGCGATTTCTAGGATTTCTTTCCACTTATCTTTCTGCCACACTGGGATTCTGATAACTTCCCCGCCATTTTGTTGCCAGAAAGGGAGCCACTGAGTGCAGACTTTGTGTACTGCATATGAATCAGTGTAGATGTAAACAGGAGAAGAGTTTTGTGGCTCACGCTGGAAAACACTCCAGAGGGCTATGAGTTCTCCTACCCGAGCGCTGCCCTCCCCTTCTGTGATAATTTTTTCACCAGATGAAATATGCAAGGCAGTCGCCTTATATTTCTAAATTTTTCCTTCCCGCTTTGAGGAAGCATCTGTAAACCAACAGTTTGCTGCTAACTCAGGTAAGAAGGGTGGTGCTACTTTTATAACAGAAGCAGGTTTGTCTTGGCTACTATCCAGGCTCTCAGTGTCTTGTATTGCCAAGAATTTTGCAGCATCTTCTGTGACAGAAAAGCTATTGCAGTAATACTCTATCTGAGCATACCATTTCCTGACTGACGACTTTTGGGCTGTGCCACCAGGCAGAGGGGTCCCATTAGTAACAGCTTTAATTACCTTGAAGGGACCTCTCAAGATGATAGCTTGCTGCCGTGTGATTTTTTCCACTTCAATGAGAGCTAAGCTAACAACAATCCTTTTTCCCAGGTAGTGTATCTTTTCTCAGCATCCTTAAAACCACAGGAAAAGAAGCTGACAGGCCTTGTTGGACCCTCCGGACCTCACTGCCAGATGTGTATTGATAGCCCTGAGGAGGCAAATCCCCATTCCGCTTGGAAAGGGTCTTTAGGGTGAATGGGCCCCAGTGCCTGATGTGCAGTGGCTTAAAAAATCAGTAATTGCAGTGCTTCCTCCTGAGAAGGAATCCAATCCCATTTGACTCCTTTTCTTAGTTAATTGTAAAGGGGCCTAGCAATGATTGAGAAATCTGGGATACGTTTCCTCCAGAATACTAACAGTCCTAAAGCTTGCTAGAGGTCTTTTTTATTTTCAGGCATTTTCATCTGCTCTAAAGAAGTTAAAGTGTCAGGTGGGATGCATGTGCTTCCAGATCGCCACCAAATTCCCAGAAATTTTACTTCCTGAGAAGGCTTCTGAATTTTCTCCGAGGGAATCTTTAAATCAAGGCTCTCCAGATAGATTATATTCTGTTGGAGATCCCCCACCTATGTAATTTCCTCCCCTCCTACCAAAATGTCATCAATGTATTGGTACACAGCTACAGTGTCAGGTTTAGGTATATTTTCTAATTCCTTAGCTAAAGCATGGTGTGCTAGAGTTGGAGAATGTTTGTATCCCTGAGGGAGTCTGGTGAATGTGTACTGTTGTCCCTCCCATGTGAATGCAAAGCGGTCCATGTCCTCTGGTTGTATAGGTATCATGAAGAACATGTCTTTAACATCTATGGTTGCCATGATTGTGTGAGCTTTTTCTTGTATTGATGTTATTAATTCAGCTAAATTTGGCATTGCTGCAGTCAGAGGATCAGTGTTGGCATTGAGCCTACAGTAATCAATCATAAGTCTCCACTTCCCGTTGGGCTTTCGGACTGGCCACACGGGTGAATTGTATGGGGAGTGTGTGTTAATTATTATTCCTTGATCACGCAAATCCTGAATAACTGGTTTGATGCCTTCTCTAGCTTCAGAAGGCAAGGGATATTGTTTCACATTGATTATTTTACTGTAAGGCAGTGCGGGTGCGGTCTGAAGCAGCCTAATGTTAAGTGGCGGAGTGCCAAAAGACCACAGAAAACCCTCAGTGTCTTCCCACTGCCTTCCTGCAAGGACATCTATCCCTAGCAGATTATTCGGGATGTCCCCAATTACCATTTTGACAACCAATTGATTTTCTTCTCCAGTGAGTGTTACTTTGACCAGAGCAACATTCATTGGTTCTATGGTTCCTAAAGCATTAAGAACGCAGCATTGCCTTTTTGTTGAAACAACTCCATACTTCTTGGCATCTCTATGTGTTAGTGCGGAGATCTGGGATCCCGTATCAACAATGTAGGTTACCAGAACTTTTTTGGGGCCCGTGATTGCTGTAATTAACATGTCTTCTGATTTATTTTTTGTGAGCATTCGTAAGTAAACCCAACCTCCGTCCCTTCGCTCACCTGTAAGCGGTGGAGATATTAGTTTCCCGAAAGCTCTGTTGGTGAAGATTCACTGTTTGTGTTTTGGGGTATGGGCGGGTGGGCAGTTATGTTGCTTAGGCTCTGTGAAAGAAGTTGCGAAAGAGTTACTTCCGGCTTACTGCTAGTGCTTTTCAGGAGACACAGGGTTTCACAGCCAGGGTTTCACTGTCCAAGTTCTGTGAAAGAAGCTGAGAAACAATTAATTTTGGCTCACTGGCTGTGTTCTGTGGGAGAGGCTGAGATGCAGTTTCACTGCATTTGCCCAGATTCCAAGGGAGAAACTGGGGAAGTGTTAACTTTGGCTCACTGGCTGTGTTCTGCGGGAGAGACTGTGATATATTGTGTGTACTGAACTGTGTATTGGTAGGAGTGTTTGTTAGTTTCTGGTGAGGGAGGGGGATTGGTGCACTGGGCTGGGTGGGGGGGGGGTTGATCTCCTAAAATTCCAGTTAGTTATTATTTTCTGCAATTTTTCAAGTGGTAAACCATCCATTATGTCCCGGGGAACCCCTTTTTTTATTTCCAGCATCCACCAGCGTTGTCTGTTGGAAATTTGTTTTCCTGGTTCTGTGTTTTCAGTGTTAGGAGTTCCCATAAATCGGACACCTTTTGTTTTTTCTGATTTTTCTTCCAGGGTTTTTACAGGCCCATACTGTCTACAATAATTTAATTAATCAACTGCTGCCTTACTCCATGTCCAAACCTTACAGCTACTAGATGTATCAGATGGTGTTGTGGGGGTCTGTGTTGGTGTATAGGGTGATGGTGCAGTGTCAGTAGAACTCAGACTGATCAGTGGAGTTGTTAAGAAATCTGTCCAGTCTATCTATTGGGCTTAAAGCCATAATTGTTTCTTGAATAGTGATTGCTTCTGATTTCAATGTTTATGGAAGCCCACGAATTAAAGGGGTCATAATTTCAGGCTTCACAGGCAATTGCATTGGGGATTCAAAACCAGGAATTAATTTTCTCTCATGAATCATTTGCAAACATGCAGCTTTTTGTACACTTTCTAGGATTTGGTCAGGGGTAGTGGCAATTGCTAGGGGATCACCCCTTTCCAAGGGATTTATTCCCCCGGCCCAATAGGCTGCACGTTGTGTTAGAGACCAGGAGTCATGCTTATCTCCTGTTGTAAGGAAAACACCATGTCCCCAGTAACCACTGGCTTCTTGTTCAGTTAACTTAATCTGGTCTTCGCCAGTGAGGGACACACAGAACACATATTCTGCTTCTGATTTGTGGGGGAGGCGACCGAATTCCTTTTTCAATTTAGCTAATTCGGTAGCATTGAATGATGTTTGTTTGGTTGTTATGTGGGGATCCATGTCTTCAGTATTAATATAATTATATTCAGTTTTAATAAAAGGTCTCAAATGAGGACAACAATTTTCCCCACAATTTTTAACTGTTTCAGATTCTTTGTAAGAATAGTTTTGTTTTGCTGCTTTGAGCTCTTTGTATAGATGAATTTTTTTAATGCAAGATGTTCCTTTTCCTTCCTCCTCTGTAGAGGAGTTAATTTTGTGTATGGTTTTGGTTTGTTCTTCCCTAAGGGCAGCTCGAAGTGTGTAAATTTCATTTCTGTCCTCATTTAACTGTTTTTGCAAAATTTCAACGAAATTTTGAAGGGAATCTATAATTACCATTTCCTCAGTTCTCCATTTACAGCGATTTTCTATGGTTGCAGTAAGACATGCTCCGAGGACTGAGCAAAGAATGTTTTTATTGTTACCCATTTTGAATTTTGATTCATGTTGCAGAGAACATATTCTATCAATGACATTTTCCAAATTAAACCAATTGTTCTCTGCCCAAGTTTCTCCACCAGATGACGGTTCGGCATTGTGTTTAGCAAGCAATGAGTAAAAGTCAGCTTTTGCTTTAGGATTGAGATTTTCATTCATTTTGTGTGAAGGGACTAGGACTATACCAGGGAGCTGATTTGTGAACTCAAGTTACACAATCATACAGACTTTTTGCTCTCCTTCATCTCCCTAGATAGCTGAAGAAAAAAAATCTGTCTGGAAGGCACTGTTTTAATTGCTTCAGTTTGTCCCTTCCTTTCCAGACAGTCCAGATACACACACTCACGCACACACACAAATGTTTTCTTTGTGAGGGGACCAGAAACCTAGAACAGGGAAAAAGCCAGTCAGCCTTCGCTGGGCCGCCCCTCGCTCCCTGTGTAGGTGAAGGGACAATATCTGTCTAAAAGGCACAGCTTAATTTCTTCAGGTCTGTCCCTCCCCTTTTAGACAGTCCAGGTACACAAATACAGCAGTAACAACAGTAACTGGTTCAGATTCAACTCCAATACAACAATAACAGCATCAATTCCAGTATCAATATCAGGATTAGGAGGAGTATCAGTGTCGGTATCCATGCCAGTATCAAATCAGTATAAGAAGTGACAGTAACAATTTCCCCTGCTTTTGCACCAAAAAATCTTTTGTGTCAATTCCGGGGCCTATGTGCTCAATAGAGGGTGAGATTTGGCTTTGGCATATGCATTCTGCAGGAGATTACAGACTACACAGTACCTGCAAAATCTCACTGGCTATCAGAATCCTGTCCGTGACGCCAGTTATGTGAGGGTCTGCCTGAAATGAATGGGTGACAAATGATTTTTTGGTGCAAAGAATAACCAACAAAGGCACAGGGGTTTTGCAGTATCAAATCAACAAAATGCTTCCATGGAGGGGAAAAGAATAGGAACAGGAAGAGGGGGGAGGTTATTCCATTGTTTTCATGGCCGAATGCTCGCAGGTACGTTTACTCTGGGCAGTTTTCCCCCCCTCCCCGAGTTGGGAGGGGGTACAGTCCCAGTCTCTGGAAGGAGGTTGCCAGGGGGGTGCCAAGGGGGTACCAGAGGGGTGCCAATAGGGTGCCAGGGGGGTTCCTTGTCTTGTCTTGGTCGCTTGATGAGGGGACTCACATCTCTCTTTGTCTGTCATGATGGTTGAAGGCAGGCGAGAGGGGTCTTCTCTTGGAAGGGGGGGGAGCCACCCCAGAGCTCAGACCAGCCAAGTCAGGAGGTCGGAAGAAAGTCCAGTTCCATTGTTCAGAAAAGGGCAGCATGCCCCTTCGAGTTCAGCATGGCATGTTCTGCAAACACCACCTGTGAACACACTGAATAAGCATGAGACTTTCTTTCCCAACTAGCTCAACAGTTTTTAACCTTTCGGGGGTCTTTTCTCATGACAATTGTGAGGCAAAAATTGAAGGATTTTCGGATGGACTTTCACAACCAGAAACTGCTGCTCCATCCCCATGGGCTGCAGACCCCCATGGGCAGGGCGGGGGCGTGGGGGCTGCTCCCCTGCACGGCCTCCCCTTCACATCCCTGCCAGAGCCATGGGCAGCTGCCTGTGGCCACCGAGTGCGCTCAGGAACTGACCACTGTTACTGGAAGCCTTGGTGCTGAGCCCCTGAATCATCTCTCACTCGGACATGGTCACAAACAAAGGAGGAACAGGGCCTCAGCGGCCCGAAGAGCTGCCCACAGAACCAGCAGGACCTGGACGAGTGGGATTGCAGAAGCGGTGCGGGGAGAACATCCAGGCAGGCTGCCAGGGGCTGAGGCTGGGGCAATGGAAAATCTGCAGTGGGAAGGAAACAACACAGCATCTGGTATTTTGAAACACAGCTAGAGATTTCCTGTGCATTCTGACTATGAGCCACCAATGGTAGGCTGTGAAATTCCTAATACCTGTCTGGCCCTTGGGGCTGAGCTGTGGGATGAAGCTCTGGAGGGAGACCTGAGAGAGATCCTAGAGTGAGCCAGGGTCCCCCATGTCAGAGCAGAGCCCGGAACAGCAGGAAGGGATCCATGGCAGCCTTGCCCCACCTCTGCCCTTTCCCCACCAGGGGCCAAACAACATCCTGAAGCACATTGTGAGATAACTGCTCAAAGGGAATTGTGGGTACATTTCCCTCAGCCTTGTCCTGGGGCTCAGCAACCGAGGGCTCTGGCTGCACGTCTGGACATGCCGTGCCCGGAACAGCGGGAAGGGATCCATGGCAGCCTCGCTGCCCTGCTGCTGCTTCCATGCCCTGCAGGGCTGTTTCCCAGTCTGGCCTGGCTGCAGCTTCTCCCCAGCCTCGGCAGGAAAGCATTGGGCATCAGCTGCCACACAGCCCAAAATCACCAGGGATCCCCTGCATTTTCCCAGTCCCCAGTAACATCCTGAGGTGTGGCTGCTTGGAGGAGGGAGGGCCATAGCCAACCCCAATGGTTAGGGGGGGATCAGGATTTTCCTGATCCTTACCCATGTTTTGGACAAGTATTGCCTCCTGAAGAGGCCACCTCCTGGATGTGCAATGATTCCATCTGATCCAGCTGTGCCTCTTCCTTTCTCAAGGGATGGACAGAGAGGCTCTATGGAAGGTGGCATTTCCTGCAGGAAGGGAGGCGATGCCAGGCACAGCCACAGGAGGTAATTGCTGTGCCTCTGGGCCTGAGCCCTGCTGAGGCTTGAGCTGCCCTCTCTGCTGCTTGGCACTGTGGGCACAGGCCAGACAAGACAAGCACAGCCCAGAGGAATTGTCCCGAGCAGGCTCAGGGCACTCGGGTACTGAGCTGTCCTGCTGGGCTCCCTCCGTGGGAGACACGTCCTGAAACCTGGGAGCGGCTGCACGGGGTGCCCATGGTGGGGAAAGGGCAGAGGGGGAGAGCAAGGCTCCAGTGTGTCCTGAGAGGGCCTGGCTATGTGCCCGTGGGCTGTGGGAGCTGTTCCATGGGCAGGTGGGCAAGCAGGAGTGAGGGACGGCGGTTGGGAGAGACAGCTGTGGCACTGCAGATTTCCCCAAGCATTTAGTGAGGGTTTCCTGTGTGGGAGGGAGAGACCCCCAGGGCCCTGGGCTGCTCCAGCTGCCCCTCCAGGCATGTTGCACAGCACCTGCAAAGAGCGTGGAGAGTGACCAGGAGGCACAGGCTCCCATAGCCTTACCACACCCCCTTTGCAGTGCGCAATTCCCCAAGGCAGAAGGGGATCCCAGCACACCATGGAAATGGTTCTGTAGCATCTGTGCTCCCTTCTCAACTGGCACATGACTTGGAGTAGTTGAAAATGCTGGTGAAAGGTACTTTGAAGACCTTGCCAGATGTTGAAGGCATGTTCTGAATGTACCTTTCCTGCCAGAATAATCCGTGTCAGTGTGGCAAGATGTCACTTGTGCCATTTCCCTTAAATTTCACTGAAGGTTGATCAGTTCTGGAAACCTTGCCCTGCTCCCTTCTGGAGCCCAGAGGGATCCCACAGGATCGCTGTCAGTGGGAGGAAGGGGCATTTAGCTGTCCATCCTCCTCCTGTGTGCAATGCCACTGTGTCCTTCTGTGTGCTCTGTGCAGCCACAGAGAAGAGCAGAGAGGGAAGGGACTGGGCCTAGGGCTGTGCCCCAGGGCTGAGCCATTCTCAACTCCTTTGCTGGCCCCAGGGATCCTGAGCTGCTCCTGCTGCCACTGCCAAGCCCTGGCCCTGCCTGGGGCTGGGTTTGGAGCTGCTGGCAGCTCAGGGAGTCCTTTCTGCCCTAACTACCCTGCAAGGGGCTCCTTCCATCCCAGTGTGGGGCCAATGCAAGCATGTGGTCCCCTTGGCCCTGCTCCTGAGTGAAAGGCAGAGACAAGGGAGTGCCTTGGAGGGCACCAATCACCCAGGTGCCCTCACTGCCACTCAGGCCTGAAGGAGAATCTTCAGCAGTGCCATTGGAGCTGTTCTGTCCTGCCTTTCTTTGCAGCTGAGCTGCTAAAGGTGATCTGGCTTCCCAGCCCATGTTCAGGATTGAGCCTCTGGGAGATGGTGAGAGTAGGTCAAGGCCTTTCCCCTGGGAGAGCTGCCATCTCAGAGCCCAAAGCTCGGCCAGGGGGGCATCGCTGCAGGTGCCAGGAGAGAGCCATGGCCGTGTGTGCCCTCGCCCTGCACGATCACCTCACAACTTTCACTCAGGACTGGCAGCTGTTTAGAGGAGGGTGGGTCCTGGCCCAGCTGAAAAGGACCAGATGATTTGTTGATTACACCCGATTTTTCATAAGCATGACGTCCTGAACATGCCATTAAAGAAATGGAGAACTTTTCCATCAGTTAAGGTGTACTTTTTGTTTCTCAAGTGATGGGCCAAAAGGCAGGACAGAAGGAGGTGTTTCCCCAAAGAAGCAGAGGCCGATTGGCAGCCCCTGCTGCAGGACGGAAGGCCAAGCCAAACACAGGCATGGGCACGAGCACAGGCTCAGAAGGTAATTGTTGTGCCGGGCTCAGCAGGGCTCAGCCCTGCGCAGGGCTGTGTGGCTGCAGCTCTTCCACTAGGGCCTGCCCTTGCACGGCCCAGCAGCAGCCAAAGCTGGAGGCGCCTCTGGAGTCCTTGAGGCCTCTGGAGCTCATTCACAGCCCCGGGGAAAGGGGACTTGTGCACCAACGTCCCTCCCGCTGCAGCTGCTCTGGAGCTGGCCCTGAGTGCCCAGAGGCCCAAGGCACAGGAGCAGCCCTGAGCGGGAGCCCTGCCACGAGCCCAGGGCCAGAGCCAGCCTTGGCTCCCGACTGGGCAGGGGCTGCACTGGCTCCTGACAGGGCTTGACTCTGCGCCCTGGGGCTGGGGGCGCTGTCACAGGGCAGGTAGGGCCAGGGCTGGCAGTGGCTGTTCAGGGATGGATTTGGCCCGTGTCCCTCCAAGCAGCGACTGCCCAAGAAGCTGCACAGCCCCCGGGCTGTCCTCCCGGCTTGCTGGGCTTTGTTGGGTGGCACAGCCTGAGCCAAGGGGCGGCAAGGTGCCTGCAGGCCCCAGCTCTGGGGTAAACGGAGAACGTCCTGCCCGCATCCACCGTGCTCCCAGCTCAGCAGTGCAGCACAGCATGGGCTGACGCTCCCCATTGCTCCCACAGGTGCAGCTGGAGCCACAGCACATGTTCCTGATGCCCAGAAGGGCCTTGGAAGGGGTTTCTATCAGGGAACAGGCTGCTGGCTAGGGTCACTGGCAGGCCTGCTTGTTTTGGAGCTGATCTTCATCTTATGCTCTGTCCGAATTTGGACTTGCTGGAAGAGAAAAGGGTGAGTGTTTAGTTCACCTTTCCCTCAAACACCTTCTTTTGAAAGCCTACTGTACATAGGAAACATTCCCAGTGAGGCTGCAGTGTAGGTGTGTCCAGTCCATGATTGTCCAAAGAACTCTGCTGAGGGTTCTGCTGCTGCCCAAAGCTTTCATTGGCCTCCTAATTGCTGGGCCTTGTCCTGGGGGCCCACTGGGGCTGCAGCCAGTGCTGGCTCCCACTGAGGCTGCCTGGCCAAGAGCAGCCCCAGGGGCACAGGGCAGAGGAAAGCACGGTGGGGAGAAGCAAGAGCAGGGACGAGATTGCCCTTGAAAGGCAGAGGCGCTCTGGGGCCCGCTCCTGGCCAGGGAGCCTGCCCAGAGCCGTGCCCTGCTGGCCAGGGCCTTGAGGGACAGCTGTGCAGCTGGGCCAAGCTGTGCCAGCAGCTCCAGCCGTGCTGGGGAGCCTTGCCAGCTCTGGGCCCTGCTGTGCAGGAGGCTCCCTGTGTGCCACTGGCAGCTGGGGGCTCAGCCACCTCCTCTCTTCACAGGAGCGCCTCTGCAGCTTCACAAGACTGGGAAATAACTCAGCCAGGGAGAACTGGACCTGTCATCTCTTTTTCCGTGCCAGTGTCCATTGTCCCTGCCATGGCTGCAATACCAGTTTTGTTCTGGCATCATGCTGTTGCCACCACCACCCAGAACAGGACCCTCTGTCCCCATAGGGGCTGGCTCTGCTCTACAGCCAGGCCAGAAGTGCAGCCCTCCAGACAGGGACGGGCCTGAGTACAGCAACATCTTTGGGCTTCAGCTCATGTGTCTGTGAGCTACCACTAGCACAGGTTGAGCTGCTTGTCTGGGCACAGCCATGGGTGGGCAGGCAGTGGCCGAGCATGGGGCTCCTGGGACACCATATATGTGCTTATTTCTTCATTTTAATAATTAGAAACTTTTAGAAATAGTTAGGGTTTATTTTTTTCCTAATAAAGAAATCACAAAAAATTTGTCCCCCCTTTTTCCATAGTAGTTAAGGATTTTTATAAGTAGTTTTAGAATTCAGAATAACTTTGAACACTTTTACACTTCTAGAATCAACTGGGCTTGTCATCTTGCATCTCCGTGCCAGTGTCCTTTGTCCCTTCCCCACAGCTGCATTACCAGCTTGTTGCTGGGGACATGCTGTTCCCTCCACCACCCAGAAGAGGACCCTCTGTCCCCAAAGGTGCTGGCCCTGGTGTCCAGCCAGGCATGGAGGTGCAGCTCTCCTGCCAGGGAAGGGCCTGAGTCCACCAACATCTTTGGCCTTCAGCTTGGGTGTCTGTGTGCTACCACCAGGGCTTGCGGAGCTGCTTGTCTGGGCACAGCCAGGGCTGGGCAGACAGCTGCTGGGCACGGGGCTCCTGAGAAAAAGCGACCCCATTTTGTCTTCATTTTACATTTTTACATAGCAGAAATTGTTCAAAATATTCAGAAACAATTTTTGTAGGAAAAAAAATCCCCATATATTTCTTCCCTTTTCCCACAGGAGTTCAGGATTTTTCAAAGTAGTTGTAGAATTCTGAAAAATGTAGCACACTTTAATACTTGCAGAATAAGAAATAAAACTGCATTTAATTGGTAATCTTTACTCTAAGAAGAACTAAGTCATCACAAGGCACCCAGCATACTGGAGAGGCTCTTTTCCCACTGGACATTCTTACCGGCCGACAACAACCAACCTAAAACCTTTTCCCTGATATTTTCTGGGATTTCTGAGAAGCTCAACTCTCAGTCTTCAGAGGCAAACTTTGAGCACAGTGGGAATCTCCTGCTGTGCACGAGGGTCTCTGTGTGCCAGCTGCAACTGGGAGCTCAGCAACCTCCTGTCTCAACAGGCGTCCATCTGCAGCTTCACAGGAGCAGCCAAATGCCTCAGTCTGGGACACCTGTTCCAGACATTCCCCATTGCCATGCCCATGCCCAATGCCCCTGTCACAGTTGCTTTACCAACTTGTTGCTGTGCAGGTGCTGCCACCACCCAAACAAGGTCCTCTCCTCCTGAAGGCACTGGCCCTGATCTCTGGCCCCTACTGAAGGTGGGCAGAGCTTGGCCCAGCATTGCTGTTGCAATAAAGAGATGGAGCTGTCACCCCAGTGTCCGGGTGGCAGCAGCAGCAAAGCCCACCTGGCAGCCGCACTGGCTCAGCTCCGTGCCCAGGAGCAGCCATGGATGCCCACGGTGTGGGCAGGCAGGAGCCAGGCAGGGGCTGCTGTGACCAGCGGCGGGGTCCCCAGGGCTGGGGGAGCCTATGCTTAGCATCCCTGGGCTGAGGGCACATTTCCTTCCCTGGCATCATCTGGGCCTGGACCTCCTCCAGTGGCAAGCCCAGGAAAAGAGGGAAGCCATCAATAGCATCTCCATGGACACAGTCTGACCCACAATGTCAGCAGGTGACAATTAAGGTTTTGCTGAGCAATGGACCTGGCATACACACAAACAATCAAGGCAGTCCATTTGTACAGATGCGGGCACACTCTGGGGGTACAGCTGAGGCCATGAGGTCACAGCAGGCTCAGGGCTCACAGCAGGCTGAGGTCACAGTTGGCTCTGAGGTCACAGAGGTGCCAGACACAGTGGTTGCACAGCAGCACAAGGAGCGAGCACTCAGTCCTTGAGCACAACTGTTGCGGCAGCAGCGGCAGTGGCAGCAGTGGTGCTGACATTGGGACAGCACTGTCAGGACAGTGGTGGCAGCAAGAGCTGCAGGACTGGCAGAGGGCAAGGCACCATGGCCCTTGCTCTGCGCCTCTTCCCCCTGCTCCTCCTGGCCGTGGCCCTGCCTGCCAGGGCTGCCCAGGCTGCTCCGCTGCCAGCGTGGCGAGCACGTGAGCCAGCAGCCTGGCTCCCCTTTCCCGGGACAGCGCTCCCTGCTCCCTGGGAAGCGCTGGGGATGGTTTTCCCCAGGCCTTTAGGGAGGGTTTCCTCTGGGGGAGGGAGAGAGCCCCCATGGCCCTGGGCAGCCCCAGTTTCCTTGCCAGGGATGTGTCACAGGCCTGCAAAGAGGGTGCAGAGTGACCAGGAGCCTGCCCAGAACTCCCAAGGCTCTTGTGCAGTTTGACCTTGCCCATTCACACCTGGCCCCCATGGCCATACCCAACCCCCTTGCAGTGTCCAATTCCCAAAGGCAGAAGGGGATCCCAGCACACAAAGGAAATGGTTCAGGTCTTTGCTCCATTCTAGATTTGGATCACGCCTTGGAAGATTTGGAAGTCCAGGTGAATGACACTTTGAATGTCTTGGCGAATGCCAGAGGCAAGTTCTCAATTTCCCTTTTACTGGCAAAATAATCAGTGTCCATGTTGCAAGAGCTCACCCATCGGCCATTTTTGTTAATGTTAAGTCAGGGCTGAAGAATTCTGTAAACCTTGCCCCACTCCTTTCTGGAGCACTGAGGGATCCCACAGGATAGCTATCAGTGGGAGGAAGGAGCATTTAGCTGTCCATCCTCCTCCCGTGTCCAATGCCATTGTGTCCTTCCGTGTGCTGTGTGCAGTCACAGAGAAGAGTAGAATGGTCAGGGGCCAGGCCCAGGGCTGTGCCCCAGTGCTGAGCCTTGCCTGTAGCCTGAGGATCTCCTACAGTGCCACGGGTGATGATCTGTCCTGCCTTTCTTTGCAGCTGAACCTGTTGGTGAAGGTGATCTGGCTTCCCAAACCGCATCCACACCTGAGCCTCTGGGAGCTGGTGAGGGTAGGTCAATGTCTTTCCCCTGAGAGAGCTGCCAGCTCAGAGCCCAAAGCTTGGCCAGGGGGGCATCACTGCAGGTGCCAGGACAGAGCCATGCACGTGTGTGCCCTCGCCCTGCGCGATCCCCTCACCGCTCCTGCGGCTCAGTGATGCCCGTGCAGCTGAGCAGAGATGGCAGAAGCTTCTGTGGCTGATGTGTTACAGATGTGTCTGCAGGGAGGACTTTTCCTGTCCCTGTGATGATTCCTATAAAGAAGCCAGGCTCCCGTCGCAGGGGTAAGTAGTGTGTCCCTGCTGACCCCACAGGCTGAGCCCTGCTTTTGTAGCATCCAATCATGGGAAATGGAACCGTGTTGCTCTAAGGTCCTCCAAGGGGAAAGAACAAAGCTACAGGACAGAAGAAACCCCATGAGCCATCTGAACACATGAGGGAAATGCTGAAGGAAATGCAGCAGGCAGGACAAGGTGGGTGCATTCCCTCAGCCTTCACCTGGGGCTGAGTAGCCGAGGGTTCTGGCTGGAAATCTGGACATGCCAAGCCCGGCACAGCAGGAAGGGATCCATGGCAGCCTCACTGCCCCGCTGCTGCTTCCATGCCCTACTTCCAGCCTGGCCTGGCTGCAGCTTCTCTCCAGCCTCTGCAGGAAGGCATTGGGCATCAGCTGACAGGCAGACCAAACTGCACCAAAGGCATGAGATGCCCTGCAATTTCCCATCTCCAGGCAAATCAGAAGGGGTACCTATATGGAGAAGGGAGAGCCCTGGCCTACCCAAAATGTTGAAAGGGATTTCTTGAATCTTAACCATGTCTTTGAGAGGCATACCCTGCTCCAGTGTGTCCTGAGAGGGCTTGGCCATGTGCCCATGTGCTGGGGGATTTGTCCCTGGGGAAAGACGGTTGGAGGGATAGAAGTAGGTAGAAAGGGAGGGAGAAAGGGCAGGAGGGGGACAGGGGGATAGCTGTGGCACTACCTGCTGCAGTTTTCCCCAGGGATCTAGCAAGAGTTGCAGCTGTGGAAGTGAGAGCTCCCAGGGCCCTGGGTTGCTTCAGCCGCCCCACCATGGATGTTACACAGGGCATGGAAAGAGGGTGCAGAGTGACCAGGAGCCTGCCCAGAGCTCCCGAGGCCCCTGTGCAGTTTGACCTTGCCCATTCACACCTGTCCCCCACGGCCGTACCCAACCCCCTTGCAGTGCCCAATTCCCAAAGGCAGAAGGGGATCCCAGCACACAAAGGTAATGGTTCAGGTCTTTGCTCCATTCTAGATTTGGATCACGCCTTGGAAGATTTGGAAGTCCAGGTGAATGACACTTTGAATGTCTTGGTGAATGCCAGAGGCAAGTTCTCAATTTCCCTTTTACTGGCAAAATAATCAGTGTCCATGTTGCAAGAGCTCACCCATCGGCCATTTTTGTTAATGTTAAGTCAGGGCTGAAGAATTCTGTAAACCTTGCCCCACTCCTTTCTGGAGCACTGAGGGATCCCACAGGATCGCTGTCAGTGGGAGGAAGGAGCATTTAGCTGTCCATCCTCCTCTCGTGTCCAATGCCATTGTGTCCTTCCGTGTGCTGTGTGCATTCACAGAGAAGAGTAGAATGGGCAGGGGCCAGGCCCAGGGCTGTGCCCCAGTGCTGAGCCTTGCCTGTAGCCTGAGGATCTCCTACAGTGCCACAGGTGATGTTCTGTCCTGCCTTTCTTTGCAGCTGAACCTGTTGGTGAAGGTGATCTGGCTTCCCAATCCGCATCCACGCCTGAGCCTCTGGGAGCTGGTGAGGGTAAGTCAATGCCTTTCCCCTGGGAGAGCTGCCAGCTCAGAGCCCAAAGCTCGGCCAGGGGGGCATCACTGCAGGTGCCAGGACAGAGCCATGCACGTGTGTGCCCTCGCCCTGCACGATCCCCTCACTGCTCCTGCGGCTCAGTGGTGCCCGTGCAGCTGAGCAGAGATGGCAGAAGCTTCTGTGGCTGATGTGTTACAGATGTGTCTGCAGGGAGAACTTTTCCTGTCCCTGTGATGATTCCTATACAGAAGCCAGGCTCCCGTCGCAGGGGTAAGTAGTGTGTCCCTGCTGACCCCACAGGCTGAGCCCTGCTTTTGTAGCATCCAATCATGGGAAATGGAACCGTGTTGCTCTAAGGTCCTCCAAGGGGAAAGAACAAAGCTACAGGACAGAAGAAACCCCATGAGCCATCTGAACACATGAGGGAAATGCTGAAGGAAATGCAGCAGGCAGGACAAGGTGGGTGCATTCCCTCAGCCTTCACCTGGGGCTGAGTAGCCGAGGGTTCTGGCTGGACATCTGGACATGCCGAGCCCGGCACAGCAGGAAGGGATCCATGGCAGCCTCACTGCCCCGCTGCTGCTTCCATGCCCTACTTCCAGCCTGGCCTGGCTGCAGCTTCTCTCCAGCCTCTGCAGGAAGGCATTGGGCATCAGCCGACAGGCAGCCCAAACTGCACCACAGGCATGAGATGCCCTGCAATTTCCCATCTCCAGGCAAATCAGAAGGGGCACCTATATGGAGAAGGGAGAGCCCTGGCCTACCCAAAATGTTGAAAGGGATTTCTTGAATCTTAACCATGTCTTTGAGAGGCATTGCCTCCTGAAGATGCCACCTCTCCAATGGGGAACAGCCCAATCTGATCCAGCTCTCTCTTTTCTTTTCTCCAGAAGCAGATGGAGAGGCTGTGCAGAAGGAAGCTTTTCCTGGAGGAAGCAGTGGCTCATGGACAGCCTCTTCTGCAGGAAGGGAGGCGATGCCAGGCACAGCCACAGGAGGTAATTGCTGTGCCTCTGGGCCTGAGCCCTGCTGAGGCTTGAGCTGCCCTCTCTGCTGCTTGGCACTGTGGGCACAGCCCAGACAAGATCAGCACAGCCCAGAGGAATTGTCCCGAGCGGGCTCAGGGCACTCGGGTGCTGAGCTGTCCTGCTGGGCTCCCTCCGTGGGAGACACGTCCCGAAACCTGGGAGCGGCTGCACGGGGTGCCCATGTTGGGGAAAGGGCAGAGGGGGAGAGCAAGGCTGCAGTGCGTCCTGAGAGGGCCTGGCAATGTGCCAGTGAGCTGGAGGATTTGTCCCTGGGGAAAGACGGTTGGAGAGACAGAAGTAGGTAGAAAGGGAGGGAGAAAGGGCAGGAGGGGGACAGGGGGATAGCTGTGGCACTGCCTGCTGCAGTTTTCCCCAGGGATTTAGCAAGAGTTGCAGCTGTGGAAGTGAGAGCTCCCAGGGCTCTGGGTTGCTTAAGCCGCCCCACCATGGGTGTTGCACAGCTCATGGAAAGAGGGTGCAGAGTGACCAGGAGCCTGCCCAGAGCTCCTGAGGCCCCTGTGCAGTTTGACCTTACCCATTTACATCTGGGTCCCATGGCCGTACCCAACCCCCTTGCAGTGCCCAATTCCCAAAGGCAGAAGGGGATCCCAACACACCCTGAAAAATGTTCTCATCTGTGCTCTGTTCTAGATGAGATTGCTCGAAAGGCTTCCCCATTAGATTGGTTGAGAAAAGTGTTGAAGCCTTTGGAGCCTCCTTCAGGTATGTTCTCACTGTCCTACACAGTAATAATTGTTGACAACTTCACAGCAACCAGGTTATACAAGCTACTGTGACTGTTGCGTTACAGATGTGTCTGCAGGGAGGACTTTTCCTGCCCCTTTGCTGATTTCTACAGAGAAGCCTGGCTCCCATCACTGGGGTGAGTAGTGTTGTCCCTGCTGACCCCACAGGCTGAGCCCTGCTTCTGTGGCATCCATTCCTAGGAAATGGAACTACTTTCTGTTAAGGTCCTCTGAGAGGGAAGAACAAAGCCCCAGGACACATGAAACTCCATGAGCCGAACAACATCTTGAAACGAATAGTGACAGAACTGCTCAAAGGGAATGGTGAGAGCATTTCCCTCAGCCTTGTCCTGGGGCTCAGCAGCCGAGGGCTCTGGCTGCACGTCTGGACACGCAGAGCCTGGAACAGCGGGAAGGGATCCATGGCAGCAGGAACCCTGCTGCTGCTTCCATGCCCTGCAGGGCTGTTTCCCAGCCTGGCCTGGCTTCAGCTTCTCCCCAGCCTCTGCAGGAAGGCATTGGGCATCAGCTGACAGGCAGCCCAAACTCACCAAGGATCCCCTGCATTTACCCGGTCCCTAGTCACATCCTGAGGTGTGGCTGCGTCGAGAAGGGAGGGTCATAGCCAGTCCCAAAGGCCTGGGGGATCAGGATTTTCCTGATCCTTACCCATGTTTTGGACAAGTATTGCCTCCTTAAGAGGCCACCTCCTGGATGTGCAATGATTCCATCTGATCCAGCTGTGCCTCCTCCTTTCTCAAGGGATGGACAGAGAGGCTCTATGGAAGGTGGCATTTCCTGCAGGAAGGGAGGCGATGCCAGGCACAGCCACAGGAGGTAATTGCTGTGCCTCTGGGCCTGAGCCCTGCTGAGGCTTGAGCTGCTCTCTGCTGCTTGGCACTGCGGGCACAGCCCAGACAAGATCAGCACAGCCCAGAGGAATTGTCCCGAGCAGGCTCAGGGCACTCGGGTACTGAGCTGTCCTGCTGGTCTTCCTCTGTGGGAGACATGTCCCGAAACCTGGGAGCGGCTGCACGGGGTGCCCATGGTGGGGAAAGGGCAGAGGGGGAGAGCAAGGCTCCAGTGTGTCCTGAGAGGGCCTGGCTATGTGCCCGTGGGCTGTGGGAGCTGTTCCATGGGCAGGTGGGCAAGCAGGAGGGAGGGACGGAGGTTGGGAGCGACAGCTGTGGCACTGCAGATATCCCCAAGCATTTAGTGAGGGTTTCCTGTGTGGGAGGGAGAGAGCCCCAGGGCCCTGGGCTGCTCCAGCTGCCCCTCCAGGCATGTTGCACAGCACCTGCAAAGAGCGTGGAGAATGATCAGGAGCCACAGCACAGGCTCCCACGGCCTTACCCCACCCCTTTGCAGTGCCCAATTCCCCAAGGGAGAAGGGGATCCCAGCACACCATGGAAATGGTTCTGTAACATCTGTGCTCCCTTCTCAACTGGGATCATGACTTTGATTAGTTGGAAATGATGGTGAAAGGTACTTTGAAGACCTTGCCAGATGTTGGAGGCATGTTCTGAATGTACCTTTCCTGACAGAATAATCCGTGTCAGTGTGGCAAGAGCTTACTCATGAGCCAGTTCCCTTAAGTTCCTCTGAATGTTGATCAGTTCTGGAAACCTTACCTTGCTCCCTTCTGGAGCCCTGAGTGATCCCACAGGATCACTCTCAGTGGGAGGAAGGGGCATTTAGCTGTCCATCCTCCTCCTGTGTGCAATGCCACTGTGTCCTTCTGTGTGCTCTGTGCAGCCACAGAGAAGAGCAGAGAGGGAAGGGGCTGGGCCCAGGGCTGTGCCCCAGGGCTGAGCCTTTCTCAGCTCCTTTGCTGGCCCCAGGGAGCCCGAGCTGCTTCTGTAGCCACTGCCAAGCCCTGGCCCTGCCTGGGGCCAGGTTGGGAGCTGCTGGCAGCTCCAGGGAGTCCTTTCTGCCCCGACTGCCCCGCAAGGGGCTCCTTCCATCCCAGTGTGGGGCCACTGCAGGCACGAGGTCCCGCTGGCCCTGCTCCTGAGTGGAAGGCAGAGACAAGGGAATGCCTTGGAGGGCACCCATCACCCAGGTGCCCTCACTGCCACTTGGGCCTGATGGAGAATCTTCAGCAGTGCCATTGGAGCTGTTGTGTCCTGCCTTTCATTGCAGCTGAGCCTGTTGCTAAAGGTGATCTGGCTTCCCAGCCCACGTTCAGGATTGAGCCTCTGGGAGATGGTGAGGGTAGGTCAAGGCCTTTTCTCCTGAGAGAGCTGCCAGCTCAGAGCCCCGAGCTCAGCCTGGGGGGCATCGCTGCAGGTGCCAGGAGAGAGCCATGGCCGTGTGTGCCCTCGCCCTGCACGATCACCTCACAACTTCTGCTCAGCACTGGCAGCTGTTTGGAGGAGGTTGGGCCCTGGCCCAGCGGAAAAAGCCTAGATGATTTGTTGATTTTACCAGATTGTGCATAAGCATGACGTCCTGAACATGCCATCGAAGCAATGGAGAACAGTTCCGTCTTTTAAGGTGTACTTTTTGTTTCTCAAGTGATAGGCCAAAAGGCAGGACAGAAGGAGGTGTTTCCCCAAAGAAGCAGAGGCCCATTGGCAGCCCCTGCTGCAGGAAGGAAGGCCAAGGCAAATACAGGCACGGGCACAGGCTCAGAAGGTAATTGCTGTGCCAGGCTCAGCAGGGCTCAGCCCTTGGCAGGGCTGGGTGGCTGCAGCTCTTCCACTAGGGCCTGCCCTTGCATGGCCCAGCAGCAGCCAAAGCTGGAGGCGCCTTTGAAGCTTGTTCACAGCCCCGGGGAAAGGGGACTTGTGCCCACGAAGCTGTGCAGCCCCCAGGCTCTCCTCCCGGCCTGCTGGGCTTTGTTGGGTGGCACAGCCTGTGCCAAGGGGCGGCAAGGTGCCTGCAGGCCCCAGCTCTGGGGGAAATGGAGAACGTCCTGCCCACATCCACCGTGCTGCCAGCTCAGCAGTGCAGCACAGCATGGGCTGACATTCCCCATTGCTCCCACAGGTGCAGCTGGAACCACAGCACATGTTCCTGATGCCCAGAAGGGCTTTGGAAGGGGTTTCTGTCAGGGAACAGGCTTCTGGCTAGGGTTACTGGCAGGCCGGCTTGTTTTGGAGCTGATCTTCATCTTATGCTGTGTCCAAATATGGACTTGCTGGAAGAGAAAAGGGTGAGTGTTTAGTTCACCTTTCCCTCAAACAGCTTCTTTTGAAATTGTACTTCAGACAGAAAACATTGCCAGTGAGGCTGCACTGTAGGTGTGGCAGTCCATGATTGTCCAAAGAACTCTGCTGAGGGTTCTGCTGCTGCCCAAAGCTTTCATTGGCCTCCTAATTGCTGGGCCTTGTCCTGGGGGCCCGCTGGGGCTGCAGCCAGTGCTGGCTCCCCCTGAGGCTTCCTGGCCAAGAGCAGCCCCAGGGGCACAGGGCAGAGGCAAAGCACGGTGGGGAGGAGAAAGAGCAGGGACGAGATTGCCCTTGAAAGGCAGAGGCACTCCGGGGCCCGCTCTTGGCCAGGGAGCCTGCCCAGAGCCGTGCTCTGCTCGCTGGGGCCTTGAGGGACAGCTGTGCAGCTGGGCCAAGCTGAGCCAGCAGCTCCAGGCATGCTGGGGAGCCTTGCCACCTCTGGGCCTGTCTGTGCAGGAGGTTCCCTGTGTGCCACCAGCAGTTGAGGCCTCAGCCACCTCCTCTTTCCACAGTTCCACCACTGCACAAGGGTTGTAAGATGGTGGCTGCACCTCACACCCAAACAGAAGGAGCAGCTCCTCCAGCAGTTAGAAGGGCCTGGCTAGGCCTGTCAAGAGTTCTGAGAAGAAGACTCCAGAACAGCCATCGACAAGGAAATCTCCTATTCTCCTGGAGATCCCACTGCCAACTCCTCTTCCAATGTATATCCCCAAGCTACTTTCATTTCTTTTTTGATCCTCCTGTGTTCCTTCCCGACTAGTTCTATAGACCCCAGGAGCAGCCCAGCACCATCCAGCCTCTCCTGAGCCCAACATGTCCCTTCCTCTGCCCCTGAGCCCCCTGGCCTTGCCATCTAAACAACACTGAAGTTAACCCTGCTCTCTGCCAGGCCAGGTGATGGCCCTTTCTTTTGTTGCACTAAAGGGAATGTGCCGTCATCCCAGTGTTTGGGTGGCACCAGCAGCAAAGCCTGGCCGGCAGCAGCACTGCCTGAGCTCCATGGCCAGGAGCAGCTGTGGATGCCCACGGTGTGGGCAGGCAGGAGCCAGGCAGGGGCTGCTGTGAGCAGTGGCGGGATCCCCAGGGCTGGGGGAGCCCAGGGGTCAGGCAGCAGCATGAGGCTCCTAAAAAAAGCAACCCCATTTTCTTAATTTTTCACTTTTAAATATTAGAAATTGGTAGAAATATTTCAAAATCGTTTTCTGTAGAGAGACACCTCCAAATATTTCTTCCCAATTCCTATAGTAGTTAAAGATTTTTCTAAGTAGCTTTAGAATCCAAAAAAATGACCTTATTTTGTCTTCACTTTTCATTTTTAGAAATATTTAGAAATATCTCTTGTAGAGAGAAATTCCCATATGTTTCATTCCTTTTTCCTCAACACATCTGTATTTTTGAAACTGGTTGTAGAGTTCTGGAAAATATTTTCCCCTTATACAATAAAAAATAAAATTGCATTTGAGTGGTAATCTTTATTCTAGAAAGAAGTAAGACCCCTTCAGCCAGCCAGCCTGCTGCAGAGGCTCTTTTCCTGCAGGAGCTTTGTACCTAGTCACAACCAACATACATAAAACCTTTTCCCAGATATTTCCTGGGATTTTTGACAAGATCACGTCTTAGTTTTCTCAGACTAACTTTGAGCAAAGTGGGCATCTCTTCAACTTACAATCTTTGTTTGCTTCTGGTGGAACTCCCTCAGTTCTAGAGCAGGGCCTTCTCTCAGCTTGCTGCTGGCCCCGGGCTCTCCTCCCGGCCTGCTGGGCTTTGTTGGGTGGCACAGCCTGTGCCAAGGGGCGGCAAGGTGCCTGCAGGCCCCAGCTCTGGGGGAAATGGAGAACGTCCTGCCCACATCCACCGTGCTGCCAGCTCAGTGGTGCAGCACAGCATGGGCTGACATTCCCCATTGCTCCCACAGGTGCAGCTGGAACCACAGCACATGTTCCTGATGCCCAGAAGGGCCTTGGAAGGGGTTTCTGTCAGGGAACAGGCTTCTGGCTGGGGTTCCCAGCAGGCCTGCTTGTTTTGGAGCTGATCTTCATCTTATGCTCTGTCCGAATTTGGACTTACTTGAAGAGAAGACAGTGAGTGTTTAGTTCACCTTTCCCTCAAACAGCTTCTTTTGAAAGTCTACTGTACATAGGAAACATTCCCAGTGAGGCTGCAGTGTAGGTGTGTCCAGTCCATGATTGTCCAAAGAACTCTGCTGAGGGTTCTGCTGCTGCCCAGAGCTTTCACTGGCCTCCTAATTGCTGGGCCTTGTCCTGGGGGGCCCCTTGGGGCTGCAGCCAGTGCTGGCTCCTACTGAGGCTGCCTGGACAAGAGCAGCCCCAGGGGCACAGGGCAGAGGCAAAGCACAGTGGGGAAGAGAAAGAGCAGGGACGAGATTGCCCTTGAAAGGCAGGGGAAGGGAGAATGTCGCTTATCCGAGAGAGCCCCAAAGAGCGGCTGGAAGAGGTGCCGGCTGATCAAGGACCCACGAGGAGCGGAGGGAGGGCGTATCGGCTGACGGAGTGTCCCGAGGAGAGGCTGGGGAGAGTGGGAGTGTGCGTTGGCGGGGAGGAGCGGCCGAAGCGCTTGCACGGTCCGGTGGTGGGGAGGCCGGCGGGGCTGTCGGAGTAGGCTCAGCCCGGCCGGTGGGCACGGCTAACCCCGCCCGCCCGCAGGACCACGGCGCAGGTCCTGTTGGAGGCGGACCTGCACGGGCTGCTGAAGCTGGACACGCTGATCCTGAACGCGCCGCCTGCGCGATGGCAGCGCAAGGCCAAGGAGAGCGGCCCCGGGCCCAGCCCCGTCGGCGTGTCGCCCGTGAAGCCGGCCAATCGCTCCCACAGCTCCAGCAAGACACCGTCCACGACAGCCGGTAAGCGCCGGCCACCAGCAGCAGAGATTGAGTGCGGGAGCCTTGCCCAGGCTGCTTGTCCGTAGCCACAGGGCTCTGGGCTCCCTGCCACGCTGTCCTACTGGCTGCTGCTCAGGCAGGAGGAGGTGGGTTGTGCTCCTGACAGCCACCCACCTCCTTGCCAGCATGAGGGGCAGAGCTCTGAGCACTGGGGCTGGCCAGCTGCTGTTCACCCAGCTGAGCCTTGCTGGCACAGCTGTATGCTAGGATGAGTGTGGGCGGGACTGTCAGCTGACAGCTTTACATCCTGTGATCATTTCTGTATCTTCCCCTTATCTCTGGACTCTGGAATTGTTGCACTAGACCCAAGTGCACACAGTCCCTAACCAACTTGGTGGCAGGGAGGAAAATATAAGTTAGTTGTGACTGGGTGGCATGAGACCTCAGAGTCCTACTTGTCTGGTGGGTGTGATGTGGAAGAGTTTTGGGTTTACTCCCGTGAAAGCTCTAATACAGGCTGTTAAATAGCTGTAAGACAATATTTTCATATGTGAATGCACATAAATCTTGATCCAAAATTCAAAGCACCCCCAAAAAGGCTGGGGGGGATTGCTACATTCCCAACCGCAGCACTATGCAGATGGAGATGGCAAATTTCCTCCTAAGCAAAAAGAATGACCCTGCGGAGGATTCCCCTACCAAGAAGGTGAGCATGTTGCTAGGTTACAATTACTTAAACAACCGCTACTCCTTCCTGCCCCTTTACAGAGCAGTGAACAATAGGTTCTATCAAGTGGGCACACGGGACTGACAAGTCCCAGCCATCACTACTTGCAGCTCTGGGATTCAGGAGCCTAGGATGCGATTGAAGCTGTAGAGACTGCCATGCACTCTAAGCCCATGCTGCTTCTGGAAGCAAAATTTAGCTTTTGACTAATGAGGTGTTAAAATGTAGCAGGCAACAAAAACACAAAGCTGTAAGCCTATGCAAAGTGAAACTACTGGTGGTAGCTATTCTAGGACAATGTCTCCACCGGGAACACTTCTGGAATGTTTTACACTATGTTCTGAAATCTGTTTATGAAGCATTTGGTCGCTTTGTGGCTGTGGCTTTTCCCACTGGCAATAACACTGAATTTGCCATTGTGTGAAAATGTGAGCAGGACAATATATGAAAGTCTGAGGAAAAATTGCTTTGACCTGCCTCTGTGTGACTGACCCTTGCAGCACAGTCAAACATCTTCAGATTCTAAGAGAAAGGGACTTAGGTGTCTGTTTAAATTGCAGTGTGGGAATTGTTTTAAATGCATTGCACTGAGGGTGATTTGTCTCTGTAGGAGCAACAGAAAGCCTGGGCAGTGCATCTGAATGGTTTTGATGTAGAAGAGGCAAAGATCCTTCACCTCAGTGGAAAATTAGAGAATGCTCCAGAAGGTATGATACAGGAGTCTGTGTGAGCTGAATCAGCAGCAGAGATCAGGTCAGGGGAACAGCAACACAGAGGCTCTGTGTGTGGTCACAGGAGAAATCAACTGGTTTCTGAGAGCTGTACAGGCTGGAGTCTCCTTTCTTAAGGTTCCTGAGGTCGAGGGAGGGCGTAACAGTTATAGTTTATTTAGGAGAGGTGCTATGACTGCCAGTTGGTCACCTGTTACAGGGCTTGCAAGGGTCTTCAGGGTGGAGAGAGAGACGAGAATCTTGACCTCATGTTCAGAAGGCTTGATTTATTATTTTATGATATATATTACATTGTTACTATACTAAAAGAAATAGAAGGAAAGTTCTCAGAAGCTAGCTAAGCTAAGAATAGAAAAAGAATGAATAAACAAAGGGCTGTGTCTCAGCAGAGGGTGAGACCCAGCTCTGCTGTGAGTGGTCAGTAAATCCAAACATTCACCCGAGACCAATCATGCATCCACCTGTTGCATTCCACAGCAGCAGATAACCATTGTTTACATTTTGTTGCTGAGGCCACAGCTTCTCAGAAGGGAGAAAAATCCTAAAGAAAGGATTTTTATGAAAAGACGTCAGTGACAGTCACCTGTACTGCAGGTTCCAAACCTTCATGAAGTCTGTAAGAGCACCAAACTCTCTGCACTTTCTAGCTTAAACTGCAACTAAATATAATAGGATTCAAAAACCCAAGTGTTTGTTAAATTTGTTTCCATGAATGACGAAATTGTAGCTTGCCCCTGTTCAGCAGTTCATACTGCCAGTGATTTTAGTGCACTGCAGGCTTGTGAGTGTTTCTCTTACAACTTCATTTTCACTCCAAGGGATTCCTAGGTGGGAGAGCAGCACTCAGCTGGGAGGAAACTAACTCAGGTTAACAAACCTTTTCCCCTGCACACAGACTATCAGAATAACCTGAAAGTGCTGTACAGTCAGAAAATGGCACCTGGATTCAGCAGGAAGAATAGCAGATATATTCCCTCAAAGCCAGAACGGGTCTTGGATGCACCAGAGATGTTCAACGACTACTGTAAGTAGGCTACAGGGTCGAGTGCTGGGCATCCAGAACATTTTGCACTGGATTGCTGTTCCTAGGACAGTGTAACTGGGCTGTCTGTATTATTTTGTGTACCCAGGCTAGCACAGACCACTTCTGGAGTGTCCCTGTGTGGCCTTACTGGGACAGTGGTCTAGGGCACTGTGTAGGTGCCTTGGAGCAGGGTACCTGGCTCCAGCAGCTGGGCATAGTGACACTCAGAAGGCTGCCCCTCACTTGTATGTGTGTGTGTGCACATGTGCACCCACACCTGCTGCAGCAGCACAGGTGAAGGGCAGGGCTCTCTAGCCAAGCATGGTGTGACCTGCATTTCTCTTTCAAAGTGTAGATCTGAATCTCATAGACTGGAGCTCCCAGAACTTCCTGGCAGTGGCTCTGGATGACACTGTTTATCTGTGGAATCACACTAGTAGGGAGATTATCCCCCTGCTGCAGATGGAGCATCCAGATGTTTACATTTCCTCTGTGTCATGGATTAAAGATGGAGACTACCTTGTTGTTGGCACAGGTGAGGTTCAGGTGAATGCAAGAGTAAAACTAGAGGTGTTTTCTAGGGATTGACAGAACTGGGGACAAAACCTTGGCTGGCAGAGGAAGGATGCCATGCACCTGACTTGTCTTCCCTGGTGTGGGGTGGAACTGCCCAGTGTGCAAGGCAGGGTTTGGTTTGGGGGTTTTCTGATAAGTAGCATTACCTTCTGTGCTATAGTCATGAGATACACACTTTCTCTGTTCCCTTACTGAGAAAGCTGAATGCCAGAGCCTGTGCAGTGAGGTTCCTAGGGCATAGAAACAGGATTGGGTTTCTTCTGAAGAAATTTTTGCTTTGCCTCTCCAGCTATGGGACGTTGAGCAGCAGAAACATCTCCGAACCATGACCAGCCATTGTGCCTGTGTGGGAACCCTCAGCTGGAACAGCTGCATCCTCTCCAGGTAAAGCAGTGGGTCAAGGGCAGTTACCAGCTGTTGCAAACTCCTATCCATCAATCTATGTTTGGCATGGGTTACGGATGGCAGACAGAAGTTTGTCCTGGCTTGGGATTCTTACTCAGCCTTATCTGTTGGAGCTGTGAGGAGAAGGCCTCTTTCCTGTATTGCAATTTGTGCTGAAGTTGTAAAGAGCTTGTGTGGGTGTTTCACTCACACCAACAGACCTGTGTTGCTGGTAACACTGGTTGAAACCCAGTGGCAGGTATAGCAGTCTTGCAACAACAAAAATGGATTTGGGTGAAAATGTGCAGCCTGACCCTGCAAGCCTTCTCTTCTCTCTGCAGTGGTGCATGGACTGGGCACATCCATCACCACGATGTCCGAGTGGCTGAGCATCACGTGGCCGCCCTTGCTGGCCACACACACGAGGTGTGCGGACTCAGATGGTCTCTGGATGGCTGCTACCTGGCCAGTGGTGGCAATGACAATCTGGCGAACGTCTGGCCATGCACCCAAGGTGGGGGTGGCGACTTTTCTCCTGTACAGACCTTCACTCAGCACCAGGGTGCTGTCAAGGTGAGCACAGAGCTGCCACGGGCGGATATGTGTGTGCAAAGCAGGTATGCAGCACTGGCTGGGTGCAGGTTGTCTCTTGTATGTTTTAAAATGAGCTCTCCTCTCTCAGGCTGTGGCATGGTGCCCATGGCAGATGAATGTTCCAGCCACTGGAGGTGGCGCTAGTGACAGACATATCCGCATCTGGAACGTGTGTTCTGGCGCCTGCCTCAGTGCTGTTGATACCCTTTCCCAGGTGAGAGATGAACATCGTCTTGGAGACAAACACCTTCTGGCAGCACACCTCCACAGAGCTGCTGGCTCCTCAGGCCCAGAGGCACAGGGAAGGAGGGGGACAATGCTTGCCTCCGAGTGGTGAGCATCAGCACAAGCACCTTGTCTCACCTGTGTTACTGCCTCTTTGCAGGTGACTTCTATCCTATGGTCAACAAACTACAAGGAGCTCATTTCAGGCCATGGCTTTGCACAGAATCAGCTGGTCATATGGAAGTATCCAACAATGACCAAGGTTGCAGAGCTGCAAGGTAGGTGGACAGGGCCTGGGTGGGGGGGCTGTTAGAGGTTGAAGACAGCTGCACTCCTTGGTTGGAGCCTGCAGCATCACTGATACAGGACAGTATCTGGGGCCAAGCTGCTAGGAGTAAAGCATGCCCACGGGGCTGTGGAAGAGATACCATTGATCCAAGTGTATGCTTGGGGTCTGAAATCATGCTGCCACAGCCACTGGAGAGACAGCTATGCAAGCTGGCAGGGCTCATGGGAACATACAGGAGTAAATGTGCATGTGCTGATCAGCTCAGCCCTGACTGCACATTCCTTCTCCTCCTCAGGTCATACTGATAGAATCTTGAACCTGACCATGAGCCCTAATGGTACAGCAGTGGCCTCAGCAGCTGCTGATGAAACACTGCGGATCTGCCGCTGTTTTGAGATGGATCCCATAAAGAAGAAGAAGAAGGAGAAGGCAAACAGTGCCAAAAGCAGTATTCTTCACCAGAGCATCCGCTGAGAGCACGGGATTGTTGTGGGGAGGGGGATATTTGGTTTACACACTGTGCAGTATTTTAAATGTTAATGAACTGCTTAACTTGACTTTTTCTTAATGGAGTCTGATGGAAGAAAAAGCCATGGCTCCTAAACCCAAGTCTTTCTCCCTGAGGCTGGGGATCTGGGCAAGGAGTGGAGACCTAGGTCTTAAGGGCCAGTTTAGAGGCCCCTGAGCTTAGCACAGCCTAGCAGAAGGATGCTGTGCAAGGGCTGTACTTCTGTTTCTGTCCCAGCTAAGATAGATATGTCACCTGCCCCATCTAGATGCTGACTACAAGCACAGCAGCTCCACCACAGGCTCAACTGAAAGCACAGCATGGCTGTGGCCTCAGTTTGTGTTGTCCTGGCCTGTCTCACAAGCCCAGGGACACCTTCCTATGGCTCTGCAGGCAGATCTCAGTTTGTCTTGTTAGCTACAGGCAGCCATCACTGCCTGCCTATGGTGCTGGAGTAGAATAGCTGTTGGGAAAAAAAAGGAGGGAGGGAAATATAGAGCAACAGCTGTAATCACCCCAAAGGCTGGAAAGGGGCTGGCTCTGGCATAAAGCCTGATGCAAAACAAAAGGTTGGCTTACACAGCCACAGCCAGCCTGGGTGTCATGCAAGAGCCACGCAAAGCACCACCAACCCTGTGCTCAGCCTTCAGTCACGTATTCTTCCAACAACTCTGATCTCCCTTCCCCTCCTGCTGACAGGAGGCCCTGGTGCCTCACTGAGGCTTCATGCAGGGGAGCAAGCACCAGGGCTCAGCTGACATTTATTGGAGCTTGACTCCCCTGCACTTGGAAAAATGCCTTTTTTCCAGGCTGAACTGTGCTGGAGCAAGTTGCAGGAAATATATTTGAGCCCTCACCTGACCAACAACCAGCTCAGCCATGATGCTTTGCACGGTGGAGCTGCAGTGTCTGAGGCTGTGGAGCTGCACCAGACCCATCAAGCCTGTCCTGCAGCTGCACCAGCATTGCCAGGGGCTGCTGGGGACACTGCACAGCTGATAAGCACCTTGGCCTGTACAAAGCAGCTCCACCAAGCCTGTGCCTCCCATCAGCCCTCAGTGATTAGCTGAGGGTGGATTATTAACTATTTTCACCTTTCCCTCAGCACAGTACCACACTGTGCCTAGCACCAGCTCTGCCTCCTGAGCCTTACAGCAGCTGGAACCTTCAAAGGTTCCGACTTGTGCTCTGCCAAGGCCAGCGAGTGTGTAACCACACCCACCAGAGCACCCACCCACACACACACATAAAGCTGATATGGGGGGCACAGTCTCAAAAAACAGCCACTGAGCCAGCACCTTCCCAGCAGTGCTGCTGGTGCATCCCCATTTGGCCACTTGGGAAAGATCAGGAGGTCCAAGGATGGAGCTCTCCCTCAGACACAAATCCTAGGGCCACAGCTGCCTCTAAAGGGGAAGCAGGCAGGAACCCAGATGCAAGGCTGGGCTCTTCCACAGAGCTGTGCTGTTGTTGTAGGAGCCCTGCCCCACAGCCCTGCACTTGGTGCTGGGAGTTAGCACAGACTTGCCCTGTAGGGCCACAGCTGATTAGGCCTTGCCTGGTCCCTGACCTGGAAGGAAAGCTTTATATGCCAAAAAGTTCCTGTCATTTTTTCCATCCCATGTAAGAGCAGATCAGCTTTCTCACAGACTCTTTCTTTCGCCTTAGCACAGGCCCCACACCCAGATGCTGTGCATTACCCAGCCCTTAGAGGACCTCTGAGCATTACCAGAGGGTAATGATACTGCAGGGTCTTTGACCCCATGCTGGTCTCTCACAGTCCTGGAGCGAGGAGGAGCAGAGGAAGGAAGTGGGCACTGATCCAGCAGGCCCGGTAAACACAGCCCTGTAAGGTGTGAATTCAGTTCACAGCATGACAGCATATTAATTATCAAGTGCCATGGCCAGCCCATAGAAGAGCACAGCTAAAAGTGTTATGAATAAGAAGCTTGACTAGGTCAATATTCAAGCAGCAATCAATTCATTATTTAATATGGTAAATATGAGCAATACAGCGCTGGGTACAGTGGGGAAAGTTTTCCCTCCAACTGCACACTGATAATTGAGGGTTACAGGTATTTATAGGAGTACCCATCAGTTTTTTTCAGCAGTTTCTATTTCCAATCTTTTACTCATCAGCAATTCTTATTCGAAATTATTACATCACAATTCTATACACTATTGTGATTTTAATTTCTCAGGATGTATCTCAAAGGAGTATCCCCAGATGATGACAGTCCAGTTTCCAAAAGAAGAAAGACGACTCCCATCTGGTGGGGTCCAGCTCTCCAGATGTGTGTCCACCTTTTAATTGCAGAGACTCTAAATCTCATAACAGTGATATCCAGCTTCCCTTTGGTCAAAACCATAAACCCTTGAGGTGATGTTCGTCTTCCTTTCTCAAGCTGTTTTTCTCTGCTTCAATAAGGTCTGAGATAAGAATATTTCCTTTATATATATTCCAAAGCTACAGTTTCAAGGATACAAGTAATATTCTAAAATTATACTTCAAAAGGTTATTATTGCAGAGCTCCTTATGGATTAAATGCAAGCAAAATGCAACATCTTTAACACCTTATTTCCAATACTCCTAAATCAACTAGGGTTAATTGCAAACAAAAGATAGGTTCAAAGGCCTTTTTCCATGCTTTATTCTCCTCAGTTATTATTAGAATTCACAGCTCTCCCATTGTCGGGGTCCACACGTTTTGCATTCACAAATACACACGTCACCTGTTTGTACCTGACACGAAACACAGCTTTGTATCTCACAAACAAGAAAATGCACTCCTTGCTCTTCTGACACAGCTCTCTCTGTTCATGATGTGGGGAAGTGAGTGCTGATGATGTGCAGGAGCTAATGCAAGGGACAGGGACAAGGATGCAGCAGGCACAGTGCCAAGCTGACAGAGGGATGATTTCTGGAAATGGCACTGAAGGAGAAGAGTTTGCAGGCAGGACAGAAAATGGCTCTTTGTTTCACCTATTCTTTCAGTGCTGCTAAGAATGTAGCCTGGAGCAAGCTGGGAACACCAGAGCCTGGAGCCCTTTCCAGGCAGGGCTGCATCAGACACAAACCAGCAGGGGACTGAGGAGCCCCTGGGGCGGCAGTGAGCAACCTCAGGTTCTGCTCACTGCTGGTGGCATTTCCTATTGAATCATCTCCAAGGACTTCTCTTGTGCTCTGTATTTCTAAGGGTTTTCCCCCTTGTTTGTTTTTGGTTGTCTCCTGCACCTTTTCTTCTCCAAATTTTCCTACCCTGTCAGCAGCAGCCCCTGTCCAGAACTGGCTCTAAAATATCAGCAAAACAGCTAGGAACAACAAGGGTGGAATCCTGCGGCTCAGGAATTCGTATGCCAGAGCCCTGTCTGTGCCTTAGGCTTTGTCAGGACCTCCTTCTCTGAGCAAAAACTAGGGATTAGTGGAGTTTTTTGTGAAAGAGCTCCTGAGAAGCAAATGTTGTGCGAGGTTTCTCAGGAGTGTTTCCGTTAAGTTCATTGCTGACAAAGAGAAAGTAAAGCCAGGATAGCAGAGCAGTGGGAGCTGGTCACTCCCTGCAAAGGGCTGCTGTATGATGTGGGAACACCACGTTCCAGGAGGGGCGAGCAGGATCAATGTGTTCACAGTGCTGCAAATGAAGTTTGGGTTCAGTTACAGAGTAGTCAGGAGTGGTGAGCACTGGAAGATCCAGCTGCAGTCCCCATCCATGTCCCTTTCAGTGCTGGCTTTAGTGTGTCTGCAGCCTGGATCCAGAGCGCCCTGGGGGGCTCCTGAGGCTGCCTTTGCACTCGGGGTGAGGATGCCCAGGAGCCCCTGAGGCCGCAGTGGGTAACAGGGCTGGGGCTTGTGGCCTGGCAGGTGTGGCTCTGGGGGCTGTGACATGCCAGAGCATGGGTCACTGTCACTGCCCTCCGCAGCCCTGGCTAGCTCTGTGATGCTCCAGGGACAATGGCAACCCCAAATTGATTGATCAGGTATGATGTGCACATCTCTGCTGTTTTCAGAGTCAGTGAAATTGACAATGAGTGGCTGGAAATTAGGAATGCCCACCCAGATTTTATCTCCCTTACTTTAAGAACACCTTAATAAGGCACTTCAGGAACTGAACACTGACATTCTCACCCTGCTCTATTTACTTTACATTTGAATACAGGCTGGTAGAAGCAGAAATCGGGCTTAAATTTCTCCCCAAATTACCTGTTGCACTTTCAGGTTAGGAGTAGATGTAAAATTCAGCTAATCACTCTCTCTATCCCTGAATATTCCACTAGTGAACTGACCTACAGAGCATCCTTTTTCTCTTTTGTACCTTCCTAAATGGCGCCCAATGAACAGGACACTCGCATAAATCTCACAGAAAATCACCAAAATTGCTGAAATTAACTCTCAATTCCATGATAAAAGCTTCTGAGAAAAGGCTTGACATGATCACTGAACAAACTGAAACTTGGAAGAGAAACACGCATTTCAGCACTGATCAAGGGGAAAGGAAAAGAAATGCTGTAACAATTCCAAGTGGAAGGTGAGGAGAAACACAGGAAGCACAGAAAGAACAAGGCCCTGTCAGATGACCTGTGCAAGGTAACTTTGTGCCCCAGCACTGTCAGAGGACATTCCCTGTCATTGGTGCAAGTGGCTGGAGACATAAATGCTGATTGATTTGGGGGCCACAGTCTTGATAAGTGCAGAGGTGGTTCAATAACCTGACATGAGGGAGTTCCCTCAGAGCAACTGGGATGCCAGAAAGAAGTGAACAGCTCACTACAGCCTGGCCCGCTCGGCTGCTTTTCCTTCTGACCCTCCTGGGGAGGCCCTGACATTTCCTCTTCCCTGATGGAAGCGCAGCTGCTGCTAAGGGAAACGTCCCCACACTCACTCAGTGTTCCCTTTGCTTGCCAGATGTCCCATCTGCTGTCCCTGCCCAGGAGAGCTGCTCTGCTCAGGAGGAAGAGACCGAGCGAGAGCCTGGGAACATCGGCGGCTGCAATCCCTCCTGATCTAGCGCTGTTTATGGATGTGTAGCTAGATTTGGATAGTTACAAGTATAGGGATATTTACATACACTGACTGATATTTGTATAGGGATATTATGTAGGTATATTGTTATATTGATGCGTGTATATTCATCTGCTTACACACTTGTACAGCTCTGTAGCTGTGCATTTCTATTGCTGGGGTTGTATGGATTTTTTTATTGGTCCATTGATATTTGTGTATTTATAGACAGGTTTGTTATGTTTGTATTATATTGTCATGTTGTATGTCATGAAATATGTAATGCATGTTTACATCTCTATATTGTTATGTCTATATATGTATTTACTTCTATTTATTATGTATGGAGTTGTATAGTTCTAAAATTCTATTTATTTAGTTCTGGATCTGAGATTCTTTCGAGAGGGATATTGATGTTTCTGTATTTGTATATGGGCTGTATGGTTGTAGTAATATGTAATAAATTTAATTGTTAAACTTCAATTCAGTAACTTCAATATTTGTGTACAGTGCGTTGTTGCAAAGGGTTGCAATAAAGTAATTTTTTTTCACTAAAGTTGATATTTGTATATATTTACATAGCACAATTCTCAGAATAAATTAGATTTTAATCATAAATTGATATTTCTGTGTTTCTATATTGGTAGCACAGGTGTTGTAATTTAAAATAAATTTCATTTTTAAACATAAGTTAATGTTTGTGTATTTGTACATTAGTAGTGCGGGTGTAACAATCTGCAATAAATGCAATGTTTCAACTAAAGTAAGTGTAGATTTGTGCTACCCAAAGCCATGAGCAGGTGTAAATGCTGGAGGATTTTGGCCATGCCCAGCACATGCCCCACCTGCACTCAGGCTGGGCAGGGGAAGCGCAGATTTGGGCTGGCAGCAGAGCCTGACGTTGGCTCAGAACTCGCTGCAGAGGCTGCTGAGAAAACTCTGGGGCTCCATGAGCACAGAATCCAAGCAGGAGCCACCCGGGGAGGACAAATCCATCATCCTACGGGCAGCTCTTTAGGAAAGGGCTCCAAGTGTCCCCCTGAAGCTCATCCCAGAGAGCAGAAGCCAGCAGGGATCCTGAGCCAGCCCTGCTGCCTTTGGCAGCACTTTGGCAAATGAGCTGCAGCAAGGGGGAGGCAGCAGCGATTGTGACTGCTGCAGGCTGGGGATGAAGGAAGGGCCATGGACACAAGTGCTGAGCTGCCCCAAAATCCAGAGGGAGGCTGGAGAGCTGGGAATCAACTTGGCATTTCAGTGCCAAGCTCTCACAGGCCCTGAAATGATGGAATCCCTTTGTGTGAAGTGACCTGGAAGAACTGACAGGGAGTTGCTGCTAGGATCAGCAGTAGCAGAAACCAAAATGTACAAACACTAAGAGATCATCTAATATTCCCCACAAGCAATGGCTTCAAAAATAATCTCATGTATATATTTTATTATATTATATTACATTATATTATGTTATGTTATTATTATATTAATAAAAATATATAATATATAATATGCATGAAATTTAATGCACATGTATTTTTGGACAATTTCATTTTTTTATATAAATTTTCATTTAAGATATATATTTGAAATAGTCTTTCAGCTTCCGAGAGTGAAGATTTACAACAGTGCAAAACCATCTGCCCACAGAGCAGTCAGCCCCCGGGTGCGTGCATGCACACCCACCCACTGTGCCTGCTCTTCTCAGCATCTCGAGGCTGCTGTTTGCACACAATTGGGATGAATTTAACTCGACAGAGCCACAAGTGGGGTGACCAGCTTGTCATGAACACTCATGTGGCAACGAACAACAGAGAGCTCTCAAATCCCATTATCACAGGTCATTTCATTCCTGCTGGGCACTGCGGAACTCTTAAAAGACACAGAAAAGGGGTGGAAAGCATTGGCATCATGCTACTGCTGGTGTCCTCCTGGAGGAAAATCTGTTGGGTTTCTTAAGGTGGTAGCTTTCCAAAGCCTAGGACAACAGCTCAGCAGTGGTAGCCCAATTGTGAATGGTTTTCTTGACTTGGCAAAGCTGGGGTGTTAACAATGGACTCTGTCCTTGGTCCAAATCACCTGCCCTCAACTGCAGACAAAAGCACCACCACCACCAGCACCAGCTACATCAGTCAATTTTCTCAAAAAGCTGTGTTAAATTTGGGAGAGGAAAGGAAAACACATCAGACACTGTGGATTAATGAGAAGACTCTGAGGAACAGTTCCAAAGCAAAGGGCAGCAGCTTCTCTCTGGGCCACTCCTTGTGCTCCAAGGCATCCGGGCTGCCCTGGCTGCCCAGGACCCTGCGCCCCGCGGGCTCTGCAGAGCTGCACAGCGGGGAGGCAGCTTCGGGCACCTCAGCCCCTGGGCAGGAGGGGCTGCTGGCTCGGCAGGGCTGCCTGTGGGCAAAGCAGGGTGCTGGCCTTCTGCTCTTGGCCCCAGCCTGGCCTTGCAGGGCTAATCCTGTTCCTGTCTCAAATGTGCTAAGGACAGACTTGTTTGTTTGCAGCTCTGCACAGGTGTGATTTGCACCACAAAATACTGAAGGACTAAGGCCTGAACCACAGACCCTGACTGAAGCCTCAACAACAGGACCTGAACCAAAGCTGCCCTCTAGATCACCTTCCCAACCCAATGTTCTATGTACCTGCTCCTTAACCAAGTGTTATTATCAAAAGGAATGTTGCATCCATTCCCTGGTGAAACACGTCTTCACCTTTCTGCATGAGGAAAATGGACAAGGCCACACCTGGCCTTGGCTCCTCTTTGAGCCCTGGCCAGGCTCGGGGAGAAAACCAAGAGGAGAATGACACCAGCTGTGCCTCCAGCAGAAGCTCTGGCACATTGCTCGTCCAGCACTGTCGGAGCCGGGCTACTCTCACAGCGCACTCGGGAGCCTCGTGGCCGCCAAAGGTGGAGGCACCGCAGGATTTCCCGGTTCCTGGCCGTGGCTCTGCAGGGCTGGGATGGGACAGCTTCCCCCAGCTGATGTGCAGCTCTGCATGAAGGGGAAACCATTGGGGTACCTGGTGATGGATCTTCCTTAATCACCAGAGGCACCCTTTTGTAATAATGCTGAGATGCATTGCTTAGCCTATCCTTTCCTGACTCTTTTTGCACTTTTGCATTACAGTAAATCACACTGTTCCTTCAGCTGGTGTCTGTCTCTGCATCTCTGACCCTCTCCACCATCAAAACAAACACACAGCCAGTTTAGCATGAGACCTGCCTTTCTGCCAGCCCATCTCTTGGCAAATACCCCTGGTGGCCATCTCCACAAATGAAATTCCCACTTTGCAACTTCCTTTTCTGCAGGCAGGTGAGAAAAGGAGCCACTCCTAGTTCTGGACACCTCCAGAAACCAGCTGCTTTCATCAGTCACAACCCTGAAATATCAACCTCCTTCCCTAACCTGCCTCAGAGAGCTCCCACCAAGAGGCCTTTTGTCCAAGGATACCCACAGAAGAGCTGGAGAAGGGAGCAGTTTGAAATACAACTGCTTCAGAGTTTAAACCTGCCTTTACGAAATGAGCACACAGCAACCTGTCACAAAGGGAAAGCAGGCAGGAAAGAGAAGCTCCTCTCCCACTCTCCCACAACAGCAAACTCTGTGCTTCCTTCTGTTCCAGCTGGAGAGTGGAGGCCATGGGCTGCACCTCACTTTGGGAAGGAGCCCTGGGAATTGGCCTGATCTGGGAGGGGAGCAAAAGGAATTCTCCAAAAAGTAGGAAAAGATTCTCTGGAAGCATTAGATAGGACATTATTTCTGGAGGAAAAAAAAAAAAAAGAGTAATTGAAGTAATTCAAAAAGTTCCCAGACTCAAATGTGTTGTCCAATACGACAATCCCAAAGTCTCTGTGGTTTGTCAGGAAGCTCAGGAATGTAGAGAGCATTTTGACCAGACAACACTGGAGAGAAGCAAGCTGCACAACCCTGCGTAAGTGCCTTAGAGCAGAAACATGCTGCCCTTGGGGAAACAAAATAAAGAAGTTTGCCAAGACGTACCCCAGGAAAAGAGATGTGAAACAAGATGTTCCAAGGATGTGAAGAGAAGATATGGGGCAGAATGTTCTGCTGACACTTTTGCCAATCAATGTACCTGACCAAATATATGTTAGCTCTTTGTCCTATACATAACACTTTGTAACCACTTATATGTATTCTCCCGGTGCTGAACGCTGTATTACCATATAAATATACTCTGAGATTTGCAATAAACTGAGCATCGATCATTACCTCCATGAAGATTGATCTCTGCCTGCGGAGGGCTCCTTTCTCTATTACCCCTCTCCTTTCCCCCCCCCTCTCTCCCGTATACCTTGTTTCTCTATATGGCACCTGTATACTTTCTTTCTTTACAGGAATGAATCTGCAAGCCTTGGATAAACACCACTTGTGCTTCCCCCTTCAGCTCTCCACAGCAGCTCGAGGGAGTCTCTCTCCTCTGCAAGATCTCCTTTGTCAGTCTAAAGTGACAAGAGCTGGCTGCAGGAGGCATTTGCATGGGAACTCTCCTCAGATCGGGGGAAGAAAAAGAAGAGGTGATTTCTGTGGAAATAAAAAGGCAACGCTGCTTGGGAAGACACCAGTGTGACTTTGCTACAAGACCAGGCCAAAAATCCCTTGAAGAAAGCAACATCCATCCATGGGGCAGCATTTTAGCTTTAATATCAATGCTGACAAAATTGCTGCCCATTACTGCCGCTTTAGCTGACTCCAATTCAGGAGAAATGTGCCAAATCTGTCAAAGACAGGCAGACACGGTGAGATAAAACCAGCTAGTCTGCTGAAAAGGAGACCAAATGAATGTTTTCTAATCATGCCTTTTCATCCTTTCCCCAGCCAAAACAGAGCAATGTCCTTCCTCTCTGTCACCGATGGTGACCCAGCCACGGCATGCAGCGTAGGGATAACCTGCCGTGCCGTGCAGAGCCGAGCCGAGCCGAGCCGAGCCCGGCCAGCCCCGGAGCCGCCCCGCCCGCGCTGTGCCCGCAGCCCCGGCTCTGCCGCGCGCGTCCCCGCGGGCCCGAGCGCAGTGCTCCCCTCAGGCCGCGCGCCGCCGGCGCAGCCGCGGCCGTTGCGCTGCGGGCGTTGTGGCCACAGTCGGCGATGGACGCCATGGCGGAGCTGCCGCTGCCCGCCGGGCTCAGCGCCCGCACCTTCCCCGCCAAGCTCTGGCGCCTGGTGAACAGCCCCCGCGTCCTCTCCGTGCGCTGGGACAGCCGCGCCCAGGGGCTGCTCATCGACCGCTCCCTCTTGGAGCGGGAGCTGCTCAGCTCGGGCCGCGCCCACAGGGGCCGTGGCCATGGGCCGGCCCCGGTGCCGCTCACCTTCAGGGCCACGCAGTTCCGCAGCTTCGTGCGGCAGCTCTACCGCTACGGCTTCCGCAAGGTGCCGGGCTGGCTCGGCTCGGCCGCGCCGGGCGATGCCGGGGCCTGGCTCCACTACAGCAACCCCTGCTTTCGCCGCGACCGCCCCGACCTCCTGCTCCGCATCAAGCGCCGGAGCGCGGCCAACAGGCAGCGGCCGGCGGCGGGCCGGGATGGCCGCAGGCGCCCGCCCCGCGGCTCCCAGCAGCTCCCCGGGGCGCGGCCGCTGCCGGACGGGCGGCACGGGCGCGGTCGCTTCACGCCGCTGCCCAGGGAGCGGCCGCCGCTGCCGGCCGGGCGCCCGCCCAGCGGCTTCCTCCTGCTGCACAGGGAGCGGGCGCTGCCGGACGGGCGGGAGCTGCGCAGCCCCCGGCCCGGCCGCCTCCAGCAGCTCCCCGGGGAGCGGCCGCTGCTCGCCCGGCGCCCGCCCTGCAGCTTCCACCTGCTGCACAGGGAGCGGCCGCTGCCGGCCCGGCGGGAGGGGCCGAGCCGCTTCCAGGAGCTCTACGGGGAGCGGCCGCCGCCCGCCGAGCGGGAGGTGCTCGGCATCCCGCCCTGCCACTTGCTCGGGCTCCACGGGGAGCCGCAGCCGCTCGGGCGGGAGGGGCCCCGCAGCCGCTCGCAGGAGCTCTGCGGGGAGCAGCTGCCTCCGGCCGAGCGGGAGGTGCTCGCCATCCAGCCCTGCAGCTTCCAGCAGCTCCACAGGGAGCAGCAGCCCCCAGCTGACGACGCACGAGGTAGGAAAAGAGTTGTAGCCTTGTTTTTCCAAAAGGTCGTGAAAAGTGACCGTTTGAAGTATTTTGCCGCAAGGCTCTGCCATTCTCGGCCAGAAGTTGTCAAGCCTACTAGGAAGGGGCACCTAGGGGGCCAAAAGATTCTCTGCCTGGTTTTGCTGTGTGCTTCCCGTGATGTTTGATCCACAGCAGCACTAGAGCTCTGTGTCCCACAGCCATGTTGTGGAGCCTGACCAAAGTGTTTGGATTCTTGCAGCCACCCCGGGCACTTCAGGGCCCAGCGCTCCACCTGGCAGTGCAGCTTGTGCAGCATGGACAGCCTCCAGCTCAGCACAGAATGCACCTGGGGAGGAGGAATGGCCACCAGCAGATCTGGGCCTTGCCGTAGAGAAAATGATTCGGGAGATCAGGAGGTCCCTGTCTGAAAGATCTCCCTCTGCGCAGGTAATTCCATTGGATGGGGATAAAAGGGCTGGACTGAGAGCTTTTGAATGTTGTTACACAGTTGAGAATCAAAGGCTTCTTTAATTGAGCTTACTTCATTATTATTTAGTTATTGAATTATTCTTGGTATTGAATTCTTCTTGGATTTCTAAAAGAGGGGATGAAAAAGAAATGAAGAAGAGGTTTTACTTGCTGGGAAAGAGGAGAAGAGTGTTTGGAGAAGTGGCACTGAAGGCCAAGTGTCCTGTGCAGGGAGGGGCATGCCAGAGGTGCCTCTGTTGCAGCTGCAGCAGATGTGGGCTGTGCCTCTTTTGGGTGGGAAGGCCAAGGCAAAGCAAGGGCTGGGCTGCAGCTCCTGCTTCCTGGAGCCTTCTACTACTGCCCCATGTGTGTCCTCCAGGCATCGCCTTGGCCCCCTGAATCCTGAGTTTAAAAGGCTTGTCATGTGAACCGTGTGGGCAGTGTTCCCTCCTCTGTGATCCATGTCCTTTGGGAGTGGAGAAGGACAGTTATTGTATCCCTCATATGATTCCAGCAAAATAGTGAGTGACCTTTGGGTTCCTTTCTTTCTGTTTTTCTGTTCAGGGCAATGTTGGTGTTGCCCCTGATTCTTCAGGAGGGGAGCCTGTGAACAGAGCTGCAGCAGAGGAAGCTTCATCTGGCACCGAGAGCTGCAGGAACAGTTCCCAGGAGCCCGAGGAGCCTGGTAAGGACAGAGCCCCCTCTGGTTTAGAGAGCTGTGAGATGGCTGCTCTGAGCAGGGTTGGTGCTTCCTGGTGCCTTGAGTTCAAATCCTGAATGGGCACAACCTCCCTGAGCCCTGCCCTCCACACTTCTCCAGAGACTCTGACACAGAGTCCTCTGCTGGGGCAGAGAGCAGGGAATAAACCTGACCTTGTGGGAGTTGTGTCACCAAACTGGGTGTCCCAGTTTTGTGCTGAAGTTGGTGGATAAATTTACTGCAAGGTGCCAGGGGAGGCTAGGCTGAGCGACACTTGAAGGAGCAGGGGAAAAAAAAGAGCAAAAATTCAGGGTAGAAGTCCAAATCACTGACTAAATGTAGTACCAGTCTGCTGGTATTGGTCCTGACCCACAAGAAAAACAAGGAGCACAACATCAGAGGCCAACCAATTGAAAAATCACGGTAACTCCAGTATCAGAAGGAAAAGCTTGAATGACTCCTGATTAGGGAGGCCTAAGAGGTGAGAAGGAGCACTTTGCATCCATCCCTTAGCCAAGCTGGTGCAGCCTGCAGGCCTCGTAGGGAGCTCTGTCCCTCCCAGTCCTTGCTGCCAGAGCTGATGATCAAGTTGGAGCAGCTGCTGCTCCCTGCAGAGGGCAGTTTGTAGATGGCAGGTAATGGAGCTGGTTCATGACTCAGCTCCCAGCACCTTCAGCTTCAGCCATTTCAGTGAGGACTGAGGTCTCTCTGTCAGCTCAGAGAAAGAACAAGGCTGGGCTTCCTTGTGGCAGCTGGGACTGTCTGTGTTTCAAGCTCTCCTGGGTGCCCTTTGCACTGCGGGGGCTGGGACTTTATCGAGATAATTCAATGCTTTGAAGCACACTTTTGAACCCGTGGAATGGTCCCTGTTCTTTTAAGGGCACATTGCTCCAAATTGCCAAGTGAGAGTCTGCCTCTCAGGCCATCTTTGAGACCCCCTGGTAGAAGGACAATTGCTGCCCAAGGGAAAGGTGCAGAAGGGCCAATATTGACTGAGCGTTCCCTTTGCTTCCCAGATGCCATCTGACCAACATCTCCAGGAGGGCTGGAAGAGACAGGGGAGAGCCTGTGACCATCAGGCAGGTAGAGCTCCTCTGTTTGTAGATATGTTTATAAATTTCTGTGGTTCTATTTATTAGTATTTATAGATGATAGTGTTCTATTTATATGGGCATATATTGATGTGTATATAGTTATAGATGGGATATGCTTATATTTTGTTATATATTTACATTTATAGATTTTCAGAGTTAGATTTTTATATGTGTAGAGTAAAAAATATATATACGTATGAAGTTGGATTTATAAGTGTGTATAGTTATATACTAAGAGGAATAGGACTGTTTAGTTGGAGACTGATGGAAGGATTGCTGTTTGTGTAGGCCTAGGCTGCATTTGTACCTCTTTCCCACCTCAGCTGCCTTTTTCACCTCTTGTTTTTCCCCCGGTGCCCCCTGTGTCCCCTGTCCCTGTGCTGAGTCCGAGCTGGCAGCCGGGCCGGGCGGAGCAGCACTTCCAGCCCCGGCTGTCCCTGGAGCGGTGGGAGCTGCCGCTGGCCCCAGGCACTGTCCCTGAGGAGCTGCTGAAGGACGGTGAGACTGAGGGGGCTGAGGGGGCCGTGGCGCTGAAGGGACGGTGACCCTGAGCTGCTGCTGGGGCTGAGGGCTGTGGGGCAGCCGAGGGCCTTGGTGGCACTGAGGTGACAGGGAAGTGGCACAGGCTGGCAGGGTGGCAGGTCTCAGGGGACGGGATGGCTCAGAAGGGACTGAGGCGGGCGAAAGGACTGTGAGGGGCTGAAGAAACTGAAGGGGGCTGGGGCTTCACTGAGAGCATGGCGGGGCTGAGGGGATGGAGGGGGCCAGCAGGGAGCACAGAGGGCTCCAGGACTGCAGCTCTGCCAGGCATTGGAAGCAATTCCAGAGCCTCCACTTTTGCCACAGCTGCCACGAAGACCTTGAGGACAGCCGGAGACTGACAGGAGCCAGCAGGGAGGAGCTGAAGGCCAGCAGCGAGAGAAGTGAACGGGGCCCTGCTGCTGCCAGCCTGGAGAGAGCCTGGCTGAGGCCACAGGCCCGGGGAGGCAGGTGGGGCTGAGGCTGCCGTGGGCTGTGGCCGTGGGCACTGCCCGGCGGGGCAGGAGCGGGCCCTGCCCGTGCTGGGGCTGCTCAGCGCAGCTGCCCCGGCTGGCACAGGGGCTGTCCTTGGGCAAGGCAGCTGTGCCGCAGGGCCCGGGAGCTGTGCCGGCTCTGCCGGGCTGCCGGGGCTGCGGGACAGTCCCGCCGCGGCTGCGCTCACCACAGCCCGGCCCGCCCGGCTGCTTTCTCCTTCTGACCCCCTGGGGAGGCTCTGACATTTCCTCTGCCCTGATGGAAGTGCAGCTGCAGCCAAGGGAAACGTCCCCACACTCACTCAGTGTTCCCTTTGCTTGCCAGATGTCCCATCTGCTGTCCCTGTCCCTGTCCAGGAGAGCTGCTCTGCACGGGAGGAGGAGACCGAGCGAGAGGCTTTGAAGATGGGGCAGCTGGGATCCCTCTGCCTGATGTTCTGTTTACAGATACACGGACTTGAATGTAGACAGGGATTATTACATGTGTATTTCCATATGTGGCTTGCTATTTGTATGTGTTTATTTCCATGTGTATATTCTTATATTTATGTATATTTATTTTGTTATGAATGTATGCTATGTATATATATTTGTTTTTAAATTACATGTATGTTTATAAATTTATCTGTGTATACATGGATATTGTTATATCTGTTTTAATTTCTATTTCCTGTGGGTAAACTTGTGTAGGTATCTCTTTTGATATAATTTTTGTTATATGGCTTTTAAAATAGGAATATTGGTATTTGTATAGGCATATGTCTATTTTTATATGTATATTTATCTGTTTCTAGATATAATTCTATTTACATATCTATGGAGATATTTTTGTATTCCTAGATGGGCCTAATCCTTGTAGTAATAGGTAATAAATTAAGTTGTTAAACACCTTATTGATATTTGTGTATAGTGAGTTGTTGTGGAGGCTGGCAATAAATTAACTGAAGTTGGTATTTATATATTATTACATAGACAGGTTGTAATAATATAATAAATTCCTGTTTTTAACCTAAATTGAGATTTGTATAGTTCTGCATTGTCGGTGTGGGTGTAGCACTTTGTAATAAATGACATTTTGCAACTGAAATTGATTCTCGTGTATTTGTTGGATCAGAAGTGCTAGTGTAGCAATCTGCAAGAAATGCCGTTTGTCAGCTATGATGGGTGTTCTGACATTTGTGCTACCCAAAGCCATGGGCAGGTGTAAATGCTGGAGGATTTTGGCCATGCTAATCTCTGGCCATGCCCAGCACATGCCCCACCTGCACTCAGGCTGGGCAGGGGAAGGGCAGATTTGGGCTGGCAGCAGAGCCCCACGTTGGCTCAGAACTCGCTGCAGAGGCTGCTGAGAAAACTCCGGGGCTCCACTGAGAGTAGAACTCCAAGCAGGAGCAACCCTGGCAGGAGAAATCATTCACAATGAAAAAAAGAGAGAAAATGTGGCAAAGCAGATTTGGGGATACTCTGTGAGGCTGATAAAATGCTCTGAATCACCCCTGCCTAGGCACGTGTTCTGCAAGAAGGTTTTATTAAAAACTGAACACCTCCCATAAAATACAGATTGCTCTTTCCCCTTCACTTACCTTGCTGTGTGAGTGGAGACACTCTCTCCTTATCACTGAGAATTTTTGCCCTTCAGCAGCTCACATTTAATCAAAGATGATGTACTACCTTGGCACCATCAAAGAAAACAGCCCTGCCCTCGTGGCTGTGTTTGCAAAGTCTTCCCTCCTCCTGTCCCCACGTGACAGACGGAACCATCCCCTTCTGTCCAAACTGTGCCTGAGCTGAGTGAGGGCTCCAGGAGCTCAGGAGGGTGCAAGAGCACCGCACGCGGGAAGGTTTAGCAAAGCTTCCTAAGCACCAGTAAACTCTGGGTTTGCCAGTCTTCCCCTGCAATATTGTCCTATTCAAGAATGATCTTGGAGAACACTGTGCCTCCAGCTCACTCAAGAAAAGTTTGTTTTCTTCAAGACTTGAATAGAGGAAAATGAAAATCGTGGTTTTTAGAGTGAAATCCGGGGGTTGGTGCGGCTGGGTTTGCTCCACTATTTGCTGGGGAAAGTAGGGTAAAAGCTTTAAATTCCCAGCAGAAGCTGACTACCAGCCCACACAGACCTGAATGAGGCCCAGGTGGGCTTGCTGCACACTGGTCCAAGGGAAAAGCTGGAACAAAGTCCCCTTGTATTGCAGATGGAGCCTGTGCTGGTGTCTCCAGGGCTGTCTGTGGTAAGACACGGCAATCCAGCCATAAACTGTGGATATGAGAGTTCCAACAGCAACCTGCTTCTCCGGGGTGAGGGATGAGGCCAGTCTGAAAGCCTGGAAGGTGCTCTGGGCACTGGAGAAGGCCAGGCTGTCCTTGTGCAGGGATAGCCTTCAAAGGGGACCTCACACCTTGTGCTGCTGACCAAGGGCAGCTGGTGCCCTTCCACAAAATGCTTCTTTTGTCCAGCTCTTGGAAAATTCCAGCCAGCAACAATTCCTGCTGCTCACACCAGCCCTTTCCAAGCAGGAGGAATTTCAGCAGCAGCCTGACAGCTTAGTGGCAGGAGAATAAAATACTCAGCTGAGTGTTATCAACTCTCTGTCAGAAGCCACATCCTCAGCCCCTCATCTCCTCCAGTTGTCTCAGACGTGGAGGAAGCAGCAGGAAATCTCTGATCCTGGAAGGGAAAGCAGAAGGAGGAGAGGCAGTGGCTGGTCCCTGGGGCCTTGGAAGCAGTGAGAGCCATCCAAAACAGGATCTCTGCTGGGCTGTGGAGATAAGAGTGACCAATCAGCAATGCTCTGTGTGAGACTGGAGCCATCTGTGAAAGTGAGCATGGAAATCTGACCTTGCAAAACAGAGGAAAAGGTGTCTTTGGGTATTTGCCAAACCTCGCAGGGGCTCTGAGCCACCTGGTCTAGTGGAAGGTGTCCCTGCCCATGGCAGGGGGTTGGATCTAGAGGGTCTTTAAGGCCCCTTCCAACTCAAGCCTTTCTGTGAGTCTGAATTACAAACCCACAATGACAAAGAGAACACAGCAAACCTGGCCTCCACTGCATTATTGGAGGTTGCTGCAGTCACTTGTGTCACCTGGAGACTGGTTTGGATCTGGAGAAATTTTCATGGTCCCACAGTATTTCAGTGTGACTTTCCTGGTTCAGGGCCCCAAAAGATGCCAGAACAGATTATCTGCAAGCACAGAATTGGTTAAGCTGCCTGTGAACCTGATGGGAGAAGTGTATTCATGTTATTGCAGCGTTTACCCTGTACAGGTGATATTTGGTTTCCATTTTGAAGATGCAATGTTCTTGCACAATGTTTGTATATGCAAAAATGCTGGCTTTACATCCTAATTCCATCTTCACACAAGGATGTGTAATCCATCAGAAATGTTTAACACAGAGCCATATTAGCTTTGGGCTCGGCGGTATGGGTTGTTTAAAGTGTGTGAGAGTAATGGCAGCTCTTACAAATACCCCTCTTGTTAATTTGGGTCTGCCCTTAATCAGCCCTGTTGCATAGAAATCACTTCTTTACAGCAGAGACTAAATAAAATTCCTTCATACAGATGAGAATTGTGCAATTCAGGCTGATTAAAGGGGAAGTTTTTTGTTATTAAGAAAGGACAATCTAGATAACCTGTTTGCTGTACATCCTGGAGGGGCTTTGCAGTTAAGAGTGAAAAGGAAAAAGACATTTCTCTTAGGAAGTGTCTTGAAAGAGCTTTTTGTATTACCAGAAGCAGTTACACTGATATTGACCTCCACAATTAGAAATGCACAACAACCACTTAGGTGACTAAATCTGGCCATGACTTTTAGTTGCAATTCCAAAATCTCATCAAATATGTTGCTATCCTTTAAACAAGGAAGGACAGCACAAATACCAACAATTCTCATCAGCCTTCTGGGTTGGAAAGACCCTTTAATTTACGCTCCCTTAGCTGTCAGCCTAAACTCTGCTGTGCAAACCTTAGGTCTATGTTGGACCTTATAAACTTCTTGAGCATCTTAGATGCAACCCTGCTACAAAACCCTTCAGGCACCACACTGATTTAGAGTGGCAGGACTTCACTGTTCTAGCAGAGAATTTACTTTACTTGCTCCTGCAAATCATTTCCAGAGTGGAAGTGCAATCAGTGCCTTGCTATCTGGATGTGATAGGATTTTCCTCCTGTCCCAACAGACAACAGGGGAAAAGATTTGTTTCTATTATACCATTACATCTAAATCTTTGGTTTGAGAGCAAAAGGAAAATGTTCCTTTAAGAAGTTCTGCCCGGACTTTTTGGCATGAGGACAAACTGTGGTGTGCTGGCAGGAGCAGCACTGTCCCTGTGGGTGCAAACCCCCTGAAGGATGAACAGGCTGCTGTCAGAGGGGCCACACCTGCAGCATGAAAACCCACCGTGCCATTAACTCGATGCAAACTAAACACAAGTGACTCAGCTCTGCATCCTCAGCAAGGACTTGCCTCTGCAGAGATGTTACTGACAGACTCAGCTCTTGTTTGCAAGGGCTGTTAGATTGTCACACAAATCAACTACCTCTCCCTCTCTTGTCCTTCTTGGCGTCCAGGTGCTGAGCTGCTGCTGAGAAAGAAGAGGCAGAGTCCTTCAGGCCAAACCGGGACTTTTCAATGGGCAGAAACTTCCTCCTTTCATTTGTTTTCAGTGACAACAGAGGGGTTTGTCATCAGTCCCTGTGTCAGCAGGGAAATTGTGCCTGCCCATCACACCTAGGATCTGAACAACGTGGATTTTTATTGGTGTAAAACCCACAGTGACCTGACCTTCTGCAGGAATATGGAGAGAAGAGTCAAAAGCGATTCCTGGAATGTTGCAATAAGCAGATAGTGGTATTAAACATATATAGATAAAAAGGCATAAAAGCTCATAAAAGCTCATATGGAACTGATGTAAACCTAATAAAAAGAAGCATTTTATTGTAATAGAGTGAGGGTTGCAGACCACAGTGTGAGAAATAGCTACTCTTCATAGTTTAGGAAGGTTTATTAAACCTTATCAAAAATACAACAGAAGACTGAATAAAGAAAAAAGGTTACAGCACCAGGAGCAAAAGATTTTCCTCGCCATGTGCTCAGCCCCCTCACACTGGAGACTTTCCCTTTTTAACCCTTTAACCCCTCCCAAAGTTTTGTCCATCAACCCCTTCTTTGCTGTCCAGTGGTGGTGATCTCTTCCTCAAATCCTGATTGGGGGTCAAGTGTGGCCATAGTGACACGCCAGCCCTCCCAGATGTCCCAACCCCAGCTGTCCCTTGATAACCACGGGATGGAGTGCAGCATAACTATAAATCTATAAAACTTAACTTATATACATGATATTTTTCTATTAATTGTGAGAGTCAATCATCACATGACTAAACTGTCACAACAGGAAAAGAAGTTTCTGGTGGGAGGAACACTGGTTTTAAAGGCAGGACCAGCTCTTGAGGTTTGATTTGTTCCCTCTTTCAGATTACAAGGAAGCCATGGTGTTCCAGAGTAGAAGCTGGTCCCAAAAGTTTGAGAACAGGGTGTGATAAGATCACCAGGGTATTTTATCCGTATCTAGGAAGAAGGCCTGCAGAGCTTCTCTTTAGATTTGACTGAAAGTAGAAGTCCTGTTTTTACCATGAATTTTGATCTCTTTGTGTTTTGGAGAAAGAAAAAGAAAACCCCAAACCACCTGAAGGTTACATTGAGGTGAGGTGTATCACAGATGGATGAGGGCTCACCAAGGCAAGAGACCCTCCTGTAATTTAAACTGTTCTTTCAATAATACCAATAATTTCTCAGTACATGTTGATTTCAGCAGGCACCAGATTCTCTCTTCTTGTTCTGGACTTTCACGTATCACTAAGGGAAGGTGAGGCTGTGTCATTGTCATTCGGATTTTTAATTCTTCAGAAGTCAAAACTGAATTCAAGTCAAGTTCATTAAACTGCAATTTACATATATGATGAATAGGTATGATTCGTGCTGATAAAAATTGAAACAGCAATCAATATTGATACAGTAATTGATATTTGAGATTAATAAAATAGATAAAAGTTGTAATGCCAAAGAAGAGAGGGAGAGGAGGGGCTCCACCCACCCCCCCTTCCCAGCAGATGTTGTCAACGACCACAGGAAAGAAGCTGAAGATACAGTTGCTAAAAATGAGTAAAAACCTGGTTGGGTCACAGAAAGTGCTAATTATAAGGGATTTATTGCCTTGATATGTAGATGCAGTGATACGTTAGTTTTGGCTTACATTATACTGGCTTGGTGCGCATGTGTAACCCAAAAGTGAATTAAAGGACAATGAAGAAGACTACAGGGCCTTCATCAGTGACGACCCCCAAAGACTTGTGTGACCACCAAACCGAGTGGTGGCACATGTGTGGTAAAGGTGGTAATGAAGGCGGAGATAGAGATGACGAACCGAAAATGGGAGGAGATGGTATTGACACATGGCATATAAGGGGTGATTTTCACTTGGCAAGCTCGTTCGTGATGTTGCAAGGGTCCCAGAACTCTGCCCTCTGTACCCCGTGGTTATCTTCTGCTTATGCACTATTATTAGAACCAAATTATCCCTCTTTTTAATCAAATTATATTGTATCCAAATTTTTTTTTTATTTTAACTATTCAATTAAAATTGTTACTACTTTTAATATTGTTTGGCTTTTTTTATGATGAGATAATTGGGCAAACATAACAATTTTGGTGCCGACATCCGTGACTCTCTCAACTCTGGGGAGGTAGATAGTTTCTGGGAAGGAGCTCCCCACCAGACTTTTAAGTGGTCCCAAAGCTAGACCACTCTCCCTTGGGAAAAGAGAATTTTCATTACAGTAATGCATAAACAAATTAGTTTTTAAGAGCGCGCAAGAGAGGCTCCCATCATAATGCCGGCTTATAGGAGAGAGAGTACCCATAGAAAGCTGCTTTGTGTACGAAGACCCTCGTGAGAAAAGAAGGCTGTGAGTATCACTAGGTTTTGGGTGGGGGGGGGGGCTGTATGCATGTGTGAGTGTGTGTGGAGTGTCTGAGACAGGGACTGGGCGGCCCCGACCCCCGAAGCAAGTGGGACCTCCCAGTACCGCGTTTTCGCGCCCTCCGAGAGGAGGCCGGCCGGGAAAGTACGGAAGTGAAAAGTGAATTAGTGGGGACCCTGCGAGGGTTTGACCCAGGGGGAAGAAGGGGATCCCTGGTCCAGGCATCTGTAGGAAGGTCCTTGGGCAGGAGGGATTGACTCTTTAGGGAGACTGAGAAAGAGAGTGAATAAATACGTTCAATTTCCTTGGAGGGGTTGGTAGCAGGCAATTTAGTATGTGATTAGATGGTGAGAGGACGGGGCTAGTAGATTGAGAAAGAGGGAGAGATAGTTGTGGAAGAGGTAGATTGAAAAGGCAGTGTGACAGAGTAATAAGTGAGGAAGTTGAGCCACGAGGTGAGTGTGGGAAACTAAGACTCTCCTGGTACCAGGCATTTCTTAGTTTGTTGCCGCCAGAAATGGGTCAGGGAAAAAGTAAGTTCCTTGACCCAGGGGCTGCAGATTGTGTGAAAAATTCGCAGTGGTTTGAGGAATCTGGGAAGCGTGAGGGGGGTTCTCAGGCAAGGAGCATTCCTCAGGACAGCCCACTGGAGATGATGATACATTTTTGGGATGAATGGGAATCCCGAAGGGAAGAAAATCAAGGAATTCAGAGGGCAATGCCTAAGGGACATAATATAGGAAAACCTTTGAGTGAGCATCAGAAAAAATATGAGTCGCCATCAGAATGGTTAAAAAGATTAAAAAGAGACTTGCAATTATATTCAGGCATAGATACTGATACTGCAGTAGGGCAGGTTCTGTTAAAAATTCAGTTTGTGACCAGATCTTGCAGTGACATCAGGAAAAAGCTGGAAAAATTAGAAAATTGGCAGGACAGGGGACTTCAAGTGTTACTGAGAGAAGCACAAAGGGCGTTTGTAAAGAGAAATGAGAAAAATCAGAAAGCAGATGCCAGAATTTTGGTTGCGGCAGTTAGAGAAATGCAGGCAGCTTTGAATACAGAAAAATCTGCAGGGGAAAACAAACGGCGGATGTCAGGATCTAATTTGAGGAACATAAGACCTGTGCATTTTTCCCGCCACAAGAAAAGATACTTAAAAAATTCTTGTCCTACTTTAAAGGATGCAGGACCTACCTTTTTTTATTGTCATAAAAAGGGGCACCTGCAAAAAAATTGCAGAAAGAAACAGCAAGATGAGAAAACTACTCAGGAGAATCAGAGAGGTCAAGAGTTTTGTTTAATGACGAGGACCGAAATACAACCAGAAGAGCCCTTGATAATAAAGCTAAAAATTAGGTCCTCAGAGTGAAGAAGTTATATTTTTAGTCAATACAGGAGTTTCTCAGTCGACAGAGACAAAATTACCCCAGGGATGTGAGATAAGTAGTGAGCGAGTTTCAGTAATCGGAATTACGGGAGATGGTTTCCCTGTTCCTGTAATAAAAGGAGTGCAAATTGAAACAGATGACAAATTTGGAGTAAATGATTTATTGTTGATACCACAGGCCGAGAATAATTTGTTAGGCAGAGATCTAATAATAGCCTTAAATTTACAGATAAAACCCTATGAAGGAAAATTTAAAATTTATTCTTTAACTGAAGAAGATAATCTAGAAATTAATGACACGGGTTGGCATTCAGGTGAAGTGGGAAAAAGTTTAGGGTAAAGGAGTCTGGTCCCCTTTGTCCCTCCTGGTCAGCACAAGCCTGTGAATTTTATGCATTACTCTGTGCATTATTAATAATAAAAGGGCAAGAAGGGACTATTTATACAGACTCCAAATATGCTTTTACTGTAGTACATACTTTTAGAAATATTTGGCAAAAAGGGGACTTATAAACTCTCAAGAGAAAATGTTAATACACAGGGAATTGATAATTCAGATACTTGAATCTTTAAAAGGCTCAAAGAAAATAGCAGTAGTTCATGTAAAGGAATGCCAGAGAGGGAGGGATATTAGAGTCAGAGAAATAATTTGGCTGATGAAGAAGCAAAAAAGAGCGACCTTAAGAAAAAGAGATACTGAAATCATGACCTTACAAAAAATAGAAATTCAGCAGGAGACACTTTCCCTTCCACTAGCAGAACTGGCAGCTATAAGGAAATTAGGAGCAACATTTAAGGAGGGAAAGTGAGTTTCTCCTGATGGTAGGATTATGATGCCAAAACCAGTGGCACATTAGATCTTAGATAACTTGTATAGACAGACACACTGGGAAACAAGGGCCTTTTGTGATCACTTTTTAAAATTTTATGGGTGCATAAGGATATTTGAAATTGGAAAACAAATTACCCAGGTGTGTCTTACCTGTCAAAAGGTAAATAAGAAAGTGTTAAAGAGCCCTCCCTCTGGAGGACAAAAAAAAAGCCTACAGGCTATTTGAAAAGATCCAGGTTGATTTTGTAGACTTGCTTAAAGTGGGTCGGTGGAATATTTGTTGGTTATAATAGATCAATTAACTCAGTGAGTTGAAGCATTTCCAGCAGCTCGGGCTACAGTTTAAACAGTAGCTAAAATATTGTTGGAACATGAAATTCCAAGAATGTGAAAATATGGTGGGATTTAAGTAGATTTATATTAACCCTGATTTATTAAGAATTAATTAGGCATCCTGGAGTGGCTGCGGACCGCAATTCCCTTGAGCTCAGAGGCAGAAGAACACCAGTGGAAAAAGAATAAAAGACTTTCTGAATCGGTGGGAACAGCCTAAATGGATCGAAGATCTCCTCCAGGATCACCCACCAGCAACATTATTAGAATTGATTACAGAACTGCAATTCCAGAAACTGAGATTGATAACACCTGTTGCTAAAAGAGCTCAGAGACAAGTAAAATGTTGGGAGTGCAGTAAACATGGTTTAAGGTGTCATCCGCGGATATGTATTGTTTGCACACTTTGCTTAAACTCATGGTGGAAAGTAAGAGGGAAGAGAAGGAGAGACAATTGATTTTCTTGTTTTGCTATGGTTATGTATTTAGCCAGCTAACTGTAGAACTCATTGCTATTGATTTCTTTGAAATACCTTTGAGACTGGGAGACGGGACGCTTCCAGGAGCAATTGGATTAACAGAGAACTTAGATCAATTGGTTCTTGCTATATTGGCAATAGCACAAATAAGAGAACGAGCAGCTCATAATGTTATAGACCAGTGTCTCATAATTGGTAGTTGTTGTGGAGAAGAAATCTATATATCACATCATAGGCATGTTTTTGGCGCATATTGGCCCCGGAATTGGAGGCAGACACTTATTGCACTCCCCGCCCTTGAAGAAAATTAAAAAAAAAATTAATTAAATCCTATTGTGGTTGGCATATCTCTGAAATTTTGGAAAATATAAATTTCTAGTGTTCCGGCCTAACCTTTTCCCTGTTCTTTTCATTTTAATTATTTCTTCTTAACTAGCCAGAACTGAGAAATGGAATTTAAAAGGGTACAAGCAAACCCTGTGGGGCTATGGGTACCAAGGAAACGAAAAGCACCAGTGACTAGATTCCGAGATATTACCTTTGCTACCAAGAAGACTGGCATCTTGGCCCTTGGTTGCCACCCAAGAAAGGTAGAAAGGTAGATTTCCTGAGGATTATTTTCGCTGTGAACATTATGGTACCCTGGACGGTTGGCCAAAGCCAGAGAGACACACTAGACCGAGTTTCAGCAATGAAAAAGTAAACAAGACAAAAACCAAGTCCCAGCAATTTCAACATATGTGACTATTGCAATCAACCTGTGTGGATTAAGGACAAGATGAAATCTGTGTTTGTGATACACCTATATGTTAGTTCTGCTTGCTACAATCGCAGCAGTTTTATAGATGTTTGTATTAAGGAAAGAAAGATGTATTGGGTAAGGAAAATTTTGAGATATAATAGACAAGCTCCTTATCCCCATGGTGATCAAATTTGCCCTCAGTATGGAAGATTCTTTTGTTTTGAAAGAGATGATAATGGAAAGGATCCAAGTACAGGCATGGGAAACCAGGCACTAAAAGAAAAATGGAAAGAGAAAATAAAAGAAGAAAAAGAAACAAAGGGGAATAGAGGAAATAACAGGAGAAAAGAGTCAACAGAAATGGCCGAACTGTATAAACAACTAAAACAGCACTACAAAGATTGGGATTTGCCAGCCTCGAATAAGAATCTGTTTGTGGGATTGATACAAGAGATTGCTACAGAATTGGGATTGTCCAAATGTTGGATTTGTAGAGGTCTAAAAATGGCTGAAAGATGGCAGTGGAAAAACTGAGAACTTAGCTCCAGAGCAATTTTTAAAGTAGAATCGCACCCAAATTTCTGGAACATTAAAGAGACCTGAAGGATGGATTTTAAACCACCAAGTAATTAGAATCCTTTGTGTAACTCGAGAAAGAAGCAAATTTATTAAAGTAGTGGGGCATATTCTTTGTAAATCCACATTAGTAGTCAATATGGATAATCGTTCAAAAGTTTGGTGACCTGAAACTCCTATAAGATATTGAGGACCTATAAAAAAAAAATTGTGAATGGGATGAACAGATTAATTTATGCTGGTACAGAAGTCCTGAGCTAACCCCTACCAATACATTGACAGCCTGAGGTCATATTGAGAACAACTGGAGAAAACTGGTAAGAAATGGAAAGCCCCAGATGGGATATATTGGATTTGTGGGCAACGAGTATACAGTGAGTTACCTCAAAAATGGGGAGGAACCTGTACGTGTAGAGTAATACAACTCTCCTCCTTTGCTCTACCGAGGTCTAGGACTAGGTCTAGGTTAAGAACTCCTCTGTATGAAACCCTGCAGCAGAGTAAAAGGGATTTGAATTTCAACTTTCCAACAGCAGGAGGGAACCAAAAAGGATGGGAGGACGAGTGGCCTGCAGAATGAATTATAGCATATTATGAACCAGCAACAGGAGCTCAGGATGGGTCATGGGGATATAGGACCCCAGTTTATCTGTTGAATTGATTAATAAGGCTCCAAGCAGCAGTAGAGGTAGTGTCAAATCACACCTCCAGTGCTTTAAAAATGTTAGCCAGGCAATATACACAAATGCGGGCATTTGTGTACCAAAATAGGATTGCCCTAGACTATCTGTTAGCCGAAGAAGGGGGAGTTGGTGAGAGATTTAATGAATCTGAGTGCTGTGTAGAAATTGATGATTATGGGGAAGCTATCATAGAACTTGCAGAAGAAATTAAAAGAGTAGCTCATGTGCCAGTACAAAAGTGGAATTCAACCTTGAAAGCAGATTGGTGGGATAACCTCTTTAGAAGCTTTTGGAAGAAAAAGTTAGAGTTCATGTTGTTATGCTCAGTTCTGAGACTTCTGTTTCTGCCTTGTATGATTTTGTGTTTTATTAAGCTAATTCACTCAGTGATTCAGGGGATGCAGATTACAACAATGTCTCTATATTCAGAATCAGCAGAAAAAAGAAAACCAAGATCTATAATAGGATTAAAAGCTAAATCGACCCCTGTTAAAGAACAAAGACCTAAAAAGATTGAAAAAGACCAAGAAATGCTAACTAAACTTGAAAGAGAATGTGAAAGACTAGAGGCAGTAATAGAAATGCTAGAAAAGTTTGAAGCTGAAAAGAGACAATGAGAAAACCAAAATTCTGAAAAGATATAAAAGATATCAGAGCATAGCTTTTTAATAAAGCACGAATCATAATGATCAAGAAGATAAATGGGGGATTTGTGATAAATAGGTATGATTCATGCTGATAAAAATTGAAACAGTAATTAATATTGATACATTAATTAATATTTGGGAATAATAAAAAGTTAGAAGTTGTAATGAAAAAGAAGAGAGGGAGAGGAGGGGCTCCCATCCCCCATTCCCGGCAGATGTTTTCAAGGATCACAGGAAAGAAGCCAAAGATGTCATTGCTAAAAATGAGCAAAAACCTGGTTGGGTCCCAGAAAATGCTAATTATAAGGGATTTAACGCCTTGATATGTAGATATAGCGATATGTTAGTCTTGGCTTACATTGTACTGGCTTGGTGTGCATGTGTAACCCAAAGGTGAATTAAAGGACACAGAAGAAGACTGAGCCTTCATCAGTGACAACCCCCAAAGACTTGTGTGACCACCAAACCGAGTGGTGGCACATGTGTGGTAAAGGTGGTAATGAAAGCTAAGATAGAGATATGACGAACCGAAAATGGGAGGAGATGGTATTGACACATGGCATATAAGGGGTGATTTTCACTTGGCAAGCTCGTACGTGAGGTGGCAAGGGTCCCAGAACCCTGCCCTCCGTACCCCGTGGTTATCTTTTGCTTATGCGCTATTATTGGAACCAAATTATCCCTTATTTAATTCGAATTATATTGTATCCAATTTATAGTTTTTTATTTTAACTATTCATTTAAAATTGCTGCTACTTTTAATATTGTTTGGGTATTTTTATGATGGGATACTTGAGCAAACAACAAAATTCAATCTGCTATCATAAAAAAAAAAACGCAGAGAGAACTTTTTGTGCTATTTTTTTTTCATTTTTATAGTTTGATATCTACAATCCCCAGTTGATATTGACCCCCAGCACCTTCTAATGCAGTCTGAATATATACAAATATCAGGACCCCTCATGGCTGACAATCAATTGCACTTTATTCCCACCCCCTCTCAACCATTTCTTTTATCCAACCCCTGGCACTCCTATGGATCAAGAATGGTATGGCCAGACGGAGAAGGGCAGGGATTCTTCCCCTGTGCTCAGCACTGGTTGGGCAGCATCTCGAGTGCTGTGTCCAGTTCTGGGTCCCCCAATTTAGGAAGGACATGGAGGGGCTGGAGTGTTTCCCAGAAAAGGGCAACAAGGCTGGAGAGAGGAGAGGAAAGGGCAAACAGGGATGGGCTATTTGCCCTTTTCCAGGGCAGGAACAGGGGTGGGCAAAAGGAAGAAATTACTACCAGGGAAGAGTAAAAAAAGCAAAGGTGAAGCAGAGGAAATGCTCAGGGCAGTTTCAGGGTGGCTGACAGGCAGCCCTGGCTCTGAGCAACAGCGTCTGCAGTGGGACAGGAAACTCCCAGCTGATGGGAACAAACTTTCTGGCTGACTGCAGAGGCCAGGACAAAGCTGAGTGGTTTCCCTGGTGTCCACCAGCCCTTGCAGGCCCCAGGGGCTGATGGCATTTGTGCTCCCTCAGGTTCATGTCCCCACACCAACAGCATGGGGGTGCTCCCCCTGCTGTGTGCAATGCAACCAGGGGCTCCTGAGACAGTGCTGCCGTGTCTGTGCCTGCAAGGATGGGGCACCTGTGTGAGCTGGGGGAGAGGCCAGGGCTGCAGAGGGGTGATGTTGTTGGCAGCTCCATGAGGACACTCTGGGATGCTGCCCTGGGCTGTCCAGCTCACTGGGGATGGATCAGACCCTGCTCTGCTGCTCCTTCCCGTCTGCCCCAGGGCCCTTGCAGCGCACCAGCCATGCTGTTTGCCCCCAGTCTGCCCACGGCCAGCTTGGGGCTTTTCTGTGCTGAGTATTGGCCTGGGCATGTTCTTGAGAGAGCCTGGGCAAGGAGCCTGGAGCCCCCAGGCCCTGGCCTGAGGCGTCAGCACTGCCCCAGCAGAGCCCATGGCCTGTCCCTGCTGCAGCCCCAGCACTGTCACCCCCAGGGCTGTGCCCGGCCCCGAGAGCACTCAGACCCTGCAGCAACACCAGGGCCACCAGGGCAGCGGGGCAGGGCCACGGCAGCAGCACTGGCAACACCAAGTGCTGCTGCTGCTGGGCACAGCTGCTGGGCCAGCACGGATCTGTCCCCAGCTCTGCACACAGACATTGCTGCTGCAGCTCCAGAGAAGGCAACAAAAGGGCATCTCTGCAGAAAACTCGGCTGGGAGGTCCTTTAGTTCATTTAAAGCCATCAAGAGTGCAGCCCTCATTGACACAGTCTGTGGCCACAAATCAAGGTGGAGAGAAACAAAATGGGAAATGGCAGAAAGAATGACGTCTTTGTGGATAATATAAAAAAACTAAAGCAAACAAAACAAACTTCCACACTGAAGCCAATAAGAAGTATCAAAGATGATTTTATTATAGGTGATTTGCCGAAATTGGCCAGCAGTTTAATGTTTCTGAAACCATCCAGCCATCAGTCTCCTCACTGCAGCCTTGAGCTCCTGGTTCCTCAGGCTGTAGATGAGGGGGTTCAGGGCTGGAGGCACCACCGAGTACAGAACTGACAGGGCCAGATCCAGGGATGGGGAGGACATGGAGGGGGGCTTCAGGTGAGCAAACACAGCAGTGCTGAGGAACAGAGAGACCACGGCCAGGTGAGGGAGGCAGGTGGAAAAGGCTTTGTGCTGTCCCTGCTCTGAAGGAATCCTGAGCACGGCCCTGAAAATCTGCACATAGGAGAAAACAATGAACATAAAACAACCAAATACCAAACAGGAACTTATAGCAATGAGTCCCAGTTCTCTGAGGTGGGATTTGGAGCAAGAGAGCTTGAGGATCTGTGGGATTTAACAGAAGAACTGGCCCAGGGCATTGCCATGGCACAGGGGCAGGGAAAATGTATTGGCTGTGTGCAGCAGTGAATAGAGAAAGGCACTGGCCCAGGCAGCTGCTGCCATGTGGGCACAAGCTCTGCTGCCCAGGAGAGTCCCGTAGTGTAGGGCTTTGCAGATGGACACGTAGCGGTCGTAGCACATGATGGTCAGCAGGGAAAGCTCTGCTGCAATGAAAAAGACAAAAAAAAATAGCTGGACTGCACATCCTGTGTAGGAGATGTTGCTGGTGTCCCAGAGGGAATTGTGCATGGCTTTGGGGACAGTGGTGCAGATGGAGCCCAGGTCAGTGAGGGCCAGGTTGAGCAGGAAGAAGAACATGGGCGTCTGCAGGTGGTGGCTGCAGGCTACGGCGCTGATGATGAGGCCGTTGCCCAGGAGAGCCGCCAGGGAGATGCCCAGCAAGAGGCAGAAGTACAGGAGCTGCAGCTGCCGCGTGTCTGCCAATGCCAGCAGGAGGAAGTGGCTGATGGAGCTGCTGTTGGACATTTGTGCTTTCTTGGCATGGGGATCTGTAAAAAAAGTAATCATGGAATAGTTGGATTTGGAGAGAATTTTAAATATTCCAGAACAGCCTGGGGGCACTTTCCCCCCATTGCCTGCCCAGGGCTCTGCTGCCTGGAGCTGTCCCTGCCAGCAGGTTCTTCCCTGTGCCCAGAGCTGAGCCCTGCCAGTGCTGCCAGAGCCCAGCCCTGCCCTGGGGGCTCAGCTCTGTCCTGAAGACCCCTCCCAGCTAAGACACTGGCCAGGGGCAGCTCTGGCTCTGCAGGCTCTGATCACAATGTCAGAGCAACCCTGAAGAGGCTGGAAAAGCAACACTGATCCTGCTTCTAAGAGGCCCTGTGCTGATCTCAATAACTGCCCAATTAATTCAGATATAAGGGAAATTCTGTTTTATTTTTTACTGCCTGAACTGAGAGAGGAATATCTATGTGCAATTTCACATCCAGGCAAACCAGAACAGGAGATTAAAAAAACCAGGATTTTCCCTTTTATGCATCCCCTGCCTCACTGTTCCCCCTGCATAATCTACTTGGAAATGTTCTGCAGGTAAATGGCACACCGGAAGCAGTCCTGAACAATGCAGCATCTTCCCCACACAAAAGGAACACTTCCAAGCCTTACCAGCTGTCTCCTCCCACCCAGATCTTGTCCCCCAGTGCTGGGAGCAGCTGCCAGGGCTGGCTGAGAGCCGTCCCTTGATGACAGCAGAGTCCCTGCCCCAGCACAGCACCCTGGGATGCAGGACCCTGCTCTGCAGGACAGCCATGGGCACCCCTGGCTGCTCTGCACAAGAGACAATCAGAGAATGTACTCACAGGTCCTGTAGGCATTGGGATGTTCCAGCTGTAGGAGATGGCTCCAGGAGCTGCAGCTGCATTTTCCTGCAGCCAGAGGTTCCTGTGCCAAGGGCTGGCATTGATTGTGCCCCAGGCACTTCTCAGCCCCTTCCCAGCCCTGACTGATTGAAGCTCTCTGTGCCTCTCTGCTGTGCTTGGGCTGGCTGCAGGCAGTGCCTCAGCCCTGCTGGGCTGGCAGAAGAGCTGCTCATCCAGAGAAATGTGCTTTTGAAGCTCTTCTTGGTTACCAGGAGCTGCCTCTGTGCCAGGAGCCCAGCCCAGCTCAGCAGCACAGACACAGCACCAGGACTTTAATGAGCCTCTGGGACTTTGTGCTCAGGCCCTGAACATCAGTCCCTGAGAGGGAGCTGAAGAAACCTCTCCAGAACTTCCAGTCAGAATCCAACTCCAAAGTCTCTTGGACTTTTAATGGGTCCCACTGAGGGACACGACTGAGAAAGTGTCCCCAGGCCCCAGGCAGAGCAGAGAACTGGAGGCACTGATGGCAGCTGGGGACAAAGAGAAGCCAAGTCTTGGTGCCCTGGGGCACAGCAGCAGGGTCTGTGCCACCAAGGGCTGGGAGGAGACACCTTGTCCTGAGGCCCTGGGGCGTCCTGGCACAGCCCCAGCCAGGCTGGGCACTGTCACCCCCTTGTCCTGCCCTCAGCATCCCCCCCTAGCCCACATCCCAGTGGCCTCAAGGATCTGCTGGAAGGAGTCCCTGGGGAGCCTTGCTCAGAAATGGCCCTGGGGGCTCCTTCATGCTCCCTGCAGGGACTGCAGGTTTTTCAAAGGACTTTGGGTTTGGCTTTTGCCTTGGAGTCTCTGAGAGGTCTGTTCAATCTTGTCCTCCAATTATCTGCTGTAATCAGTCCCTGGAGAGGCTTTGTCAGTAACAACACTCAGTGGAGCTCATTAATGCTTCAGGGTACTTTAGTTATTTTAAGGTACTTGGTGTTGCCCTTTTGATACAGACTCTGTGAGAGGTTTGTGTAATCATGGCCCCAATTATCTGCTTTAATGAGTCCCTTGAGAGCTTCGTACATACACTCAGTGGGGCTCATTAATGCTTTGAGATACTCAAGGTTTTTGAGGTACTTTGGATGTTCCTTTCCACTCTGAATATCTGAGAAGTGTTTTTTCCAATTCTGGCCTCCAATTCTCTCCTCCAAAGAGTCCATGAAGAGCCTGTGTTTGGGATGGACCTCAGTGGGACCCATTCATGGTTTGAAACACTTTGAGTTTTTTCTCTGACTTTGACTCCTGGAAAGGTTTGTGCAATCTAAGGCTCTGAGTTTCCAGGGCTCATCTCCAAATGCACCACAGGGCTCACTAGCATCAAGCAATACCTGACAAACCATGGCTCTGCCTTGATTTCTCTCAGCTCTGGAGCAATTCATTAGGTGGATTTCCTTTAACAGTTGTGGAGAAATATTTGAAACAGCTTCTAAGAAATGTGTATTCCTATCTTAAAGAGTGTCTTTTATTGCTGTTCTTATTATACAAGAGGTGATTGCAACATTCGGTGATTTATATTGATCCAGGGTCTCTCCTAAGGATGTCTGGCCAGGTCAGAAAAGTTGTACCTTGGAGCTGATCCAATGTGGACAACCTTGCCCCTCATTCCCCAACCCTGTGTGAGAAAGAATTTTCACTTTCAAAAATATAAATGATTTACTAAGACCTTATCAAAATACAACAGAAGAAGCTTGATTTTCATATCTGTTAAAATATAACCAAAGACTGAATAAAGAAAAGAATACAGTGCTGGGACCAAAGAATTCAGTCACCATGTGCTCATCTACAAAATGGATGCTCTGTCTTTTATACCTCTAGCCCCTCCCAAAGTCTTGTCAATCCACTCCTTCTTCACTGTCCAGTGGTGGAGATCACTGTCTTACACCTTGACTGGAGGTCAGGTGCTGCCATAGTAACAAGCCAACTCTCCCAAATGCCCTGACTACTGAGGCCATTCTGTGATAACAATGCAAGGGGAAGGATAACTATACATCTACAAAACTTCTCTTAACACATATTTAATATTCACCTGGTAATTGTAGGAGTCAACCATAGAATTACTCATTTATAACACTCCTTTTCTTTTTCTCTCAGTCATTTTTCTTGAACAATTAAGTAAAAAATTTTCTCTCTCTCTTGAATGAGTCATACCAGCATCTGTTGATGTGGGCAAGGACAGTGGGAGCAGGAGAAAAAAACCTCAGGTTTTCCTTAGACACACTTATTTGGAATGGACAAAAGGGCATCCCAGATGTCCAGTATGGCTTTGGCTGCCATCTACCGTGCCTATGTGGCTGCTACCCATAGTTGGTGTATCTTAGGGGTGAGCACAGAAGCCAACTTGTACCTGCCCTCCAGTCCCTGTTGAATTAAAAGACAACTGAGGAATGATAGAGGTCTGGAATGGCCTTATGTCCCTACCTTATCATGCCTACGGGGTTGCTACTCACAGCAGGTCTATGGAGCCTTCTTGGTAGCAAACAAAGGGGCCAACTCGGTCTTGCTCTCCTTCCTTTGTCTTATTTTCTTGAAGAAGCTGTCCCATTACCTTTTACAGTCCCTTGTTTACTTCTCCTCAACAGATGCTGGTAATTGTCACCCATGAAAACAAAAAGACAGTTCTCGAGCTTGTGAGTGGAAGTTTGACTCTACTTTTTGGACGTCTTGGTGTTTTACTGGTTGTCTTTCAGTCTCTGTTTGAGAGTCAATCTTGTTTCACCCAGCCTGGATGTTACAGTCCACTCTTTGGATTCTTCCTCTGTGCCTTTGACTCTGTTGCCATGAGTCCATCCCTGCTCTGTAGTTCACATGGCCCATTCAGTGGTGAGCAGTACCTGAAAGGACCTTCCCACCGAGGAGTTAGAGGCTGATCTCTCCATGACTTAAGCACCACCAAATCCCTAGGATTTATATTATGGATTCTGAAATCCAGATTGGTAGTTTGAGGAATTGTCCCTTTATGTCTTAGCCCTTCTAAGGTTTGTGCTATGGACATAACATATTTCTTGGCATTGGCCTCCCCTTCCTCATAGATGGCAACTTTCTGGGGTGAGGTCAGGAAAGGTAACCCAAACATTATTTCATAGGGTGACACCCCCAGATCTGATGGAGGTTGGGTTCTAATTCTTAATAAAGCCAAAGGGAGACATTTTATTAATGACATTTGGATTTCAGTCATTAGCTTAACTAGAGCTCTTTTAAGAGTTTCATTCATTCTGTCAACCTGACTGGAACTCTGTGGATGCCATGGAGTGTGTAATTCCCATTTTACTCCCAGGGCCTGAACAACTTTCTGCAATATCATCAATGTGAAATGAGTTTCCCTGGTCTGAATCAATCCTGTTTGCCATTCCATATCAGGGACTGATTGATTCTAGAAGTGTTTTACTCACAACATTGGCAATGGCTTTCACAGTGGGTATCACCTCTACCCAACGAGCCATCTGTTCTACTATCACTGGCAAAAACTTCCACTGTTGTACATGGGGAAGCTCAGTAAAGTCTACTTGGATGTTTTGGAAGGGATGTAAGGCTAGTTCTCGCCTCGTCCTGGGGGTTTTCCTCATAATTTTGTTATTTACTTTTTGACATATCACATACCATTCACTTACTTGCTTAGCTATTCTGAAAATTCCTTTGCATCCCCAATCCCTTAGAAATTGATCATTTAGCACTTGTGTACCCCAATGCGTTGTTCCATGTATGCCTTCTAGCATTTTCTTTGCAGAGGGTTTATTCAACATTGGCCTCCCATCTGCTAATCTCCACTTCCCTTTGTTATCTTTCTTGGCTCCCATTTTGAGGAGTTCTTCCTTTTATGTCCCACTGAACATCAGGACTTTTTGTATTTTTCTCAGGGGTGTTAGTATTATAATTAGTTTTTCTGTCTCTGATTCAGTTGCATTTTCAGCTTCTAAATTGACTAAATTGTTCCCTTGCTCCCCTTTTTGATGTCCTTTAACATAAACCACCATTACTTCCTCTGGTAATTGTAAGGTTTCTAACTCTTCTAAAAGAAATTTTTTGTGAAACAGTCCCTTTCCCTTTGAATTGAATAGCCCCCTCTCTTCCCAAATTTTTCCAAAGGTATGCACTATGCCAAAAGTGTATTTTGAGTCTGTATATATTGTTCTCCATTTCCAGAGCTCACTTTAGGGCATATAACTCCCATGCTTGGGCTGATCAGTTGGAAGGTAACTTTTTCTTCTCTATGGCCATCAACCCTTCATGGCCTATAGCACACCCTGATACCCTGTGCCCCTTTATTACCTGTGAAGATCCATTGATGTACAATCGTTTTCCACCTTGGAGTTGTTGATCTGTTAGGTCCTGTCTCATTTTAGTTTGATAGTTTATAACCTCTAGGCAATTATGTATTAGTTCCTCATCTGGTTCTCCATACAAAAACTGGGAAGGGTTGAGTTGGTTACTCAATATTAGCTCTAAACCATTTTGTATTAAGATGGCTTCATAATTTAGCACTCAGGAATCAGTGAGCCATTTCTCAGCCTTTTGATTTAGGATACTCCCCACTGAGTTTGGGATATATATCTTCAATTTTCCGCAGAAGGTATTTTTTTGCTTTCTGATATGAGTAGGGCAGTCACTGCCACAGCCTGAATGCAGGTTGGCCACCCACAGTTGACAAGGTCTAGTAATTTTGATAAATTGGCCACTGGTTTCCTGGATCCTCTCCAGTCCTGGGCTAACACTCCATGTGCTACCCATTTTTCTATATCCACAAACAATAGAAGGGTTTGTCTAAGGCAGGAAGACTCAGTGCTGATGCACTGACTAATTTTTGCTTTAAAGCTTCAAACTTTTTTTGATCTTCTTCCCATCTAATCTCTTCTTCAACTAACTTTTCTTACAAGAACTGGATGGCCTGTATCCTTCAATCCATAGCCTACAATATCCCAACAGGCCTAAAAACTTTCTGATTTCTCTCTTAGTTTTTGGCCATGGGTGTGACACTATCCTTGTAATTCTCTCAGGGTTCAGCCACCAGCTCCCTTGACAAATCATATGTCCTAGGAATTTTACTTCCCACTCTACAAATTGGAATTTACCTTTTGATACCCAAAGTCCTTGGTTCCCCAGAAAATTTACAACACTATGGTGGATTCCCAATCTTCTTTTTCTTCCTGTCCTGGGAGAAGCAAATAATTTACATATTTGATGAGCTTTATCTCAGGTTTAATGGAAAAGAGTTGTAGTGCTTCTCCTAGGGCTTGACCAAAGAGGTTTGGGGAGTTGGAAAACCCTTGGGGTAACCTAGTCCACCAAAGCTGTTGCTTCCTCCCAGAACTGGGGTCATCGCGTTCAAAGGTAAATATATCCCACTTTCCCCTACCAGTGGAAAAAAAAGCATCTTTTAGGTCTATCACACTAAACCACTGGTGGGGGGAATGTTACTTAGTAGTGTGGAGGGGTTAGGCACTACTGGGTACCGATTCACTGCTCTTTTGTTCACTTCTCTCAAATCTTGGACAAGTCCCATCTGTAAGTCCCATCTGACTTCTTTACTGGTAATATGGGTGCATTATGGAGGGATATACATGGTTCTAAGGTCCTGTCCTCAAGCAGGTCCTGGATCACCAGCTATAGTCCTCGTCTCCCTTCCAGGGAGAGCAAGTATTGTCGTGCTCGAACTGGATGGTTCTCATTAACTATTTTTATTACTATAGGTTTGATGTTTAAGTTACCTCACTTCTTCCATTTTGCCCACACCATCTCATGAATTTTCCCCTTATTTTATTCCCTTAATTGGAGAAGCTTAATTACCATTTTCCGCTTCTTTGGGAGCACTTCAATGTCAAACTGCACCCATAAATCCTGTCAGAATAAATTTCACCCTGCTTCTGAAACTAACAGAACATCCCCAATTTCTATTTTTTTTTTGTTCCTTCAAACTTTATTTGCATTATAACTGAGACTTTGAATCCTTCCCCTTGTCAAGGATTGAAAAGACGGGTGTCTGCTAAGGAAGACAGGAGCTGCCCCAAAATGGAAAATGCAAACCCCCCTCCTTCTGAGAGGGCTTAATTTCAAAATGATAACAATTCCTTCTGAATTGTTATCATTTTGAAATTAAGGGGGCTTTCAGGCACAGATAAGGGAGAAGGAATAACAGTTCTTTACCAGAAAAAAGCAAATCAAAACAAAACAAAACAATGCAGTAATACAAAAGACTGACAAGAGTCAGAATACGACCTGAAACCCTGTGGGTCAGGGTGGTGGTAGTAGTCCTATTAAATGGTGGCTGCAGTCCTCCTGGAGTGGCAGGTGTGGTTCTATTGAGGCAGTGATCCTGTAAAAGTCTGTAGTCTTCCTCTGAAGATCCTATGGTGGTGTAGGTGGGCTGGTCTTCCTCTGGAAATCCAATGGGAAAGGGCTGCTCCTCTGGGAATCCAGTGGAAAAGGCTGTCTCTGGTGTCCCAAAATCTCAGATTATAGCCAGGAAGGAATATTTGGCTCCTCCCTCTGGGTGGAGCATCTCACAATGGGATGATGTAATTTTGATCAGTCACGCAGTGACACTCAATGGCCCATTAACAGCAGATGTCTTCCCAGAGGGAGGATTGGTTGTGGAAGAGACAAAGAAAAACTGCCCAATTAATAACTGGCCCACCTCTAATAGATGGGAATAGAACACACATATTACCTTGCAGTCTAGGACATTATCCAAGCCTTATTCTATTTCCATCTGCATCACAATGAAACCTTACATATTGTTCTCACTTAAGACTAGGTTTCCTTGTGGTACACAACGGCTTTTTCCATCTTTCCGCATTACCCACCAAGTGTAACCAGGTCCTTGAGCAAAAACAATTCCATGTATGGGTTTGTCTTTGCCTGAGGCAAGATTAATCGAAACAGTCTTTCCTAAAATACCTTTCATGTGTACAACAGGGACTTTGTCTCCATCCACTGTGTGCAAAGGCTCAGACTGGGCAGGACTGGGCAGGACCAGCTCGATTGATGGACCCTCTGGTGTTGTACATCCAGGTGGCTTTTGCTAAGTTCATTTCCCAATTTCTGAAGATTCCCTGGCCCAGCGCCTTCATGGTAATCTTAAGTAGTCCATTGCACTGTTCAACTTTCCCGGCAGCAGGTGCATGATAAGGGGTATGATATATCTGATGCCGAATTTTGCCCCAAAAGGCGAGAATAACTGCTTAAGAGACTCAGCTTAAGTCAAATAAGCAGGAGGTATTTTATTGCGACGCGTTGGAGAAATCACAAAATGGATTTCTGAGTTTCCCGTAACAAAAGCAAGCCTTTTATACAGTTTTGAATATAGGATTACATCAGATCATATACATAATCATATCTTTGCATGAATATTCATAGGGGGCGTGGTGTAGGCGGAGCGTGGGCGGGGACACCTCTTTTGAGGATCGTCTTGGTGGTCGTTCCGGGGGCCTTCATCATGGGCTGGGGTCTCGTGATGAGTCTTCCTCCTTAAAATTTTGAACTTCTTTCCTAATTTGGCCAATTCCCAGTGTACTTGGCTTGGTCTCTATGGCTTGGCAAAGTTCTTAGGGTCAGTTTGACATTGTTGGCTCTGAACATGCTTAGCCCATCAATTCCCCTATCCCTATCTCTTTCCTGTCATTGTGTTCCATGCTTTAACTGATTAATTGCTCTATGTGTTTCCTAAATGCTATGCTTTCTTCAAATGCCTCACATTCTATGTTTTAACCCATTATTTCTTGAAGGCTATCTGTTTTGGGGCTTCATATCCATTCAATACCATGTTCCCTGGCCCAGGTGTTGATAAGGCTGTTCTTGAAATGGGTCCCCTTGTCCAACTCAATTCTCTCAGGGGTTCCATGTCTTCACAGGACTTGCTTTTCCAGGCCCAGGATGTTGTTCCGGGCCGTAGGGTAGGTCTCCAACCATCCAGTGGTAGCTTACACCATGGTCAGCACGTAGCGCTTGCCCTGGTGTGTCTGGGGCAGTGTGATGGAGTCAATCTGCCAGGCCTCCCCGTACTTGTACTTGGATCACCACCCACCATACCACAGGGGCTTCACTCCCTTGGCCTGTTTGATGGCAGCACACTTCTCACAGTCATGGATAACCTGAGAAATACTGTCCATGATTAAATCCACCCCTCAGTCTTGTGGCCACTTAAAGGTGGCATCTCTGCCCTGATGGCCTGAGGCATCATGGGCCCATCAAGCTAGGAACAACTCCCCCTTTATGTTCCCAATCTAGGTCTATCTTGGACACCTCTATCTTTGCTGTCTGATCTACCTGCTCATTGTTTTGGTCCTCCTCATTAGCTCTACTCTTGGGGACATGGGCATCTACATGGCAGACCTTCACAGGTAGCCTCCTTACCCTGGTAGCAATGTCTTTCCACTCATCAGCAGTCCAAATTGGTTTTCCTCTATGCTGCCAGTTGGCCTCTTTCCACCTCTCCAGCCATCCCCACAGAGTGTTGGCTACCATCCACGAATCAGTGTAGAGGCAGAGCTTTGGCCACTTCTCTCTTTCAGCAATGTCCAGGGCCAGTTGAACAGCTTTGAGTTCAGCAAGTTGGCTTGATCCACCTTCTCCTTCAGTGGCCTCTGCAACCTATCATGTGGGGCTCCATACGGCTGCTTTCCACTTCCGGTTCATCCCTACGGTGTGACAGGAACCATCAGTGAAAAGAGCGTAGCCTGTTTCCTCTGGGGGCAGTTGGTTATAGGGAGGAGCCTCTTCAGCCCGTGTCACTGGTTCTTGTTCTTCATCTGTGACACCAAAATTCTCACCTTCAGGCCAATTTGTAATTACCTCCAAAATCCCATTGTGATTCAGTTTACCTATACGGGCACGCTGAGTGATAAGAGCAATCCACTTGCTCCATGTGGCACTGTTGGCATGGTGAATGTAAGGAACTTTGCCTTTGAACACCCACCCCAGCACCGGTAGTTGGGGTGCCAGGAGGAATTGTGTTTCTGTACCAACACCTCTGAGACGGCTTGGACTCCTTCATAGGCAGCCAAGATTTCCTTCTCTGTTGGAGTGTAGTTGGCTTTGGACCCTCCGTAGCTTTGACTACAGAATCCCAGTGGTCGGCCCCGAGTCTCCCCAAGCACCTTCTGCCAAAGGCTCCAGGACAAGCCATGGTTCCCGGCTGCAGAGTAGAGAATGTTCTTCACCTCTGATCCTGTCCTGATTGGGCCAAGGGCTACTGCATGAGTGATCTCCTGCTTGATCTGGACAAAGGCTTGTTGCTGCTCAGGGCCCCAGTGGAAAGTGTTCTTCTTGCAGGTGACCAGGTAAAGAGGGCTCACGATCTGACTGTACTCGGGAATGTGCATCCTCCAAAAACCTATGGCACCTAGGAAAGCTTGTGTTTCCTTCTTGATGGTCAATGGAGACATCGCAGTGATGTTGTTGATGATCTCTGTGGGAATCTGACGCTGTCCATCTTGCCACTTCACTCCTAGGAACTGAATCTCACAAGCTGGTCCCTTTACTTTGCATTTTTAATGGTGAAACCAGCTCCCAGGAGGATTTGGATGATTTTCTTTCCTTTCTCAAACACTTCTGCAGCTCTGTTCCCCCACATAATGATGTCATCAATATATTGCAGATGTTTTGGAGCCTCACCCTTTTCCAGTGCAATCTGGATCAGTCCATGGCAGATGGTGGGGCTGTGCTTCCACCCGTGGGGCAGTCGATTCCAGGTGTACTGCACGCCCCTCCAGGCGAAAGACAACTGAGCCCTGCATTCTGCTGCCAGAGGAATGGAGAAAAATGCACTGGCAATGTCTATAGTGGCATACCACTTCGCTGCCTTGGACTCAAGCTCGTACTGGAGCTCTAATATGTCTGGCACAGCAGCGCTCAGTGGTGGAGTCACTTCATTCAATGCACAGTAGCCCACAGTCAATCTCCATTCTCTGCCAGACTTGTGCACAGGCCAAGTGGGGCTGTTGAAGGGTGAGTGGGTCTTGCTGACGACCCCTTGGCTCTCCAGCTCTCAGATAACTTTGTGGATGGGGATCATGGCATCTCGATTTGTCCGGTACTGTCAGCAGTGCACTGTTGAGGTGGCAATTGGCACTCGTTGCTCTTCCACCCTCAGAAGCCCTACTGCAGATGGGCCTTCTGATAGTCCAGGCAAAGTGTTCAACTGCTTGATGTTTTCTGCCTCCACAGCAGCTATGCCAAAAGCCCACCTGAGTTCCTTTGGGTCTTTGTAAATCCATTACAGAGGAAGTCTATGCCCAGAATATACAGGGCCTCTGGGCCAGTCACAATAGGATGCTTCTGCCACTCATTTCCAGTCAGGCTCACATCAGCTTCCACCAAAGTGAAATGTTAGGATCCCCATCACACCAGCAATAGAAACAGATTCTGTCCCCACATATCTCAATGGGATTTATGTACATTGAGCACCAGTATCAACCAAAGCTTTGTATTCTTGTAGTTTGGATGTGCCAGGCCAACGAATCCACACAGTCCAGAAAACACGGTTTTCCCTAGCCTCTATGTGGCTAGAGGCAGGGCCCCTCTGAGCCTGGTTATCCTTCTTTCCCTGGGCATATATCTTGGATTTTCCTTCAAGGGGATCGGACATGTCATCATCATCATCATCATCATCATACCTTGCAGTTCGGCTATGGGCAACTGGTGCTGCTTTCCTTCTGGTAGAACTCCCTCTCTGAGCCCTGCCTTCCTTCAATTCATGCAGCTGTCATGCCAGAACAGCAGTAGGTTTTCCCTCCTATCTCCTCATGTTTTCCCCACAACCACGGAGGTAGAACCACAGCTCAGCTCGTGTGGTGTACCTTCTCTCGCCATCTGGGGAATGTCTGCCTTGGATACCAGAACCTCTGATCTGTACTGCTGAAATTTGGAGAAGGTCTTCTTTAATCTCCTCTCTGAGCTTCTTATGATTCTCCTCTATCTTGTCCTCTAATTTCTGCACACGTATTTCTACTGCTGCAATTCTGGCATGTGTTGGGCCATGTACAGCATCTGCATATGCTCAGAGATTCCTTGCCATGTCAAGCACAGTCTCATCCCTCTCATCTCTCTTCATTATGGCTAAGGCAGAAGCATATTCATGTGGCCCAAGTCGCACAAGTTTTCGCCATATCACAGACGTGCATGGAACTAAGTCGGGGTTCTTAGCTGTCACGTCATCTGAGAAGATAATCTCTGCCACTGCCATTTCTCTCAGGTGTTGGATCCCTTGCTCTATGTTCTTCCATGGGATTTGTTGCATATAGAGATCATCTTCACACAGGTATCTTTGTGCAACACTTTCCAAGACCCATGCTCAGAGGCTGAGTGGGTTAGCCCCCCTCATCATTTCTTGGTCAATGACAGGATCCTGTGGCAGGGATCCCAAATGCCTCGCTTCAGTGCCACCCAGAATTGTAGCCTCACCTGCAGCATCCCAGAGCCAAACTAACCAACTAATTATGGATTCATCAGGTCGTCGAGTGTAATCCTTCCGTAAGCCACAAAGGTACTTCAGGGAAAAGGACTCAATATTTGCGTCTGATCTTGCACCTGCTGCTGTGACTCCTGATTTTATGTCAGGAGGCATTGAGGTTCCTTCTCCTGTATCATCATCATTATCATCCTGGTTGATTAGTCTTGTCCGTGCATTTCCCACTTCTAATACTGGTAGCAACAGCCATTGTTTCAGCTGCTGGCTTAGCTTCACTGGTCTGGCTGCTGGCTTTGAGCCTGGGGTATTAGCTGCTGCCTGAATGATGGGTATAGCTGATTTATCTCCCTGCCCCCCTGCCTCTTTCTGCTGCCCTAGGGTATCTAACAGAGTGTGATACGCATATGCCAGGGCCCAACTCACTGCAATGATCTTTTTCTCCTTAGGCTCATCCTGGTACTTCTCTTTCAGATATTTCCCACACCTCCCCTGGTGAATTTGTTCATGGAGAAAGTCCCAGACTATAGGGTCAGAGAATTCCTTCAGGATCTGCCCCATATCCTCCCATTTCCCACACCAGTCAGGATTTTCCACACCTGGGTCTATTCCTGGATCAGGGATCTCATCAGCCCATCTAGAAATCTCAGCCCTCATTCTAGAGAAGATGCAGACTGTATAGAGGAAGGTTACCAGATCGAATACCAGAAAGATGGTGTCTTTAATATTCAGGGGAAACTGAACATTCTTCAGTAGTGATGCGACCGATTCATAAGAGAAGAAGGAAAGCAAAGGCTAAAAAGCCTCATCCCCTGCTCCTCCTCTTACAAACTGGGTGCATAACTATAGCCATGAACCATCCATACCTGGAGCAGACCCCAGCATGTTTATAAACTTCTTGCAAATCATTGCCACCAAGCCCAGCAGGATAGCTATTCTGGTCACTGCTCCTCTGCTGTAAAAACTATGTATTAGGGACAATACTAAAGCTATTTCTGGATATGAAAATAAACCTAGGGACCATAGAGGTATGAAGATCTCAAAATCCCTAGGGACCAGAAATGCATGCAAGCCTTCACCACAAGAGACATTATAAATTCAGAAAGCATGGCTATTAACTGCTTTATACCAACACAGAGTAATGGCAACCAAAATGCACTCAAAACAGGGTTTTTTCCACTCTCTCTCGAGCCCCGTGTTGGCCACCAAATTTTGTCCTGGTCTCGGGCAAATTTGGGAGAGAATCTCCAAAGGGGTCCCTCCAGTAAGCAAACCCACACAGCCCCTCCCCCCAACCGGTTTGGGAAGAATTCCTCAGAAAGAAGGGGAAAGAACCTGTTTATTTAACAGGCACAGCAACCCCCAGCACACAAAATGAACAATACCGGATGACACCACTCTGGAAAAAGATGACAAATTCAGAAAGTCTCTCTTGGGGGTGGTCGCTCTGTTATCAGTCCCTCCGGTGCTGGGGCAGCTGCTGCAAGCCATAAGGTGCAAACTCTCAATGTTTCCAGGTCCCAGTCTGGAGCAGGTTCAAGATGGTCGAGAAAAGGAGAGAAGAAACAGTCCAGGAAAAATTTGGACTGTTTAGCTAAACTAACTAATGAGCAGAAGCAAAAAGCAAGCAGAAGCAGAGCGAAGCAGAAGCAAGGTCAAGAGCAAGTGAAAAGCAAAAGCAAAAAAGCAAAAGTAGCCCTCTGTGTTCCACCAGGCTGATAAGAAAAACCCAAACAAAACTTTCACCATTCAGAGACAGTCAAAGGCATAGAACATAATATCCAACATAAACAGAACACATGAATGGGGATACAAGCATCATAACGTCACCCTAGGACATCATCCCACAAAAGACCACCCCTGTACCCCCGTCCTAGTGGTCAAGGGGCACCTCTGAGCCTGCCTGCTTCATTCCACTTCTTAAACCTAAGTCCTGCCTGGGTTTGGGGCTCAGCACCCCGGTTCCGGCACCCGTCATCAGAGCTGCAACCCTTTTTCCTCCCCCATCGGCACCCTCAGACTTCCCAAAAATAAAGCCTGTTGGAATTTCACCAGAGCCTCCCAAGACCTCTCTGTTTGGCTGTGTCGGCTTGACACATCCGGGGCTGTGAGGGAGCGTGATCCTGGCTGGATCCTTCCACTGCTACAGACGCTGAGGAGAGGCCCTGCCGGCACCCACCAAGTTTTGGGGCCCCGGCAGCTAGCTGGACCCCAAAAACCCACAGATGGACTCTCTTTCTCCAGCTGCTCTCAACCATAACTTTTCAAATAACGATTCCAGCTGTTCCCCTCTTAGAAGACCCCCCAGAGCCTCATCCAAAGACTGTGCCAATCTATGAAGGCTTCACGCTTGAATACTTGGAATGAGCACCGCCAACTTGATGATGCCTAAATCACCGTCTTTAAAACTCGAATACAAGATGGCATCACATGTACTTGGAGGGAGATGAAGCCATTCCTTGACTGCCTTTTGAATCAACAGGTCAAGGGAATTGAGAAGGCCCACATTCACCTCAGTATGGTCAGCCAGATATACCAGTCTCTGGAGGATTTAAGTCCTGAGTATATTGACCCTCTGAAGAGATTTGAGGGGTGAACTCCCAATATGATGGAGCCAGTCCAGAAGTTTCTCTGATAAACCCGAATCTGCAAAGCCAGTCCACGGGTCAATACATCTGCCAAGACATTTTTCTGAGCTCCCTGGGTCAATCATATTAAGGGGGGAACAATTTATCTTCCATGGGGGACAGTCATTGATAGTATATGAGTCCCTTGTTGGCTTGATGCAAAAGCGATGACATTTTTCCCCCTGAGTCTGGAGACCAGTAAGTTCACAGAAGGTCTCCAAAATTTTGATATTGCAACACATGCCATCCCAGCAATCACTCAGGAGAACTAAATCATCTGCCAACACCATGGCTGTTATTTTATGTTGGAACCCCTGACCCTCACTTTCAAGCTTGCATAGAAGGGGGTCCATCACCAGATTGAACAGCAAAGGTGATATAGGGTCACCTTGTTTGACACCAGAGCGAATGTAAATGGGATCTCTCCTCTCCTTTTCAATGGAACTGTACGTTTTGATGTTTCAATATATTTCCCTAACCAGCTGAAGCACATGGGGATCAACCCTTCTCTGGATCAGACCCTCAAGTACATGCTGGTGACCAGCAATGTCAAAGGCCTTGGTGATGTCCATGAACACCACCCCCAGATGTTGATGCTCCTGCTTTGTGTTCTTAACCACAAGTTGTAACAACTTGGGGTTCTCGACACAACCCGATGAGCAAATAAAGCCTCATTGCCAGGGGTTAATGGGACGTGCTCTGGTCAGCCTCGCCGTAGCAATCCTTGAAAACAGCCTAATCACCATAGAACCAATAGTGATAGGCCTCCAGTTATTGGTATCACCAAGTCTATCCAAGTCAGAACACTTGGGTATCAAGACTGTTCGGCAGTCCCACAACGCATCTGGGATAGTACCAGTAACAAGCCAGAGATTGAATATCTTAGTCAACAGGGAAAACTTAAGGTCTTTTTTTAATAAGATGACCCAAAGTAATCCCATCTGGCCCAGGAGCGGACGTTTTACATATCTCGCTCACGTTTTTCTCAATCTCTTTTTCAGTAATCAGGGCCCCAAATATGGTGTTATCAGCCTCCGCATGCAGAGAAAAATTTACCAGGCTACCAAACTCAACAGCTGTATCCCATCTCAACTTAAAGTGTGCATGGACAACGCCAGATGGCATTGCAAGGCTTCTGTGCTGTCCAGAATAATATGCACCAGACGCCCCCTATGCAACTTGTACAACATCTGAAATCCAAGAAATTTCCCTCTCTTAATCGCTCTCTTTCGCATCCAGTTCGTTGTTGCTTTGGATGCACCCCAACCACGGGATGTCTGCCTTTTCCAGCCCCTGGCTGTTTTCATACTCTGGCCAGGCCCACCCAGGGCACCACGACACTCTTTGAAAACATCGTTCACCACCCCTTGCAGATGTTGCCCTAAAATTTTCATGAAGGCTTCCCAATAGCTGGTGAATCTGCAAGCTGATAATCCCGTTTGGATGGCATAATGGTACTGGAGCTTCAATTGCCCCTCCTTTGGTGATTTAGCAGACTTGGGACGATGTTCAATCACCATCTCACCTTCTGGCCCAGCCTGACCTTTCGTGGAAGGATCTCTGCCCAGAAGGTGCCTTCTATCACTAATCTGCTTTGCGCTTTTAGATGGAATATGCCTTGCAATAAGTTGGTTAATATTCTGACTACTGGCAAACTTCTCTACCATTTGTACCAGGAGACCCTCCTCCTCATCAGTCCATACCCTTTTGTGGGCCCCTCTGGCTGATGACTCTTTGGGATGGGCGGCAACAATCCATTCCAAATTCCTCACAAGGGGATGTATTATCCTCTTGTGCTGGCCCAGGCCGATCGTGGTGGCATACCTCACAGACCCAGCTGCCAGTTGGAGCCACACACAGCATCCCTTTACAATATGGGGCGTGACAGGCAATACTGTGGTACTTAAGATTTTGTTTACCACATTTAGAGGACCTAAAGATGACCTTCTTTTGCCCCCGGGTCCTCTTTAGATTGTCAATCAGCCCCAACATCCTAGTCAACCAGGTCGCACAAGGACAGGATGGCTTTCTCTCAGGGATGGACATGACAGGAGTTCTTATCATTGCTCTGTCACCACTGGTCCTGGGAAGAGCCTCAGGTGTTCTTGGCTCTTCTGTGCCTCCATCTGAACACTCAGAATCCTCTTGAGCCAACCCCAATAGGGAGATCTCATAAGGCTCACGGAATTTTGCCAAGCCCTCCCATGCGACTCCAAGATGTATTCCACAACCCCTTGTAATTGTGGAGTTAACAAACTCCAAACATACCAGATTAAATCCCTCTTCCCTGGGCACAGAGGGTATATAGATGGAATCTTGGCATCTTTGACGCTTAGATCTAGTGGGTCAGTCTGAGTGGCAGTCAATACATATCGCAAAGCCAATGATTGCACCATCATGTCAAAGAGACAACAAAAAGAGTGAGGGTAGAAGTAGTTAGCAGCTGACCCTCTCCCAGACTGCCAGCTGTGTCCAACACTAGCCTGTGGACAAGGCTTTAGGCAGCAGCAAAATGACTGTGCCAACTTTTTGTTTCAGCAGTTTGTGAAACTATTATTGGGTGGCGAGTCCAACAACAGGGAGGGCAGATTTTTGCTGTCTCTCACACTGGTACAGAAGTCAATTCTGTTACCACAAGGGTATCCGGTGGGGCTACAAGGAGGCGTGACTTGCGCAGCCATGCCCAGTTAGTAACTATGCCTTCTCTTAAGAGAGTCAGAGTTACTCCCGCTGTTTACCTGCGATTCATTGAGTTTCTTCACTTTGACATTCAAAGCACATCGCAGAAATCACATCGCGTCAACACCTGCCTTGGGCCTTCGCGATGCTTTGTTTTAATCAAACAGTCAGATTCCTCTGGTCCACACCATTTCTAAGCTGGCTGTTAGGCACCGGCCGAGGCGGGGTGCTGGCCTGGAGAACGCCCCGGGGACCCTCGCCAGCATGAACTGCTTGGCCGGTGCTGGCTGCAGCCACACACACGCTGGCTGCCCACCACATACATCCAACTGCCCCCAGAGGAAATGTGCTACGCTATTTTGAAAAGCAGCCGTATGGAGCCCCACATGACAGGTTGCAGAGGCCACTGAAGGAGAAGGTGGATCAAGCCAACTTGCTGAACTCAAAGCTGTTCAACTGGCCCTGGACATTGCTGAAAGAGAGAAGTGGCCAAAGCTCTGCCTCTACACTGATTCATGGATGGTAGCCAACACTCTGTGGGGATGGCTTGAGAGGTGGAAAGAGGCCAACTGGCAGCATAGAGGAAAACCAATTTGGACTGCTGATGAGTGGAAAGACATTGCTACCAGGGTAGGGAGGCTACCTGTGAAGGTCTGCCATGTAGATGCCCATGTCCCCAAGAGTAGAGCTAATGAGGAGGACCAAAACAATGAGCAGGTAGATCAGACAGCAAAGATAGAGGTGTCCAAGATAGACCTAGATTGGGAACACAAGGGAGAGTTATTCATAGCTTGATGGGCCCATGATGCCTCAGGCCAGCAGGGCAGAGATGCCACCTATAAGTGGGCACGAGACGAGGGGTGGATTTAACCATGGACAGTATTTCTCAGGTTATCCATGACTGTGAGAAGTGCGCTACCATCAAACAGGCCAAGGGAGTGAAGCCCCTGTGGTATGGTGGGTGGTCCAAGTACAAGTATGGGGAGGCCTGGCAGATTGACTACATCACACTGCCCCAGACACGCCAGGGCAAGCGCTACGTGCTGACCATGGTGTAAGCCACCACTGGATGGTTGGAAACCTACCCTGTGTCTTGTGCTACGGCCCGGAACAACATCCTGGGCCTGGAAAAGCAAGTCCTGTGAAGACATGGAACCCCTGAGAGGACTGAGTAATACAATGGGACTCATTTCAAGAACAGCCTTATCAACACCTGGGCCAGAGAACATGGCATTGAGTGGGTGTACCATATTCCCTACCATGCACCAGCGGCAGGCAAAGTGGAGAGGTACAACGGACTGTTAAAAACCACATTGAAAGCATTAGGTGGAGGATCTTTCAAAAACTGGGAGCAGCATCTGGCAAAAGCCACCTGGTTAGTTAACACCCAAGGCTCTACTAAGCGAGTGGGTCCTGCCCAATCTGAGCCTTTGCAGAGAGTAGATGGAGATCAACCTGGTCACCTTTTATGACCAGGTAACCCACCTAGTGGATGCAGGGAAGTTTGTAGATGTTGTTTATTTGGATTTCAGCAAGGCCTTTGACACTGTCTCCCAAAGCATACTCCTAGAAAAGCTGGCAGCCCGTGGTTTGGACAGGAGCACTCTTTGCTGGGTTAGGAACTGGTTGCATGGCCGGGCCCAGAGAGTGGTGGTGAATGGTGCTGCATCCAGCTGGCGACCAGCCACCAGTGGTGTCCCTCAGGGGTCTGTGCTGGGGCCAGTACTGTTTATATTTTTATCGATGATATGGATGAGGGTTTAGAGTCTTTCATTAGCAAATTTGCAGATGACATTAAGCTGGGAGCATGCATCAATCTGTTAGAGGGACAGAGGGCTTTGCAGAGGGACTTTGAACGGTTGGATGGATGGGCAGAATCTAATGGGATGAAGTTCAATAAGTCCAAGTGCCGAGTCCTGCACTTTGGCCACAATAACCCCCTGCAACGTTATAGGCTGGGGATGGTGTGGCTGGACAGTGCTCAGGTGGAAAGGGACCTGGGGGTGCTGGTGACAGCCGGCTGAACATGAGCCAGCAGTGTGCCCAGGTGGCCAGGAAGGCCAATGGCATCCTGGCCAGCATCAGGAATAGTCTGGCCAGTAGGAGTAGGGAGGTCATTCTTCCCCTGTATGTGGCACTGGTGAGGCCACACCTTGAGTATTGCATCCAGTTCTGGCCCCTCACTTTAGGAGGGACGTTGAGATGCTTGAGCGTGTCCAAAGGAGGGCAACGAGGCTGGTGAGGGGCTTGGAGCACAAGCCGTATGAAGAACAGCTGAGGGAGCTGGGGTTGTTCAGCCTGGAGAAAAGGAGACTCAAAGGTGACTTTATCACTCTCTTCAACTTCCTCAAGGGTGGCTGTGGTGAGCTGGGGGTCGGTCTCTTTCTCCGGGCAACAACAGGCAGAACAAGAGGACACAGTCTCAAGTTGTGCCAAGGGAGATACAGGCTAGAATGAAGGAGGAGGTTTTTAACAGAACAAGTGGTGAAATACTGGAATCATCTACCCAGGGAGGTAGTAGAGTTACCATCCCTTGATGTGTTTAAAAAAAGACTGGATGTGGATCTTGGTGCCATGATCTAATTGAGGTGTTAGAACATGGGTTGGACTCGATTATCTTAGAGGTGTCTTCCAATCTATAAATTCTGTGATTCTGTGATTCTGCAGATAGCTTCGATAATAGAGGATTGTTTAGCTTAGAATAGAGTATTGTTAATTTAGGGAAGTTCCGAGGTATCTTTTAAGTAGAAATGAAAGAATTGTCATTATAAGAATTAAGCTGTGAGAGGAAAAGCTGGGCTGCAGCCCAACTGGAGCCTGCAGGCACTCCAAGCTGTCAGCCTGAACAGGCCACCTGCAGGGCAGCAGGATGAAGATGGAGAAGTGGCGAGGGGATACTTTGTTTCAGCCCGAATGCCAACAAAAGTCTAAAATATCCAGAGTGTTGTGAGACTCCCTTCCTTGCCAGGCTGTAGCTAAGTGGACAGTCCCTTTCAGAGGCCCAAAGAACAGAGGGAGGTAAGCAGCTTTGCTTACATGAAATGTGGAATGCCCATGGGCAGCTGCGAGACTTGCGGATAATGAACGCCAGGAGATGAGCTCCCATTCAGGACAACACTAGGATGCAGATGTGCAGTCCTTTCTGGGCCTCTTGTCTTGAAGATGTCAGGGTGATCAGCAGCAATCACCATTTTGTTCCCACCCTCCTCTCACTATATCACCTATGGGACGGAATGGCATTCTCACAGCAGCATCTGGCCCTTCCTCCCTGCTTCTCTTTTCCCCCCTTTTCAGCCCAGAGCCCCAGGGACCATCTGGGCCAGCCTCATCCCCCACGGATGTGTGCAACCACCAGGGCCTCCTGCAGAGCCCCATTCCCACTCTGCTGCCTCCTTGGCCTTTTCCCACATCTGTGCCAGCCTGCTGTTGCCAGCTGTTGGGCATACACACACACACACACACACACACACAGAGCATACCACACCTGTCTGGGAGCAATTTGATGCAGGAGCCCCTGCTAACCATGGCTCAACAGCCCAGCACTTTTCCCACCCAGCTGTGGCTCCATTTGGACTCCATCTGCTGGGATACCCACTGTGAGGGACTGCTCAGGGCCTGGATGCTCCTCGAATGGTGTCCACAGGCCCGATTTCCACACCTCCCCATTCCTCCTACCCCTAAGGCTGCCTCAGCCTTCTAAACACAATTTTTCTTACTCTAATGGCTTCCTGTGCTTTACTGCATACTGTAAACAGGAGTACACAGTTTTGATTGTCTTTGCTCTAGAATTAATAAAGATAAGTTGGAAGTGCTGCTAGAGTTTGTAATTTCAAACTTGAAGCAACTGCAAAAAGTAGAGAAGCTTTCTGTGCAGCTTTTCAGTGAATCTGAAGTCTCCTTCCTCTTCACTCACTTTCAGCATATCTGTTGATTTTCCTTTGCTGTCATCTTTTAAGGTTCATCACTTGTCTATCCATCTGTAACAAAACCCTGTAAACCCAATGCAAATTTACCATCCTTTGTATTTTTCCTCTTCTGGAAAACTGAGGCTCCTGTCATCTAGACTTTGATTCCCATCTTGGCTCTGGCTAAGAACAGAACAAATGGAATTTATTACCTGCTAGTAAGACCTGCTATCAAAGGTCACAGTTAGAGCTAAGCATGGTGCTTCTCTCCCTCTTTTGAATACACATCTTTGTGTCTAGGCCTGGGGATTTCCAGCACCTGGAAGCTACTGCCAAGGACAAAAGTCTCGCTCTTGCTGGTTTGGATATGGATTTTTTGGTAGGATTTTGATCTACACCTACAGTGACCTACAGGAACTGGATCTTTGACACAAAGTGCCTTCAAGCAACATTTCAAAGCATAGTGGACAATGAAGTCCAGATACTAATGAGTTGTGGTTTGTTTGAACTCTGTGTAACATATGGTACAATAGCCCAAAAGATGTTATTTTTGAGTGTTTCAGTTGTTTAAAACTTAGTCTTATTCTTGTCAACACTTTTCTTTCCTCCCTTCAGAAATCTACATGCCCAGGTACTAATTTCTTTCTCAGTTTGCTGACAAGTTACCTGTCAGACAATACTTGTTTCTTGACCCAGAGATGGGACAACTGTCACCATTAGGCCAGATGTGACATACACATGTGATCAGGGTCCAAGAAGAAAAACATTTTTTTATTCTGCGTGTTGTCCAGCTTATACACTCTTAACCAAACGTGATCTTCAGTCCACCGCTGGCCTTGGCTCGCAGGTGGCCACCAAGTGAGTGTCCTGGGAGGGCATCTTGGAGTGGGCACGGCTGGTAAGTGAGCAGAGCCAGTGGGAGGAGCCGGTGCGGCGTGCCGGGAGGGGCTGAAGTGAGGCCTGGATGGGCGGCAGCCAGAACACTGCGAGGGCAGCGAGCGTGGAGTGAGCAGGGGCTGAGCAGTGCCCCAGGCCGGGCCATGGTGAGCTGCGGCGGGGCCCAGCAGGGGCTGCCTGAGGTGTGGCGCAGCATCAGCCCCACTGACGGCATTGCGGTCCCCCCGCAGCGCAAGGGCGCCCTGGTGCCCCTGGAGCCAGCGCTGCTGTGGAAGGTGTCGCGGTCTGGCTTCCGCGGCGTCATGCGGCTCCTGGACTGGTTCGAGGTGCCAGATGGCTTCACACTGCTCATGGAGCGTCCGCAGCGCTGTCAGGACCTCTGGTACTTCCTGCATGAGCAGCGGTTCCTGACAGAGCCCGTGGCACAGGGGCTGCTCTGCCAGGTGCTGGAGGCCGTGCGGCGTTGCAGCAGCAGGGGTGCCCTGCACCACCACATCAAGGCCAAGAACGTCTTCGTCAACCTGGCCACAGGCAAGGCAAAGCTCATCGACTTCGGGTGCGGCACAATCCTCCAGGACACGTTCTACACCTGGATGTCAGGTAAGTCCAAAGCCGGGGCCCAGCAGGGCAGCAAAGTTTCCCCCTTGGCTGGCAGAGGGGGAAGAGGGAGGGAAGAAAGGAGGGAGGGAAGGAGGGAGAATCCTTCTTCAGCCAGCTACAGCCAAGTTGCTTTTTGGCAGGGCAGGGACTGGCTGTTGTGGAATGGGAGCTGGCTGGGAGGGAGGGAGCAGCATGGGCCTGATGAGCTGCGCCTGTGTTCCATAGGAACACCGGAGTACAGCCCACCAGAGTGGATCCTCTTTGGCTGCTACCATGGCCAGCCAGCCACCATCTGGTCCCTGGGCATCCTGCTCTATGAGCTGGTCTGCAGGTACCTTCCTTTCCACACCAACGAGGACATTGTCTGGGGCCAGCTCTTCTTCCTGCCCTGTCTCAAGGTGGGGATGTGCCTTCAAGACATGAGGGGAAGAACGGGATTGGGAGGGGCAGCTGGCGCATAAGCATCCTGCTCTTGCAGCTGGTGAGGAGGTAGATCTCCTGGGCGCAGCTGGAGGAGGTGGCACCTGTGCCTCTGTGCTGGTGTCCTCCGCAAGAGAGGATTGATAGGAAGATTTTGGCTGTAGCTCTGAGCACTCCTGGTGGCCTGGGCATTGTGGAATGTGGGAGAGCAAGGACAAGAGCCTTGTCCCGCTGAGCGGCGGTTTCTGGTTTCTCTCCGCAGAGTGCCAGCAGAGTGCCAGTGGTGTTTATGAATGGAGCCCACAGACAGGCCATCACTGGAGGACCTTTTTGAGCATTCTTGGCTGCAGGAGCCCAGCCTGGCCCAGGAGACAGCAGAGATGCATTCCTGTGCACAGTAGGGTCCAGGAACCAGCAAGTAGCACCGGCACACATCTTGTGGCGCTGGAAGAAAACCCTGGAGCATTTCCATGCGACTGCGGCATGGAGGAGAGAGCGCAGCCAAGGAGATGCTTCCGCTGGTCCCCGTGAGCTGTGGAGGGAGCGGCTCCATGCTGCCCGTCCCATTGAAGAAGTGGTGGCAGTGCAGTGAAGATGCCACGGCACCACAGCTCAATGGCATCGTGATGTCCCTGCAAGCCGGGGCACAGCTGGCATGTTCTTCTGGAGCACGACCCCTTCCTGAGGGGGGAACACCTCCTCAGGAAGCTGGCTGGCTTCCCAGGATGTTGACTCTGGCCTGGGCTGAGAGAAGGTGGGTGATGCTTTTGCCATTCATCTGCTCTGGCAGGAATTTGAACTTTAGACAATCACATGCCGTTATGTGGTTTCTCATCAGTTGTATAGATTGGAGAAGTCACTGTGTTCCAGAACTGTGCATAGAGGGTGAGTTTTGGGAGGGAAACAGGAGCTGCCCACAGGACCCAGGTGCTGCCATCAGGATCCAAGTGCTGCCCTCAGAATCTAAGAGCTGCCCTCAGTTTCCAGGCACTGCCCACACGATCGAAAAGCTGCCCTCAGGATCTGGGTGCTGCCTGGTTGATCTGGGCACTGCCCTCAGGATCCTGGTGACGCCTATGGGATCCAGGCACGGCCCACATGACCCAGGCTCTGCCCACAGCATCCAGGAGCAGCCCGCAGGATCCAAACTCGGCCCAGACGATCCGGGCAATGCAGTCAGGATCCAGACTCTGCCCACAGGATCCAGGCTCTGACAACAGGATCCCGACGCCGCCCTCAGGACGCCATCCCACCGCCACGGCCCTCAGGGCAGGAGGCGGGAACGGAGGGGCCTGAGGAGAGTGTGGGCAGCTGCAGGGCTTGGTTTCATTTATCCTTGTTTCTTAATGTCCAGGGAAAATAAACATCCATATTTTTCCTTGTAGACCAAACCCAGGGGGCTGGAAGCTCTCGGTGGGCAGGGGGCAGGGGCAGCACTGGGGGCTGTCCTGACAACACCAGGTGGTGAGGAGGAGGCCTGGGAAGCGAGCAGCCCCAAAGAGCTGTCCCAGGGGGAACAGGACCCCGACCAGAGCTGCAGAGGCGGAGAAGTGAGGCCCCATGTGAAGCCAGGCGAGGCCAGGGTAGAGCACAGCAACGTTCCCCCATGCACAGCCTCAGGCCAAGCCTCAGCTCTGCCCAGCAGAGCCTCTCACAGCTGGGCAGAGGACTCCAGTCGTGAAACAATTCTTTTTCTCTTGCCCCCCAGCCCCTCCACAAGCCAGGTGGACGCTCGCAGGCAGTGGGCAATGGCAGCAGCAAAGATCCTCCTGGCAGGGCTGCCCAGCGAGGAGGGCGACAGCTCAGAGGATATCCAGGGCGGCAGCAGCAGCAGCGGGGATGAGAGCGCCTATGTGTCCTGTGAGGAGGAACCAGAACCTCTGGTGCCATGCAAAGGCACAGGACACTTAGAGCTTACTCCCCAAACCAGAGATCAAGCAGCTGCCAAAGGGGATGCCGGGATGAGCGAGGAGCTGTCAGACGAGCAGGGCAGCAGGGCCATCACTATCCGCACCATCTGGGTGAACCCCCGCTACCCACAGCTCCTGGGGCAGCCCAACATGCCGCGGGAAGAAGAGGCGTGTGGGGACCTGCCCAGCACATCTCGAGCCCTGGCTGCTCCCAGGCATGCCACAGGCCAAGGCCCAGCCCTGCCCAGCAGAGCCCCTCACAGCGGGGCAGAGGCCTTGACTCCAGGCCTGGTTCCAGAGCGCTGCCCCCACAGCCCCTCCCCAAGCCTGCTGGAAGCTCCCACTAGTCTAAGGTTATGGTTACACTTAGGGTTAAGTTTAAGCTTAGGGTTAGCATTAGGGTTAGGCTTAGTTTTAGCGTTAGGCATAGTGTTATTTTTCATGTTTGAGTAAGGCTTAGTTGTTAGGGTTAGTGTTCGGGTTAGCCTCTTTAGGGACAGAAGCTGAGCCACGCCTGTCACTGTCACCACCCGAGGAGGGCTCTGGCTCCAAGGGACCCAGGACTGTCTGGAGTGTACCCAGTGCTGTCTGCAGCGTGGCCAGAAGACACCTGAGCTGGAGCACCGAGGAAGAGGTGAGTGCCTCACGCTCCTTCCCATGTCTGCCCATGTTCATACCAGGAACATGAGGATAATAAACAGGAGTGTTAATAAAGTTGTTTCTTTATGTGAAATACAAGGTAGCAATTTGTAATGCTCCCTGCCATTAGGGTGAAGGCCATCTCATGCCTTCTCTTCCTCTTTCATTAATAAATGACACATCAAGGTTCACTCCAGGAAGTGAAAGAAGCCAGGGGATTATGTTAAGAATTCTAAAGGCTTGGAGTAGAGGTGAGAAAAGTCCTAGGAAGAAGAAGAAATCTCTTAGGAAAGTTCTTAGGAGGCCATTTTTTGTTTTGATAGATGGTATTATGCCCTATGTCAGGAAGGTGTTCCTCTGGAATGTGTTCCTTAGTCCTTTGAGTTGTAGCTTTTGCTAAGTTAGAAGTGGTTTGATGGTTGCTTTTGTTGAAATAAAAGGACAGAATGAGTATATGGAAGTACTAATTATTTTCATTGCCCTGTAGTCATTGATTTGGGGGAAAATCCTGGAGCCCAAAGCCTTTTGGTCCCCGGGATGGTGCAGTGTGTGTGATGTGGGCAGAGGAGAAAGGCGCTGCCTGGTCTGGGAGGGATGAGAGGACACCAAGCCCTTGTACCTTGCAGCACAAGGCATTTGTTGGATGCAGGACCCTATCCTTTTGTGTCCATTTTTCTGTTTTTGGCACCTTCCTTTCCAGACTGGGGAATGCACAACTTTGGAATCATCTATCTTCATGTTCTGAAGCATCTCAAATGAGCACATGGTCACCTGATGATGAGTTCTCCAGGACTTCAATGCAGGTAGCAATGAGATTCCATGTCAGAGATGAAATTTCATGACAGTCCTTTCACTGGGCCAAAAGGGATGAACAACCTGAATTTTGGATCACTGAAATGGAGTGCAGAGGCCCTGAGACTCTTGTATTTTGGCAAAAAACAGGAATATTCCCTAGAAAACGCTGTGTTCTTTGAGGGAATCTGCATTAAACTTCCCCAGAACTGCAAGGCTGTCCAAGCCACTAAACAAGGCAAATAGTTCTGCATTTAATTTCAAAGTCACAGTCCTTCAATATCATCTGAACAGAGAGGGCACTTTTTATGTGAGGGCAAAAATCCGTCAGCTTCTTGAGGAACTTTAGGCAACTCCCAACCTTGATTCTCCAGGACTGAGCACAGCCAACTAGACCTGGCAGATAAAGGGCAGATGTGTGCTTGTACCTGCGCTCCTGATTGCTATTCTTATGTTGGGTAGCATTACTGGAGGATGCTGGCAACAGTTTCACCTCTGGCAGGGCCATAAGGAGGTGCTGAGGCTCAAGTTTTTAAAAACACACATCAGGTCCTGTGCTTGGGGGTACTTCCCCTGCATGTAGGGAGCAGTGTGCTCATCCTGGGGAAGTAAACATGTATCCCTTATGTCCTACTTCCCTTCACCCTTTCTTCTGACGGGAAGTGTGAGGAACTGTAGGGAATTCCCTCAGGAAGCGGACAGGAACCGCCCCAGGGCTGTGGATGATGTTGGCCCTGGCCTGGGCTGAGGGAAGGCGGATGATGCTTTTGCCATTCATCTACTCTGGCAGAAATTTGAACTTTAGATAATCACATGCCCTTATGTGGTTTCTCACCAGTTGTATAGATTGGAGAAGTCACTGTGTTCCAGAACTGTGGATAATGGGTCTGCTTGGGAGGGAGACAGGCGCTCCCCACACGATCTGGGTGCTCCCCATATTGTCTGGGTGCTCCCCACACAATCCAGGTGCTCCCCTCAGGATCCGAGTGCTGCCCTCAGGATCTGAGTGCTGCCCTCAGGACCCGAGTGCTGTCTTCAGGATCCAGGCACTGCTCACACAATCCAGGAGCTGTCCTCAGGATCAAGGTGCGGCCTGGTCAAACTGGGCACTGCCCTCAGGATGCAGATGATACCCATAGGATCCAGGAGTTGCCCACACGATCTAGGCGCTCCCCACAGGATCCAGCACCTGCCCTCAGGATCCAGGACCTGCCCTCAGGATCCAAGCACTGCCGGGACAATTCAGGCAATGCCCTCAGGATCCCAGCGCTGCCCACAGGATCCAGGAGCCGCCCACACGATCTAGAAGCCGCCCACACGATCCCGGTGCCACCCTCAGAACGCCATCCCACCCCCCCCCCCCCCGCCAAGGCCCTCAGGGCAGGAGGCGGGAACGGAGGGGCCTGAGGAGAGTGCGGGTGGCGGCAGGGCTTGGTTTCATTTGTCTTTATTTCTTAATGTCCAGGGGCTACAATCATCCATATTTTTCCTTCTAATCCAAGCCCAGGGAGTCCAGCCTGGAGAAACAAGCTTGTAACAGAAAGCACATTCTGTCAGTGTCCTGCAGGAAGGCAAGATTGGCAGCAGGAATTTGCACACTGGGCTTTGCCTCAAAGCCCTGCACCTGCAGCTGTGCCCAGAAAAGCAGCAGACAGGGAGATCATATATTCAGAAGCATTCAAAGACTGACTCCTTTAGCCCGTGCCGCTCTTTAAGTCAAGCTTACTGCATCAGTTCATATCACGAGAAAACTGAGCCTCAGGGGATACTGACCAGAATCACATCTAACCCCAGCTACAGCCCAGACGTCACAGCAATTCAGAGCAGCATTTGTGCAGATTGTACCTTCCATGAGATGAACCAAATGTCGTATTCTTAGAGAAAGATACAAGGCAAAGGCAGACTTGAAAGGGTTTGCAGTGTAGGACTTCCAATCACATTAGGAAGGAAATCTTTTGAATTCAACTAAAGCCAAAGAGACACTGAAGCAGTCCAGACCATCATGCGTCTTTGGTCTCTTTTGTTTCAAAATTCTGTTCCAATAGCTCATGAGCAGATTCTTTTCTTTTACCTCATTAAACTTGTGAGCTGTCTTGTGTATTACTCTGCGTGATAAAGTGAGAAACATGGACTCCTTGTACTCCTTGTCTGTGCCCAGAGCCCTTGGAGACACTTGGGACCCCCCGCCCCAGACCGTGTTCCCCTTTGTGACGTGAGGCTTGCGTGTGCCCAGAGCCCATTTTGACGTTTGGGGCCGCGCCCTGACCAGGACAGTATAAAAAGGGGCAAAGAGTGCGGGAGTGCCATTCCCAGGAGAGCAGCTCCATCAGGAGCCAGCATCTTCCCGGGGGACGGCAGTGGTGGAGCGACTCCGAGATGTCCACGGACAAGGAGACGAGCACCGACGCGAAGCCCAAGCAGAAGTGGCTGTGTTTCGCCGGAGGCAGGGGGTGAGGGATGAGGCAGCACCTCTGGAGGCCGAGGAGCAGCGTGACTCCTGTGCCGGCCCTGGCGCGCAGGCGGCGGCAGCAGAGAGCCGGGCAGCGGCCGCGCACAGCCGCAGGGCCCACGGCCGGGCTCTGCCGCGCTCGCTGCGCCGCGGCTCCCATGCCATCCTCGGCAGGGTGGCGGCTGTGCTCTGGCGACGCAGCCGGCAGCCGGGGACACGGTGGCACGGGGATCAGGGCATGGAGGCAGTGGCGGCAGCGACAGCCCCTGCAGCAGGGGGACAGAGGCGGGCGGCTTCCCCGCACGGCCCCAGCTGCCCCACCACAGCCTCACCCACCCCGCTGGAAGCTCTCGGTGGGCAGAGGGCAGGGGCAGCACTGGGGGCTGTCCTGACAACACCAGATGGTGAGGAGGAGGCCTGGGAAGCGAGCAGCCCCAAAGAGCTGTCCCAGGGGGAACAGGACCCCGACCAGAGCTGCAGAGGCGGAGAAGTGAGGCCCCATGTGAAGCCAGGCGAGGCCGGGGTAGAGCGCAGCAACGTTCCCCCGTGCACAGCCTCAGGCCAAGCCTCAGCTCTGCCCAGCAGAGCCTCTCACAGCTGGGCAGAGGACTCCAGTCGTGAAACAATTCTTTTTCTCTTGCCCCCCAGCCCCTCCACAAGCCAGGTGGACGCTCGCAGGCAGTGGGCAATGGCAGCAGCAAAGATCCTCCTGGCAGGGCTGCCCAGCGAGGAGGGCGACAGCTCAGAGGATGTCCAGGGCAGCAGCAGCAGCAGCGGGGATGAGAGCGCCTATGTGTCCTGTGAGGAGGAACCAGAACCTCTGGTGCCATGCAAAGGCACAGGACACTTAGAGCTTACTCCCCAAACCAGAGATCAAGCAGCTGCCAAAGGGGATGCTGGGATGAGCAAGGAGCTGTCAGACGAGCAGGGCAGCAGGGCCATCACTATCCGCACCATCTGGGTGAACCCCCGCTACCCACAGCTCCTGGGGCAGCCCAACACGCCGCGGGAAGAAGAGGCGTGTGGGGACCTGCCCAGCACATCTCGAGCCCTGGCTGCTCCCAGGCATGCCACAGGCCAAGGCCCAGCCCTGCCCAGCAGAGCCCCTCACAGCGGGGCAGAGGCCTTGACTCCAGGCCTGGTTCCAGAGCGCTGCCCCCACAGCCCCTCCCCAAGCCTGCTGGAAGCTCCCACTAGTCTAGGGTTAGGATTAGGTTTAGGTTTAGTCTTAGGGTTAGCATTAGGTTTGGGCTTACTTTTAGTGTTAGGCGTAGTGTTATTTTTCATGTTTGAGTAATGCTTCGTTGTTAGGGTTAGTGTTCTGGTTAGCCTCTTTAGGGACAGAAGCTGAGCCATGCCTGTCAGTGTCACCAGCCGAGGAGGGCTCTGGCTCCAAGGGACCCAGGACTGTCTGGAGTGTACCCAGTGCTGTCTGCAGCGTGGCCAGAAGACTCTAAAGAAATTCCACTCTAATTTCTACGTTTTAGAAATTAATAATGCTCCCTGCTACAAATAAAGGTAACAGGATGAAGACTATCTCATGCCATCTATTCCTGTTTAATAATGAAATACACTTTGGGTTTCAACATAGGAAGTCATATTAAAAAGTCAAGGGATTTATATTAAAAATCTTAAAGGCTTGAACTAGAGGTAACCTCTTTTAATGAAATTTGTTAGGAAGCCCTTTTTGATTTTGATAGATAATATCACTAGTCTGGAATATGTTCCTTAGTCTGTTGAGTTGTAGCTTTTGCTAAGTTAGAATTGTTTTGATGGATTTTTGTTTAAATAAAAGGACAGAATTAATGAATCTGAAGTGGTTTTTATTTTCGTTGCCCTGTAGTCATTGATTTGGGGGAAAATCCTGGATCCCAAAGCCTTTTGATCCCCAGGATGGTGCAGTGTGTTTCCTGGTTGTTCTGTAAGAGCAGGAGAAGCGATAACATAGTGCAGAAAATAAAAATCTATGCTTTCAAATGAACATTTTAGCTCTGAGAAGAAGGAGAAAGGAGGTCAGATCTAAGCATGAATTGATGTGAGCAAGGACAAACACACCTCTTTGCAGAAACAGTTGCCAGCTGCTCTGCTCCTCACACCTGATATCCCCTCCTGCTCAAAAATCCAGGTCCCTGCAGGAATGGCCCTGGGAGTGCAGGAGCCCCAGAGGTCTCCTGCCCTCTTGCAGGTGTAGAGCCTGGGAAGCTTAAAGAGCCTCAAATGCATACAAACAAAATCCCAAAGCCTCCCGTTCCACCAGCCAGATGAGCACTGCAAAACACACAGCCCACACAAACACAGAGCACACTGGATGAGGGAACTACAGAGTCATTTCAAAAATATTTGCACCCCTCACTCTCCTCTCTGCAGAGCCCCTTTCCAAAGTAGAGGAGCACTGACTGCTTTTCCAGCAATCATCTGCTTTCAGAGCCCAGGAACAATTGGCAAAAACGGCTTCTTTCAGGTACTTTAGAGATGAGGCAATTAAAAAAGAATTAAACTGTCATTTCTAACTTGCAGCACAAGAGGGATGTGCAGTTGTGAAATAATTCAGAGCTGCTGTTGGCAAAATACTCTTTTCACCTATCTGCTGCAAGGAATAAACGGGCAAGAAGAAGTTTTGGCTTTTTTTCCCCCTTTCTTTCATGCAGTTAGTTTCTAGTTATTGATGCATCCCCAAATGCCAGAAGCCAGAGGTTTTCCAAACCCTTGGAGAGAGAGATTTAGTGCTTGGTACCTGGTTTTTCCAGCCTCACTTGGTGACCAACAACGTTTTGCCAGCAAGACTTCCCTGCTCAAGTGATTCCCATGAAGGTCTCAGAGGTTCCTTTACTGGTTTATTGCATTGGCTTGAAAGGTCTTTCCTAGCACCTCAGTTCCAGGGGACAGAGCAGAGGAAGGGCTTTTTCCCCTTGTGCTTTGGTGGCTCAGACCTTTACAAGGGCTCTGCTGCCAGCACTGCCCCCTGCACTTTGGGGGGATATTCCACATTGCTCAGATGTTTCTTGTGCATTTCTTATTCTGCCCTTCGCATGGTCAAAACCTGCTGAAGAGCCAAGCCCCAGTCTCTGACCATCTGGCCACACAGTGCTATTGAAGGCATGTGGATATTTCTATGACAGATAATATAGAAATATGCTTCTAATAATTGTGCTTTTATTGTTACAGTATTGTAGCTGCCAAGGATGGGGGAACCCAGCTGTATTTTTCACTCTTGCAGTGATCACTGTGTGATCATTACAGGATGCTGTGTCAGAGTCTGCAAACAGAGAAGGAAATTATGTAGGTAAACCTGGGAATATTATTTGTGTTTACATGAGCCCCCCTGTGCTGTACCTATTTTAGAGCTGCTATTACATCTCAATTGACTAAATTGGAGATAAATACTCTCTTATCTAGTTATGAATGCCATGTACAGTCTAAAAGACTGTACCAGGTGAAAAACAACCCTAGTCTTCTGGACTTGGTGCCAGTAGCTGAGGCAGTGTGGTGTCAGTGCCCTGCTTTTCCCATATACATACATATTGGGGTTTTTTTTGAGGGTGGTGAAATGCTGGCACAGGTTGTCCAGAGAGCATGCCTCATCCCTGGAAACCAGAAACCACAGAAGTCACTGAGCCATTCCCTAAGAATCCCTTGCAGCCAACAGGATGTGTGCAGGAAGCTTGAAGAGAAACAAAATTAATCACTGCTCCTGCTCTCAGGTGGAAAGCACTGGAACAACAATTCCAATAGATCCCTTAATGAGAAAAGGAATTTATTGCTCTCATAATTTCTTCAAGCAGATAAACAAGAAAGCCATTACATGAACTTCAGTAGCACATTGAGCACACTCTGGAAAACAACATTCCCCCAGAGCAGCGGCGGTTCAGCAGCACATCCTACAAGGAATTTACAAGTGGGCTGCACTCTGGTGCAGAGACCTGTATTAGCTACTTCAAGGGCTTGCTCCCATTCCAGGCCTGCTCTTTGAAGATGGCTCTAACCTTGCACAGGCCCATAGCAATTTTACTGCTCAAAGCATCTGACATCTGAAATCATCCAAAAAAGGACATCATTCTCCTTTCCACTTCCAGATTGTTATCCTAGCAAAAAAAAAAAAAAAAAAAAAAAAAAAAAAAAAAAAAAGTTTTTTGTCTGCTGTTCTGTTGGTGAGAGCTCAGCCCCTGCTCGGTTTCAGTCTGGAAGGAGGAAAAGTGCAGTGGGAGCTCCTTGTTCCAACAGAAACTCCACAAGGTCAGAGGCAGACGGAGCCTCACTTGGAATAAAAGCTGCCTCCTCCAGAGATAGCAGTGCCCTTTGCTGGGGTTAACTGAAAAATGATGGATTGCTTGGTGCTCCCTGTTTACATGGGAGATTCCTGCTTCAGAGAAGACAAGCAGTGGAAGAGGAGGAAGATGGTGTGCAGGGGGGCACAGATTGTACAGCAGCAGCTTTTCCTTTCTTCAAAGTGCTGTATCCACACTTCTCAATCACAGACATATTTACTATCAACACCTTTGGTAGCAAAAGTTAACAAATTTACCATCAACATCTTTGTTAACAAAGTAAGAGAACAGTACCAATTGCCAAGGATTGTCTGGTGATTCCAGGTCAGTGAGGGCCTGGAATCTTCAGGGCTGGAGCTTTCTACCTTCTTAGTTTTGAGAACAATTTTCTGTGATGGAAATGAATTCAGCAGAAGTGATATAGGGAAACAACAGGAAAATTAGCAAAAAGCAAAGAGTATTCCTATGTTCCATTGTTGACAAATACCATGCAGTGATCAAATCAGGATCCTCTGCCTAGCTCAGGGCTCCAGCCCTGTGTCCTCCAGCTCATGTCCAAGGGCTTCCTGTAAAGCCCCGGCAATGGTGGCTCTGTGAACATAGTGCCAAAGGAATTGTGTCTTCCTCACAGTTCTGCCTCACAGATCCAAATGAGCTAACAGATATTCTGGCCCCTCTGGCTGAAGAAAAATGACTTCTGCTGAAAGCAGACCCTTCAAACCCTCCCTAATGCTGCAGAGCAGGTCTATCTGCCCAATGTCAGCTACACGTCATGACTGGCTGTGTCTGTTTTAGGTTATCACCCACTCTGACTGACACTGTGAGAGGGTCAGGGCGTGAGAGAGATTTCCAAACCTTTATGTGAATAATGTGAAGTACAGAAGTGCTGATCTCTGGGTTAAATTAAGCTCCACGGGGTTTCCTGTACCTTGCACAGGAGTTGTGGAAGTTTTTTTGAGGCAAGTTCTACACACTTTTCCCAGAAATCATCATGCATTTTAATTACTTCTTTCACACATCCAAGCACTTTATATGCAAGTCAACCTTCCAGGCAAGTGTCTTTTAAATAACTTTTTAGTTAAGCCTGGTACTTTTCATTTCACCAACCATTTACTCTTCCCATATAACAGACCTCTGATCAAAATACTTCCACCATTATGCCAGAGGTACAAATTCCACTGACTGCTAGCAGTAAAAAGCAGAATAACTGGATGTTCCCAATTACCATAACTGCCTAAGCAGAACTGTCACACAACATAAAGGTGTGCATAAGTGGTGCAGTTTAAATGGATATTAAACCACCCTACAGCAGGAGCATCCCCATACCCAAAGGAAAAGCAGGATGATGAACAGGGGAGACTGGAGCTGGTAACTTTAAAATGGGGATTAGAAAATGAGTGTGGAAACTTAATGCATGATAGTCTCTGGAACAGCTTTGTCACTTTGCTGTCTGCCTTCTCTCCAGGTCACTTCAGATGGTGCTGAACAGCGAGGTCCCCACAGAGCATCACTGGTGACCTCCCTCTGCAGATCACTCATCCACAGCCAGCCAGGATTCTTTTCATGCAAAGATCTTTCCTCTCTGAGAGGCTGCACAGCCTTCAGATAAGACTGAGCTGTTGCTAAGGGGCCCCATCAAAGGCCTTTGCAAACCTAAAACCGAACTGGAGCTTCCTGCAGAGGGAAGTTTGGAGAATTCTCACTAAGGGCCCAGCCATCCCAGAATTACAAACACACACAGACCACAGAACACATCCCTCGGGGGCAGGAGGCACATCGGTCCCCTTATCTGGAGATTTCTTTGAGGAATGAAGTGAAAACGATCCATTAGTGACATCAATTAGTCTCCCATGTATAATCAAGCTAAAGTTTTGCTGTGAACAGTGGTAGATCTTGAGCTGAGCCAGGAACCTGACATCAAACTCAACAGGACCCACTGTGTGACACCTGCTCAGCTGCTGCACAGGTGGGAGGTGCTGAGCTGCAAATGTACCTTTTTAATTCTATGAAATATGGAAACAAACAGCACAATCAGTACTTTGTATTAAATAACCTGGTAATAAATGCAAAGGTACATTACCTTGGAGCTTTACCTTCATTCTGCTGCATAACCTTCCACTGAAAAGGCAGAAAGCTCTAGAAAAAAAAATCAATGAAACATTGCAGCTGGTAGGGAAAAAGGAAGCAAAGAAGCAAAACCTTCTGATGTGGAAAAGAAATTCAGGCTGCAACTTCAGGACAAACTGGATACTTCTACCACAGTGGTTAACAGAAGATGTAAAGTCATTATTAAGTTTCAAAGTTAAAGTCCCGTTGCTGACACTGAGGCATTACACATCTCTTGGCAGTTACAGCCTTGGAGGATTCGTCAACACCTGCCCAAGTCTGCCAGGCTAGTTCCTAAGGAAATTTTTCTTCACTAACCATTTGAATCTAAATCAAAGGGAAGAGTCTAACAGACACATTGGGCAGTATTTGGACACACCACAGGACTTGCTTTTGTGTTAGGAAGCTTCCCTATGTGTCAAAATATTTAAATGAAGAAGGTTCCTGTGCAATGAGTAGCAAAAGTGGATCAATAAGTCAGAGATCGATGCTCATCAATCAGGATGAGTGCTCGTCTCCCCTCACTTTCCTCAGCTCTGTACTGGGAGGGACTGGGACAGAGCGGCTTTGTACTGGGATATACTGGGAGGGACTGGGGGGAGTCACTGGGATGGACTGGGATTAACTGGGACAAACTGGGACCGACTGGGATGTACTGGGAGCACTGGGATCAACTGGGAGCACTGGCATGAACTGGGATGCAGTGGGAGCACTGGGATCAACTGGGATGCACTGGGATGGACTGCAATGGAACTGGGATTGAACTGGGATGCACTGGGATGGACAGGGTTTGAACTGGGAGCACTGGGATGCACTGGTTTGTACTGGGATGCACTGGGAGCACCGGGGCGCCCCCTGCTGGTGTCCCCTGACATGGATGGGGCGGGGCCACCCTGGGGACACCTCAGGGACACCTTGGGGCACTTTGGGGACACCTTGGGGACACTTTGGGGTGACCCTGGGGCCACCTTGGGGACACCTCAGGAACTCCTGGGGTCATTTCAGGGACACCTCGGGGACACCCTGAGAGCACCCTGGAGACATCTGTGAGTGACCCTGGGGAGACCTTGGGGACATCATGGCGGCCATTGTGGGGTCACTTTGGTACCCCCCTGGGAACACTTTGGGGACATCCTGGGGACACCCTGAGAGCAGCCTGGGGACACCTTGGGAACACCTTGGGGACACTTTGGGGACATCTTTGGGACACCTTGGGGACACTCTTGGGACACTTTGGGGACATCTTGGGGACACTTTGGGGACATCTTGGGGTGACCCTGGGGACATCCCTGAGACACCTCGGGGACACTTGGGGACATCCTGGGGACACTTCGGGGACATTGTGGGGTCACTTTGGGGAGACTTGAGGGACACCTTGGGGACATTTTGAGGACACCCTGAGAGCACTTTGGGGACATTTTTAGAACCCCCAGCTCAGGAACACCTTAGGGACACTTTGGGGACACCCTGGGGTCTTTTCAGGAACACTTTAGGGACATCCTGGGGACACCCAGAGAGCACTTTGGGGACACTTTGGAGCCACTTCAGGGACATTTTGGGGTGACCCTGGGGACATCCCTGAGACACCTTGGGGACACCTCAGGAACTCCCTGGGGTCATTTCAGGGACACTTTGGGGACATTGTGGGGACATTCTGGGAACGCCAGACCCTGGGGTCTCTTTGGGAGCTGTCATGGGGACACCAAGGGGACACATCAGGAGGCCCCTGGGGACACTTTGGGGACACCCTAAGGCCACCTTGGGGACACTTTTGGGGACACTTCAGAGCCGTCACTCTGGGGACACTTTGGGGACACCTTGAGGAGACCTTGGGGATGTTCTGAGAACCCCAGGGGGACACTGTCAGAACCCCCCTGGGGACACTTTGGGGACACCTCAGGATACCCCGTGGGGACCCCTGGGGGACACTTCAGGGTCACCATCATGGGGACACCCTGAGAGCACTTTGGGGACACCCTGGGGACACCTTGGGGACACTCTGGGGACATTTGAGGGAGATATGGGAGTGACGCTGGGGAAGCTTTGGGGACATCTCAGGGTCACTTCAGGGACACTTTGAGGACACCTGAAGAACTCTTGGGGACACTTTGGGGACATCTCAGCGGCCATCGCAGGGACACCTTGGGGACACCTGAAGGACACTGTGGGGACACCCTGAGAGCACTTTGGGGACATCTTGGGGACATTTTGGGGACCTGAATGGACCATTATGGACACATCTTTGGGATACCTCAGGACCCCCCTAGGGACCCTTTGTGGCCATTTGGAGATATTTTGGGCACTTTGGGGCCATTTGGGGCCATTTGGGACATTCTGTGGCCATTTGGGGACATTTTGGGTCCCCCCATTGAGCACAGACTCAGGCCACGCCCCTTTCCCCACACCATTTTATTCCAAACCAATCAGAACCTCCAGAGTGCTTCAAATGGGCAGAGCCACCTCTGCCCACTCCTCCCCCTTCACAGCAGTGGGCGGGGCCTCTCCATGGGTGGGTGGGGCCTCCTCGATGGTGGGCGTGGCCTGCAGGGTGTGGGCGGCGGCTCTACAGTGCTGCAGCCAATGGGAGAAGGGGGCGCAGCCAGGGGGTGTGGCCAGGACCCACTGAGCCGGCTGGGCCCACCTGGGGAGAGGGGCGGGGTTAGGAAAAGGGGGTGGGTCTTGGGGTGGGAGGAGCCAGGCTCCCATTCCAGGCCTCTCCCGCTCCAGGCCCCACCCCATCCCTCACCATTGGCTGACGAGCTCCTGGAGGCGGGGCCAGTCCCTGATTCGCTGCTCGCAGCCTTCTCTGACCAATCACAGCCGGGGCAGCAGCTCGGCCACGTCCACAGTGAGGAGGGGCGGGGCCAGCGGCTCTGGCTCCGCTTCCAGGGCAGGCACCACCCCCTGGCGCAGGCGCAGCGCCCCCTGGCGGAGCTGCTGACGCAAAATGGCCGCCTGGGACAGCAGCGAGCCCTGACGGACACAAGGGGGCGGGCTTAGCCACGCCCCCCAAACCCCGAAGGACACGCCCATAATTGGCGGCACCCTCCCCCACCTTTTCAGCCCCATTTAAGCCCCACCCCAAATCCCTCCCACTCTCTCCAAGCCACTCCCCCACTCTTTAAGCTCCTCCCCTTTCCCTACAGCCCCTCCTCCACATTTCAAGCTCCTCCCCCAATCCTGTTTCCAAGCCCCTCCCCCTAAATTTAAGTCCCTCCCCCATCTTTTGGCTCCTCCCCATTCCCCTCCCCCATCCCTTAGCTCTCTAAACCCCTCCCTCCTCGAGGCCCCTCCCCCACTCAAGCCCCTCCCGCACTCTTCCAGCCTCTCCCCTCCCCATCTTTAAGCCCCTCCCCCTGTGTAGATGCCATCTGTCTAAACCCCTCCCCCTTTGAGCCCCTTCCCACTCTTAAATCTCCTCCCTCCCCCTCAAGCCCCTCCCCGTCCTTAAGTCCCACCCTTCAAGCCTTTGCCCCACCCTTTAGGCCCCTCCCACTTTAAGACCCTCCCCCACTTTATCCAATCCCCTGGTTTAAGCCCCTCCCCCATTTAAGCCCTCTTAGGTTAGGCCCCTCCCCCTGGTATAGGCCCCTCCCTCATTTAAGCCCCTCCCATCCCTCTTTAAGCCCTGCCCCACCCCCTTAGCCCCTCCCCCACCTGTGCCACGCCCATCTCCTGTGCCAGCCCCTGCAGAGGGGGCGTGGCCTGTGCCTGGGGCGGGGCTTCTCTCCCAGTGCTCCCAGTGCCAGCTGCCGGCAACGCAGCCACGCCCCCTCCAGAGGGGGAAGGGCCGAGCCCGGCCCCGCCTGTGCCACACCCACAACCTGCGGCCAATCAGAGACCTCAGGAACTGGGATCAAACTGGGAGGGACTGGTAGGGACTGGGAGGGTACTGGGTTATACTGGGAGGGGACTGGAGGGAATTGCGAGATACTGGTTTATACTGGGAGGGATTGGGAGGGAAGTGGGTTGTACTGGGAGGGCACTGGGATCAAACTGGGAGTTACTGGGATCTCAGCTGGAGTCAAACTGGGAGCACTGGGAGGAAGTGGGAGTTACTGGGACCACTGGGATCAGAGCTGGAGTCAAACTGGGATGAACTGGGAATGACTGGGAGGGGACTGGGTTGTACTGGGAGGGACTGGGGGATACTGGGCTATACTGGGAGGGGACTGGGATGGAACTGGGGGGAACTGGGAAGGACTGGGAGGGAACTGGGAGGGAAGTGCAGGATACCTGGGATGGACTGGGTTATACTGGGATATACTGGGATGGAACTGGGAGGGTGCTGGGAGAGACTGGGTTATACTGGGAGGGACTGGGATCAAACTGGGAGTTACTGGGAGCACAGGTGGAGTCAAACTGGGAGCACTGGGAGGGACTGGGGGATACTGGGACAGACTGGGAGGGAACTGGGATATACTGGGATCTCAACTGGATTCAAACTGGGAGCATTGGGATGAACTGGGATTGAACTGGGATGGACTGGGAGGGAACTGGGAGTTACTGGGAGCACTGGGAGGGACTGGGAGGGAAATGAGGGATACTGGGATATACTGGGAGGGAACTGGGATCGTACTGGGAGTTACTGGGAGCACTGGGATCAGAGCTGGACTCAAACTGGGAGCACTGGGATGGACTGGGAGGGAACTAGGATATACTGGGATGGACAGGGATGGAACTGGGGGATACTGGGATGGACTGGGGTTACTGTGAACACTGGGAGGGGACTGGGATCAAACTGGGAGTTACTGGGATCTCAGCTGGAGTCAAACTGGGAGCACTGGGATGGACTGGGAGGAACTGGGAGGGACTGGGAGCACTGGGATCAGAGCTGGAGTCAAACTGGGATGAACTGGGACAGACTGGGAGGGGACTGGGTTATACTGGGAGGGACTGGGAGCATTGAGGTCACAGCTAGTGTCAAACTGGGATGAACTGGGAGGGACAGGGAAGGAACTGGGATAAACTGGGATGGACTGGAGGATACTGGGAGGAGACTGGGGGGCTTAGTGGTCTATACTGGTCCATACTGGTCTATACTGGTCCATACTGGTCCATACTGGTTTGCTCCCCACCTGCTCCGGCAGCGGTTTCGGCGCCGCTCGGCGCCCCCTGGTGGCGGCGCTCAGGAACCGCAGGCACTGCTGCAAATGGAGCTGGGGAGGGAAACGGCAAAAATCAACAGAATTCACCCCAAATCCATCCAAAATAACCCCAAAATCAACAAAATGAACCCAAAATTCCCCCCAAACCATCCAAATGTACCCAAAAATCAACAGAATTCACCCAAAAATAAACCCAAAATTCACTCAAAATGAACCTAAAATACACCAAAATGAAACCAAAATTAACCCAAAATGAATTCAAAATCACATAAATTACCCAAAAATCATCAGAATTCACCCAAAATTCATCCAAAATCCCCCGAAACCATCCAAAATTCACCCAAAATTAACCCAAAATGCACAAAAATTCACCCCAAAATCCCCCCGAAATCACCCAAATTAACAAAAAAAATCTCCTTGAAATCCTCCAAATTAACCCAAGAATCACCAAAATTCACCCCAAATTCACCGAAATTAACCCTGAAATCCCCCCAAATTAACCCAAAATTTACCCAAAAATCACCAAAATTTACCCAAAAATACCCCCAAAATCATCCAGATTAACACAAAAAATCACCAAACATCACCCCAAAATCAGCCAAATTAACCCCAAAATCAGCTAAATTAACCCAAAAATCCACCCAAAATTACTGAAATTAACCCAAAAATCACCGAGATTAACCCAAAAATTCCCAAAAATCACAGAAATTAACCCAGAATCACCCAAATATCCCCCTGAAATCACCTAAATTTACCTCAAAATCACGCCTAAACCACCCATATTAACCTGAAATCAACAAGATTAACCCAAAAATCTCCCCAGATCACCCAAGTTAACCCCAGAATAACCAAAATTAACTCAAAAAAACCCCTGAGATCACCCAAATTAACCCAAAATACGCTAAAATTAACCCCAAAATACCACAGATCACCCCACAATCACCCAAATTAACCCCAAATCACCAAAATTTACCTAAAAATACCCCAAATTAACCCACAATTAGCTCACAATTTATCCCAAGTCACGAAAATTAACCCAAAAATCTCCCTGAAATCACCCAAATTGACCCCAAATCAGCCAAAATTAACCTCTCAAATTCCCCCAAATTCACCCAAGAATCCACTAAAATTAACCCAAAATCACCAAAATTAACCCACAATCATCCCAAATCACCAAAATTAACCCAAAAAACCGCAGTCAACCAAAATACCCCAAAAATCTGTCCCAAATCACCCAAAATACCCCCAAATCGCCAAAATTGCCCAAAGTTCCCCATTTCCCCCAAAATTCCCCCTTTCCCCCTAAATTACAAAAAAAAGTCCAAAACCCCAAATCACCCCCAAATCCCCAATCCCAAACCCGAATTCCCAAAATCCCCCAAACCTCCCAAACTCCCCAAATTTCCCCCAATTCCAAAAGCCCCAAAATCCCCCAACCCCCCAAAAAACCCCCAAATCCACCAAATCCCCCAAAATGCCCAAACCCCAAAAACCCCAAATCCCAAAAACCCCCAAACTCCCCCCCCAAGCCCCAAACATTCCAAAAACCCGAAAACTCCAAAGTCCCTCAAAACCCCCCAAAATCTCCCATTTTACCCCCTCAAAAACCCCAAATCCCAAAACCCCAAAAAACTTCAAAAACCTCAAAATTCCCCAAATCCCCCAAAGTGCCCCAACTCCCAAATCCCCCAATCCCCAAAAAAAACCCAAATCCCAAATTCCCCGATTTCAGCTCAAAATTCCCCATTTTACCCCCCAAAAATCCCAAAGTCCCCAAAACCCCAAAATGTCCCCAAATCCCCACAAAACCCAAATCCTCCAAGTCCCCTGAAATCCCCAAACCCCAAATCCCCCCAAAAACCTCCAAATCCGCCCAAATTCTCCCCCTAAATCTCCCAAAAACCCAAATCCCAAATACCTCAAAAATCCAAACCCCCAAAACCCCAAATCCCCCAAAATCCCCCCAGATCCCTCCCAAAATCACAAACCCCAAAATCTCCAAAACTCCCAAATCTTAAATCCCTAAAAATCCCAAAAGCCCCAAAACCCCCCATACTCCCAAAATTCCCCCAAATCTTAAACCCTTAAAAATGCCAAAAAATAAATCCCAAAAACCCCAAAATCTCCAAAACTGACAAAACTCCCCAAAAACCCGCAAAACCCCAAAATGTCCCAAATCTCCAAAATCCCAAACCCCCAAATCCCAAAATCCCCTCAAATACTTCCCCAAAACCCCCAAATTCCCCATTTTATGCCCCAAAAACCCCAAATCCCAAACATCCCAAAATCTCAAATCCCAAAATCCCCAAAAAAACCCCCGAAATCCCAAACCCCAAAATTCCCAAAACCTCCAACTCTCCCAAATCCTAAATCCCCCAAACTCTAAAACCCCAAAACCCTCAAATCCGAAACCCCATAAAAACCCCAAAAAACCCAAACCCCAAAATCCCCCCCAAAACCCCCAAAATCCTGAATCCAAAATGTCCAAAATCTCAAATCCTCAAAATCCCGAATCCCAAAACCCCAAAATCCCCCAAACCCCAAAACTCCCCAAAAGACTCCAAGGCCCAAAACCACCAAAAAAACCCCCAAAACCTCAAACCCCAAATCCCCCCAAATTCCCAAACCCCAAATCCCTCAAAATCCCAAATCCCCCCAACCCCCCCACCCCAAATCTCCAACCCCCAAAATCCCAAACACCCTAAATTGCCCCAAATCCACCAAAATTTCCCATTTTATCCCCCAAAAACCCCAAATCCCCCCAAAACCCAAAAAACCCCAAAATACCCCAAAAATCTCAAATCCCAAACTCCAAAATTCCCCATTTTACCCCCAAAAATCCCATAAACCCCAAAAACTCCAAATCCCCAAAACCCAAATCCGAAACGCCAAAAAACTCCAAAAACCCCAAAATTCTCAAATCCCAGACCCCCAAAATTTCCCCATTTTACCCCCCAAAACCCCGTAAAACCTCCCAAAAACTCCAAAAAACCCCACAACCCCCAAAATTCCCGCACTCACCACTCGGCCCCTCCCCCTCCACAGCTGCTGCCGGACCTGCTCCAGGGCCGAGTTTGGGCTCAAATCTGGGGATTTTGGGGCCAGATTTGGGCATTTAGGATCCAAATTTTGGGGTTTTAGAGCCGATTTTGGAGCTGATTTTGAGGCCAAATCTGAGGATTTTGGGTCCAAATTTTGGGATTTTGGGGCTGAATTTTGTGGATTTTGAGGTTTTGGGGCCAAATTTTGGGGTTCCTGGGGTGGATTTTGGAGCTCCTGCTGGAGCTGGATCAGTGCCCGGCCCAGGGAGGCCCTGTAGGCCAAGAGCCCCTCCCGGAGCAGGAACTGCCTGGGGAGGAAACTGTGGTGAGAAATGGGGAAATTGGGAAAATGGGGAGAAATGGGGATTGGGGGGAGAAAATGGTGATTTTGGGGAAAATAGGGGGGAAAATGGGGGGAATGGGAATTTTGAGAGAAAAATAGGGGGAGAAATGGGGGGAAAATGGGAATAAAAATTGGGATTTTGGTGTCAAATTTGGTGATTTTGGAGCCAATTTTGGGGATTTCAGAACAGGTTTTGGGGCTGAATTTGGGAATTTTGGGGCAGATTTTGGAGATTTAGAGCCGAATTTTGGAGTTTTGAGGCTGAACTTTGTGATTTTGGGACCCAATTTGAGGCTGATTTTGGAAATTTTGGGGCTGATTTGGGGCTGAATTTTGGGATTTTAGAGCTGAGTTTGGGGCCAAATGTTGGGGATTTTTGAGGCCAAATGTTGGGGATTTTGGGGCCGATTTTGGGGAATTTGGAGCTGAATTTGGGGCTGAATTTGAGGATTTTGGGGCTGAGTTTGGGCATTTTAGAGCAAATTTTCGGGATTTTATGGACAATTATGGGGCCAAATTTGGGAATTTTGGGGCGAATTTAGAGCGGAATTTTGGTGGTTTCGGGCAAAATTTTGGGGTTTTTTTCTGGGGGTTTGGAGCCAAACTTGGGGATTTGGGGGCTAAATTTGGAGCCATACTTTGGGGATTTTGGGGCCGATTGTGGGGATTTTAGAGCCAATTGTGAGGCTGGTTTTGGGGCTGGATTTTGGGGTGGAATATTGGGAGTTTCGTACCTATTCTGGGGCTGATTTTAGGGCAAATCTGGAGGATTTGGGGCCAAATTTTGGGGCCAAACTTGAGGCCAAATCTGGGAATGTTTGGGCTGATCTTAGGGCTGAATTGTGGGGATTCTGGGGTCGAATTTGGGGGTTTTAGGGCTGAATTTTTGGATTTTAGACCCAAATTTTTGGACTGATTTTAGGGCTAAACCCAGAGGATTTGTGGCCAAATATTGGTGATTTTGGGACCCGATTTTGGGGCCAAATTTGGGGATTTGAGAGCCAATTTTGGGGTCAAATTTGGGGCCAAACTTGGGGATTTTGGGGCTGAATTCAGGGACTTTAGAGCGGATTTTGGGACTGATTTTGGGGCCAAATTTTGGGGATTTTGGGGCCGAATTTTGGGGTGATTTTGGGCGATTTTGGGGCCCAGGGAGCCCCAGAAGGCTGAGAGCCCCACCCAGAGCCGGAACAGCCTTGGAGGGGGGAGTGCAGGGAAATCTGGGGTGAGAAATGGGGAAATTGAGAAAATGGGGGAAAAATGTGGAAAAAATAGGGTGAGGGGGGAAGGGGGATTTTGGGAGGAAAATAGGTAGAAAAATGGGAATAAAAATGGGAATTTGGAGGGAAAAATGGGAATAGAAATGGGGATTTTGGGGGATAAAATTCGGGAAACAAGAAAAGAAAAACGGAGATTTTGAGGTGAAAAATGGGGATTTTGAGGAAAAGGCAATAAAAATTGGGAATTTTGGGTACATTAGGACAAATCTGGGATAATTTTGGGTATTTTAGGACCAATTTCAGGGAGTTTGGGTTGGATTTGCGAATTTTTTTGGTACATTTTGGGCTGGATTTCAGACATTTGGGGATAAATTTAGAGTATTTTAGGATGGGTTTGGGATATTTTAGGATATTTTAGGGATATTTCAGGGGATTTCGGTCTCACCTGGTGACTCCATCGTTGCCCATCCCCTGCTCCAGGTGTGTCCCAGGGGATTTTTGGGAGCATTTGGGATTTTTGGGGTATTTTGTGCCGGATTTCAGGGATTTTGGCATATTTGAGGGTAACTTAGAATATTTTAGGGTAATTGAGGATATTTTAGGGATAATTCAGGACATTCTGGTGTTACCTGATGACTTCATTGTTGCCCGTCCCCTGCTCCAGGTGCGTCCCCAGCTGCCCCCTCAGGTGGGACAGGTGGGACAGGAGGGGGGGCAGTGCCCCCCACACCTCCCCCACGGCCCCCCAGCGCTCCTGGGGACCCCAAAAGCACATCAGGGACCCCAAAATGGCCTGGGGACCCCAAAATCCCAAAAATCCACCCCAAAAATGAGCTCAGAAACCCCCAAAAGCCCCAAGTCCACCCCAAAAACGACCCCGGGATCCTGAAAATGGACTCGGAAACCCCAAAACCCCCCCAAAAACCCCAAACTACCCCAAAACCAGCTAAGGAACCCCAAAAATGGACTCGGAGAGCCCCAAAATCCCAAAATCTGCCCCCAAACCCCCCAGTACCTCAAAATCTATTGGAAAAAAAAAGGCTCCCAATATTACCAGTTAGATTGTGCCTGGGCCAGTCTGACCCTCGCTGCTGGGCCAAAGGCAGCAACTGCGGTGTAACACCCCAGAGATACCTTGGCTTGCTGGTGGTTGCAGCTGGGCACTGAACAAGTCCAGGCTTGTAAGGGACCCCGTTACCTCAGGAGGGATAGCTTCAGGCGATGGTGAAGAGAAAAAGGAGAGGATTCTGCTGGAGGGTTTAATGTCCAGAGGTTTATTCCATGGTTACAGAGGTCTGAACGTGAGGATCTGCTCCAACAGAACTCGGCCGCATGGTCTGATCACCTTTTTAAGCTCAGGGACAGGGGGAGGGGAGGTACAGGTGAGCCACCAACCAGGTGAGAGGGGCAGGGTCTCAGGGGAAGATGACACCCAGACAGGCCAATGACCCCTGGGCCTGAGGGGCATCCTTTGAACTTGACCAACCACACGACGCCTTGCTGGAACGTTTAGCCTGATTGACAGGACTCACTCAGCATGGGGGCAAGGGGGAAGGGAGAGAGACATAGGCACACCTGGGAAAGTGACCTGGAAGGCCAAAATGGGACAATACAGCACACCACAACATCTCCCCCTAGTTTTGTTTAAAAAGAAGAGGACTGTGTTTGTGGTGCAGAATGACTGCCAAACCATGGTTGGTAAATCAGTTCTTCCTCTACAGGAGGGTCAGTGTTTTCCACTGAGGCTTCTAGGTCATCCATTGGAGCACTGAGGGCTTCAAAAATAGTAGACCTCAGGAGGGGGAGATGAGCTTGAAATTAACTTGAGAACCATGCGTTTGATTAGGAACCTAAATTCTCCTCAAAATCCCCCAAAATCTCCTCAGGAGCCCCAAAGTTGCCTCAAAATCCCTCAAAATTTTCTTAACATCTCTCAAAATTCTCCCCAGGGACCCCAAAATCTCTTCAGATTCCCCCCAGATTCCCTTAAAATCCCCCAAAATTCCCTTTAAAATCCCCCAAAATCTACTCAGGGACCCCAAAATCCCCTTAAATTTCCCAAAAATCCCCTCAGGAACCCAAAGTCTCCTCAAATTCCCCAAAATCTCCCTGAAATCCACTCAGAGACTCAAAGTCCCCCAAATCCCTCAGGAATTCCAAAATCTTCTCAAAACCTCATTAAATTCTCCCAAAATCCCCCCAAATTCCCCCAAATTCCCCAAAAATTCCCTTCAGGAACCAAAAATCTCCTGAAATTCCCCCAAAATCTTCTCAAAATCCCCTCAGGGACTCTGAATTTCCCTTAAAAAGCCCCAGATTCTCTCAGGGATCCCAAAATCCCATCAAAATCCCACAAAAATTCCCCCACAGACCCCAAAATCACCTCAGACTTCCCCCAAACTCCTTTGAACTCCCCCAAAATCCCCTCAGAAATCCCAAAATCACCTCAAAATCCACTCCCGGACCCTGAAATCTCCCCATAATCCCTCAAAATTCCCTTCAAATCAGGCAAAACCCTGAAATTCCCTTCAGGGCCCCTAAAATCAACCCAGGAACACCAAAAATCACTCAGAGACCACAAAATCTTCTCAGAATCCCTCAAAATCACCTCAAAACCCTCTCAGGGACCCCAAAATGTCCTCAAGATCTTAAAATTTACTCAAAATCCCCTCAGGGCCCCAAAATCCATCAAAATCCTCCAAATTACCTCAAAATCCACCCAAAATCTTCTCAATATCCCACAAAATTTCATCAAAATGCCATCAGGGCCCCAAAAATCCCCTCAAAATCCTTCAAATTGTCTCAAAATTTCCTCAGGAACCCAAAATCCTCAAAAAACACTTCAGGGACCCCAAATTCTCCTCAAAATGTCCCAAAATCTCCTCACAAGCCCCGAGAGACACAAAAAATCTCTTGAAAACCCTTCAAAATCCTCCCACACCCCAGAGAATCCTCCCAAATTCTCTCAAAAATCACCCAAAATCCCCTGAAGGGCCCCAAAACTCAGTCAGGGACCAAAAAATCTAAAAATCCCCCAAATCCCCCCATTGCCCATATAAGGAAATTCCCCCCATTGCCCATATAAGGACACATTGCAAGGCCCCGCCCCTTTTACCTTTTATGGATTGCCCTCAGCGCCCCCTCGTGGCCATCCCGCAGCCCAGCCCGGCCCGGCTCCGCCCCCAGCAGCCGAAGATCCGCCCCTCGCTGAAGCTCCGCCCACCGCCGGCTCTGCACCTGCTCCAGCGAGGCGTCTGGGGGGGAAAAGGGGACCCCAAAGGTTTGGGGTGAGAACCCCCAAATTTGGGGTTTGGGGGGGTCTGGGACTCCTAAATTGAGGGAGGGAACCCCGAAATTGGGGTGAGAATCCCAAATTTGGGTTTAGGGAGATCCTGGGACCCAAAAAATTGGGGAATAGGACCCCAAAAATTAGGGGTTTGGGGGTTCAGGGACCCCAAATTTGGGGTTTTGGTGGTCCTGCAAGCTCAAAAATGGGGATGGGGATCCCAAAATCAGGGCTTGGAGAAAAATTGGGGTTTGCGGGTTTCTGGGACCCCAAAATTGGGGATGGGGACTCAAAAACTGGGGTTTGGGGGGGTCAGGAACCCCAAAATCGGGATTATGGGAGTTCTGGGACACTAGAAATCAGGGGGACCCCAACATTTGGGGGTAGAGACCCCAAAATATAGTAAGGAGCCCAAAATTGGGACTGGGGGGTGGTCCAGGGACCTTAAAATTCAGGTTTGGGGGGCCCTGGAACCACAAGTTTGGCTGTGGGGACCCCAAAATTGGGGTGTGGTTGGTCCTGGGAGCATAAAAATCAGAGGAGACCCCAAAGTTGGGAGTGGAGACCCCAAAAGTGGGGTTCAGCGGTCCTCAGACTCTAAAATTGGGGAAAGGGACCCCAAATTTGGGGCTGGGGTGTTCAGGGACCCCAAATTTGGGGTTCAGAGGTTCTGGGACCATAAAAATCAGGGGAATCCCAAAACTTAAGAAGGGTAGGAACCCCAAATTTGGTGTCTAGGGGGATCAGGGATGCCAAAATTTGGGTTTGGAAGCATCAGGGACCCCAAACTTGGGGTGGGGACCCCAAACTTGGGGTTAGGGGAGAGTCAGGGACCGCAAAATTGGGGTTTTGAGTGGGCAAGGAATCCCAAATTTGTGGTGAGGACCCCAAAATTGGGACTTAGGGGCATCATGAGACCCCAAAAATGGCGCGGACCCCATGGGAGCCCCCGAAATGGAGGTTTTGAGGGTAGGAACCTTTGTGCGGACGCCACGTTTCCAGCTGGACTCAGCGAGGCACTGCGCCGTTTCCTGTGCGTCCACAATGGCGTCCCCCAGGCCCTGCAGCGCCCCCTGCTGGCCCAGCCGAGCCGGAGCGGCCTGCGCCAAAACGCGCCCAAAAGCACCAGAATTCAGCCAAAATTCACTCAAATGTACCTGGGATTGTGCCCAGGGTTCGCACGATACCCAAAACTCTCAAAATATTGAGAAAATCCCACAAATACCCCCAAAATTCCACAAAAACGAGGGTTAAAATGACCCCAAATCCTCCAAATAATCCCCAAAATTGTCCCCCCAAAAAATCCTTAAAATTCCCCCCAAAAATTCCACCAAAATTCCCCCCAAAAAATCCACAAAATTCCCCCAAGTACTCCCAGAAACCCCAAAATTCCACAAAAATGAGGCTCAAAATTGACCCTAAATCCTCCCAAAATCCTCCAAAATTCCCCCCAAAATCTCAAAAAATTCCCCAAAAAGTCCACAAAATTCCCCTAAAAATCCCAAAAAACCCCAACATTTCCCCAAAAAATCACCCAAAATTCTCCCCCAAAATTTTCCCAAAAATTTCCAATACCCCCCAAAATCCCACAAAATGAGGCTCAAAGCGGATCCCAAATCCGCCTGAATTCCCCCCAAAATTCACCCAGATATCCCTGAGATTGTCAAAAAATCCCCAACAACTCCCCAAAGTCTTTTCCAAAATTCCCCAAAAACCCTGAAAATCCCAAAAACCCCGCAAAAAAATCCCCCAAATTCCCCCAAAAATTCCCCCCAAAAATCTTTTTTAAATGCCCCAACCCCCCCAAATCCCTCCCAAAATTTCCACAAAACCCAAAAAATTTTTCCAAAAATTTTGCATTTTTCCCACAAAAAAAATCCCATTTAAAGCTCCAAAACTCCCCTGGACCCCCCAAAATTCCCTCAAATCCCCTCCAAAAATCCCAAAAAATCCCCCAAAATCCAAAAAAATCCCTTAAAATTCCTGAAAATTCGCCCAAAATCCCAAAATTTCCCCAAACTGTCCTTAAATCTGAGGGACCCCCCCCAAATTTTAGGTTCCCCACCCCAAATCTGACCCCAATTCCCCCTCAGGTTTTGGGTCCCCCTCACCTCCAGCTCCTGCAGGTGCCCGTACCTGAACCCCGAGTTAGGAACAATTTGGGGATCCCCCAAAAATCTCCCCTTCAATTGAAGGTTGAACCCCCAAATTTGGGGGTTCCAGAATTTTCTGTCCCAGGAACCCCCAAATTTTTGAGGATCCCCCAAAATTTCGGACACAAGCGCAGATTTACTCGGATCTTCTTCACGTTCCTGTGGGGACACCCCAAAAATTCTGTGAGGGGAGAACCGGGAAAAAGAGCGGGGAAAGCGCCGCGGGGCATGATGGGAGCTGTCGCTCAGGAGGGGGTGGGGCCTGCAATGATGCTCTATGGGCGGCGCGGGGCGCGATGGGAGCTGTAAGCCGGGCTACAATGAAGCTCTGTAGGCGCGGAGGATGATGGGAAATGTAGACCCGGCTATAATGTAACTCAATGGGGCGTGGGGCATGATGGGAGCTGTAGGCTTGGCTAGAATAGAACTCAGTGGGGCGCAGGGGATGATGGGAGCTGTAGGCCCGGAAAGCATCTCGCTCGCCTTCCCCTTAAATTTTGGGGTCCCCTTTCAATTTATGGGGGTTTTCACCCTCCCCAATTTTGAGGTCCCCCCTCACCGCTGGTTCCGGACGTGGCGGATGATGTAATCCCAAATGGGGGCTGTGGGGCCAGAGAAGAGCCTGCAGGGGAGGGAATTGGGGCACCCCAACATTTGGGGGTGACCACAAAATTCACCCAGGAGCCCAAAATTCACCCAGGAACCCAAAAATCACCCCCAGGAACCCCCAAATCCACTCAGGATGCCCTAAAAGGGACCCCAAAAGGACCCTCAAAACCACCCCAGGACCCTTCAAAGGGACTCCATCCCCTCAGGACCCCCCAAAACCTCCCAGGACCCTTCAAGGGGACCCCAAATTCTCCAGGACCCTCCAAAGGGACCCCAAAACCCCCCAGAACTCTCCAAAAGATCCCAAAATCTCCTCCGGACCTCCCCAAACCTCCCCATTACCCTCCAAGGGGACCCCAAAAGCATCCCCAGGACCCCCCAAAACTTCTCAGGACCCTCCAAATAGACTCCAAAACCACCTCAGGACCCCCCAAACCCACCCAGGACCCTCTAAAAGGACCCCAAAATCCCCCCAGGACCCCTCAAAAGGACCACAAAACTCCCACAGGACCACCCAAAAGGACCCCGAAATCCCTCCAGCACCACTAAACCCCCTCAGGACCCTCCAAGAGGACCCAAAATTCACTCAGGACCCCAAAACCCCCTCAGGACCCTCCAAGGGGACCCGAAAACCCCCCCGGACCCTTTAAAAGGACCCCAAAATCCCTTCAGGACCCCCAAAATTCCCCCAGCACCCTCCAAGGGGACCTCCAAACCCTCCCAGGACCTTCTAAAGGAACCCCAAAACCTCCCCAGTACTCTTCAAAGGGACCCCAAAACCGCCCCAGTACTTTCCAGAGGGACCCCAAAATCCCCTCAGGACCCCCCAAAACCTCTCAGGACCCTCCAAGGGGACCCCAAACCTCCTCAGCCCCCCCCACATTCCCGCTTTCCCCTCACAGAGCCCTCGGGGGGTTCCCACCTCCGGCCCCCCGAAACCCCCCGGCCCCTCCCCTCCTCAGGGGGGTCCCCATGGGGGTCCCCGGCTGGTCTCGACCTGCGGAGCGCGGCCGGGGAGGGGACGGCGGAGGGCGGCAGCTCCATCTTCTCCCGGAGCCAGTGCTCCAGAGCCTCCGCCATCATGGCCGTGGGGCGCTGAGGGGAGCGAAAAAGCGCGGGAAAAGCGCTGCAGGGCAGCACGGGAGTTGTAGTGCGGGAGAGGCGGGGCATGCAATGAGGGGCTAAGGGAGGCGCGGGGCATGACAGGAGTCGTTGGTGAGTAACTGGGGCACTGTGGTGCGCGAGGGATGATGGGAGTTGTATGCGTGGCTGTAATGATTCTTTATGGGGCGTGGGGGGTGGTGGGAGTTGTTTGCGCCTTTGTAATGGGGCGCTATGGGTTATAATGATTCTCTATGGGGCGCGGGAGGTGGTGGGAGTTGTATGTGCCTTTGTAATGGAGCTCTACGGGTTATAATGACTCTCTATGGGACTCTATGGGTTATAATGATTCTCTATTGGGAGCAGGGCCTGATGGGAGTTGTATGCGTGTTTGTAATGGAACTCAATGGGCGTCGCGGGGCATGATGGGAGCTGTATGCCAGTAAGTTGCTTGATGGGGAAACTTGGGGGTCTGAGGGCACTTGGGGGTCCTAAGATCCACTTATGGGTCAGAGGAGCCATTTAAGGGACACTCAAAAGGCACCCGAGGGGAACTTTGGGTCTGAGGGCACTCAGGGTCACTTGGTGAGCTGGATCTTGGCTTTACCTGGCCTCTGTGGGGAGCGGGGGATGATGGGAGTTGTAGGCTCTGGGCAGCATGGGAATTGTAGGCGCAGACTGAGGGTCTGTGGGGCGGGGGGAGGTTTAGGAGGGCACCTGGGAGTCCGTGAGGGCAGTCGGAGGTCTTGAGTGGGGGCTGAGAGATCACTTAGGAATCCTGGGAGGCACTTGGGGGTCCGGGGGGGCAACTGAGGAGCAACTTTGTTTTTGGGGGGACATTTGGGGGCGTGTACCGGGCACTCTGTGTGGCTGCGTGGCATGACGGGAGGTGTAGGCGCGGCTTCCATTAGACTCTATGGGGCCGCGGAGCATGAAGGGAATTGTAGGCCAGCCATCAATACTTACGTGTGTTGCTGCAGGGCACGACGGGAGTTGTAGACCCCGCTTCAACGGCGCTCTAAGAGGCCGCGAGGCATGCTGGGAGCTGTAGTCCAGCCTTTAATAGCTCTCAATGCCGCCGCAGGGCATGACGGGAGTTGTAGTCAATAAAAAACCAAAATGGCGCGGCCTTTAGATACCGCCTTCAAGGCTGCTGATTGGTTGCAAGCTGTGATTGACAGGCAGATCGGCCAGTGGGAGGTGGCGCCGGCGGAAGGCGGGAAGCGGCAGCTCCTGAGGGTGGCGGTGGGGGGCGGGGCGCGGATCTTGAGGGGATTTGAGGCGATTTTGGGGCATTTTGGGGATCCCTCACGAGCCTCTCACCCCTGACAGGCCCCAGGGATGCATCCGGAGCCGTGATGGCCGCCAAGGTGAAGGTGGAGAAACCAGATGAACTCGGCCGGGAGCCCCAAAAACCTCAAAAATCGCCCAAAAAACCCCAAAATTCCAGAAAAATCCCAATCGGGATCCCCCAGAATCCCTCACATCCCCTCAGAAATCGCCGAAATCCCAAAGGATTTCCTGAATATATCCCAAGACAGCACAAACCCTCCCCAAAATTCCCAAAATATTCCCAAAATTCCGCCCAGAATTCCCCAAATTCCTCCCAGATTCTTCCAGAACCTCCAATTTCCCCACAATTCTCAAAAGTTTCTCCCAAGACTCTTAAAAACTCCTCACAGGACCCTGAAAATTCACCAAATTCCCAGAGCTGGACCCAAAAATGCCCAAAAATTCCCCAAAATTCCAATTAAAACCCAAAATACCCTCAAAATTCTCATTTGAATCCCCCAAAATCCCAATGAAACCCCAAAAATTCCATTTAAACCCCAAAAATCCTTTTAAGACCCCAAAATTGCCCCAAAAGTTCCCCATATCCCTTCAAAATTCAAATTTCAATCCCTCAACATTCATTTTGAACCCTAAAATTTCTTCTTTAAACCCCCAAATCCCCTCCAGGATACCCCAAATTTAAAAGAACCCCTCAAAAATCCCAAATTTCCCTGAACTTGTCCCCCAAATTCCCCTCAAATTCCAAAAAATCCCAAAAATTCTCTAAAAATTGCCCAAATGCCCTCCAGAATCCCCCAAGTTTAAAAATAATTCTCAAAAATCCTCAAAATTTCTGAATTTCCCAGAACTGGACCCCCAAATTCTTCCCAAATTCCCAAAAATTCTCCCCAAAATTCCCAGTTATTCCCCAGATTTCCCCAAAACTGCCCCAAATCCATTCCAGGACCCCCAAATTCCCAAAATTTCTGCCAAAATTCCAAAAGTCTCCAATATTCCCAGAGCTGGACACCCCAAAGCCCCAAGACTCCACAAAATCCCCCAAAACTCCCCCCAAACACCTTCCAATATTCCTAAAAATTCCCCAAAGAATCCTGAATTTCCACCAATTTCCCCAATATTCCCCCAAAAATGCCCAATTTCCCAATTCAGTCCCTCAAAATTCCCATTTTAACCCCAAAATTCCCCCAAATCCCCTCCAGGACCCCCAACTATCCCCCCAAATTCCCCAAAATCTCTTCCACCATTCCCAAATCATCAAACAAAATCCCCCAAATTTTCCCATTTCAACCCCAAAAAATCTCCCAGAAACCCCAAAATTCCCAAAAAGTCCCCAAAATTACCCCAAATTCCCATTTCAACCCCCATAAATCCCCAAAATTCCCAGAGCTGGAGCCCAAATTCCCAAAAATTCCCCCAAAACTCCCCCAAATTCCTTTCCTCATTCCCAAAAATCCTGCAAAATTCCCAAAAATCACCCGAATTCCCCCCAAATTTCTTCTAAAAATCCCCTAAATCCCTTCCAACATTCCCAAAACATCCCCAAAATTCCCATTTCAATCCCAAAATCCCCCTAAAAATTCCCCCAAAATTTTTCAAATCTCCCCAAATTCCCCCAATGTACCCAAAAAATCCCCCAAATTCCCCCAAAAATTTCCATTTCAACCCCAAAAAATTCCCATTTCAACTCCCAACCCCCCCATTCCCCAAAAATCTCCCAAAATTCCCAAAAATTCCCCTCAAAACCCCCAAACCCCCTCAGCATTTCCCCAAATCCCCCCAAGTCCCACAAAATTCCCAAAAATTTTGATTGCAACCCCAAAAATGCCCCAAAAGTTCCTAAAATTCACCAAAATTTCCCCCAAACTCTTCATACTTTCCACAAATTTCCCTGAAATGCCTTCCAATATTAAAAAAAAATCCCCAAAACTCCCAAAAAATCCCCAAAATTCCCCAAGAAATCCCAAAAATTCCTCAAAAATCCCCTTGTTCCCTGAGCTGGGGCCGCTTGAAGGCCCCAAAATCCCCCAAAACTGCCCCAAAATTCCTTCCAAAATGTCAAAAAAACCCCACAAAATTTCCTCAAAGTCCTTTAAGAATTGCAATTTAAACCCCAAAAGTTCCCATTTCAACACCATAAAACCCCCTTAAAATCCCAAAAGCTCCCCTAAAACTTCCCCAAATCCCCAAAAATTCCCAGATTTCCTGAAATTTCCTAAAAAAAATTTTAATTTCCCAGAGCTGTGCCCTGGAGCTGCTCAGCACCACCTGGAGCCCCCAAATCTCCTCAAAATTCCTCAAAATCTCCTAAAAATTCCCCCAAATCCCACCCAACATTCCCAGAAAATCCCAAAATCCCTAAAAAATGTCTTCCAAAATTAAAAAAAAATCCCAAAACATGTAAAATTTTCCCGCCAAAATTCCCATTTCAAGCCACAAAATTTTCAAAAACTCCCTCAAATTTCCCCCAAAAATCCCATTTCAAACCCCAAAACTCCCCCTAAAAATCCCCCAAACCCACAAATTCCCGCAAAACTGTCCAAAACCTCAAAAAAAAATTCCCAAAAATCCCAAAAAATCCCAGAAATTCCCCAAATTTTCCCCAGATTTCCCCAAGTTTCCCCAATTTCTTGGACCTGTCCCACGGTGCCGCCCGGCGCTGCCTGGAGACCCCAGATGTCCCAAAAATTCCCCCAGTTTTCCCAAAGTGCCCCAATTGCCCCCAAAATCCCCCCAGAATTTCTTCCAAAAATCCCCCAATTCCTTTCAACATTCCCCAAAATTCTCATTTCAAACCCCAAAATCCCCAAAAATTCTGTGGAGAGTCAGGGCTGTGTGTGCGGCAGGAATGGGGCTGTATGGTCAGTCAGGGATCTGTGTGTGCAGCAGGAATGGGGCTGTACGGTCAGTCAGGGATCTGTGTGCGGCAGGAATGGGGCTGTACGGTCAGTCAGGGATCTGTGTGTGCAGCAGGAATGGGGCTGTACGGTCAGTCAGGGATCTGTGTGTGCAGGAATGGGGCTGTACGGTCAGTCAGGGATCTGTGTGCGCAGCAGGAATGGGGCTGTACGGTCAGTCAGGGCTGTGTGTGTGCGGCAGGAATGGGGCTGTACGGTCAGTCAGGGCTGTGTGTGCGGCAGGAATGGGGCTGTACAGTCAGTCAGGGATCTGTGTGTGCGATAGGAATGGGGCTGTACAGTCAGTCAGGGATCTGTGCGTGCGGCAGGAATGGGGCTGTACGGTCAGTCAGGGCTGTGTGTGTGCAGCAGGAATGGAGCTGTACAGTCAGTCAGGGATCTGTGCGTGCGGCAGGAATGGGGCTGTACGGTCAGTCAGGGATCTGTGTGCAGCAGGAATGGGGCTGTACAGTCAGTCAGGGCTGTGTGTGCGGCAGGAATGGGGCTGTACGGTCAGTCAGGGATCTGTGTGTGTGCGGCAGGAATGGGGCTGTACGGTCAGTCAGGGATCTGTGTGTGCGGCAGGAATGGGGCTGTACGGTCAGTCAGGGATCTGTGTGTGTGCGGCAGGAATGGGGCTGTACGGTCAGTCAGGGATCTGTGTGTGCGGCAGGAATGGGGCTGTACAGTCAGTCAGGTCATTCCCCCCCTGCAGTCAGACCTTTGCTCTGTACCCAGCCGCGCCCAGCTGGGTGTGAGCAGAAGGAAATGACACTGCCCAAGCCATAAAAACCCCTGTGACCTCTCAATAAACGCCATTTGCTGTCCACCACGTTGGTGTCCGGAGCATATGGACCGAGTGACCCTGGGCTTTGAGCCACTGTGCCAGACTGAGAACCAGGTTGCCACGCCTTGAGAAGGCAACAGTCATGCATGATACACAATGAGAGAAAAAGGCATATATTATTAGAAGAGCATCTGAGATTTTCAGAGGAGGAGAGATTCATTGATATCCCAGCAGTCAAACCTGTTCAAATACTTTCCTCAGGACTTCCTTGAGATGAGAGGTGACCAGCAGAGGCCAAGGCCAGCCAGAGCTCCCTGTCCTGGCAGCTTTTGCCTGCGAGAACCCTTGCAGATAGGGAATTTTTCAGGGCGAGTATCAGCTTTGGCTGTGGGCACCTGGAAAGAGGGATGGTTCTTTTCCATAGGAAGGAAAGCACCAAGCCCCAGTTCTCCAGGGGCTGATGAGAAGCAACCCTCAGTATTCCAAGATCAGCTGGACCTGTCACGTGGCCCCTGGGAGGCCAAACCAGCCAGACCTGTTCCATGTTCCCTTGGTTCCATGAGGCCCTGCAGTGTCACAGTGTCCTCCTTGCTTCTGCAGTGTCACAGTGGCCCCATGCTTCCATGAGGCCCTGCAGGGTCACAGTGGCCCTTTGGTTCCATGAGGCCCCACAGTGTCACACTGGACTCCATGATTCCATGGGGCCTTGCAATTCCACAATGCTCTCCATGGATCCACAGTGCCCTGCAGGATCACAACGGCCCTTTGGCTCCACGGGGCCCTGAAATGCAGCAATGGCCTCTTGGTTCCACAAAGCCCTGCTGCTCCACACTGGGCCCTTGGGACCATGCACCCCAGCAGAGCCATAGTGATTGCCTTGGTGCCACAGCGTCCTCCAAGTGTCACAAGGATCTCTTCATTTCAGAAGGCCCCACAGGGTCACAATGGTCCCCACAGGAAGGAAAGCACGGAGCCCCAGTGTTTCAGGGACTGATGACCTGCAGTCACCAGAGGCCAAGGCCAGGCCTGTCTCTCTGTATTGGCAGGTTTGTCTGGGAGCAACTCTTGGATATTGGAAATTTTGAATGTTGGATTTCATTTTCGGCCTGGTGGAGAAGGCTAATTCTTCTCCACAGAAAGGAAAGCACTGAGCCCCCCTGTTTGGAAGGCAGGTGAGAGCTGGCCCTCAGGGGGCCAAGGCCAGCCAGACCTGTCTGTAATGGCAGCTTTTCTGCAGGAGAAATCATTGGATATAGGACTTTTGGAGGTGGAGTCCCAATTTCAGCCATGAGCGGAGAAGATGGTTACATTCCATAGGAAGGAAGGGGTGCAGCCCCAGGGTTTCATGGCAGAATAGAGGCAACCACCAGAGTCCAAGGTCAGACAGACAGAGCTGTCTGTCCTGGGAGCTTTTGTCTGGGAGGAAAACCCCTTGAACATAGGAATTTTGGAGTAAAAATACCAAATTCAGATATGGCCACCTGGGCAGGAGAGACGGTTCTTTTCCATAGGAAGGAAAGCACTGAGCCCCAGTGTTTGAAGGCAGGTGAGAGCCAGCTCTAAAGAAGACAAGGCCAGCCAGACCGGTTTGTAATGGCAGCTTTTGTCTGGCAGCAATCCCTGGATATTGGGAATTTTGGAGGGGGAATCCCATTTTGGCCATGGGTGCTTGAATGAGAAGGGCAATTCTTTTCCATTTGAAGGAAAGCCCAGAGCCCCAGGGTTTCAGGGGTACACGAGAAGAGACCCTCGACATGCCAAGGGCAGTTGGACCAGTCAGGCCAAGCCAAGCAGGCCTGTTCCCTGTTCCCTGGGATCCATGGGGCCCTGCAGTGTCACAGTGGTGGTGTCACATTGGATCCTTGGTTCCATGAGGCCCAGATGTGTCACTCTGGCCTCTTGTTTCCATGGGACTCCAGAGTGTCACAATGGTCCCTGGATTCCAGGAGGCCTGGCAGTGTCACAGGGGTCTCCTTGGTGCTGCAGTGTCACAATGGGGCCCTGGTTCCATGGGGACTCACAATGTCAGAAGGGTCTCCTTGGTTCCATGAGGCCCTGCAGAACCCCTTGATTCAAAGAGGCCTCCAAGTGTCATTATGGCCTCCAGGATTCCATGAGGCCCCACAACGTCACAATGGACCTTTGGTTCCATGGGGTCCTGTACTGTTCATGGATCCTTAGTTCCATGGGGCTCAGGAGTGTCACAATGGCCTCCTTGGTTCCATGGTGCCACAAAATGTGACAACTGCCTCTTGGCCTGCCAAGATCCCACAGTGTCCCAGTGGTTCCTGGCTTCCATGGGGCCTCCAAGTGTCACAACAGTCTCCATGGTCCCATAAGGCCTGCAGTGTCACAACAGATCATTGGTTTCACAGAGCCCCACAGTGTCACTATGGTCCCGTTGGCTCCACAAGGCTCTGAAGTGCCACAATGGCCCTTTGGTTCCACAAGGCCTCCAAGTGGAAAAATGGCCTCCATGGTTCCATAAGGCCCTGTTGTGTCACAATGGACCTTTGGTTCCATGATGCCTCAGAGTGTCACAATGGTATCCTTAGTTCCACAGTGTCAGAATGGACCCTTCATCCCATGGACACCCACAGTGTTCACTGCAGTCCCCTTGATTCCACCAGGCCCTGCCATGCTGTAATGGCCCCTTGGTTCCTGTGGGTCCCAAAGTGTCAGAACAGTCTCCATTGTTCCATGAGGCCCCGCAATGTCACTGTGCTCCCCTTGGTTCCACAGGGCCCCACAGTGGAACAATGGACTCTTGGTTCCATGAGGCTCCTCAGTTCCAATGGTCTCCTTGGATCTGCAGTGTCACAGTGGCCCCTTGGCTCCGTGTGGCCACGCTGTGTCACAATGGCTCATGGTTCCATGAGGGCACACAGTTTAACAAGGGACCCTTGGTTCCATCAGGCCTTGCTGTGTCACAATGTACTTCTGGTTCCATGAGCTCTCACACTGCCAGCAGCAGTCTCCTTGGTTCTGCAGTGTCACCATGGACCCTTTGTTCCATGAGGTTCCACAGTGGAACACGGTCACCTTGGTTCCGTAAGGTTCTGCAGTGTCACAATGGATCCATGGTTCCACCAAGCCTTGCTGTGTCACCATGGCCCCTTGGTTCCAAGAGGTTTCTCAGGGTCACAATGTTCTCCTTGGATCCGCAGTGTCACAATGGACCATTGGTTCAATGTGGCCCCAATGTGCCAGAATGGATTTTGGTTCCATGGGGTTCTGCTGTGTCACCATCGACCCTTTGTTCCATGAGTGTCACAGCTGACTCCTTGGTTCTGTGAGGTCCTGCTGTTACCAAATCTCTGAAATATCAGAATAAGGCTCCCAAACACTAATTTGCTATTTCAGAGAAAATCATTTATTCAGGCCTGAGGTCCAACATAGGGTAACTCCCAACCCTATGTGGACATGGAATTCTACCAGTGTGTTACCTGTATAAAGTCCCTAAATGTGAATTTCAATTTACCCACTTCCATAAAACCCACCCCAAGTTCCCAGATTCACTCCTTGTTTCCTCTATCCCTGCCGCCTTGAGCCAGATGTCTTCTTTTCCTCTTCCAACCATCCTTGCTGGGAAAGCAGCCCCTGCATGCCTTGTTCCTGCGCTGAAAGTTCACAGGCAGGGTAAAAATGGAATGAAGCCTTTTGGTATCAGCCCAAGGCTTTGTGTGGGCAGGCAGAGGCAGGCAAGAGGCAGAGCTGTCAGCAAAGGAAGGGCCCAGCCAGGTGGGGCAGCCGGGGGATGCCGACAGCCTGCAGGGACAGAGGCGCAGGGCAGGGACACCATGGGACAGCCTGGGCTGCACAGGGCACAGGGATGGGCAGCAGCTGCAAGGCAGCCCTGACAGAGCCAACTTGGGCAGCACTTTGGCCATGGCTGCTGGGCCTGGGCCTGAGGCAGGAGCAGGAGACAAGCGACCCTTGCAGGCCTGGGGCCTCATTGCCTCCTTGTCCCTGCTCAGCAGCCTGGCAGGGGCCGCCCCATGCTCCTGCCCTTGCCATTGCACATCCCCACATGCCAGTGCCCATCCCGGGAAGAGCCCTGAGCAAGGAGGGAGGGACAGGATCTGCCTGGCCAGGGGCTGGGGCTCAGGCCTTGGCCCTGTGCATTCCTCAAACACATCCAGGTGTGCTCAGCACCAGAGACACCTTTGCCTTCTTTGTCCCCAGCTGTCATCACTGCCTCCAGTGTTCTGATCTAACTGGAACATGGGGACACTTTCCCAGTCGTGTCCCTCAGTGGGAGCCATTTAAACTTCATGACCATTTGGAGTTTAAATTTAACTTTGTGTTATGGAGAAGTTTTTTCAAGACACTCTCAAGGACTGAGTCTGATGTAAACAACACCAAAGCCTTGAGAGGGTCATTAAAATTTTCCTAGTCCAGTTATGGAGAAAGATTTCAAAGAGCAGTAATAAAATATACATTCCTATTTTAAAGGGTGTCTTTTAATAAATTTCTCTTTAGAGTAGAGGTGATTGCAGCATTCTGTGATTGATATTGACCCAGGGTCTCTCCTCAGCAGCTCTGGCCTGCTCACAGAAGCTGTGCCTGGAGCTCTGACCCAGTGTGGACAACCTTGCTCCACATTGCTCAGTCCCATCCTGTCCGTCCTCACTGCCCTGGGCCCTGCTGTGCTTTCAGAGCTGGCTGCACCCAGCCTAAGACGGGTTTTCCCTTTTTGTACTTTTTGCAGCCATCTCAAACTGCTGAGTTTCCCCACTGCAAACAGACACACTACTCAGGTGTGTGCCAGCCTCAGGTGCCACCAAAGGCACTGCAGAGCTGCCCTGGGCCAGCTGTGAGGGTGGATCATCAGCCCAAGCTGCACTGGGCCCTGCAAGGGGCCATGGCCATGGGCACTGCACTGACCCCACTGCTGGGTTTGGCTGCCACGGCCACCGTGAGAAATGAAACTGTCCTTGGAAACACTGGGGAGGACTGGGACATACTGGGAAACACTGGGAACGCTGTGGGAGACACTGGGACATACTGGGAGTGACACTGGGGGGGACTGGGACATACTGGGGACACTGGGAACGCTGTGGGAGACACTGGGACATACTGGGATTGACACTGGGAGATATGGGTGCAAACTGGGGCCACTGGGGCATCCTGTGGATGACATTGGGATGAACTGAGAGGGACTGGAAATAAACTCAGGTGTATTGTGGGGGACTGGGCTGTACTGGGAGGGGTTGGAGGGGCACTGGGGTTGAACTGGGTTTTACTTGGAATGAACTGGGCTGTACTGGGGTTGTGCTGGTCTGTACTGGGGATGAACTGGGCTGTACTGGGAGGGATTGGAGAAGTTGAATGGGCTGTTCCCACCTCCGCAGCAGCCCATTTGCCGAGGCTCACGCCCATCAGCGCTCAAAGAAAATCAGCGCCAGAGATCGGAGACTCGGGGACGGTGCCTACAGTAGCCACAACTCCCGTCATGCCCCGCGGCCCGATTGAGCCCCTTTGAGCCCGAACTACAAAGCCCGTCATGCCCCGCGCTCCACAGAACCCCGGGATCCGCTCCCCCTTTGTCCCTTTAGAGTCCCCCAGACCCTCCAGGCTCCCTCAGTGCCCCCTCAGCGCCCATTCGGAACCTCCCAAAAGCGTCCCCGGATCCCCTGAGTGCTCCCGACAGCACAGATGCCCGGTACAGCCGCTTCTGGGAATTCATCTCCTCTCCTCCCCCGCGGCCCCAGAGCCCCTCAGAACAGTCCCATGCCTTAAACTCCTGCCGTTCCACCGCCCTAAAGAGCCTGCTTAGAGCTTCCCGAGTTCCCCGCAAGTGCTCCCGAACCGTTTACGTTCCCCCGAGGATCTCAAGTCGCGGCTCGGACGCAGAACTGTCCACCAAGATCTTTCCAGGACCCCCAAACAAAGCGTTGGAGCCACTTCCGGGACTACGGCTCCTATCATGCTCCGCGGCGCATGTCCAGTGCTGTTCTAACCAGGACTTCATCTCCCGTCATGCATCGCCTTTCCACCGAGAGCCATTGCAACTGCGTTTCGAACTCCCATGATTCTCCGCAGTCATGTTAAATTGCATTAGATCTGCGTATACAACTCCCATCACCCCCCGCGCCCCAGAGAGCCCAGTCAGGGCCTCCCAAGGGCCCGCCTGGACACCGAAGAGCCCCAAATTCCCCTCCCTGATCTCCAAGGGCTCCCCTGGACCCCCAAGTACTACCCCGGACCCCGAACTGGAATCCCTGCGTGCCACACCAAGTGCGCACCCGGCTCCCCCAAGTATCTTCCAGACCCTCAAATTCTCTCTGAATTCCCTACCCTGACCCAGAACTGCCCGAAATGGGCCCCAGAAATGTCTCCATGGACCCCAAAGTCGCCTCTTTTACCCTGTCTGTGAAAATGATAAAAAAGATGACAAAAGGATTTAAAAATACAACTAATTAACATGAAGAAGGAGAAATCAGTAGCCACACTGCTCAATGAAATAATGTTGGGAATTGTGTCACCAATGACCAATAAATTTTTTGCTTGATAAAAAGGTATGGACTTTATAATATAAATATTATAACTTGGTAATTGAAATATAGAATAATACTATTATAAATAGGAAAAATAATTATATTTTATTAATTCAGTTTTGTTTTTTTAAAGGGGAAATGCATAATTATTTTTATGTTTTGGGATGTCAGTCTGTAAGAGACGGTCCAAAGATCCCTCATCTGCCTCACAGCCGCCGTCAAGGATGGAGATTAAAGCCCTCCCCAAGGACTGAGACTGAGACCCTTCAAATTCTAACCCAGGGGTGCTGGCCTGACTGGAGCGGGATGTCTGCCATGGGAAACAGGACTTTTCCCAAAGGAACCAGTCCTGAAACAACGGGCCCGCTCACTGCTGGCAGCAGTTTGTGCCGTTCAGAACTGGACTGTCTGTACCTGTTCCCAATGGATTTATTCTCCACTGTGCCCTCCATGTGCCGTCCTGCTGCCCTCCCGGTGGTAGATTATAAAAGAGCCCTGAGTTAACCAAAGACTTTGAGACTCTCCCCGACATGACCAGATGGATCTATTGGCCAAACCACGAGGATCTCATCTCTCTGTTGGCAGCTATTCCCCCCCTCCTTTTCTCTGTCTCTCTATCCCTATCTTCTTTCTAATCCTTCTTCTGCATCTGCTGTGGGCACTCAATAAAAGGTGCATTTGTTTTGGTTAATACTGAAAGTCCCCTGCTGTGTGTCTTTGCACCCTGAGATCAGTGAAACGAACCATCGTGACCCCCCTTGTACCAGGGGATCATGACACGGCCTGATGGGGTTACTGCCCACAGCGCGTGAACGTGATCTTCTCGGTGGCGACTGCACTGGTTCATCTGCTCTTGCTTTCTGGTCTGCCTATCCCAGAATTACCTTTGCCACCTGCTTTTCTTATATTGTGGTTCTCTGTAGTTCCTTCAATAGTCAGCCCTTCTTAAGGTCACCCTTGGAATAGGGGATCATCACCTCCCCATCATAGCGAGTGCATTTGAATGCACTTGAATGCATTTTGCCTGCATTCCAAATATGGTCCCTGTTCTTGATTTACTGTGGAATCCCTGTTTGTATTTTCTACCTCTGTTGAGGCTGGGATTGAAGGTACTTGAGATGATATTTGGCATTCAGATTCAGGTGGTTTTTGTTTCTAATCAGTGACACAGCCTCACAACCATGAGTTCTGAAGCCTTTCATCTAAGGCACAAAATGGCTCCCTGTCTCTTGTTACAAGGCCTGGATGGTACCAAGGAGACCATGGTGATACTGGGGATCCAAGGAGACCGTGGTGACACCATGGACACTCATGGAACCATGGGCATTGTGACACAGCAGGGCTTCACGGAACCAAGGAGTCAATTGGGACTCTACCAAACCTCATGGAACCAAAGGCCCATTGTGACACTGGAGAACTTCAGGGAACGAAGAGTCTCTTGTGACACAGGGGGTACTCATGAAACCATGGAGACCATTTTGAAACCTCAAGGGCTGATGGAACCAAAGGGTCATTCTGGCACTTCTGAGCCTTGGAACCAAAGAGACCACAGTGACACAGGGGGGCTCTGTGGAACCAAGGGGCCATGGTGACATTGTGGAGTGTCATTGAACCAACTGTCCATGGTGACACTGCAGGGCCTGATGGAATCATGGACACCATTGTGACACTACAGGGCATCATGGAAGCAAGGGGCCATTGTCACACTGTGGGGCCTCTTGGGATCCAGGGGCAGTTGTGATGCCATGGAAATTATGGCAACTGTGGCACCATGAAACCAAGGAGACCATTGTGACCCTACAGAGCCCATGGACCTAAGGATTCATGGAACTCTGCAGGATACATAGAACCGAGGGGCCATTGTGAAGCTGTAGAACCAAAGAGCCCATTGTGACACTGTGGGCCCCCATGGATCCAAAGGTCCATTTTGACATTGCAGGGCCCCATGGAATCCTGGAGACCACTGTGAAACTTTGGGGCCTTGTTGAATTAAGTGGCCCTGCAGGGCCTGATGGAACCAATGAGACCCCATGGAACCAATGATACCCCATAGAACCAAGGGTCCACTGTGACCCTGTGGTACCAAGGTTTCATGGGTTGACCCAGGCTAAATGCCAGACATCCATGTGGGCTGCTCACTCACTCCCCTCTGCAGCTGGACAAAGAGAATTTAATAAAGGGTTCATGGGTTGAGATAAGGGCTGGGTGAGATCACTCATCAAATACTGTCCTGGGTAAAACTGGTTTAGCTTTGAGATGTGAAATTCATTTATTGCTAACAAAGTCAGAGCAGGAAAAGGGGAAATAAAATATGCCCCTCACCTCCCTCCTTCCAGCTCTACCTCCTACCCCAGGAGTGCAGGGAGACAGGGAATGGGGGTTATGGTCAGTTCATCACCCATGGCTTCTGCCCCTCTCAGGGAGAGGAGTGGTTCCCCTGCTGCACCGTGGGTCCCTCCCAAGGGAGACAGTTCTGCAGGAGCTTCTCCCATGTGAGTCCATTTCAGGGGCAACAGCCCTCTGCAAACTGCTGCAGTGTGAGTCCATGCCAGGGACAACAGTCCTTTCCAAACTGCTGCAGCATGGGTCACTCTTCCAGGGGGTGCATTCCTTCAGGGACAGGCTGCTCCAGCCTGGGAGCAGGGCCCCTCTCTCCATGGCTCTCCTACAGGATGCCCTGGGTCTCCAGTGCCTGGAGCACCTCCTGCCCCTCCTTCTGCACTGACCTTGATGTCTGCCGAGTTGTTCTTCTCACACGTTCTCCCTCTGCTCTCCTCTGACTGGAGTTTCAACTGCGCCACAATCTCTATTTTGATTTCTTTTTCAATCTGTTATCACAGAGGCATTGCCACCATTTGTAACTGGCCCAGCCTTTGCCAGTAGCAGGTCCATCCTTGAAGCCACCACGAATTGGCTATGCCAGACACGGTGGAAGCTTCCAGCAGCTTCTTACAGGAGCCATCCCTGTGCCCCTCCATGAAATACAAAGCTGTGTTTCGTGTCAGGTACATACAGACAATGTGTGTATTTGTGATTGTAAAATGGGTGGAAACTGACCATGGGACAGTTATAAAGACAAATTCTAGTAATTACTGAGGAAAGTAAAGCATGGAAGAAGGCCTTTGAACCAATCCTGCGATCACACTGAGGGAGACTGGATCATACTGGGATCATACTGGGATAGAGTAGAAGCCTGCAGGTGGCAATTGAGACCATATTGGGGACAGATGGGATATACTGGGAGTGATTGGGATCATTCTGAGGGTGACCAGGAGCAGCTCTGAGAAACTGGGATCATGCAAGGAGCAACTGGGAGGAACTGGGAGTGACTGGGTGCATGATGGGCATGATTGGAAGCCACTGGCCTTATACTGGGATGAACTGGTATCATGCTGGAGGTGACTGGGATCATACTGGCAGTGAGTGCCACTACACTGAGGCTGACTGGGAGTGGTTGTGAGCAAATGGGATCGTGCTGGAAGGAACTGGGAGTGACTGGGAATGTGCTGGAAGGAACTGGGGTACACTGGGAGAGACTGGGAGTGACTGGAACAAAAGTGAGGGTGAAAGGGAACAACTGGAACCATGTGGAGCACAACTGGTTCATACTGGCAGTAACTGGGAGCACACTGGGCTCATCTCTGGATCATACTGGGAGGGACTGGACTAATACTGGGAGGGACTGGACTAATACCGGGAGTATCTGAGAGCTACTGGGAACACACCCTGCACATCATCCTCCATACTGGGGGTGGCTGGGAGCAACTGGGAGCACGCTGGGAGCAAATGGCATCATACTGGGACTGACTGTTTTGATCTAGCTGGAGGCAACTGGGGCCATACTGGGAGTGATTGGAAGTAACTGGTATTATACTGAGACCACACTGGGAGTGCTGGCATGTGACAAGGATCAAACTAGAACTTCCTAGCTCCTATTGGTGTTGAAAGGGAGCAATTGGGATCACACTTTGAGCTACTGGGAGCAACTGAGAGAAACTGGGATCATGCTGCAAGCAAATGGCGGAACTGGGAATGACTGGATGCAGCCTAGAGGCTACTGGGATATACTGGGCATGACTGAGAACATACTGGGATATAAATCAGCTTACTGGGATCACTGGGGTGTCTGGGAATGACTTCAGGCATGCTGAGGGAAACTGGAATATACTGGGAGTGTCTGTAACCATACTGGGGATGAGTGGGATCATATAGGGAGTGTGTGGGACTATACTGGGAGGAAATGGGATCACACTTGGAGCAACATGGAGCAACTGGAACCATCCTGGGGACAACTGGGTTCCTACTGGGATCACAGTGGAAGAGGCTGGGCCCATGCTGGGATTGACTGGGATCACACTGGGTCATTCTTGGAGCAACTGGGACAGCACTGAGGGTGATTGGGAGTGGCTGTGAGCAACTGGGATCAGGCTGGAAGCAACAGAGGGTTGACTGGGAGTGACTGGGAACATGCTGGGAGGAATTTGGACCACACTGGGAGCAGCTGGGACCATGCTGGGGGCAAGTGGGAGTGAGTGGGACTATGCTGAGAGGGACTGGGACTTTTCTATGGACAACTGGGATCATACTGGCAGGAACTAGGAACAACTGGAACTATTCTGGCGGCGAATGGGATCATACTGGGATCACAGTGGGAGCAGCTGGGTGCATGCTGGCTGAGACTGGGATCACAATGCAGGTGACTGGGATTATACTGGGATTGAGTGGGAGTGGCTGTGAACAACTGGAATCATGCTGAAAGGAACTGGGGGCAACTGGGTGTGACTGGGAGCATGCTGGGAGTGACAGAGATATACTGGAAGAGACTGGGAGTCATGAGGCTCATACTGGAGGCTACTGGGGTCATGCTGGCATTGACAGGAAACAACTGGGATCATACTGGGATTATAGTGGATGTCAATGGACCCTGACTGGGGGCTACTGGGAGCTACCAGGCCCATGCTGGGAGCTCTCTGTTCACACACTGGGAGGAACTGGGAACAACTGGGAATGACAGGATGCATGCTGGTGACAACTGGGATGTCCTGGCAGTGACTGGGATAAAGCTGGGGCCAGCTGAACCACTCTGAGGTAACTGGGAGTGCCTGGTAATGACTATGAGAATGTTCAGGGCAACTGGGATATACTGGGAGTGCCTGAGACCAGGGAGGTGGTGACTGGAACCACATTGGGAGCCACTGGGAATGTGCTGGGGGGAACTGGGACCACATGGGGGAACTGGGGGCAAGTGTGAGTGACTGGGGCCCTGCTGGGAGAGACTGGCATCATACTGGGATCATACTGGGATCATACTGGGAGTGAGTGGGAGCAGCGCAATGGCTCCAGTGCTGGGGCTGGGGGCGCTCCTGGGGGGCCAGGGGGGAGTGAGACCCCCGGCACTGGGACCCTGAACCGCCACTGCCAGCACCGGGACCCCCCATCTCCCCTTATCCTGCACAGGGACCCTCCTGAATCCCCCATTCTGGACATCAGGGCTCCCCGCTCCCCTTTTCCCCGCCATCCCATGGCTCCCAGCCTCCAGACTTGCCATGGGCCTCATTGTGGGACACCCTGGAATTCCTAGGACCCCCATTCCTGCCTTTTCCAGCCCCACCTTTGTGCAAAACCAGAGACCCTCTAAACTGCCTCTTCCTCAACATCCTGGGTGTCCCTACCCTGGTACCCCCTTTTTGGGAAACCCTGGACTCCTCTTTTGTGGACTCAAGGACCCCTTGGAACTCCCTTCTACCTCTGCACATCCCTACCCCCGCCTTTTCCGTGACCCTGAGGCCCCCCTGCACCCCCATTCCTAAGAACCAAGATGCCCTTTTACCCCTTTGCCCCACACTGAGACCCCCCTTGTACCTCAGCTGTGCTGTGTCCCTCAGGTGTGCCCTGTTCCTCAGCTGTGCCCTGTCCCGTGTCCCTCGGCTGTCCCCTGTCCCTCAGCTCTCTGGGACCGGGGGTGGCAGCAGGACCTCGGACAGCCCTGGGGGAGAACAACCCTGAGCCCCAGCTGGGCCAGTTCCCCCAGTTCTCCCCAGGTCACTCCCAGCATGGGCCCTGTGGCTCCCAGTCTCACCCAGGATGGTCTCAGTCACTTCCAGTTACACTCAGTATGATCCCAGTATCATCCCAGTCACTCCCAGTATGATCCCAGTATCATCCCAGTCACTCTCAGTATGGTGCCATTTGCCCCCAGTATGGTCCCAGTCACTCCAAGTCACCCAGTATGATTCCATTCACTCCCGGATACTCCCAGTGTTATTCCAGTAACTTCCTTGGTTCCTCTGTGATCCCAGTCACTCCCAGTCTCTCCCAGTATATTCCAGTTGCCCCCAGTGTGTTTCCACTCATTCCCAGTTGCTCCCAGTAGCTTCCAGCATGATTCCATTTGCTCATCGCCACTCCCAGTCACCTTCAGCATTATTCCAGTCACTTCCTGTATATCCCAGTTGCCCCAACATGGTCCCAGTTACCCTCAGCCTGCTCCCAGTCACTTCCAGTATGAACCCAGAATGACTCCAGTAACCCTCAGTGTGATGCCAGTTGCTCCCAGTATGATCCCATTTGTCCCCAGCATGGTCCCATTTCCTCCTAGTGTGATCCCAGTTGCCTCTAGCACAGACCCAGTCACTCCCAGTATGATCCTGCTCCAACGCCATGATGGTCCCAGTTGCTCCCAGCATGGTTCCAGTTGCTCCGAGATGCCCCTAGCATGGACCCAGTCAATCCCAGTTGCCCCCAGTGTAGACTCAGTCACTGCCAGTTTCTCCAGGCACCCATGGCCGAGATTGGAGTTCCACCTCCAAAATTCCCTATATCCAAAGACTGCTCCCAGACAAAATCTGCCATTCCTCACAAGTCTGGCTGGCCTTGGCCTAGTGAGGTTCTCACCTGCCTTCCAAACACAGGGGCTCTGTGTTATGGAAAAGAACTGTCCTTCTCACCCAGGTGGCCATGGTCAAATTTGGGTTCCACCTCCAACATTCCCGGTTGTGACAGAGTGAAAGAGATTGTTGGCTGAAAACATTTCATGTGTGGGGGAGGAAGGGGCGGGTCCAGCCTTGCCCTGCCCTGTAACCCCAGCCCTGCCCTGCCCTGGAACCCCAGTTCCCACAGAGCCTCTATCCCAGCCCAGCAGTGGCTGCCAGTCCCTGGCACAGCTCAGGCAATGCTCCACAGCCACCTCTGCAGCCCCCAGCCCAGCTCCTGAGGGACCAAATGAGCCCAAACCCCACCTGGGGGAAGGGCCCAGGAAGAACAAGGGGTACTGAAGGCTGACCACAAGGCAAGCACACATCTGGACCCCACCTCCTCCTGGAATTTCTATCTGAACACTGCTGAAACCCCGGAGTTGGTACCTGTGTGTGTGCTTCTCAATATCTTTTCTGTCTTTCTCTCTTTCTGTGTCTTCTTCTACTGTATATATCCTCTTGGAAATTTTGATTAACCTAAAATTCAGAAGGCTTAGAGTTGGCAAAGTTGAATGAGCCAAGTTAATGCTTTGAGAAGTGTTTTTTCTTGATTGAATATCATATTAAACCTTTTACCAAAGTTTCCCTGATTTTCTAAAGTTCCTAGCAAAGGCTGTTTTGTTCTTTTGAGCTCCTCAGAACCTCTTGTACTGGTATTTCTCTAGTGTGTCCAACTCAGTACACAAACAATTGTAATTCATTTAAAATGTCTCTTTGAGTGAGCTTTTTGGGGGGAGTGAGGGCTTGTCTGTCCTGCTTGGCACAGCCCAGGCAGGGCTTTCCCAGCCACATTCCACACTCCCTTTCCCAGCTGGAGCCCCTGGTGCCTCTGAGTCGTGCTGCCCCAGCCCCAGGGACGCTCTCCTTGTCTGCCCATTCCCCCACAGTCTCTGGGCAGGGATGGCCTCAGTGGGGCTGCTGACATCCTCAGCACCTTGGAGGCTGCTGCTGAATTTTCCTGCTCCAAAGGCTTGTTCAGCCTTCAGCTCTTCAGTGCAGGAATTCAGTGTCCCAGGGCTCATTAACATTCAGAACACCTTAACAAGCCAAGCCCCTGGGGATAATGTGATGTAATTTCCAAATCTTTTGTGGTTAGTTCAACACATTTCATAAGTGTATTCAAAGTGAAGATATTATATTTACAAAGATAGTGAGAATTTTTTTTTTTAATCCTGTTTAGGTTTTTTTCCCCTGTTCATTCATTGACATGTGCAATCTCCAATTGACACCGAATCCAAGTATCACCTCATGCAGTTTGCATGGATATGAAAATCAAGACCCTTCATGGCTGACAATCAATCAGACTCTGTCCCTACTCCCACCCCACCATTTCCCCCATCCAAGCCCTGGCACTCAGAGCAGCCTTGTGCAAATCTGAGCTCCCTCCAGCCCAGGCTGCACCTGCAGCTTTCAGCTCCTTGGCTCCAACTCCCACCTGCTTTCCTTGGAGAAGGAGCTGCCTGAGAAACAGAGGGATGTACATTTAATGTCAGCCAACAAAGCCAAGGGAAGGCACAGCTCCATCAAATGCCAAAATCATTCCTCTGCTGGGTATTAAATCCACTTTGCACAGCAGACATCTCAGCAATGGAAAACACCTTCTGTGCCCAGCACAGATCCCAAAAGATCCTCCCGCGCAAACCCTCCCTTTCACAGTTCTGCCCAGATTTGCTCTTTGCACACACGAGTCACACACGAAGTCAGGAGCTCCCTCCATGCCCAGAGGGAGGAAAAGAGAGAAAGGGGATGAAGAGCTCTCCTGTGCAGAGCCAAGGTCCAAGTGCAGCCCCTGCAGTGGGAACAACAACTCCTCAGGTTTGTGTCCTTTGGACTCAGGGCCTGCTGACACTCAGAGGCATAGAAAGGTTTCTTGCCAACAAACAGACGTTGAACATTTGAACAGTTTAATAACCATCACAGCTCTTCTCTCAGCTCTCTGGGATGTCCCAGCGCCATCTGACATGTCCACCATTCCCCAGGGATTGTCGTATAGCAAGAGTTTTGGACAAAGACATAAGAAATCGTAATGCTGTGATAGATATAAACAATTAGGATGCCATCTAATGTGATATTTATTTGAACTTCAGAAAGATTTGACAACTCCCTGATGTTCAAAGCATGAAACCAGTCATTTGAGAGGCACTTGAATGACCAGAGAGTATCTGGATGGGAAAATCTGAGAGCAATGGAAAGGGCATAGATGTAGCTGCTCTAAATGAAGAGATGTCTTTAGACAGGGCCATTTCAACAGGAGAGATGGAAACACTTGCAGAGAAGGGGTCATTAAATATTAGAATGAATGTTGGTGGCAAAGGCAGAGGGAAAGAGCAGTATTTCTTCTCCTGCCATCAGAAGGAGGATCCAGCACATCCAGCAAATTCCTGTTCCAGGAGAGAAAACCTTGCCATTTCTCAAAAGTTCTCAAATGATCGAGACAGTAAAGATTTGCTTGTATATTATGAAACTAACAGGTATTAAAATCTGTGTCCCTTTCCAGGTAGATATCAGTTGTGTGCCCATGAACAGGCAGTGCCATTTGTGCCCTGAGGTGCCAAACTGGGATTGGATCTCTCTGAGAGCACCTGAGGGAGAGCAGAGCACCTTGCAAGCTGCAGGTCCCTGACAGCCCTGCAGGGCTCCTGTCCCATCAACATCTGCTCTGCTCCAGTCTGAAACAGGGCCCAGCATGGTGCTGGGGTCATCAGAGAGCTGAGGTGCGTGCTGTAATTCAATGCCCTCCCCATCCCACAGCAGCCCTGCATTTCCCTCCTGCAGCCTTGGTCTCCAGCACAGCCATGGAGGCTCTTTGGGCTCTGGACTGTTCCTGCAGCCCCCAAGGGCAGCTGAGCTCTACCTTTGGCATAGACAGGCCTGGCCAGCGCAGGCCATGCTCAGCAATTGCTTGTGTGTTCCTGGCCTTGCTGTCAGCCCGGGCAGTGGCTGCGTGGCTCCTTTGTGGCCCTGTGCTGACCCAGCCATGGTGGCCCCTTCCCCTGTGCAGGCCCAGCCCAGGCCAGGAGCATTGTGGCTGGGAACAGCCCCTGTGCCGTGGTGCCCACAGCAGCCTTGGGTCTCTGTGCCCCATGGCCTCCCTGCTGGGCAGCCTCTGCCAGCTCCTGCAGAGCCCGGGGCACCTGTGGGGCTGCACAGACAGCCCTGCCCCGGGCTCTGCCAGCCTCTGGGCCAGCAGAGAGGCAGCCAGGGCTGGCCATGGCTGGGAACAGGCCCTAGGCCTGCAGGAGGATGGAACTGGGCCACAGCCAAACTCAGCCCAGGACAAAGCTGGGCTAAGCAGCCAGGGCTGCCAAGGGCTGGGCACAGAGGCTGCCGCTGACAAATGTCCTGGGCCCCCTCCCTGCTCTGTCCATGCCACCAAGGGCACAGAGCAGCCTCCTCTCTGGGGCACTTGCCTGTTTTCAATGCCTTGCACAGGTGCTGGCCCTGCCCCACAAGGCCTGGCCTGAGTCCTGCCCCTGCACGCTCAGCCAGCCTGAGATGGACACTGATGGTTTCTGGGCCAGGCTCTCTGAGCCCAGCCCAGCTCCCTGCAAGCTCTGACAGCTGCCCTGAGCTCTGGGCAGCACCAAGGGCCTCTCCCCAGCCCAGCCCAGCCGGCTCTGGCCCCACAGCTCTGCTCAGGCCAGGCTGCTCTGGACACTGGCCCCACGGCCTCAGCCCCTGGCAAGGGCACAGCAGCAGCTGCAGCTGCCACAGGACGCAGCCCCACCATGTAGGAAGGTGCTTGGCCAAGGTCAAAGGAGGCTCCCTGGCTGCCCTGCTCCCCTTGGGCTGAGGTGCTGAGAGCTCTGCAGCCCCTGCTGCCATCCCATCTGCCCAGGGCAGCACAAGAGCCGCGGCCTTGGGGCCCTCAAGAGCTGCTCCTGCTCCAGGCCCAGGGCCCATGCCAAAGCTGGGGCAATCACAAAGCTGTGCCCATTTCTGTTCATTGCTGCCCTGATGGGGATGGATCCTCAGCCACTTGTAGGTTTCTGATAATGAATTATACTACTCCAGAGGCCTCTTCTTTCTTGATCTCTTCACTTCAGGAATTCAGAAAGAAGAGTGCATAAACAGTCATTCAAAATACCTGAACAAGAAAAGTTCCTGGGAATCATTCAAGGTTTCAGTTCTTAGTGTGATTGATTAGACAGATTTCAGAAGTGTATTCAAGGTGAATATCCTATAGTGAAAACATTGCAGAGAATACCGTTTTTTAAAGTTTTCTTTTCCTGTTTCTAGATTGATCTCAGCAATATCCAACTGATATTGACCCCCAGCACCTTCTAATGCAGTCTGAACAGATATGAAAATCAAGACACTTCATGGCTGAAAACCTAGAACACTTTGTCCCTATCCTCTCCCCATCATTTCCCTCATTCAACCTGGCCCTCCAATGGATCAGGGATGGTGTGGCCAGAAGCACCAGGATTCTGTGATTCTGTGGTGGGGCATTGGAATGGGCTGCCCAGGGAGGTGGGTGAGTCACCATCCCTGGAAGTGTTTAAGGAAAGACTGGATGTGGTGTGGAGAGCATTATTAATAATTGGTTAGCTGAGAAAGGCCACACTGATATAATGCCACTGGTTAAACTGAAGGAGAAAAGTCAGCAGTCAGCAAGCTGAAAGGAAGAGTCAGCAGTGACCTTGCTGCAACATGAGGATAGGGAGTTGAGATTAGTCCTGAATATATCCTAAGAATATGTAGAAAGTATCAAAAGTAGAACCATAGGAATGTAGAAGTAGGCGTAGGTGCTGATATGTAAGCTGACCAATCCTGAGCTCAACTTTTGCAATATGTATGAAGCTCATTATTAACTGTATTTAACCCGCCGTACTAATCAATAAAATGGAGCCTGTGATGATCAAACTGATGTCCTGGTTCCCTTCCGTCGACAAATGGTGGAGAATGCGGGCATAACCGAATCTCTGCCCTTTTTCTTGGATTAAAAGAAAAAGGGATTACGCCACGGTCCGGAAGTTGGGTTTGGGTCCCAGCAGCCGGGACGGTGCCAGAATTTGAAGCACCCTTAAGGTTCACAACTGTGACTTAAGCCAATACGTGTCCGCCGGAGCCTGGAGAGCTGCAACAGCGCGCGCTGATTAATAGGTATGGATAGGCAAGCGGCATATGATTTATTTACCGCCTCTTTAGAGCGGCGTGGGATAAAAGGGATAGATTTAAAAAAGGAGTTACCAGGGTTATTAGCTTATGGCCATGCTAAGGGTATCTTTTCTAATCCTCATACAGTTCATGAGTTATCAGAGTGGAGAAAGTTTGGGGAAATATTGTGGGATACAGTACTAGACGATGATAAGTCAGCAATGAAATTCGGGAAGTTATGGCAGGTGGTGTATAACACGTTACTTCAGCAGGTCTCCGAGAGAAAGGCAGCAGAAAGGGCAACAGAAGCTCATAAGAGGAATATAGGGTATGGTCGTGAAGATGATCCCCTGGCACCTTCTGTAACTAAGGTACTTATGCCTAAGAGTCCCCAGCAAAGTGGTGTGGAGGATTTCTCTATAGGCGCAGTGGAAGCGTCTGCACCTTTCCTGTCAGAGGGGGAGGGCGAGTCGGATGGTGGGGGTAGGAGCAAGCCAGCTTTGCCTCCGCCACCAGCTTCAGGCGGGTCGGATGGTGGGGGTGGGAGCAAGCCAGCGTCACCTCCGCCGCCAGCTTTGCCTCCGCCGCTTCCCCTCAGTGAGCCGGCTCAGGTTGCAGCTTCGGTGGGGGGGTTACCTCCTCCGCCCGAGCCGGCTCCAGCGGGGGGGGCGGATCGCCCCCCGCAGGCTGGCTCCGTGCGAGTCGGCTCCAGTTTCACTGTCAGCTCCAGCGGGGGAGGGGGGGCTCCCGCTTCCCCCGCACGAGCCAGCCCCTGCTTCACTGCCCCCCCCCCGCGCGAAAACTCGGTGTCTGCACCGAAGCGCCAGCAGCATAGCACCCTTAAAGGGCCAGATCCCATCCCAGGGGCACACCGTGATCCATGGGGGGAGATGGTAAACAGAGGAGGGAAGCTTGGGCTGCTTTGGCGAAAGAAGTAATGCAAATGGGGGATGGTGAGGCGGTAGAAATAGCTTCTAGTCTTGCATGTCCAGTTACATACACACCACAGTATGATGCACAGGGGAACCTTACACATAATATAGCAGAATATACTCCCTTAGATTGGAAGCTGTTAACTCAGCTACGTTCTACGGTTAGTCAGTTTGGAGTAAAAAGTGAACTTGTTAAGCAAATGTTAGATTATCTTTTTAATACTCAGGTTTTATGTCCTAATGATTTAAGAGGAATAGTTCAGTTGATATTTACTCAGCATCAGCAGTTATTGTTTAATGCACATGACCCATTACATGGAGTAATAGTAAAGGAGCTGATGGGCTTAGAGGCATTTTTACGTACAGAGGCACAGATGATATTGGGAGCTGATAAACTTACAGAGTCTATGTGGTTAGTGCGTGCTGCAATAGATATGGTTAAAGAGCCAGGAGGGTTACCGGCTTATATGGGTATTAAGCAAGGAAGGGAAGAATCATTTGGAAATTTTATCGATAGAACAGCTACTGCTATAGATCGGGCTGGTGTTGCAGGGCGCTATTGAAGCAGTGTGCCTTGCAAAATAGCAATCCAGCAACCCAAAGAGTGTTAGCTACTTTAGGGGCAAATTAGACTATTGAGGAAGCATTAGAGCGAATGGCATTAATGCCAACAGCTTCACAGGCATTTATAGCAGAAGCCTTAAAGGAATTAGGATTAGGGTTACAAAAGCATAGTCTACTCAAAATCAAGTGTTAGCTGCTCTTGCTCCTCTCCAAAGCGGCTCACTGGCAGTCACGTAAAGAGGCTCGAGACCATTCATCAAGTGTTACCGATGCGGCAATGAGGGACAGACACAAGTTACTGCCGTGACATCGGAGACACCAGCTGCTGCCGTAACATCGTTGCTACCTCCTGTCTGCAACCCGCAACAACAGGGAGCCTCGGCTTGGACTTATCAGCAGCAGTAGACGTCACACTAATGACAAACCAGCCTGAGAGGATACCCACTGCAATAAAGGGTCCTCTTATATTAAATGGACAAACATGTGGAGCATTATTGCTGGGACGTTCCTCTATAACTATGTTGGGATTATTTGTTTTGCCTGGTGTTATCGATGCGAACTTTACAGGGGAAATACAAATTATGGCTTACACCCTTTATCCTCCGATTAAAATTACAAAAGGACAACGCATTGCACAATTGGTACCACTGTCACAAATGACATCAGGAATACAATCATTTACTGGTCAAACACGGGATGAAAAAGGTTTTGGCTCTACTGGTGTTACACTTTTAACTGTGGATTTACAAAATAGACCAAAGCAAAAGGTTGAAATTACCTATGGGCATCAAAGCATAACCCTTTATGGATTATTGGATACAGGAGCAGATACTAGCATCATTTCTCCAGAAGCCTGGCCACAACATTGGCCTCTATTTCCTTCATCAAACATGCTTACAGGAGTGGGAGGATTTACATTGGCAAGCAGGTCGCCGTCTTTGTCTGTGTGCATTGAGAATCAACAAATATCTGCTGTGTTTTCAATTGTTCAACTGCCTCCTACAGTTTCCTGTTTAATTGGAAGGGACATTTTAACACAATTGGGAGTGGTGTTAACTAATCAGCACCCTTTGGGGTAATTGCCATTGCTTGGACTTTCCCCATTCCACTCACCTGGAAAACGGATACACCGGTGATGGTTAAGCAATGGCCATTAAAAGGGGAGAGTCTTATGCATGCCCATGAATTGGTACAGGAACAATATACAAAGGGACACCTTCGACTATCCACAAGCCCTTGGAATACACCTATTTTTGTAATCAAAAAGAAATCAGGGAAATATCGTTTGATACATGATTTGAGGGCTGTAAATGACCAAATGGAACCAATGGGGGCCTTACAGCCTGGTCTTCCAAATCCAGCTATGATTCCAGAACACTGGCCACTTTTAATTATTGACCTAAAGGATTGTTTTTTCACTATTGGCCTGCATCCTGATGACATGAAGAGATTTGCTTTTACTTTACCAGCAATAAATCGTGGGGAACCAGATAAAAGATTTGAATGGACATCTCTTCCGCAGGGCATGCGCAACTCTCCCACTTTATGTCAGCTTTATGTTGATGCAGCATTACAGCCACTACGTTGTAAATGGCCAGCAACTATAATATATCATTACATGGACGATATTTTGTTTGCACAGCAACAGCCATTCTCCTCTTTACAGATTAACACCATTATAAATACTCTTGCTGCATATTCACTTGTTATTGCTGCAGAGAAAATTCAGACTACAAAGCCCTGGAAATATTTGGGATGGACTTTGATGGATCAAATAGTGATACCACAAAAATTGGAATTACAATTGGACATTAAAACTCTACATGATGTACAGAAGTTGCTGGGAGACTTACAGTGGCTGAAGCCTATTGTGGGAATACCAAATCACTTATTAGAAGCCCTACGGCCTTTGTTAAAAGGTGTGGACCCTACTACTCCTGTACACCTGACAAAGGAGCATCGTCTTGCCTTGCAGCAAATTAGTAACTGTGTACAGCAAGGGTATGTGTCTCGTCGACAACTCGACCACCCCATTGACCTTACTATTTGGAATAGCCCTTGCCACTTGCTTGGTGCTGTCTCTCAGTTGCAAAAGAAAACGGGGGAGATACGGGTGTTGGAATGGTTGTCACCACCACTACAGCACAAGAAAACAATATCTTCAAAAATTGAACAATTGGCTGCATTAATCAAAAAGGGGCGTCTCAGAATTCTTGAAGTGGATGGTAGAGAACCTGCTACTATTAGATTGCCTATGGAAAAAGAAACCTTGGACTGGTACTTGATAAATTCAAAGAATTTACAAGAAGCATTATTGATGTCACCTGCTAAAGTAGAGACTAGTAAATTAGTGCCTAGAGTTTTGCAATGGATGACAGAATGGAACTGGATTACTCGACCTTTGAGAGAAGAAAACCCCATAGAAGGAGCTATTACAGTTTTTACAGATGCAGGAAAGAAATCAAGGCGTGCTGCTGTTACCTGGCAAGAAAAAGGACAATGGAAGCATCAACTCCTCACAGCAGACCCTGCAGATAGCTTACAAACTTTGGAATTGTTAGCAGTAGTATGGGCGGTGTCCAACTTACAGGAGCCTTTAAATGTGGTCACAGACTCTATGTATGTTGCAGGAGTAGTCAAACGAATAGAGGAAGCAGCAATTAAGGAAGTGAATAATAAACGATTGTATGAGTTACTGATACAGTTAAGGAAGGCTTTACGAGAAAGAAAGGCAGCATATTCTGTGATTCATATTAGGAGCCATAAGTGGTCTGAAGGTTTAGGAGAAGAGAATGAACGTGCAGATAAATTGGTTACCCTACCCATTGATAATTCTTGTCCTATTGACAAGCACACATTGGCCAGAGAAGCACATAGTAGATATCATCAAAATGCAAGAGGTTTAGCAAAACACTTTGAGCTGAGTTTGTCACAAGCCAAGGCCATTGTCAGAGCATGTCCAACATGTAGTTATCATAATGGTGGGATAGGTCTAGGCATCGGGGTTAATCCTTGAGGTTTAAAAATAAATGAGATATGGCAAATGGATGTTACACACGTAGCTAGATTCGGTAAAGTCAAGCATGTGCACGTCACCATAGATACATATAGTCATTACATATGGGCTACGGCTCAGGCAGGACAGAAAGCTATACAGGTTATCAGACATCTGTTAAGTTGTTTCGCTGTTATGGGAGTTCCAAAGAGTATCAAAACAGATGATGGTCGAGGTTATGTAAGTGCTAGGGTCCGGAAATTTTTGAATCAGTGGTCTGTTAAGCATGTGACAGGTATTCCACACTCTTCTACTGGACAGGCAATAGTGGAAAGAGCAAACGGTACCCTTAAGCAGTATATTGAAAAACATCAAGATTTGGCAGATCCACAAGCATGTTTGGCTAAGGTTTTATATGTGATTAATCATTTATGCATTTTTGGGGAAGATGATACCCCCCCTGCAATGAAACATCATCCGAGGTCAGGTCAGGAAAATACTAAGGAAACAGAGGTCTGGGTTAAGTATAAGAACCCAAGTACAGGATTATGGGAAAAACCTGCAAAAGTATTATATTGGGGTCGGGGGTATCTTTGTGTTTCCTCACCTACAGGGCCTTTGTGGGTGCCTGCTAAGTGGACTAAACCTGTTTTTGATGCAGCCTCTGGTGAGTCGCCTTACGGAGGAGGACAAGGAGCGACTGGGGAAGAAACTGCTTCTAGTCCTACAACCACTACTGTTACAATTGAAGGGGTACTCAGAAGCGGTGGACAGAGCACTGACACGTCACTGTCGGACAGTCCAGGAGTTGATTCGTTTCATTGACTCATTATCAACTTTTCATTTAACAGATCCAGCGAAACTACACTGCCTTGACTGTCACAATCCACATTGCGCTGCCTGGATAGCTCTACGTTGTGGGGGTTGTAAAAGAACTTTTTGGATAGAACAATCATTATTACGGGATTTGTGGTGTCATACTTGTGAACACGAGCATACGTGGGGAAAAAGCTGGCAAGATGAATTGTGGAGACAAACGGGGCAAAACGCATATATAGCTTTAAATCTTTATGAGTCTCCTGAACAGAAGGTTCTTGCTTATTATCGATGGGAAATACAATGTATTGTAAATAGAATTAAGGTTCAAAGTAAATCATGTATAGTTTCTATAAGGTGTAGGAAATTAGTGCCTTTAACACAGCATTCAGTTGTAGGACCCTTCCAAGGGGATCCTGATAGAGCATTAGATTGCTGCATTGATAAGTTGAAAAAATTAAGTTTGAAAGTGGCAGGACCAGTGAAATTAGGAGCAGCAAGATTGAAGACAGATAAGAAAAAGAAGGCAAAAAAGGGAACAGTCTCATTTGAATAGGGGTATCAGTGATTGCTAATTAATTTTCTATGATTAGAACAATTTTACTGTTTTGGGACCCTCGGGAGGATATAGTTGTTGAGGAGGATAACGAACAAGAAATACGATTACGAAATAAGATACACCTTGTGTTAAAGAAAGACCTTGAGCTGTTAGCCTCATATAGTAAAGAGGCTGAAGAGGCTTTGTGATCACCACCATTGAATTGGTTGCATTGGGTTGAAGATACACAATTTTATACTGGTCCTTACTTACATTCGCTTCCTTGTTATGTTTGCAAAAAGGATAAAGATAAATGCTATGCATGGGTAGCTTTGCATTGTGCAGATTGTAATCAGGTTTATTGGTATTCACAGAAGTCATTGGGATATTTATGGTGTACATCTTGTTTTGGAAAGTGGATTCGAAATCATATCTGGGTTAGAGCTCTTGAACAAAGTACTGGCCTGCCAGGACGGACAGGATTACAGCTCTTTGAGAGTGCAGAACAAGTGGTTATAGCATATCTTAGGTGGAAGTTACAGGAAAACCTTAGAATATTTGAAATTACTAGAGCCTCACGCATCATAGCAGCTCGCTGCAAAGCTGATTTGCCTTCAAACTTACCTCGTGCTATACTTGTGAGCAAGGATGCTGATTTAGAATTAGATCAGTATATTCAAGAATTGACTCAGCCTTACAATAGACAATCTAGCAAACCAGGGAAAAGACAGCGAAGAAAGGAAAAACAACGTAAGCAGAAGGAAGAAAAGGAGAAGCAAAGCAAGCAGAAAGAAAAATGAGGTTTGTTTTTGTAATACTGCTCAATGCTGTAGCAAGTGAAGCAGTAGGAGTAACACACTTTAGTCAACCAAGGGAAAATTTATGGGTAACACTTGCTAATCAAACTAACCAATCATCACTTTGTCTTAGTCTTGGAGGAGTCACTAACCCATTTCGAACATGCCTGGTGGGACTTCCGGTGTGGTCTCCGGGAGAATTTTGCAGTTTGATAAACAATCAAACCTTATGTATGTCTAACATGTCAAACATCACATTGCCGGTGCAACAAGGGTATACTGCAGGTCAGAGTGATGGCTATCGTCAATGCTTACTAATCCAATCACTTAACACCTCTTTGCATTCTCCTCCTGAATAGCTGGATCTTTTTGGAAGTACAAATGCCAGCATATCTAACACTACAGCTGGTGGATGGTTTAGCTTCAAACTTTCGGGTGCTCAGAATTTAAACCAACCTAAAGAAACATGGGCCACCCTAGATTCATCCCTGAATGTGAGTGAATTCTCTCCACAGCATTACAGTCAATGTAACGGCACAAATATCACAGCACCAATGAAATTACCCACAGGAATATTTTTGATTTGTGGAGACAGGGCATGGAATGGTATACCAGCTAAACCACAGGGTGGACCCTGTTTTTTGGGAAAATTGTCATTGTTTCATCCTAATGTGTCCTTGCTAATGCAGCTGAGTCAAAATTCAAACAGGAGAAAACGTAGCATACATGACTTAGACTGCAGCAAGATAGGAGATCCACGATTTTGGGGCACATTCAAACAGGTGGTGGTTTCAACTATCTTACCAGGAGGATCTGCCAATAAAGCCATGAATTTAGCAAAACAATTAGGATGCTGGGCAAGGGATGAGCTGAACAAGACATCACAAATTCTAGACATGCTAACTGCAGATGTGCAAAGTGTTAACCATGCTGTTTTGCAAAATAGAGCTGCTGTAGATTTTTTGCTCTTAGCACAAGGGCATGGATGTGAAGAGTTCGAGGGAATGTGTTGCATGAATCTGTCTGATCATTCGGTGTCCATTCACACTAAGATAAAAGAATTACAACAGGGACTTCACAAACTTAAGGAAGAAGACGTTTAGGAATTGATGAATGGCTTAAAGGCTTAGGACTCGGACCGTGGCTGAGGAACCTTGTGATCTATGCTATAGGCTTGCTGGGTGTAATTTTACTGTTTTTGCTTATTTTGCCTTGTATCTTTAACTGTATCCAAAACATGGTCAGCCGTACAATAGCAAAAACATGGCAAACTAATCTCCTTGCACAAGAAGAAAATGGGGGAAATGTGGAGAGCATTATTAATAATTGGTTAGCTGAGAAAGGCCACACTGATATAATGCCACTGGTTAAACTGAAGGAGAAAAGTCAGCAGTCAGCAAGCTGAAAGGAAGAGTCAGCAGTGACCTTGCTGCAACATGAGGATAGGGAGTTGAGATTAGTCCTGAATATATCCTAAGAATATGTAGAAAGTATCAAAAGTAGAACCATAGGAATGTAGAAGTAGGCGTAGGTGCTGATATGTAAGCTGACCAATCCTGAGCTCAACTTTTGCAATATGTATGAAGCTCATTATTAACTGTATTTAACCCGCCGTACTGATCAATAAAATGGAGCCTGTGATGATCAAACTGATGTCCTGGTTCCCTTCCGTCGACAATGTGGCACTCAGTGCCATGACCTGGGTGACAAGGTGGTGTTGGGTCCCAGGTTGGACTTGATGCTCTCCAAGGTCTTTTGCAGCCTGGCTGATTCTCTGATGATTGTGGCACTGCAGGGCCCTGGGGAAGCAAGGAGCCATTGTGACACTGCAGGGCCTGGTGGCACCAAGAGGACCATGGTGACACTGTGTACAACATGGCAGCAGAGAGCCAAGGGGCCATTGTGACACTGTGGAACTGAATGAAAGCAAGGAGTCCATGGTGCCAGTCTGGGTCCTGGAGGAGCCACAGAGGCCGCTGTGACACTGCAGGGCCTTGTGGAACTGAGGGGACATTGTGCCACTGCAGAATCAAGAAGACCCTTGGGAGAGCCTGGGGACAATGGTATCAAGGGGCCATTGCGCCATTGCAAGCACTCTGGGAACTGAGGGAACAACTGTGACCCTGGGGTGCCCCATGGAACCAAGGGTCCTTGGTGACACTGCAGGATCTTGTGTCACCAGGGCTCCATTGTGACACTGCAGCAACAAAGAATTCAGTGTGGCACTCTGAGGCCTCAGGGAACCACAGAGGCCACTGTGACCCTCGAGGGCCTTGTGGAACCATGCAGAGCATTGTGACAGAGCAGGACCTGGTGTCATGATGGGGCCATTGTGACACTGCAGGGCCCCATGGAACAAAGGGGCCAGTGCTGCTCCTCAGGGATTCCTCGAATGAAGAAAACATGTTGGACACCGTGGTGGCCCTTGGGACCAAGAGGCCATTGTGACACTGTGGAACCAAGGAGAGCATTGCTGCACTGCCAGACCTCATGGAACAAAGGATACAATGTGACACTGCAGGGCCTTGGGGGACCAAGGGCCACTGTGAAACTGCAGGGCCCAAGGATCCCAGGGAATTGGTGACACCCAGGGATCCCATGGAACAAAAGGGACATTGTGACACTGGAAGACCTCATGGAATCATGGAGACCATTGGGACACTCTGGGGCCTCATGGAACTGTGGTGACACCGAGCTGGCTGGGAATGTAGATCTGCTGGATGGTAGGAGGGTATTACCATGCCTGAGTGGGTCACAGCTGGTGATAGAGAGACGGTGAATCTTGTATCTTGATCAGAAGGCATATTTATTAAGATATTATATATAATACATTATGACTATACTAAATAGAATATAGAGAGAGGTTTGCAGAGCTGCTAGCTAAGCTAAGAATAGATAGAAAGAATCCCAAACAAAGTTGTGTCCAGGGACTCAGTCCCCTAGCTTGCACGGGTGATTGGCCCTTAATTATAAACATAGAAAATGAGCCAATCAAGGTGAATCCTATTGCATTCCACAGCAGCTGATAACAATTGTTTACCTTCTCTTCTGAGGCCTCTGCCTTCCAGAAGACACAGAAATCTGAAAGAAAGGATTTCTGTGGAAAAATGTCTGCGACATCTCACCATCCTAAATTGTATAAAATAAAAGAAAACTGCTGATGTGGAATGAACGGGAAATTTCTTCACCTATAGAATATAGAATACTAACAATTCACTAAAACAATCCTACAATATAAGAAAATTGCAAGAAACAATGCAAAGAGAATTCAAGTCCATGCAGCTGAGTTTCAGGAACAGTCCAAGAGCCGAAGTTGTTTCCCTTGGAATATCTGAGAGTCCTTTTGGTCCTGAAACAGACTTGCTGCAAAAGAGTTCCATCAATAGTTATCAAAAACCATTGACAGTCTAAATACAATTTTAAACAATTTAAAACAATTTGAATTTGTACAATTTTTAGAATGTCCTTTTCTGGCCCTTCAGTCAATGCTTCAGTGCTTCAGAGCTGCTGCCCACTATTTTCAATCTTTTTAATTTAATTTTTAAATTTTTTTTTTTTTTTGATCAAAAAGCAAAAGAGCAGCAGCCGGGCAGAGCAGTGCCAGAGAAGGAAAGGCCCTGTGGGCCCTGGCCCATGATGGACCAGGAACCCCAAAATTGGCCCACAACAGGGGGGCCAGGACCGGTAGGAGAAACCAGAGTCCCCAAAAACATCAGGAGGCCAAGTGATGGCCCTGGCCCAGGAACCTCCTGAGCCAAACGGCCCAGGCCAAACCCATGAGGAAGGCTCTGCATATCCACAGGCCTGAACTCTGCTGCCAGCACAATGGCAGCACGGGTAGTGAGATGCTTCCTTTCCCCAAAACCACTGAGGCATGCCAGCAGCAGGGAAATAGAAGCCTTCCCCAGCAATCCCATCTGGGGTCTGGAGATGTTTGTTTCCCACAGCAAACCAGTTATGGTCTCCTCCAACTGTGCCCTCTCCCTCTGCAATGCATCGGGTTTGTCTCTCATCCACCCCGTGGCATCATCCCCATCCCCTCCGGGCTGGGGATCAGAGGCAGAACTCTCTGGATGCACCTGCCCCCCCATGCCACTAGGGCACAAGAGAGGCGGCGGCCTCCATGGGACAATCCCCGAAAAACCACCCCCCAACCCGCCAAGAATGCTGATCTTTAAAACAGGCAGCTGGACTGCCACAACAGTGAGCTGGCGGGCAGCCCCCGCTCCACGGAAGGAGAGACCCCCCGCTGGGGCGACTGCTGGGGCGTCCGGTGGAAGCAGCGGGGAGGGAGCCGGAACTGGGGAGGGAACCGCGCTGAGAGTGGGATCCGCCGCGGGCTGCTCCGAGGGTCCCGCAGGTTCAACGCCATTTTCTGCCGCTGACTCTGGGGTCCGCTGCGGAGGTGCAGTCGCAGTCTCCATCGCAGCGCAAACCAGCAGCAGCGGAGCTGGGAGAAGTGGCGAAGCGTCGCTGTTGCTTAGCAACAGGTCAATCGCCGACAGTGCTGTCTCTTCTGCCTTCTCCGACACAGCCTCTGGCGGGGGCAGGGAGGCCGGTGAAACCGCGGGCGGGACCTCCTGGAGAGGCGGAGACGGGATCTCCTGGAGTGACGGCTCTGGCAGGGGCATGGAGGAAACCTCAGAGACCGGTGCCGCCCCCATGTCTGAAGGCGGAGTCTGAGAGGCCGGCGCTGGCTTGAGCGGCCACTCCCATCCCCCCGGAGAGAGAGAAGGGGGGGAAGGAGAAGACTCCATCTGAGCATGCTCCGGAGCAAGAGTAAAAAAAACTTCTTCGCGCCGCGAAGTTTCAGCCCCCCACGCCACGAAGCAGTGGGGGCTGGGAAGCCCAAAGTCATCACCCACGGGGTCTTCTGCCAAAGGTGGTGGAAACGGAGCTTGGCCATAACAGTTAGAAATCCATTGAAAACAAGCTGCTTTGCGTTTCAGAACTGGGAAAAGCTTTATAAATGCTGGGTAGATGGAAGGCAACACGCGTCCCTTACTGAAGACGCGCTGGATAATGGAGTCCATGCACTCCCAGACAAAAGCATCTAAAGCATATAAGACATCAGCAAAGAACCCAAAAAGCTTTGCCCATCGAAAGAATTCATAGATATCTGTTTCTGAAAAAAAGGAAACCATCTTCCCTGCACCAATGTTTCCAGAGGGCTATCAATTTCTCCTCTGAAGGGGAGAATTGAATCTCTTCTGGCAAGGCAGGGGTCTGCGAACAGCCACAAGCTACGAAGGGCTGGTTCATCAGGGATAGAAAAGTGAACAGTACCTTTTGAAAGAGTCCAGCTTTCTCTGGCCAGCTCTGCAGGTGTGCTGTTCTTGTCTACCATGTTTCCTGATGATTTTCCAGAAGAAAGTTCTGTTGTGGTCAGCCTTGGCTGTGAACTCTGTCCATATCAGTATCTTCCGTTCTTCAGCTCCTGGCTTGAATCCACTTCTGTGGTCACTTCAAAGCAACCCTCAAATGCTACACATGCAGGATTTTTACCCAGTGCAGCAATTTTTGCTCCTCTGGTCTTATTAGATTAATTTTTGCTCTTACACGAGGGGTCACCAGATATTACAGTGACCTGTGTGGGCGCTGCTGGTGAGAGAGAGGCGGTGAATCTTATTTCTTGATCAGAAGGCTTGATTTATTAAGATAATATATATATAATACATTATGACTATACTAAATAGAACATAGAGAGAGGTTTGCAGAGCTGCTAGCTAAGCTAAGAATAGATAGAAAAGAATCCCAAACAAAGCTGTGTCCAGGGACTCAGTCCCCTAGCTTGTACTGGTGATTGGCCCTTAATTATAAACATAGGAAATGAACCAATCAAGGTGTCCCTGTTGCATTCCACAGCAGCTGATAATAATTGTTTACCTTCTCTTCGGGGGCCTCTGGCCTCCAGGAGACGCAGAAATCCGAAAGAAAGGATTTCTGTGGAAAAATGTCTGCGACAGTTGGGTACCCCAGAGCAGGTGTGAGGGAGGGCTGCAGGGTGCCAGGTAGTGTAGGGGACCTGAGGCATCTGTGGGGGTTCCCCGTGCCCATCCCCACACTCACTGCTCCGTAACACGGAGCTGGGCACTTCTCTTTCACATGGCCCCACCCTCGGATTGCACCTCACAGCTGTAATTCCCTGAGTGGGAGACCCCCCCGGCAATCACCAGCAGCTGCGGGGACCCCTGCAGGCCCCCCACTACCTGCGTTCCCAGCAGAACACGTGCAGGAGCGGGGCTCGGGGCCGCAGGGGGCTGGGGGTCCTGAGGCAGCTGACTGCCAGGGGGGACCCCACGGTGAGCTCGGGGGGACCCTTCAGCACTGGCACCGAGAAGAGCTCTGGGAAGGAGAGGGGAGGGGGACTTGTGAGCCTGAATCCCTGGGGAGGGGCTGTGGGGGTGTCGGGGTTGGGGCTGTGGAGTGCTCACCGTGCACTATCACTGTCACTGGCACTGATCACAACAACTTCTCTGATGTGCCGAATTTCATCCGGCCCTCGCAGCTGTAGCTGCTGCTGTGTTTCAGCTGCAGAGGGGGCAGGGACAGCTCGGTGCCATAGCGGAGCCTCCCCAGTTCCTTCCCCTTTCGGTAGAAGGATGCTGAGGTGACTGTTCTATTCCAGGAGCCCCGGCAGTGCAGTGTCACCGTGTCCCCTCCAGCAGCACACGCCCCGGCACCTGCAGCACCAGCCAGGCTGGGGGACAGTGGGGACCTGTCACACCTGATGGCACCAGGACCCCCCATTGTGTCACACCCAGGGCACCAGGGGTCCCCAGTTACCACACGGTTTCCTCCACTCTGGAATCCTCTGGGATGTCCCCAGAGCAGGGGACAGGCTCTGGTCACACAGGAAGTGACCCATGGAGCGGAGCCCACCCAGAGCCCTCAGAGTCCCCGTGGGTGCCAGGCTTACGTTGGCACCCAAACCCCCCTTACGTTGTAAGACTATCACGAGGGGGCTGCGTCCGGTGCCGGGTCTGTCACACCAGTAGGTGCCACTCTCGGTGACAGTGAAGCGTTCCTGTCTCTCCTGCCACAAGTGCCGCCTGTTCTTGTACCAGGTGGTGGCATCGGAGGTCCCCGAGCCCTGGCAGGTCAGTGTCACCTGGTCCCACAGCACCAGTGGTGTCCAGGAGGGCTCCACCAGGATCTGGGTGGTCAGGGCACCGGTGGGTGACTGGGGACAGCAGCCTACCAGGGCCACCAGGGAGCTGGGGACAGCGGGGTGGGGCCATGGCATCCCCTGAGGACTCACCAGCGAGGCCAAGGGTCTGGGCTGGAAGGGAGAAGGGACAAGGTTGGGTGAGGGTGCCACTGCAGGAACAGTAGCACGGGGGCATGGAGTGTGGGGCTGTTCCCGAAAGGTCTCACTGGGGGCAATGGTGTGGCACAGATGTCTTGAGGACAGGGACACAGCCAACCCTTGCTCAGGCATGGAGACGCTGTCACCCCTGCCAGCCCCACAGCCCCATCCCCATGGCCTTGTGCCCATGGTCCATTTCCGATGGCACCTGTCCCCATGGCCCATCCACATGGTGTTTGTCCCCTTGTCCCTGTCCCTGGATTCCTGTGTTCTTGTCCTGGTCCCCACAGCTGTCCCAGCCCCAAGGTTCCTTCTGCCACATCCTTGTCCCCCCCCCATCTTCATCCCCCTGTCCCCTCATACCTGTCTTCTGTTTCTGTCCCAAAAGCTACCCCACAACTCTGGTCACACTTGGCTCCATGCCCTGCTGGCTTTGGGGACCTCAGGGAACCCCACAGCCCCCTTTTCCCCCTCCTCTCCCCATCCCCGGGATGTCAGGCCCATGCCCAGGGCACACACCCCACAGGAGCAGCGCCACCTTTCCGGCCATCCCGGTGTCCCCAGCCATGTGGACTGGCTGTCACTCACTGCCAGGGGTGGCTGTCCCCTGGGTGGTGGCTCTTTGGCAAAAGAAAGGAAAGGAAGCGAGGTCAGGTCTCATCCTCATGTGTACGTGGCACCTGGTGGAGGCAGAGTGGCCACAAGCTGGGAACAGGCTGTGGGCATGGTGGGGACAAGGCTGGGTGGGACACAGTGGGACATGAGGTTCCCAGAAGTGAGGGGCTCAGGGGGGGATGTGGGGCTGGCTGTCCAGGGGAATGGGGGATGCCAGGGACGGGGCCCGTGGGAATGAGGGTGCTGAGGAGGGGAAGTCACTGGGAATGGGGGTCCCCACGGCTGAGGGGATTCAGGGATGGGAGTGCCAGAGGAACATGAGTTCCAGGCATTTGGAGTCATGGGATGGGGATGCTGGGGGAATGGGGGATCCTGTGGGAATGGGGGTCCTGTGAAAATCATGGTCCTGTGGGAAGGGAATGTTAGGGATGGAATGAACTGGAGAGGGTTCCTTGGGAATGAGGGGTCCTGGGCCATGTAGATCCTGGGGAATGTGAGTACTGGGATACAGGTTCCAGAGAGGGGGAGACATAAGAAATGGGGTACCCATGATTTGAATTCTAGGGGAATGGAGGTGCCAGGGATGGGCAGTGGCTGGATGGGCCCACAGGTTCCAGATTTTTCCCTGGGTGCCTCAGATATTTGGGTGACCCAGGGCCCAGCACAGCCCCCACAAGGTGCTGGAGGCCTGAGGGTCACCCTAGACAAATTCTGAGGGGCTCTGGCTCTGTAGAGCTGCTGCAGAGGTGAGAATTCTGTGGGGGAAAAAGGCCGGCCTCTAGTTTGCTCAGCCCTGCAAGAAGCACAGACCCCAAAGGGAACCCAAGCAGTTACTCTGCGAGAGCCTTTGGTGCTTTTCAGAACAGGGCTGGCTGGAAACCCCACCTTCAGGGGCAGCTGAGAGGGAACCAGTTCAGAAATGTAGCAATTGATCATTTGCTCCTCTTTGTAAGGGACAGAGAGAACCACAAAACTACTGCAAATCCCACAGCAATCTGCTCAATGTCACCTGGACTCTCCTGGATCAAAACCTGCAGCCTTCTGGAACCTCATGGAACGAATTCTTGGATTCTGACTTTGGTCACAAAATTAGAAAGAAATGTGAGTAAATATCCATCAGAGGCTCTTCCTGAGGCCATTGTGGAGCTCTGGGGAGTGACCCTGTGTGGATTCCAGGTATCCCCAAAGCTGCTCCATCCCTGCCCTCCTCACCTGAGTGAAAGGCTGAGGGTTGGCAGGAATTGTGGTGTAAAGCCACCAGAAGGGCTGCTGTGGACCCAAGACCTGCCTGGGGTCAGGTGCTGCCTTCCTTCCATTTGGATTCATGGACAGCCCTCACGGGCGTTGTGCAGGGCATGTGCCTGAGTCCAGGACACTGCTACGCTGCCGGTGGGCACTGGGATCCAACCTGCTGCCTTGGCAGCTTCTGCCCGCTGCCGGTGGTGGTGCCGGGAGCGATTGGTGCCGGTGAGTTTGCAAAAGGAGCAATTTCCCCTCCTCCCTCCCGTCTGAGGCTGCCACGGTCCCTGAGGGGATGGAGCTGGACCAGGGCGCCCCCTGCTGGCCGGGAGTGCTCCCTGCAGCGCCCCCTGCTGGCCGGGAGTACTCCCTGCAGCGCCCCCTGATGGCCATGGTTATAACTGCCACAAAAACGAACAGCGCTGAGTGGAAGGGAAAGTTCTGGGTTTCTGTTGTTTGTTCTGTTCTGGTTTATAAATTTCTTAGTAAAGAGCTGATATTCCTTTTCCTACACTTTGGCCTGGAAGCCACATAATTTTCCAAATTTAAAAATGTACGAGATGGGTCTTCTTTCCATTCCAGGAATGTTCCCACTTTCCTTGGCTGACATTTCTAATTTAAATGTCAGTTAAAGAGTTGCCAACTTCTGGGTTCCAGAGTTGATGGGACAGAGACCTCAAGAGGAGACATGGTCAAGGACTTGACCGTCTCATGCTCTTCCTTTTAAGCCAGTTGGGACACCAAGGGCCCTCCCCCCAGATGGCACTTCTGCTCATGTCGTCGCACAGGAGCTGGCTTTGGTAGAATGTCATACTATCCCCAGTGTGCCATGGCTGACAGACTGATGGACTGTCTCGCACCAAAAGCAAGGCCTGACCCACCCCTGCCACACACAGGTGTTCCAAAATGTCTCCAGACATCACACTTTTCCTGTCTCTGACACCCCACCATGTGCCATGGTCTGATCCTAACTGCTCTGGCAAAGGGGCAGGCTCCAGAACCCTCACAGGGCCTTCATGGCATCATTGTGGGATGATCACGGGAGAGGAGGGGTTTGGGAGGGGAGAAGAGGAGGGGAGAAGAGAATCCCGAGGCTTCTGAAGGATGCTTTGGCCATCAGAGCGAGGAAGATCCAAGGCCATGCCAGGTTACTCTGGGGTGTGAAACATGCTGGGAGGAATGTTCAGGGTTTCTTACTTGTTGGGGGCTCTCCTAGGAAATTGTTCTTTTTGTGACTCTTTGGACTCTGAAACTTGTTGCTGTTGCTGGTGGTTTCATTCTCTCTTGTTGCTGTTTCAGGAAATTGTTCTTCTCTCAGTCCTTTGGGATCTTTCTCCCTTCACAACGAGGTTGAGGAGCAATATTTTAGTGGCAGCACACACAAGAGTGGGTGCCCATGGGTGGGCACCCCCAGTGCCCCCCAGTGTCACAGCACATTCCCGTAGATGTCACCGGGTTCCTGTGGTCGCCCCTGGGGTCCCCGCAGCTCCGCGTAGGTCACCTGGGGATCCTGAAGGGTGGTGGCACGGGGGGACACTGCGAGACACACAGGCTGTGGGATCTGGGTGGGGTAAAACTCATGGGTGACGTGTCCTCCTGTGTGTGTCCTCCCCGTACTCACCCCCTGCCCTTTTGCTGGACAATGTTGGGTTCCCAGGGGAAGGGGGGTGCCAGGGATGGGCAGTGGCTGGGTGGGCACAGGGGTCAAAGCTCCTTCCTGGAGTGCCTCAGATTTTGGGGTGACCCAAGGTCCAGCACAGCCCCCACCCTGGGGCACCCCAGGGCTGTCCTGGGAGTTTCTGTGTCCCTGCTCCACACACCCCTGGGTCAGGTCCCCCCATTTGCTCTTCCATCTCAGGCAACACCTGATGCCAAATTGCTTAAGACAAAATTATACATCTATAGAATAAAAGCAAAAGCATTATTTTCCCAAGAAAGAACAAACTCATCAAAAATCAATCTGACAAGGTATATAGTGGTCTGGTTTATAGAATCCATTGCTTTCCCAACAAATCCCTCACAATAAAAACACAAACAAATCACAATGAAATGAGAAGTTTTGGTTCTCTTGCTGCATCCCACAGCAGCTTTATCTCCCTGAGTGTCCAACAGCTCCATGGGATTATTCCCTGCCTGCTGGGCAGCAACCCAGCCCATAAGGAAACCTTTTCTTGACCCATATTTAGGAACTCTCCCTGTGTTTCTCATTTCCACCCTGAAACCTGATTGACTTCCCATTGAAGAAGGGGAGAAGCTCTGTCTATCCTTGGGACAGTGCACAGGAATCTGTGGAAATGCCTGTGTGTGCCCCAGGGTCTGATTCCCTGGTAAATCCACTCCAGCCTGCCCTGAATTCCCCTGCATGGACACTCCCTGCTCCTGCTGTGACACCCCTGTTCCCCAGCCCCTCGTGTGCAGCCCCTGCTCAATATTTCCACGCTTTCCCCTCTCTTCTGGTGTACACATCCAGAACACACACATTCTTTCCATGAGGTTCCAAAGGGCTGGAGGTTTTGTTCAAGAAGGAGGGTCCAGGTCAGGTTGTTGAGCAGATTGTGTTGTCCTTGCAGTAGTTTTGTGGTTTTTCTCAGTCCCTTGGGCAAAGGGACAAAGTGATCAATTGTTGCATTTCTGGACTGTTTCCCTCTCAGCTGCCCCTGCAGGGAGAGTTTCCAGCCTGCCCTTCTCTGAAAACCATCAAAGGCCCTCTCAGAGCCATTGCTTGGCCTGTCTTTGGGTCTTGTGCTTCTTGCAGGGCTGAGGAAACCACAGGCAGGCCTTTTTCCACCCACAGAATTCTCGCCTCTGCAGCAGCTCTAAATCTGCCAGAATAAAAGCCAAGGGGGCAGGGAAGACCCTCAGGTCCTGACTGTCACCTGGGGCTGGCCAGAGCAGGGCTGGGCAATGGCCATCCCTGTGCAGAGGGGCTGGGCCATGGCTGGGCCCCACCCTTGCATTGACAGGGGTCCCCAGGATGTGCCATCCCTGGGACAGGCACCCGGCCAGGAACGTGCAGGGACATTTCTGGAACTGTCACCCTCTGGGACAGGACCCCCCATGCCAGGATACGTCACCCCCTGGGACAGGATTCTCTCAGGACAGGACCCCCCTTGATGTGTCCCCCAGGACAGAACCCCACCCCTTTCCCATCAGAAACTGAGCACAAATGGCCTCTTCCTTCTTGTCTAGGAAAAAGAAAGTGAAAGTGTTGAGGGGACACAGCCCAACACCCCCATCCCCCACAGCCTGCCCACCCTTTCCTGCGTCCCCCACTCCCCATCTTCCCTCTCTCCTGGGTGCCCCCAACCTGTTCTTTGCTCAGGTGTTTCCCAGGATTGCTGTGTCAGGAACTGGGGATGGGGGTACATGGCACAAAAGTGAGGAAAATAGGGAAATAAGAGAAATAAAGAGAGGAAAAAGTCAAGGGCAGGGGTGGGCACAGAGGCACAGCAACCCAGGACCCCCATGTGATACTTCCCCAGGAAATGAGCACCCCAGGGAGGCAGCGCTGGGCCCTGGGTCACCCCGATTTCTGAAGCACCCTGGGAAGGAGCTGTGACCCCTGTGCCCACCCAGCCACTGCGCATCCTTGGCACCCCCATTCCCCTGGGAACCCAACCATGGGACCCCCATTGCCTTGGTCTCTCCTCCCTGGGGACTTCTATCCCAGAACTGCCATTGCCCAGCACCACCATTGCCTTGAGCCCATCCCATGGGCTGCTTCTTCCCCCAGAACCCCTATTTCCAAGGGTCCCCTTTTTCCCCCTGCACCCCCAACTCCGGCACCCACATGCCATGACACCAAATCCTTGGGGACCTTGTTTCCACAGCACTCCCATCCCTGAATCCCCCTAGGCATGGAGACCCCAATTCCCCTGGACACCCACCCTTGGTTCCCCACATCCCCTGAGCCCCCCACTCCTGGCAACACCATCGCCAACCATGTCCCCAGACTATCCCAGAATGTCCCTGGCCTGTGCCCAGCTTGTGGCCACCCTGCCCCCACCAAGGGCTACCTACACGTGGGGACGGACGTGACCTCGCTTCCTTCCCCTTCATCCGAAGAGTCACCAGCCAGGGGAGCGGTGGCCACAGCAATGAGTGACAGCAAGTGCACATGTCTGGGGACACCGGGATGGCTGGGAAGGTGGCGCTGCTCCAGTGGGGTGAGTCCCCTGGGCACGGGCCTGACACCCCGGGCATGGGGAGAGGACAGGGCACAGGGGAGCTGTGGGGTCCCCTGAGGTCCCCAGGGTCAGCAGAGCATTGAGCCCAGTGTGACCAGAGTCCTGGGGTGGCTTTTGGGGACAGGAACAGGGCTCAGAAATAGGGGAACTGGGATGTGGGGACAGGGGATAGAGATGTTGGGACAAGGATGTTGAAGAAGGAACCTTGGGGCTGGGGCAGCTGTGGGGACAGGGAAACAGTGATGCAGGGACAGGGACAAGAGGACAAGCACCACGCTGATAGGCCATGGAGACAGGTGCCAATGGAATGGGACCATGGGTGCAGGGCCATGGGGATGTGGCTTTGGGGCTGCTGATGTTGACCAGTGTCAGCACAGGGTCCCCATCCCTGAGCATGGGTTGGCCACTGTGTCCCTGCCCTTGAGACATCTGTGCCACACCAATGCCCCCATGGAGACCTTTTGGGGACAGCCCCAACACCCCATATTCCTTGTGCTGCTGTCCCTGCAGTGCCATCCCCCATCCAGCCCTGTCCCTTCTCCCCTTCAGCCCAGACCCTCAGCCTCGCTGGTGAGTCCTCGGGGGATGCCATGACCCGACTCTGCTGTCCTCAGCCCTGCACTGGCCCTGGTAGTCTGGTGTCCTCCTGTCACCCACAGGTGCCCAGACCACCCAGCTCATTGTGGAGTCCCCGTGGAGGCCGGCGGTGCTGTGGGACAGGGTGACACTGACCTGCCAGGGCTCGGGGACTGCCAGTGCTACCACCTGGTACAAGGACAGGGAGCGCTGGGTGCAGGACGGACAGGAAAACATCACTGTCACCAAGAAAGACACCTACCGGTGTGTCAGACCTGGCACCAGGCGCAGTCCCCCCCTGAGAGTCTCAAATGGTGAGGGATGTTTAGGTGTCCCCAGACTGGGACCCACGAGATCCCTGAGGGCCCCTGGTGGTCTTTGCTCCATAGGTCACCTCCTGTGTTACCAGAGCCTGTCCCCTGCTCTCGGACATCCCAGAGCATCCCAGAGTGAGAGGATCCTGTTGATGGAATTGATGACCTCTGGTGCACTGAGTGCGACCCAGTGGGGGTCCCGATTTCACCAGGACCCTCCAGATCCCTGTCATGTGATGTGATGTGATGTGATGAATCCTCTCTGTCTCCGAGACTGGCTGGTACTGCAGGCACTGGGGCAGGCGCTACTGGAGGGGGACACAGTGACACTGTGCTGCCAGGGCTGGTGGAACAACACGGTCACCTTGGTGTCCTTCTACCAAAAGGAGACAGATCTGGAGGTGTCCTCCGATAGCACCGAGCTGTCCCTGTCCCCTCTGCAGCTGAACCACAGTGGCCACTACAGCTGCAAAGGCCAGGTGGAATACTGGGTGTGGAAGGAGTCTGCGCTGGTGACAGTGACAGTGCATGGTGAGCATCCCAGAGCTGCCACCCTGACACCTCCAGCCCCTTCCAGGGAACTTGGGGTCACAAATCTCCCTCCCCTCTCCTTCCCTGAGCTCTTCATGGTGCAAGTGCTGGAAGGTCCCCCTGATCTCACCGTAGGTTCCCCCCTCACTCTCAACTGCCTCAGCATCTCCAGGCCCCTGCGGCCCTGAGCCCCCCTCCTGCACGTGTTCTACCAGGACGGGCAAGTGGTGGGGGGCCTGCAGGGGTCTTCGCCCGCTGTGGGGGTCTCCCACTCGGGGAATTACAGCTGCCAGGTGCTCTCCAAGGGGAGGCCATGTGGAAGAGCAGTGCCCGGCTCTGCGTCACGGTGCGCAATGAGTGCTAGGATGGGTACAGGGAGCCCCAAGAGACCCCTTGGGTCTCCTGCCTGGGCACCTCCATGGCCCCCGGACACCTTGCTTGTGTCCCCCCACCTCTGCCCTGTGTCCTCTCACCCCTCCATGGTGTGACCTCATCCCCGACATCCCCCATCACACCCATCCCCCCCTGTCCGTACCCACCCACACCGGCTGCCAGCCCCTCCCTGTGCCCTCAGCCCTGTCTGTGTCCCCACAGCACCCGTGGCCAATGCCACCATCACCCCCAGTCCCCTGTCACACCAGGTGCGTGCAGGTGACCCCATGACCCTGCACTGCTAGGTGCAGGTGGGTTCAGCCCCTGTCACGTTCACCTGACTGCACAATGGGCAGGAGGTTGGCTGGGGTCCCCTCCTGGAGCTCAGAGCCATCAATGTGGGACATTCGGGCACCTACCAGTACGTGGCCACCAACCAGCTGGGACAGGACGGCACCGCGTGTTCTGGGCACTCAGCCCTGAGCTGGCACTGACAGTGAAAACATGGGGACACAGGGACACAGGTGGCGACGCACAGGGTCACCAGGGAGTGCAGGACCCCGGGAATGATGGGTAACCCTGACATCGTGTCCCCCTCTGTTTCTTGCAGTGGCTGCAGAGGTCGGTTGGGCCCTTTTGTTCCTGCATCTGCTTGTGGGTGTCATTGTGACCTGGCACCAGTGGCACCATATGGGTGGATGACAATGGGGAGACAGGGGTCCCAGGGAGCTATAGAGTTGGGGAGCAATTAGACAGCACCCACAGCCCCAGAACTGTGACCTTGTCTGGGGGTCCTTTAGGGTTTGGGGAGGTGCTGGAGGGTCCTGCAGGGATGTTGGGGGTTCCCTTGGGGGTGTTTGGGTGTCTCTGTCTCTGCCGGGCTTTGGGTTCTTGAGGCTGAGTTGGTCAGGGGCACTGGGGATGTTCATGAATTCTGGGGGACCTCAGGGATGCTTGGGGGTCCTGTGGGAAATTGAGGGCCCCTTGGCTGTTCAGGATTCCTAAGAGGGGTCATAGCCCTCAGATCCCACAGTCACCCCTCCCCTCTTTCCTCTGCAACTGCCAGGAAGCAGCAGGAAAGGTGAATGGGGGCTCAACCCACCCTCTCCCCTTTTACCCCTACCGCCACGACCTCCCATTTCTTCCCCCACATCCCCTTTGTTCCCTCAGGGTCCCCCCGGATCCCCCAGCCCCCCCAGAGGAGGGAGAGGTGCTGTACACCCACACCATGGTCACCAAGAGAGCAGGGGGTGAGTACGGTGGGGACACACACAGAGGGACACCTCACCCACGAGTGTCACCCCATCCAGATCCCACAGCCCGTGTGTCTCGCAGTGTCTCCCCCTGCCACCACCCTCCAGGATCCCCAGATGACCTACGCGGAGCTGCGGGGACCCCAGGGGCGACCACAGGAACCCGGTGACATCTACGGGAATGTGCTGTGACACTGGGGGGCACTGGGGGTGCCCACCCATGGACACCCACTCTTGTGTGTGCTGCCACTAAAAAATTGCTCCTCAACCTCGTTGTGAAGGGAGAAAGATCCCAAAGGACTGAGAGAAGAACAATTTCCTGAAACAGCTACAAGAGAGAATGAAACCACCAGCAACAGCAACAAGTTTCAGAGTCCAAAGAGTCACAAAAAGAACAATTTCCTAGGAGAGCCCCCAACAAGTAAGAAACCCTGAACACTCCTCCCAGCATGTTTCACACCCCAGAGTAACCTGGCACGGCCTTGGATCTTCCTCGCTCTGATGGCCAAAGCAGCCTTCAGAAGGCTCGGGATTCTCTTCTCCCCTCCTCTTCTCCCCTCCCAAACCCCTTCTCTCCCGTGATCATCCCACAATGATGCCATGAAGGCCCTATGAGGGTTCTGGAGCCTGCCCCTTTGCCAGAGCAGTTGGGATCAGACCATGGCACATGGTGGGGTGTCAGAGAATGGAAAAGTGTGATGTCTGGAGACATTTTGGAACACCTGTGTGTGGCAGGGGTGGGTCAGGCCTTGCTTTTGGTGAGACAGGGCCCTGTCTGTCCATCAGTCTGTCAGCCATGGCACACTGGGGACAGTGTGACACTCTGCCAAAGCCAGCTCCTGAGTGGCTGTGTGAGCAGAAGTGCCATCTGGGGAGAGGGCCCTTGGTGGCCCAAGTGGCTTAAAGGGCAGAGCATGATGTGGCCAAGTCCCTGATCCTGTCTTCCCTATAGGTGTCTGTCCCATCCACACTGCAGCTCAGGAGCTGACATCTCGTTTATAAGCAATATGAGCCAAGAAAGTGGGAATGTTCCTGGAATAGAATGAAGACCCATGTCAAAAATGTTTTCTAATTTCAAAAATGGTGGGGCTTCCAGGCCAAAGTGTAGGAAAAGGAATAACAGGTCTTTACTGGGAAATTTATAAACCAGAACAGAACAAACAACAAAAACCCAGAACTTTCCCTCCCGCTCAGGGCTGTTGGTTTTTGTGGCAGTTCTAACTGCGGCCATCAGGGGGCGCTGCAGGGAGTACTCCCGGCCAGCAGGGGGCGCCCTGGTCCAGCTCCATCCCCTCAGGGGCCATGGCGGCCTCAGACGGGAGGGAGGAGGGGAAATCGCTCCTTTTGCAAACTCACGGGCACCAATCGCTCCTGGCACCACCACCAGCAGCGAGCAGAAGCTGCCAAGGCAGCAGGTTGGATCACAGAGCCCACTGGCAGCGTAGCAGTGTCCCAGGGCCTGGCACACGCCCTGTGCAACACCTCCAACTGCTCTCCCTGATCCTGAATGGAAGGAAGGCAGCACCTGACCCCAGGCAGGTCTTGGGTCCATAGCAGCCCCTCTAGTGGCTTTACACCGAAATTCCTGCAAACCCTCAGCCTTTCACTCCGTTTTCTTCCTTCAGCCCTGGCACAGCCACTCTGGAAATGTTGAATTACCCTGGCACTTTGAGGAAAGCTGGTACTCGGTGCTGACTCTGCCAGGGCTCCTCAGGGGGCTCCAGAGCATGTTTGGAGTTCCTGCTCTTCCTGGGCCACTGCTGGTCCCTACACAGAAGCCACAGGGGGAGGAGGAGAAGGAGAGCAGAGCCGCAGCTCTGAGGGCTCTACAGCTGCAGCTAGAGCACAGGGAGAGCCTAGGCTGGAAGCAGTGCCTTGGGAGGGCAAAATGGGGCAAAATTGGAGCTGATTGGGCCAATGCCCCAGTTCTGCTCTGGGTGCTGCAGACCATTAAGGAGACATTGTAATTAGGGCCAGGGTTCCTAAATTTCAGCCATGGTTCTAAAGCATCCCAGTGCACAAACATCCAGTGCCTCTACTGGCGATTTTGGGCTACACAAGGCAGCACTGGACACAATTTGGGGGTCGGATGCTGCCAGCTCTGCCCACAAGGAGCTTTTTTGGCTGTCTGTGTTATGTTTGCCCAATATTCCCATCATAAAAAAAAGCCAAACAATATTTGATATAGCAGCAATTTTAATTGAATAGCTGAGGAAATATATAAATAAGGGATAATTTGGTTCAAATAATAGCGCATAAGCAAAAAAAATGTGGGGTACAGAGTGAAGGGCTCTTGGACTCGTGCCACCTCACATATGAGCTTGCCGAGTGAAAATTACCCCCTTACATGCCATGTGTTAATACCATCTCCTCCCATTTTTGGTTTGTCATATTTCTATCTCCACCCTCATTATCACCTTTTCCGCGCATGCGCCACCACTCAGTTTGGTGGTCGCACAAGTCTTTTGGAGGTCGTCTGATGAAGATTTTGTAGTCTTCCTGTTGTTGCCCGATTGATAAATGACACAAAACTCGGATAAGTTTTGTGGGTGCTTTATTAAGGCCCGGGGAACTGGGGGACTCACGTCCCAAAATCCGAGCCCCCCAAATTCACGTATGGGTGCTTCCCTCTTATACATGCAATTCACAACAAAGTCTCCAAGAAACAGTTTCCCCGTTCCCCTTGCCTGGTCACAGACCCCTTGTGATACATTCCTGGGTTCACAAACAAGATCATTAATCCTCTGCTTATCTTATTCTAAGAGCATTGTATGCTGCCTCCAGACAGGTTAGCATTCTTACTTTCCTGCACTAGTTTAATTATTTATTAAATCCCTAAGACTACCTCCTAGGTTACACACAAAACTCAACACACTTTTCAACGGCTACAAAACTACTTTTTAACAAACCAGTTCACACACAACTCACTATAATTAAATATTTTGCTAAATTTCATTTCTTTTCCAACATTTCCCCCCCTTTTGAGCATCCTTCAGTCCTGCTGCAAGGATGCTCAATCAACAGTAACATCTTCATAACGAGGTGGGGAGTGTTCTTCATTCTGCCGCCCGTGGGTCATCGCCTTCAGCAACCGGAGAGATCGCCTCTTTTCCTTTTTGATCACACCTAAGAGGCATCTATATACAATCCATATAGTCACTAAAAATACTAAAAACATTAGTACATATTTATAGCAGATGTAATCCAGCCAGACAGGTGAAGCCCCAAAGAATCAAATACTGCTCCTATCCAATTATGCTGTGCTTCCTTTTCAATTTCCTTGGTTTTTGTTTCCACTTCTGCCAGTTGAGAAATATCTTTCTCAACTTCAAGTGTAACATTTGGAATGTGTACACAGCAATGATCTATTCTCCTACTCAGGTAACCACAAACTCCATGTTCCTTTAACAGTAGCAAATCCAATGCCATTCTGTTTTGTAGGGTCATTCTTGATGTAGCTTGCAATTGCAAATTTAGATCTTTAAATCCCTTCTTAGTAGCTGCTGCCAACCTTTCTGTCTGTCCTAACAAATTGTTGAGCATTTCCCTGTTTCGATATGTCGCTACCGGAGGGAATAATGACTCCAATATCCATCCAAATTGTACTCCTGAGCCAGGTTCATGCCACTGCTCCTCTAGGGATTCTTCCCTCTTTCTGAGTCCTTTCCGTTGGACCAATCTATTTTGTTTCCAGTATGGACACAATGTGGGAACCCCTAGGGTGATTTGTGTTACTGATCCATCTAGAGGTAAATGTGTGGTCCACTGTCCCTGTCCCAACACCCAGACTAAATTTCCAGGGCTGTGCACAGTAGTATATCTGCAATCTATAGGTCCATCCATGGACTCTCTGCTAACCGTGTGATCATACCCCCTACACTCGCATCCCCACTTTAATGCCATTTTCACCAGTACCAATCCAATTCGGTCTTCCGGTGTATCACATGTAAAAACCTCAGTAAAATTCCAATCCTCTTTCTGCGGTCTGAACTCTCGGGAAGATGTAGACGTGATAAGGGCCCTATAATGTGACTGATTCTTTACTCCTGACCATTGGATGCACCATTGTACTTCCCCAAGGTAATTATAGTGTTCCAAAACACTAGGTCCCCATAATGTCTTCCAACTATTCCAGGTGTCAAAATTCTGTGTGACATTCTGGCAACTCATCTCATTTCGTTGGGATTTCGTTCTTATTCGTACTGTATTGCATGGCTCATCTATTGGGGTTGCAATTAAACACCTCCTGGTATTTTGAATCCAACCATAATGATTAGATTTCTTTTCACATTCCTCTCTAGTCATAGCCCGAATGGTCATACACGAATCCCTCCATACATCTACTGGTTTGGGAACTGACTGGCAGGACCATGAAACATTCTTGAATGTTTCAGGCATTTTGGTTACCGGTATTATTCCCCAGGGAATTGGTTCACCTGCAGCCTGTGGTAATGGCAGGCAAGCTGTTATTTTAGTCACATTCTGCATGATCCCAAAATCTCTGATTAATCTTACTACTAAATTTTCCTGCTCAGTATTTCGTTCTATTGTATCATTAACCTCCCATCTACTCCTTCTACCGTGTCTCTGTAAGGATAACATCATTCTGTCATGCCTCCACCATGCATTTCCTATTCTAGGATTAGTGACATTTGACCACCCACAACCTTTGCCTTCCTTCCCCCACCAACTGGTCCCGTCCTCTATTCTGTCCCAGGTCAGTTCCCTATTTTGCTTCCACCATTTGACCCGAAGGTTCCTTTGATATCTTGATCTTACTAGGAAGGAACAATTTATTCTGAGAGGTGGCCCATCCCACATGTCCACTGCCATTGATACTGGATTAACCTTTATGTTTTCAGCACGATCCCCTGTCCATGGCAAAACCCTCATACTCACTCTTTTGTAATCAAAACTATCCCGTATTTTGACCAAACATGTATATTCTCCCGTATCGTTTGTGGTTACCTTGGTAAGATTCAGTACCGTGTTTCCTTGTTGTTTATCCTGATCCCAACCGACTCCTATCTTGCCTCGGCTTCTTTCAGACCCCCGTTGCCATATTGCAATAACTTCACCGGCCTCAACTTTCTGGCTGTCAAAGATAACACAAGTTAATTGAACATCCATCCCTTCCATGACTGTAACCTTTGTTTCTTCAACCTGTACTAGAGTAGACCCTTGAACGGGTAATAGTCTCATGATCACTAGCAGTAATATAATTAAGAAGGCGGCTTTGAGCGGAAGATCATCCGGGTTGGAGACACTATCTGGGTTTCCCATTGGAACGGTGCCTTCTTTACCCTGGTGTAATGGATCCAAGCATCCATCCCCTGGACCTTCACCGCCGTGTAGGTCGCCATCATCACCTGGTGGGGTCCGCTCCATGATTCCTGTAGCGGATCCGTGATCCACTTCTTGACGTACACCTGGTCCCCAGGCTGGATGTCGTGGACAGAATTCTCCAGCGTGAGCGGTCTATTCCACTGTAATGTATTTCTTAAAGAATTCAAGATCCTATTAAGTGACATAACATACTCTGCAATCGCCTGGTCCCCACTCACATGTACCTCCCCTTTAATACAGTTGCATGATATGGTTTGCCATATAATATCTCATATGGACTTACGCCTACCTTTTCCCTTGGTTTAATTCGAATCCTGAGTAGGGCCAAAGGCAAAGCTTGGGGCCAGTGCAGTTTAGCTTCCTGGCAAATCTTTTTGATTTGTCCTTTCAGGGTTTGATTCATCCTTTCCACCTGCCCACTAGACTGAGGTCTCCAGGGGGTATGCAAATTCCAGGTCATATCTAACATTCGTGTTAATTCCTGCACTACCCCAGCTATAAAATGCGGACCCCTATCTGATGACAATCCTAAAGGTACTCCAAATCTTGGTATTATTTCTTTTAACAAGGTTTTTACCACCTCCTTAGCCTGATTAGTTCTACATGGAAAAGCTTCTGGCCATCCTGAGAACGTACATTTGTACACTAACAAGTATCTGTATCCCTGTGCCCTAGGCAATTCGGAAAAATCAACTTGCCAGTAATCTCCTGGTTGTGGCCCAACTTGCAACTTTCCCATTTGTATTTGTCTCCTAACTACTGGATTATTTTTCAAACATACCGGGCACATTGCATTAACTCTTTTTGCCATTGTTAACATCTGATTAGAGATTATCTCATTCTTCAAAAATTTTACCAATACTTCTGCCCCCCAATGACATTTATTATGTTCTGATTCCAAAATAAATTTCATTATGCGGGTAGGTACCACTATTTGTCCCATTGGTGTAACATACCACCCAAGTTGATTCTTCTGTGCCCCTAGCAAGTTTATTAGTTTTCCATCTTCTATTGAATATTTGGGCTCCTGATTCAGGTATGGGGTAGCCGGATTTGTTCTTACCGGTACCAATGCCATTTGAGTCCATACTTCCCGTGCCACTTGCTGTGCTGTAACATCAGCAAATCGATTTCCTCTGTAAACGTCTCCTTCCGCAGTCTGATGTCCTCTAACATGCATTACTGCAACTGCTTTGGGACTGTGTGCCGCATCCAGTAGCTGTAGCACTTCGTCCTGGTGCTTGATGTTGGTTCCCTGTGAATTCAAAAGCCCCCTTTCCTTCCATAACGCCCCATGTACATGAACCACACGAAAGGCATATTTAGAATCTGTCCAGATATTAACCCTTTTGTCCTTGCTCAAATACAGGGCTCTGGTGAGTCCAATCACCTCTGCCTTCTGGGCCGAAGTTCCAGGTAACAAAGCCTTTGCCTCTATTACCTGATCCAATGTTACCACTGCATACCCGGCATAGCGAGTCCCATTCTCGACAAAACTGGATCCATCAGTGTATAGTTCCCATTCAGGTTCTTCCAATGGTTCATCCTTTAGGTCGAGTCTGCTGGCATATACTTGTTCAATTACCTCTACGCAATCGTGCACCAGTCCCCCAGCCTCCTGGTCACGGCGTAAAAACTCTGCTGGATTAACATGATTAATAGTCCTTATTTCAATATCATCCTGTTCTCTCAGGATGGCCTGGTATTGCAACATTCGACTGGATGATAGCCAGTGACCCCCCTTTTGCTCCAAAACGGCCATGACCATATGGGGAACAAACACTTTCATTTTTGCCCCCAAAGTCAATTTCCGGGCCTCTTGAATAAGAATTATTTTTGCCTCCACGGCTCGTAAACATGAGGGCCACCCGGAACTTACCGAACTTACCAGTTGTTTAGAGAAGTATCCCACTGGCCTCTTCCAGGATCCCACCTTCTGGGTGAGGACCCCCATGCCAGTTTTTGCCTCTCATTCACGTACAACTGGAATTCCTTGGTCAGGTCAGGGAGTCCTAGGGCTGGGGCCTCCTTTAGTGCCTGCTTCAATTCCTGGAAGGCCTTCTTTTGCTGTGTTGTCCACTCCAACCGATGCTGCTTCAAGGCCTCATAAAGTGGCTTGGCTAGGAGACCGAAATTCATGATCCACAGTCGACACCATCCCACCATTCCTAGAAAAGATCTCAATTCCTGATGGTTACGAGGCAAAGGAATAGCACATATTGCCTCTATTCGGTTTACTCCCAAATGTCTCTGCCCTTGTGTGATCTCACAACCGAGGTAAATAACGCTATTTTTGACCAATTGAGCTTTTTCCTTTGAAACCTGATACCCTGCTTGGCCAAGCATGTTGAGTAATTTAATTGTTAATTCCACACACATTTCCCTTTCCTTAGTAGCCAGAAAAATGTCGTCCACGTACTGCAGGACTACATACAAGGATGGGGATATTGTTACGTGGGTTATCTTCCATTCCTCCAGCTCCTTGGCCAGTTGGTTTCCAAAAATAGTAGGGGAGCATTTAAATCCCTGTGGGAGTCTCATCCACGTAAGCTGCTTCTTTCTCCCAAAATCAGGACTCTTCCACTCGAAGGCAAAATATTTCTTACTCTCTACTGGCAGTGGGATGCAGAAGAAGGCATCTTTAAGGTCAATCACTGAGAACCATTTAAACTCCTCAGATACAGATGTTAACAAGGTATAAGGATTAGCAACAACTGGATGTATGTCTTTCACTATTTCATTAATAGCCCTTAAGTCCTGTACCAAACGGTACTTACCATTAGGTTTCTTTACTGGAAAAATTGGAGTATTATACTCTGATTCACATTCCTGTAATATTCCTTGAACCAAAAATTGTTTAATTAACGGGGCTACTCCCCTCCTTGCCTCAAGCTTCAAGGGGTATTGCTTTATCCTCACTGGTCGGGCCCCTTCCTTTAGTTCCACCTTTACTGGCTGCGCAGCTTTAGATTTTCCAGGGACCCCTGACTCCCATACCCAGGGTACTACAGCCTGCTCAATTTCTTCTGGAATAGGAGAGGCATCCACTTCCTTGATCACAAAAATGCCTGCTATTTGTTCCTCAGGTATTTCCAATTTCACCCTTCCCCCTTCAAATATTATTTTCACATTAAGTTGGGACAACAGGTCTCTGCCAAGAAGGGGTGTGGGGCAGTTTGGCATATACAAAAATTGGTGATCTAATTCCTTCCCCCCAAACCTAAGATTTAAAGGTTGTAAAAATGGTTGTTCCTCTAGCTTCCCTGTTGCCCCCCACCACCTGTACCGTTGTGTCACTCAAAGGTCCCAATCGTCTATTGAGTACAGAATAAGTAGCTCCAGTGTCTACCATAAATTCTTGATCCTTTCCATCTATTTCTAAAACTACCCTTAAATCCTTTTCTAGTCAGCTTTGATTCTGATAGTTTCCCAAAACTAGTGCTTGAGCGACTTCTGCTGGTCCTCCCGTGAATCCTCCCACAGGAGCATTCCCCATTGAACCTGTCCTTAATCCCATGTTTCCCATGCCCATACCTCCTCTAACCGGGCATTCATTTTTCCAGTGCCCCAATTGTTGGCAAAACGCACACTGGTTTGGATCCAACCTCCCCATGTTATAGTATCTAATAATACCTGTAAATCATTCCAGTACGGATTCTGAGTCTTTATTACCATTTTAACCACCCTTGCCACCCTTTCAGAATCCTCCTGATAACTGCCCGCTGATTGCTTCCATATTACCAAATCCCCGGGGGATAAAGGCACCTTTATAAGTATCCTTTCTCCCTGCGGTCCCACAGCTTCCCTTAACGGCGCAATTAACTGTGGCCCCTTCTGCCCCTTCCTTCCCTTGTGAGTCCGCCCTGCTAACAGAGTTCTTTTAACACTCTCATTCTTTTCACCATCACCATGAGAGTGATACCATCAGTATCACTCTCACTAGATCCCATTTTTATAGATATATCCGCAGGGGGAGCAGGGGGCATATTAGGAGCAACTGGAACCCTTGGAAGTGCTATACAATAAGACAAATCTTCCTCAACTGAAGGATACAAATTACGCTCCTTTCTTTCTTTACATCCCACACACTCCCTTTCATCATTCACTTCTAAAACCAAGATACCACATTCCTTTTGCCATTCCTCTTTCCGATATAAAACGAAAAACAAATCCAAAAATGGTATTTCATCCCATTTCTCATTTCTCCTTAAAAATGGCATCAAAGATTCCATTATCCCCAATTCCAGTGTACCATTCACCGGCCATCCCGCTTCCCCAATCTCATATTCAGGCCACCAATGATTACAATAATCTATCATTTTACTTTT